>NC_143531.1:9552834-10265959 GCF_031878675.1 Megascapheus bottae | reverse complement strand
TCAAATGCAGGCAAAGCTAATCCATGGTGACACAGTCAGCGGTGGCAGCTTTGGGTATGGAGATTGGGGGGGGGGTAAAGGAAGGTTCATGATAGTGTTCAAGTTACTGATCTGTTTTACGTATACTTATGTTCACTTGGTGAAAATTCACTGAGATGGACATGACAATCAATTTTAGAGATGTTTTTTCACTGACTAGGAATTCTACATTATTTCAGAGAGTCATTTCTAAAGTCATTTTTAAGTGTGCTTTAAAAGATCAGTAAATATATTCTTGGAACATCTGTGATTCTAATTAAGTTTCTTAGCTGCACTAAAAAGAAAAAAAGAACACAAAACAATCTGAACATGCTACAGAGAAGAAAATGTTTATAACTATCTGCAGTTGAGAATGTTTTATTGGGGAATTGAAGCACACTGAAATAACACAATTCATTCAGGTCAAATATGTAATATTGAATGACATCAGACTAGATACTGTGAATATCTTAGTGCTATGGCAGGTACTTACTATGCCTACAACCCTGAATTAAACCTCACACTCAGAACAAGGAATTACAGGAAAATGGAGATTATGCTACTGTTTGCATAGTAACATCCTTTATTATTTCTTTCTTTCTTTCTTTCCTTTCTTCCTTTCTTTCTTTCTTTTCTTCCTTCCTTTCTTCCTTTCTTTTTTTCTTTCTTTCTTTCTTTGTGAGTCATACGACTTGAACTCTGGGCCTGGATATTGTCCCTGAACTCAAGGCTACCTCACTACTCCTTGAGCTACAGCACCACTTCTGGTTTTCTGGAGGTTAACTGGAGAAAAGAGTCTCAGAGATTTTAGTGCCTGGGCTAAGACAGACAACTAGACACTTGCCTTTTCTCAAGGATTTAAGTTATCTGTGTTATGATAGGATGCCTTCTTACCTGGAAATGCCCAAAACATTTAGAAACTCAGAAAGCATAACCCCAGGAATGATTAGAGCACTCCTACTTTTGCATAACTTTGAAGTCAGACACTATAAATATCTCTGATGTCTTTCCTTGAGAGTACACAGTTTAGAAGCATGTGTCTTTCTACCTTTCGGCTTGTCTGCTTGTCTGCCTGCTTGCTTACTTACTCAATAAAGCTCCAGCAAGTTATTTCTTGCTTTGTTTTTTATTTTTACCATTGTGACTTGCCCAGAAATTCTTATACTGTGATCAAAGTCAAGGACTCCAAGCCTTTACACAAATCTTCACCTACAGCCAAGTGACAGTTTGAACTCACCTTATGTGCCCATAGCTGGCACTCTACCACTTGACCCCCACCTTCAACCTAGCTTTTTTGCTGGTTAATTGGAGATGGAGTCTCCAGGACCTCTATGCAAGCTGGTTTTGAACCCCCATCTTCCAGATCTTAGCCTCCTGAGTAGCTAATGATGCCTGGCTATCATACAAAATCTTGAATGCAGTTAAAAAAATAACCTGACTCAAGGTCATGGACATGAACTTGGAAGTATAAATATAACTACACAGACATATAAATCTATGACGGGATCTATCTTATAGACATAATGATATATTATATAGATCAATATATATCTATGACATACAAACTCTCAGCTTAATTTTAATTTTGTTCTTAAATTTATGTGCCAGTGATTGCATATAGAGATTCCATTCTTGAATACTTGTTTTGTTAAACTTGACATTTGAAATATGATGTAAAAATCATTGTTAATAAAATCTTTTAATAAGAAAAATAACCCGGATTTTTATCATCTTTAGCACAGGAAAAAAAAATGAAGTGAAATACTTGCCATCAAGCCTTGTTCTCCTGGCTTCCCTGGTTCTCCCTTAAAAAAAGAAAAAAGGAGTGACAATTTTAGTGATGTGTGAGTGTAATATACAATTTCAATCAATAGGTTGTTTTTTTTCTCATTACTTTCTGGAATATGAAATAACAAGCACATTTTTCAGATCAGAAGAAGGTAACCATATCATGATTAAAAGGGTGATACTCCTTCAAGAGAATTTTATAAACATGGTGGAACTTACTAAAATCAAGTCATGACCTATTTATGATGACATGAAGATGACGGTGTGATGTTTTCACAAAGACAGAATTTTCTTAGGGAAGGCATGGGCAGTTGCTTTTACCGCAAGATGTAAGTGACATGATGAACAAGAATTATGCTTTTTTGTCTCCTGAAGCACTAGTTGTCAAGATAACATTTATTAAAATTGCTAGCAAAATTTTCTCATATCACATCACTACTATCATTTCCTCAGATCCTCAGATCTTAGCCTCCTGAATAGGTAGGATTATAGGGAGGAGCTACTTGTGGTAAATGTATTCTATGTTTTTGAAAAAAAAAGTAATTGTACAAAGGAGTACTTTTAAAGTATTTATAATTCCTGTCCATATGCTCTTTACATTGCTGTTACTACTAACAAACAGCACAATTTATCTAATGTTCTATTACTTCTTTCCTTACTTGTTTTTTATTATCTGCAGGTAATTTCAAGTCAATACATTCAATGCCACCACTTTCATCATTCTCCCTATTCTATATTTCTGTTATTAATTCTTAACATGAAGAATTGAGGTCACTTTTCAATTTTTCCTACTAAGTCCCTCGTGAAAAGGACAAATGATATCAAAGTCATTAACGAACAAGCACTAAAATCAGAGCAAAGCCAACAGATTTTTATCTGCTTATTCTGAGTCACGTTATTTGCCAACAATTACATATTAGAAATTTTACTACCCATAAAAAGTATGTGGCTTTGTGTTTGCTATGGACCCTTTAGAAAATGGTATCCAGCTCCCCCTTCATTCTTCACGTTACACACATACCTGCGTAGCGGGGCATCTGGGAGGCTGCAGGGCTCTACTGGGCACTTCCCAAGCCTTACCTGAACCCATTTAGCTGCTGCCTCCATGTCTCCAGTGTGCAGGGCTCCACTGCCACCTGTCCCCCTGCATCACAGCCCCCTGACACTTGACTATGATAGAAGACCAGTGCAAACACTGATCCAGAAAGCAACTCACAGGCACTCCTGGCATGCCTCGGGGGCCATCTTTCCCTGTGTCCCCAGGTGGCCCTCTTGGCCCTGGAGGACCTGGGGGCCCCGGAGGCCCTGCTTGTCCTTGATCACCCTGGAAAGGAGAAGAAAGATCGTCAATAACCGTGGCTGATCAACACTCAGGTCTTCTTTTCAGCACTTGCAGTTCATGTTATCTAATCTACATTTACACTAGGAAAAGAACCAGAGCGACCAGAAACTTGTAGCCTGTTGGCAATTTACCTGCCAGCAGGGAGCAAATAAATATTCATGATGACTGAGCTGAGGAGATGCTGTTAAAATCAAAGCAGCTCAGGACCCAGCATCTGAGCTCTGGCAGAGGGTATGTTACCACTGTATTCAGAGCTGTTAGAAAACTTCTGTTTAACTTTGTCTGTGCCAAAGCTGTATCAGTTACATTCACCTTGTTCAATGGATGGCTGCATTTACAGTTTGACAGATATATTTCGTTTTCAGAGTCTATAAAATCCAGCCTATGAAGTTCCTGGCGTGCTGCCTAACAATTTATAAATTAGCAAAGCGTTAAAAGTTCCCGAACAGTTTAGGACTTAGATCCTGCAACTGATTCCAGTTTTCAATTGCTTTAATTAACAAAAACATAGTGTTTCTGTACCTTTTTACTTTGGTACTTTTTTGTGGGTGTGGCATGACTAGACTTTGAACTCGGAGCTTTATGAGGACTGGGCAGATTATCATTTGAGCCCTGCCTCCAGACCTTTTAGCTTTCATTGTTTTGCAGATAGAGTCTTAGGCTTTTTGCCTGAGCTGATTTCAGGGTGGGATTATCCTATCAACACCTCACCTACAGGTGGCATCACAGGTTGGCACCATCACGCCCATGCTCTTGAATTTTTCACCCTCACTCCACTCTCACTGTTAAACTGTGATCCTCCTATTTCTAGCTCCCCAATAGCTGGGATTGCAAGCATGAACCATTGTGCCCAGCCTTTTGTACTTTCATATACAGGTCAAAAGCATCTCACTAGGATATCGGCAAATCAAAACCCACCCACCACAACCCATGCCCCACCCAAGGAGCTACTTGGCAAAGCAACAGTATGCAGAGCATACTGTAAAGCATAATGTAAAGAGGAAACCAGAATCCAGCAAGAAGCAAGCACTACCTTAATCAGGCGGCGTTTAATGAGCTGCTGATCAGCAGAGAGAAACCCATGATTGATTTTAGGAAACACCATCTGATCAGTCAGGTGAGGTCAAAGGTTGAAGTTCAGAGATGAGAGAGTTGAAGAATAAGACATCAGAAGGCCCCAAGAAAGAAATAAAGATATATGCATTAGTTTATAATGATCATTAAATAAAATGGAACTTACACTTATGTCTAATACCAGACCTTCTGCCTCTTCTAGAAAGAAAGACTACCCTGAAATGCCATGGTGAGATCAGATTAGTTTTTGTGTGTGTGTGTGGGGGGGGGTCCTGTGGCTTGAACTCATGGTGTGGGCACTCTCCCTGAGCTTCTTTTGCTCAAAGCTGGCACTCTACCACTTGAGCCTCAGCACCACTTCTAGCGACACAGTGGTTAACCAAAGATCAGAATCTCACAAATTCCTGCCCTGACTGGCTTTGAACCGCAGTCTTCAGATCTCAGCCTCAAGAGCGAGCCTGGCCAGATCAGATTTTTAGATGAAAACGAATCATTTCAATACACCTTCATCTTGCCAATGACACTGAATATGCATATTTGTGTATAATTCTTTTTTAGCCTACTTTGTTCCCAGAAGTTGAGCTGCACTGTGAGCAGAAGGTCTATAGACAAAGGTACAAGTTCCATTTCTGTCAGACTTGTCAACCAGCATAACGTTGCATGAACCTGATTGCCATTTTATAGATGCCCAGAACACTCAGAATGACTTAATTGGTTGGCAAAGGATCACGGAGCATTAAAATACATGCAAATCAAACCACAAATGTGTGGCACAGGATAGGCAGACGTGCCCAGGTCCAACACCTGTCTGGCCTCAAGTTCCTTGAAGCATGGTCAGGATGCATCCTCCTAAAGCACCCCTGATCTAAGCAGTGCAGGTAGGGTCCAGGTCCCCCACTACAGCTGGCTGGCTTTATGACAAGGGCACTCAAGTGGCTGGGCAAGCCAATAGAATGGCTCTCAGTTCTTGCACACTCTTATGCTGACTGCAGCTCTGACTGAGCAGGGCATAAGCGTCGACCACAAACCTTGACTGTGATGATCTGGTTGCTGTGCAGGGCAGCCACTGTGGGGAAGCCTGGGGGGCCCTATGGGCATAGCACAGCACCAAAACAACACGACACAAAACGTCACACAGACATGTCACTGGTAGACGAACAAAGACAAGCACCTACCACCAAATGGCTCCCTTTCCTGGTGTGAGCACACCCTAACACAAAATCAAACCCAGGAGGACTTCTGGGAGCCAGCCATTGCCTGGCACAACTGGCAGTTCATCTTAACTGATATTGATGACAGGTCAGCTGGGGGAGGTCTATGCAAATGTGCACACATACACGTGTGCACGCACACACACACACACACAGGTATAACAATGATTCTGTAAGGTTATTACAAATAGGAGATAATGAAATATGCTGATACAAAACCACCAATTTCTTTCTATTGATATTTTGTTTTGCAGCTCAGGACACATAATACACATGTTAATTTGCCTTTAGACAAAAAAAATGGGAAGAGAATTTTTCAGTCAGATCAGAGTATTCCTTGGAACAAACATAGTTTGCCTCACAAAAAAAATCTTACCACACACATAACCAAAGTTTCTCTCTCTAATCATGGGATGTCTCTCAGATCTGTTTCAGGAGTGCTTGCTGAGCTGCAGGGCAGAAATCTGTCTTTTATAACATGCGTATTTCATGGTCACACTCTGCAGTAAGCACTTCTGTCACGTAACTTTTCCAAAAGAACTTGACAGTTCACACAACCCCTTAGAGCAGGAAAGTGGTTTGGAATTACTTAACCAAGGAGACATATTTGGAGATTTGTCTTTCAATAATTTCCTCTCGTCGGAGTTATCAATGGGAGAAGTCTGCCTTGGCTTCAGTTCTTTTTTTAGCAACATGTGACAGTGATGCCTTCTATTATAATTAAAAATATCACACACACAGAACATGTTTATTACACAAACAACCACAGCAATACATGGACGCAAGTTTCTTTGGGCTCTCTTCCTCCTTTTCTCTTTTTCCCATGTGATTCTATTTGGAGGATATTTTTAGGAAAGGTCACACTCTTTCTAAGATTTAAAATTTATTAGTTTGGGAGGATTTTTTTCTTCTTTTTCTTTCCCCCTATATTTGGGATATGTTTTTCTTTTTAAGAAAAGCAATCAAGTTAGATTCATAATATAAAGGTATTTCTTAGCCCTCCAGAGCTTTGAGTCTTCTTTTTAGTGCAGTGATTTCTCAGGAAGCCAAGCAGAGGAAATCTTGTTCCCTTTTTGTCAAACTTCTATGATAAAGCTATGATGTAGCTGGCTAGTTTTGAGGTGACCTGTGTTCCCTTTTTCTTCTTGCTAAGTACAAAGTCCTTTAAACACAGACTCTGCACAAACTCAGAACTGCTAAAAGTTGGAAAACAGATGTGTACAATTTGCTTTTGTTTTACTATGGAATATGAGTTTAAAATGTTATTAGATGGTAATGTGCCAACCTCTTTCCATCTGTGACTCATTAGCCCGATATTACACAGTCCGAATTTTATATATAAACCTCATATTTATGTAACAAAGAACTAAAACAGATACAAACAAGGAGTCTATGTGGATCAGAATCTTGATTAGTGGCGATAAATCATCATGTCACTGGAAACAGAATTATCTAACAAAATAATTCTAAAAGTCTTTTTAACAGCACACATGGTAGGCCTTTCAAATGTTTTGAAATTTGAATGCATAAATAAAATAAGACACTCCTTGTATATAGATTTAGTGTGTCTATCAGCTTGCTATGTGATTTTCAATTTATCCCCCTCCTTCCCCAACAAAGCTTTTCACTTGATTTGGGGTTCTACTTTAATTGAAAAGGGAGAGTGCACAGGTAATTCTCACCTAGACAGATTCTTTTTCTCAAACAGGAAATCTTTATTTGGGGAAGTTGATCTTGTATTTTTGAATGACATTCACCATGAAAATAGCTACCTTGTTAAGGATTAGAGCAAAGATTTCCTAAGGGATTTAGGAGTTTACATATAGCAAAATAAAAATAAGACATGTGGAAGCATTCTTCTCTGAGCAGCAAAACTTAAGAGCATGTACTTTTCAGACTTGCATAAAACTAACCCTATGGTATAAGCCAGTGTCCTGGGGACAGTTAAAGGAAATATTTCCTAAGAAGTCAATATTAGTTAATGGTCAGTAATTTTAATTCATTTTTTTCTGATGTTTTAACTAGGCCTGGGCATTGTCTTTTAGTTTTTTGTTTTGTTTTGTTTTTGTTCAAGGCTGGCATTCTACCACTGAAGCCACAGCTCCACTTCCAGCCTTTTGGTGGTTAATTGGAGATAAGAGACTCATGGGCTCTTGGTTCAAAGCCAGAGTTCAAAAGCCTGGGCTGGCTTTGAATCAAGACTCTCAGATCTCATCCTCTCCAGTTGTTAGGATTACAGGCGTGAGGCACCGTGCCTGCATTCAATATTTTTTTGCCAGTCCTGGGATTGAGCTCAGGGCCTGAGCACTCTCCTTGGATTTTCTCAAGGCTAGAACTCTACCACTTGAGCCTCAGCACCACTTTTGGCTTTTTTCTATGTATGTAGTATGGAGGAATCGAACCTGGGTCTTCGTGCATGCTAGGCAAGCACTCTACCACTAGGCCAAACTCCGAGCCTCTTTCAGTATTTTTATATAAAGCTAACGCTGATGAATTTGGGGGCAAAATGCAAGTTGCATAATATTAGCACTCTTTTCCCATTATGCAATAGTAGTGAACCTCATCTCAGAGTAGCTACCCCAGATTACTGGCAGACATCTTATGCTACTTACAGGAGTTTGCAAAGTGCTGGTACCAAATCCTTACTGTAAGTTCATGGCCAAAATGTCTAGGTATCCTCAGGAATTCACACAGAAATGAACTCTTCTATTAACAATGCCATTACCCTTCCCCCCATTATCATTATAGTCCTTTCTGAATAAATGATTCAGACATATTTCAGTTGGTTTTACATCTCAGAAATTTTACCTGGTACACAGATGGTTTGAGTAGATATGGAGGGTCGGGGGAAGGAGTAAAGACTGTCTTCAGAATATCAAGATGGAACAATCTAGGAATAAGCTGAAATACTGAAATAATTTGTACATGTTTTCCCCCTAAAATATTTTGAATTCTTTTTTTTGTTGGTCAGTCATAGGGCTTGAACTCAGGACCTGGGTGCTGTCCCTGAGCTTTTTTCACTCAAGGCTAGTGCTCTACTACTTTGCTCCAAAAATCCCTTCTGTTTTTGTCTGTTGATTAACTGGAGATTAAGATCCAAACCTGCCTGAGCAGGTTTCAAACCATGATCCTTGGATTTTGGCCTCCTAAATAGCTAGGATCACACGTGTGAGTCACCAGCACACATGACTTGAATTTATGAGACATAGACACGAAAGTGTATACTATAGACTACCTTATACCATCCAGGTTCTGCCTGAGAACATAAAGACTGAAGGGGGATCTATGAATTTTACTGATATAGCCTGAATAGGATTGGTGTTTCTACAGTATCACAGGTGGGATAAAACCCCCATCCTCTAGAAGAAATGATCTAATTGTACATTAAAAGGATATTTCAGTTTGTATCAGTCCTGGGCCTTGAACTCAAGGTATGGACAATGTCTCTGGGCTCCTGCTACCACTTCAGCCACAGATTCACTTCTAGCTTTATCTTTTTGTGTGGCAGTGGGGGAGGGGTGGAAGGAGATAAGAACCTTACCTTCTTTCCTGCCTAGGCTGGCTTCACATCTTCATCCTCGCATCTTAACCTCCTGAGTAGCCAGGATTACATGTGTGAGCCACTAGCATGCAGCCTCAAAGGAGTCTTGCACAAATAATTCACAAAGATGCCTCCCACTATTCAGAGGCCATATATTCAAATTGTGATTATTTTTTATTGCACTGCCAGTGGTGATGATTATGTGATTACATTACAGTCAGAAAATTTTGTGTTTTGTTAAAAATATTCAATAAGGCAACGAAAGAGCCAGAAATATAATCCTGAGCTTCTAATTCCAGATTTTTTTCATTATGCAATTGATAGATTTGTGATCCTTTCTTTTTGACTTGTATAGTTTAAGTATTAGAAAGCTTAAGAATTGTCTAACATTCAACAAGATTTAGGAAGTATTTGAACGTACACTCTGGGGAATGAATAGTGAATAGGGTTCTAAGCCCACACAGTTCAAAATCCAGAAGAGAAATGGGAGATGATAAGCAAGCTGCAGCCATGTGCAGTAGTAAGCTTTTGCATGGTGATGAAAGACAGAGTCTATGAAGTCAAGAAAATGTACCCCACATGGGGTCTGAAGAGCCAGGGAGGATTTCCTAAGCCATTCACCTGGTGCTAGAGGCTGGTCCAGCAAGAGTAAAGCCCATGCAGACATTAGGAAGAAGCCACAATGGTTTAATTGTGCCATTGTATCCTAAAACCAGGGCTATGGAAAGCCAGTTGCTTGAAGGGCTATCATAACAGAATTTGTAAGGCTAAAAGGTACATTTGTGCTTTTGGCTAAAAATATGATGGAAAATGAGGAGTGGAGACTGGCCCTAGATCTACAGCTAGAAGAATGGAAGGCTTGTAGAGGGAATGGTAGACAGGAGAAAAGAAGCTGGTGATGCTGCAAATGATGGATCTGGACAGGGATTTGCTGAATCTTGAGTTCTTTCAGGGAGCAATAGCTGATATGCATTTAAAAGTCAAGTTAAGGTGACAATCAAGAGTTATGTGGTTATCTGAAGTTATCCAAAAACAGTGGGGAGAGGACAGACCCAAGACCAAGACCCTAGGAAAGTATTGGGCTTAAGGGATGAGCAGAGGAAGAATTCACATGGCAAGCCTATAAAAGTAGGAGGAATTCAAACTCTCCTCAAAGAAATCTATATAGGCAAGTGACTCAAAATAACAGTCACAGATGCACCCATTACATCCTTAACCATACTACAAAATGTATTTAAAATCATCTATAGTCTGGTGCTGGTGGCTTTCACCTATGATCCTAACTACTCAGGAGGCTGAGGTCTGAGGATCACGGTTTAAAGCCAGCTACAGGGAAGAAAAGTCTGTGAGACTTTTTTTTTGCCAGTCCTGGGGCATGAACTCAGGGGCTTGGCACTGTTCTTGGGCTTTCTCAAAGCTAGCACTCTATCATTTGAGCCACAGCACCACTTCTGGTTTTTTCTGTGTATGTGGTACCCAGAAATCGAACCCAGGGCTTCATGCACTCTAGGCAAGCACTCTAGCACTAGGTCACACTCCTGGCCTTCTGTGAGATTCTTATTTCCACTAAAAATACCCAAAATGCCAGAAGTAGAGTTATGGGCTCATGTGGTAGAGGGCTAGCCTTGAACAAAAAGCAGCTCAGGGACAGTGCCCAGGCCCTGAGTTCAAGCCCCACAATCAGGACACACACACACACACACACACACACACACACACACACACACGATTTGTGGAAAGAACAGGCCAATGATGGCCATTGTCACTGACAAAGGGTATTCAATCAAGAACAACATTGTTGGGCCGGGAGTTTGGCCTAGTGGTAGAATACTTACCTAGCATGCACGAAGACCTAGGATCGATTCATCAGTACCACATACATCGAAAAAGCCAGAAGTGGTGCTGTGGTTCAAGTGGTAAATCTCTGGCTTTGAGAAAGCCAAAGAATAGTGCTCAGGCCCTGAGTTCAAGCCAGAACTGGTGCACCCCTCCCCACCAAAAAAAGAATAACATCATCTATGCAGGAAAAGTTCTTTTGTTTATAGAGGACCAGGGATCTCAATAGCCGATCATATTGAATAAAAGATATGTATCATGTTGAAAAATGAAAATAGGCCAAGGTTATCCATACTGTGTACAAGTGTGATTGTGTATGCCCAAAATACATCACACATGACAACATAACCAGCATAGCAGACATATGTGCACATAAAGATAAATATTCCTAGAAGCTGATGGAATGATTTCTAGCTAAGAGAGACCAGATGGGGAAATGTTATTATTATAGAATGTAAAAATATTTAGGTAAAGGAATAAGGCAGTAAACAGCAAGAACTGTTAAGAGCTGAGTAAGGAAAGTAGGTACCACTTTGAGCCACAGTTCCATTTCCAGCTTTTTGTGGTTAATTGGAGATAAAAGGCCTCATGGACTTTCTTGCCCAGGTTGGCTTCAAAGAGTGATCCCTCAGCTTTTAGCATCCTAAGTAGGTAAGGATTACAGGTGTCACTGGCAGGTAGCCTTCAAGTATTAACTGTATAAAAATCCACCTTTAGTTGTTGTTGACTAATTTTCAACTGGCTTAAAATTGATAATTATATTTTCATAAGAAGTATTAAAAACCCCATTCTATTGTGTTCTATCATAAACTTTAATGTAGTCACTGCAGTAATTATCCTTTTATATCCAAGTGATAACTGTGACTTCTATAGATTTGAAGAAAGAAAACTATTTTTTTAGAAATGGCATTAAATGTTGTAGCACTAAACTGCTAACTAATGCCAAACTATAAAATTACTGTGAATAAGCATAAGAAAGACAGAAATTCCAGCACTGGCAAATGCCAAGTGTAAAAACAACAAAAAACAAAATCAAACAAAAAAATGCAGCTGAAAACTACACTTGTGGGGCAAAAAAGTTCTACTTAGGTATTATTTAAAAGATTCCATGGGTTGTTAAGATCTTTCCCAAATGAATATGACTAAAAAAAGCAGCAAGACTTGAATAAACAAGCTTAGATGTGGCTGAGATCTCACTTCTTTCTGTCCCTTCATTTATTTTTGTCGGTCTGTGGGGCTTGAATTCAGGGCCTGGGAACTGTGCCAAGCTATTCTGCTCCATAGTGCTCTACCACTTTGAGCCACAGCTCCACTTCCCATTTTTCTGGTGGTTAAGAGTCTCACAGACTTTTTTTTTTTTTTTTTTAAAACCAGGGCTGGCTTCAAACCAGTGGCTCATGCCTGTAGTCCCAGCTACTCAGGAGGCTGAGATCTGAGGATCATAGTTTGAAGAATGGATACACACACACATACACATATACATACACATACATACATATACATATACACACGAAAAACATTTTACATAAATATTAAGTTAAAATTTTAAATTAAAACATTAAAATTTTAATTTAAAATAATTATTCTTTTGGCAAAACTGGGATTTGAACTCAGGCTTTTGAGATTGTCATCTGGCATTTGAGCCATACTTGCAGCTTATCTTTCTGTTGGATATTTCCCTGCCCCCTCCCCAAGAGTATGAGAGGGATTTCTTTTTAACTTTTATTGTTGGGGTAATGTATAGAGGGGTTACAGTTACATTTATCAGGTAGTGAGTACATTACTTCTTGAACATTGATGCCCCTTTCTTATGTTTTTGTCCCCCTTTCCCTCCTCTCACCCTTCCCAATTATCTTATTTTCCCTCTTCCCTATTTCAAATAAACAAATAAATGTACATACAATGCACCAGGTAACAACAAAGTCAGATACAGTAACCACATGAGATTAACCATAAGGAAAAAAAAGAGAAAAGAAATAACATAGCATATTGAGAACATCTGTTGGTTATCCTCTAAGGCAAGATCTGAAGATTGATGGATTGATCTGAAGATTTGAAGCTAGTCTGGTCAAGAAAGGCAGGGGGACTCACCTTCAATCAACTACCAAGAAAAAGAAGCCTGAAATAGAGTTGTGACTCAAGTGGCCTTGAGCTAAATAACCAAAAAAATTTTTAAGAAGTTCTTAGGAACAGTGCATAGGCTCTTGAGTTCAAGTTCAAGCCTCAGGAAAGACACTCCCCAAAATTAATGTTTAAAATTTGGATTTTTACAAAAACACTGAGATTCCACTTTACCCCAGTTAGAATGGCTGTTATCAAGAAATCTAATAGCAACAGATGCTGGCCAGGATGTGGCCAGAAGGGAAGGCTACTACACTGCTGGTGGGAGTGTAAACTTGTTCAAACATTCTTAAAAGCAGTATGGAGGTTCCTCAAGACTAAACAAAGTGCTTCCCTATGATCCAGCAATTCCACTGCTAGGCAAATGATTGCAAACAAGGCTACATTAAAGCTACAGCACAACCATATTCATTGCAGCACTGTTTACCAGAGCGAAGATAGGGAAACCACACAGATGCCCCCTAAGTAATTGAATGGATCAACAAAATGTGATATATATATATAGGTATATATATAGGTATATATATATAGGTATATATATATAGGTATATATATATATATATATAGGTATATATATATATATATATACAATGGAGTTCTATGCTTCCATCAGAAAGAATGGTATTGCCCCATTCATAAGGAAATCAATTAAGACTGGCTTTAACAATTGTTATCTGGTGTAGATATTTTAATTATTTACTTCAATTTAAAGCATGTTCTGCAAGTAAATCCAAATAAATCATACATGCAAAAACTTTGTTCTTTGGGGCCGGGAGTTTGGTGGTACAGCGCTTGCCTAGCATGTACGAAGACCCGGGTTCGATTCCTCGGTACCCCACATACATAGCAAAAAGCCGAAGTGGTGCTGAGGCTCAGTGGTAGAGTGCTAGCCTTGACAAAGTCCAAGGACAGTGCTCAAGCCCTGAGCCCAAGTCCAGGACTGGCCAAACACACACACACACACACACACACACACACACACACACACACACACACACACACACACAAAACCAACTTTGTTCTATTATGAAATTTAAACATCTCTAAGACTTCTTTAGAATATCAATGTGACTACCAAATGCTGCATAGGAATGTATCTTGTCATTAAAAACAAAACTATGCAAAAGTAAACATTAACTTGGCAATCCATGCAATGGACATTAGGAATGTAAGTTTGTGAATTACAGAGTAGTAATTTTAATTCAGAAGACATCGTCTCTTCAAGATAGCACAAAACCTTAAGTGGATGAATTAGAGTATTTGTCCCTATTTCTATACCATGTACGGAGCTTTCCAGTTGGGATTATCCTGAGAAGGACCCACCCCACCTTGGCTGTACCTCAACCATCCGCAAAGGAAGCAGTCTGGATCCAACACAGGAAGCAAAACAGGACCAGGAAAGAACAGTGCCAAGCAAATAAAGGATTCATTAGCTGGCAGGGCACCTGATACTGAAGGAAAATAGGCATGTGTCCAGTAGTCTATGAGGAACCTTCTATTTTTTTTTTTGGACTTTTTTTATGCAGAGAGAAAAAGCCAAAAATGTCCTACTGCTCCTCAGAAACTAAATTTAGTATTCAGGGTCACTGGGTACTTGTTAAACTTGTTTGTAGGATATTAGACTGAATCTGCTCTAATATTCTTTGGGCATGGCCTCTGGCTGGTAGCCTCTTTTCTATCCCAGTAGAATACATAGATGGCTGGAAGCGGATCTACACAAATTTGCTGCTGTAAACTAACAAACAGGTCCCAGTGACCCATGCCTATAATCCCAGCCCTGTAAGAGACTGAGATATGAGAACCATATTTCAGAGACAGACTGGGCAGGAATGTCTGTAACATGCTCATCTCCAATTAAACACCCCAAAAGCTAAAAATATGCTTGTAGTTCAAGTGGTAGAGCACCCCCAAACAACAAAATGCTGGTGTTCATTCCATGCTGCACAGTCTCACTGTGGATGGTTAACCCTGTAATTTCTGTTCACCTGAGAAATAATGTGTAGTCCAAAATCAACAGGAGTCCTTGCAGTTATCAAATGCTTCAAAAGTGAGAGGAGAAAAGAGGAGGGGAGGGGAGGGGAGGGGAGGGGGAAGGGGAGAGTGGGAAAGAAAAGGGAAAAGAAGGAGAGGGAGCAGGAAAAATGAAGGGGAAGAAAGAGGAAAGGTGGAGAGAAAAAAAGGAAGAGAATCTGCTTAACATAAAAGGAATGCAGCTAGGTGTGGTGGCTCACGCCTGTAATCTCAGGAGGCTGGGATGTGAGGATCAAGGTTCAAAGCCAGCCTGGGCACAAAAGGACCCGAGACTCCTATTAATCTCTAGAAAATGGGAAGTGGGACTTAGCTCAAGAGTAGGGTAGTAGTCTTGAGCTGAAGAGCTCAGGGTCAGTGCCCAGGCCGAGTTCAAGCCCCATAACCGCCCCCCCAACCCCAAAGGAATGCAGAGACTTGGTGAAGAGAAGGCAAAAGCTAGGCCTGACAGGAAATAATAACTACTTATCTACTTTTGTTATAGGAAAAAGCAGACTGGATGACCCATCTTCACCTGCTTCACAAGCAAATGAAAGCCAAACAAATCCTTTTGCTTTTTAAATGAATGTTTCAGCTTTTAAATGCCAATTCAAATTTAATATAAAACATTTTATAGTCCAAACAAAAATATATTTGGGGGCAGGATTTGGGTCAGAGATCAGCAGCTGATAATTTCTGAATTATTACTGATTTGCTTTTTTTGGGGGGGAAAGGGGGACAGTGTTCTTTTAATTTTTGTGGTGGTTGTTATACCAGTACTTAAACTCAGAGCTTTGTGCTCTCACTGAGGCATAACTCCAGTGAGAGAGCACTGGAGTCAAAATGAACTTGTATATAAAACAACTTAATTATTTTTTTTTCAGAGCTGAGGATTAATCTCAGGGCCTTGTACTTGACAGGCAACTGAGCTATATTTCCCAATTCTTACACACCTCCTTACACACATACTGCTTTTATGATTTCATGAATTCAAGGATTAGTTGGTTGGTTTTACAATTTAGCACATATGAAATAATGTGGTTTGGTCTATTTGCTAGTAAATAAAGAAAACAGTGAATGATAGTGTTATGTGTGAATGCACATATGGGGGGGTGGTGTAGGGAGGAGGATGCAGGCTGTCATAAAAGTTCTAAACACAATAGCCTAATTCACAAAATGTGAATGTGTTTTCATGGGTCTATTTTTTTCTTGAATCAGTCTCCAATTTCAGTAACTACAAGGAACAACTTTTACATTCTAAAAGCCAGGTGGCATCTGGGATTCTTAGATAAGGCCCTAGTTCTACCACCTCATCAGCTACAACTTTTATTATTCCCATATGTGGCTTAACAAAATTACAGGATGTATGGCTATCATGTCATGACCAAAACTGAATTGCTTTGTTTTATGTAAGGCACTGCCAGCCATTCTCCTTGTGTGATGGAGAACACTGACAATTACCAAGTGCAAAGGAAAGAGCACTTGGTCATTCTGTAGCCTTGGGACAAACGGTTATAACCCTCAATGGTATGTCTGTCCTTGTTTCTTGATCTGTGGAACACTGTGGACATTCATATTGAGAAAGCACCCTGAAAGAAATTTCAGTAAGTTTAAAAAAAAAGTATTTTCCAGGTGACCTGCAAGCATCAGCATCTTTATGAAGTAACTTTATCCAATTTGACATCTATTCATAGCTCACGTTAATTAAAGGAAGACTTTCCTTCTACTTCTTTTTGGTAGGGCTGCCTTCACTGAATAAAAGACAAGAATGGAAGCAGATGCCAGAAGCTCACACCTACAATCACAATTATGTAGGAGGCTGAGATCTGAGGACTTCGATTTGAAACCAGCTCCCCTGCAGTAACATCTGAAAGACTCTAAACTCCAATTAAGCACCGAAAAAGCCAGAAGTGGAGCTGTAGCTCAAGTGGTAGAGCACCAATCCTGAGTGAAAAAAAACTAAGGTACAGTGCCCAGGCCCTGAGTTCAAACCCCAGAAACAGCCCACATACACATACTCTCTCCCATGGGCAGACACACAAAGAATGGAGAAAGGATCAACGCGGGAGAGGCCTGTCAGGAGAAGCCAGGCTTCACCTGGCTCTGTTTTTCTTTTTAAAATTCAACTATCAAGACTTATTAACCCTTCCTGGCTTGATAAATGATTTTTAAGTCTAACAAAAGCTACATTTCAATGTCAATTTTACCCCCAAATCATAATAAGAAAAAAAAACTTTGGGTAGACATATATATGTATATATATTATATATATATACACAATAGTTTTACATCAATGAAAAAATAATCTACTTCATAGGATGTCATCTTTGTAAAATCATATAGAACAACACTTCAAATTTTGTATTTGTGACATTCAGAGAAATCAGGTTTCTGTTTATTTTTTTTAAATAATTTTTTATTGTGATTAATAGAAGGGTGACATTATAGTCACCAGATAGAAGGTGCGTAACTTCACAAACATTGATACCCTTTCTCATGACATGGTCCCCATTTCCCTCCCTCGGTTTATTTTTATAACAAGGGAGGAAATAGAAAAGAAGGCCAGATAATACCAGATCAAATTAGCGCATTCTCTTAAGGACTGTCAGTACAGCTCTAAAGGACAATTCTAAACAATTTATGAGCTTGGGTTTTTATTGGTGCTCTAACAGGGCTATTTTGTGAGGAATGTTTATAAAAGGGGATGTCTCTATTAATCCACCTACGCAACCAGAAAACATGTATGTGCAGAAAAACACAACTGTTTCTAGCAGAATGCTGACCAGCATCACAAAGGAAATTATTTGGCTCCAACAAAAATCCATGCAACTAAATTTATGATTTCAAATATCCATACTCTTCAGCTGCAAATAATATAGGTATCTAGGGCAGATTATCTTAACTAATACATGTATGTTGTTAAGAGTCTAGAATAACTGAAACTTAAGGCCGTATTTGTTTTCTTAAAGAGGTAATTCTTAAATAATATATTTAAAGTCCCGATGTTTCTGATTCTGAAACATGTGTAATTAAACAATGTAAACCACTTTTAAACATCATTTGCATATTATTGAACCTTTAGTATACACTATATAACTGGGTGACTTTTTATACCTATACATTTTTTCTTACTTTTAATTGGCATTTCTTACATTATAATGATTAAACATTGTTCATTGTTGTGCCAAACAGTGAATTAGAATATTTTTTTCACCCAACTTTGTGTTTTTCACTGCTTCTTTCATAGTTTCCTTAGTCTTCCATTTCTGATCATAACTTATCAACTTGTTCCAAACTTTCCAGCACAATTGCCCCCAAACCTTCATAGTGCTTTTTGTCTTTTTTTTTTCTTCAGAATCCAACACACGGGGCAATTTTTATCTGTTCCTCCTCCCAATCACATGGAAATTCCTATTCAACCTCTCTGGTGCCATTTGAAGCAGGTTAGCTGTCTCTGCTAGCTTGGATTCCCCTGGTTTGTGGCTTCTCTGCACCTGTAGGGATTCTTATCTTCAGGGTCAGCTGACCTTGTGGTGCTGGGGAAGAAACTTCACACCAACATCCACTTTGTCTACCACCACTTTTTTCCTTCTCATGATCTATGAAGGGTCAGTAGTCCATGAAAGGTCATTGTTCAGACTTTATGTATATTCCTAACCTTCTTGGAAGTACTTGGTGAGATGATTCCCTATCTACTAGTCCAGCACTTACAGCATGTAAGCCATCATTGCATTCATGAACAGCTTCTTGCTGGGAGAGAGAGAGTACTGTGCTATGATTCTCTAGAGTCTGTTGGTCTCATTTAACTAGAGTAAGTTGAAAAACTATTCTGTTGTAATTTATATCTAAAAATTAGTATGAATTACTAATCTTGATAAATAAAACTGCTAAAGTTGGAGCCAGCCTGGGCAGCAAAGTGTGTGAAACTCTTTATTTCCAATAAGCACCAAAGAAAATCAGAAATAGAGCTATGGCTCAAGTGGTAGAATGACAGATTGCCATGAGCCAAAAAAAAAAGAAAAAAGAAAGAAAAAAGACCTCTGGGAAACTGTAAAGTTTGAACCACTACTAACTTTTATCTTCTGAAAAGATTTGGCAAATTAATCCAGAAAATCCTGTGGCATGATAATAGTTTGATAATTACCAATGTAAGAAGAATTCTATGAAATTTAAACCAAATAGAATGTAAGTTATCTTTAAAGCCAATACTCAGCCTTCTTCCGAGAAACAAATGATTTAACATTAAATTGTTGTATGATATAGTGATATATTTCTATCATTATGAGATAAATATGATCTTAATAGGTGAGAAAAAGTGAGAAAAATAACCCAAGTAAATAAATGAAGCAGTTTGAGGGTAAGGTCAATAAAATACAGAATACAAGCCTCATCTAAAGCAATGGATCCCATTTGAATTTTACCAGACTGAAAGTTCAAAAAACTGTGGGCCCAAAGGTACCAGATCTTCCCATTTTTCAAGACAAAGTGTTTCTTTGAGGGTCCTTTCCTCCCTTGCCCAATCCTGGGGCTTAAACTTAAGGCCTGGATGCTGTCCCTAGCCTTTTTTTGCTCAAGTCAACTGTTGTACCACTTGAATGACACATCTTCACTTCTGGAGTTTTGGTGTTTAATTGGAGGTAATCATATCACAGACTGTCCTGCCTAGACTGGCTTTGAACTGTGATCATCAGGTCTCATTCTCTTGAGTATGTAGGATTATAGGGATGAGCCATTAGCACCTGGCAAATGTTACATACATTATTTAAAATTAAAACTTTAATACTTTACTTAGCAATGCCAAATTGTACCTAGCTACTTCCAGAATCTGGTACACAGGTCTCTTAATCTGTAGCTTCAGACTATTCCATTAAGAATGATTGCAGTAATTCACAGTAAAGAAAGATGATTGCACAAAATTGTGCAAATATTCCAATAACAAGGAAAAATAAAGATTTTGTATTCTCTTTCCTCCAATACAACCCAAGGCACTAATCTCTACCCTGAAAAGAAATCCCATATAAACTGTGACAGTTTCTCAAACTACAACCAGTGGGCACATGTCATTTCATTTGACACATTCTAAATATCTTGGGTTATTATAATAGTTACTATATAAAATTCTGGGTAGAGAGCAGGACTCAAACTTTGCATTCTTTCCTGACACATTTTATTAGATCTCCACAGCTCTAAAGTGGAAGGAATATCACAGAGCCGTATAGAGTTACATCATTCGCTGTCACCCTTGGCCTAGCCACATAGCAAGCTCTCCATGTTGATTTTGTTTGACTTTTCTGCCTCCAAGTGTGAAATGAAGGGTGAAGTTATAAATCTTTACATTAACTTTCTGAACAAATCCAAAATACCTAATGGATTTCCAGATATTTTTTCTTCCTGTAACTCTTCAAAGTCCATTTCCTTTCACAGTATTACTGAAAAATTATGAATGACTACTAAACGAAAAGGTGCAAGACTGTGCAGTCCTGAAAAGAAAAAGAAGGAAAAAGAAAGGAAAAAACAGAAAAGGAAGGGAAGGAAGGAAGGAAGGGAGGGAGGCTGATAGGAAGGGTAAGGAAGAGAAGGAAAAGAAAAAGAAGGGGGGGGGGATAGCTTTGTATCGATTCTAGTTTCCTGACATTGAAGATCCTTTCATATATTCACCTTTTCAACCCCAAACGAATCTATTAATCAAAATGGGAGTAAATATATTTTCATGTAAAAATAAAAATGCCAAACAGAATGTGCCATGGAGTGGAGCTCCAAATATAAGCACAGTCATTATCTATTTGCCAAAGAAAGCATGAGTGGTTGTTAAAAGATTATTGTGTGCCAGTTCTGGGGCTTGAGCTGCAGGCCAGGACTCTGTCTTTGCACTTTTGTGTTCAAAGCTATTACTCTACCAGTTGAACTGTAGCTGTACTTCCAGCTTGCTGATGCTAATTAAGCACCAATTACCAGATAAAAATGTCAGGGATTTCTATGGCCAGGCTGTCTTCAAACCTCAATGTTCAGATTTCAGGATCTTGAGTTGCTAGGATTATAGGCCTGAGCTACTATCACCCAAGTACAAGCTTATTTAGTGATCACAAAATTTTCTGTCTTTGTGCCAGTACTAGGGCTTGAACTCAGGGCCTTGAACTCTTACTCAGTTTTTATACGCATGGTTGGCACTCTACCACTTGAGCCATACTTTCACTTCTGGCTTTTTCGTGGTTAACTGGAGATAAGAATCTTGGATTTGTCTGACCAAGATGACTTTGGATTATGATTCTTATATCTTAGCCTCCTGAAGAATTATCAGACCTAAGCCACAAGTGCCTCAATTTAGATGGTAAATTCTTTAAACAGATAAGGCATAATATTCCAGAAAATACTTTTTAAAATCATTGGAAATGGTTAAAATGTTGCCGGGGCAGTCTGTCACATGATGGACATGTTATTGCTTTGCTAATAGAAACAAAATAATTTCTCATTTTCCAAACATGAGTTAAAACTGCTCATGATTCACAATGTTTACAATGCTTTCCTTCTCAACAAATAGCTCAGTAAGATAAAATAGAGAGTAGAACCAGGGCTGAAAAACTATAAACTGCTACTTGCTGTAAAACTATGTCAGAGACTCATCAGCATCAAAAGTTTAAATTCCTAAAAAGAAATTTTGGTGCTGGCATTCTCGACATTTCATCAACTGTTTAAAAAAAAATCAAAGAATATTGACCTCTCCTGAATTACGCCTCCAACTTGGCTCTAACATTTAAATCAAGGCTGTCATTTTGTATCTCAAAGGCAAAGGTAAAAAAATGTCAAGAAATGTCATCTGAAGTCAGAACCAATCTCTGAGGGGACTGTTAAAATCCCCTCTCCGTTCATCATCTCAACTGGCAAAGGAGCCCAGAATTCATGGTTTTCCATCTATGCTGAGATATGCAAGGGAAAATCCCCAGCAAAGCAGCGGATTATTATGAGTTAGTTACATTCTCTTCACTCCTAAAATTTTACATTGAATAGAACAATGCTTTTTTAAAATGCAGGTTAAGGGCTGGGTGCCAGTGGCTCATACCTGTAATGCTAGCTACTCATGGCAGGGAGATCTGAGGATCATGGCTCAAAAGTAGCTTAGGCAGGAAAGCTTGGGAGACTCTTATCTCCAAATAACCATACAAAAATAAAAAAAAGCCCAAAGTGGAGCTGGGGTTCTAGTGGTAGAGCTCTGGAATTGAGCACAGAAGCTCAGGGGTAGTGTCCGAGCACCTAGTTCAAGCTGCAGCACTGACACATGGACATGTACATGCACACACAAAATAGCTAAGATATAACAAGTTAACCTAAATGGCTTTGATTTTCTGTGTAAGAATCAGAGTGTAAATAGGAGCAGGCTCCCCTTTGTGTGTGTTTATAGTTCACATATGTGAATCATCATCACTTGTGGAGAACTTTTTTTTATAAAGGTATTACAGATGAGGGCAATTATAAATGCATAAACATATATAATATATGTACACATAGATATAGCTATATTTTGACCAATCCCTGTTTATGAGAAATGATACAAATACACCGCTATATATAAAATGACACTATTTCACTCCCTTTTCATGGAAAAGAGCAAGTGTCCAATAATTGTTCATGTAAGAAACAACTTGGCTTTTAAAAGACAAATCAAAATGACAACACCTGTGACTCAGAAGGCAAGCTTGTCCCAGCAAGTTCTCTGCTCTGTCATGGTCAGTTCCCTCCCTGGACACATTCTTCATTTGGTACTCCTACCCCACCAGTGTGAAGATTTCCCTTTCACAATTCCGGAAATCTTACAAAATAATGGCCTTCTCTCAAAAATGAGGTCAGGTTCTGGCCAGGCATTTCAAAGTTGGGCCACAGTTGAAGTGTGTAGATAAACAAACTAACTCAGCTTCTAAAAATAACAAATAACAAATGGCCCAAGGGTGGGGGGAACATCTTAGATGCCAGTGATTCACGCCTTTAATCCTAGCTACTCAGAAGGCTGAGATCTGAAGCTTGTGAATGGAAGCCAGCTTGAGCAGGAAAAGTCCCTGTGACTCTAGTCTCAACCACCAAACAGTGGAGCTGTAGCTCAAGTGGTAGAGTGCCTTGAGTGAGAAAGCTATACGACAGTGCCAAGGCCTACTCTTGGCACAAACCAACAAGAAAAGCAAAAAAAAAATCCAATCTATTAGAAAACAAATATAGTTTATGTTAAAAATTTGATGGTGTCTTTGTTAGTTTCTTTTCTCTCTTGCCAATGAACGTAGACTGTCCAGGATGACATGAGATTTTGAAGACATGGCAAAGGAAGAAGGAATTATCACTTGACATTTTTTTGTGTGCTTCTTAAGGTTACAGTGAATTCTGCTGCTGGCCACCAAATCACTGGGGCTCCAAACCCAGTCCTTCTTCTTGTCTACCCACATAATCACTCTGCCTTAATTCTAAGAAATGCCCATGTTACTACCGAAGTTTCCACAGACGCAGTGAGCAATGTCATTAGTTTTTTTTCAATCTTTTGGATATACATTTGGGGGTTTTGCTGTCATTATTTCACCACTGATCCCCTTATCCACAAATTCATCCTGAATTCTCCAGCTAATAAAGCCTAAAAGGAAAGCCCAGAAATCTTTTGTACGTGAAAACCACCATGTTACCACATTAATAAGAACAGTGTCATGATTATCCCTACCATGATCACTTGTGCTAATTAAAAACAAAGTCACCACAGTGGCTAGGAAGGATTTCTCTAGAACATCCACATTCGCAAATACAAAGTTTCACTGACTTCCAAGAAATAGCAAGCAAGATTTCCTCACTCTAGCCACAGTTGGTGCAGAACTGCATTTGAAGGAGAATCTTCCCACTGACATGCTTTTCCCACAAAGCCAGCCCTGTTTGCCAGTTGTGATTTACAGGCTGTGTCTGCAACATGGAGCTGCTGGACACATTAGTGTAGGCCTGCTTATGAAAGGATGCGGCTGTCTGGCATTAAATGACTTTCCAGAGACCCATCTCATTCAGACCTCCAGGAACTGCTCTCCCAGAACATGATCTGTCAGTGCTCAAGCTATTTTTCCACCCATTCTGAAAGAATGAATACAAAAAATTTGGTCCTGCCCTCTAGTCCTGTCTGTAAATCCCAGTGCACCACGAGTCTCTCTTGTTTCCTACTTCCTTGATTTCCGTCTCCCCCTTGGTTATAATTCACTTCTAACACCTCTGACTGTAACAGAGTTCTGCCTTTGGATTGATGGATAAAGAATGGTGGCGATCATGCTGTTTTGTTGTTGTTGTTGTTAAAGAGCTTAGCAATTGTTTTGTCTGCTACTTGCCTATCCACTCATTATTCAAAGGTCTTACCAGCTCTCATTTAAAGTTGAATTTGTTGGTGCATTTGCTGAAAGGCTTATTCTTTCTCTGTTAGAAAATACTGGAAAATCATCAATTCCCAACCTGCTTTTCTCTTCGCAGTCTTCATGGATAGGCTCTGATATGAACCACAAATCTATTTTACATGATTTAACACATCTAAGAATCCTTAAATGCTTAAATGCAAGTGAAAATAGTATGATTAAACTTAATACAGAAAAATATTTCCCATATAAGTTTATATTTAAGAGATAATTATGAATGCATTACTATCAAAGAAGTACTTAAACTATTTGATTAGTATTTTTTTCCAGTCTTGGGGCTTGAACTCAGGATTTGAGTGCTGTCCTTGGGCTTTCTCAAGGCTACTTGAGCCACCACATCATTTCTGGCTTTTTCTATGTATGTGGTACTGAGGAATCAAACCCAGGTCTTTGTGCATGCTAGGCAAGCACTCTACCACTAGGCCAAATGTTCAGCCCCTAATTAGTATTTTTTAAGGAGCATTTGGAATAATCTTAAATACAGGTATATATTCTCTCATCTAAAATACTGCATTCTACTGGAGTTCAAGAATGTGAAATGGTGTATGTTAGCCTGAAAACATTGCAAAAGGAGTATTTCAGTTGAAATAAACAATGTAGGGCCACAAGTGTAAAGGAAAGATTTCCTTAATAATATAACTAAAGCAAAATCATTAGGAGACACGGAGATCACAGTATTTAAGGGAAACCTAATGATTATAAAATGAGTCAGTATCATTATCCAGAATTCTTTCCAGAGGGTGTGTAAGGATTGGATTTTTTGTATTCTTCATTTAATAGAATTTCCAGTTAAGGGCTCATATTTCCAATATGCAGCTACTGTGCTGTTGTGTTGTTAATGCAGTGAGGATGTATAAAATGTTCATGATGACTCTCTTTGATTGCATAAATTTTAAAAACTAGATTATTGTACCTATTCAGTAGGAAAAGATGTACTTGGATAATCTTTTGTAAAAAGAGAAAAACATGTAAGATTACCGTGATATCAAAGAGTGATTCTTGACCCTTTCCTGATAACCCTCTTCCCTGTTTTTCTTATTTTGATGAGTCTAGTATTCAAGAAATAAACCTTGGACATAACTTAGAACACTAGATTCCAAGGGAAATTCTGCCTCCACATCAACTCTTGTGTATAAATATGATTTATTTTAACATTGATACATACTGGAACAAATGAGTCTGGGCTTCTAAATGTTCCTGGATTTAATTCAAGTCATAGAGATTTAGAGATTGAGAGTAATCAAAAGAGAACTCTGATTAGAGAGAAAACAAAAAAAGAGCATTTGCAAATGAGCTTTTTGTTTCCATGCCAACTTCTGCAGAATCAGAAGAGCAATAAAATAATTTTTCCACAATTTCTTTTTATTGTGTTATACTCAGTCCCTTCTATAGGCCGTATATGATGGGCAAAGCACGTAGTGCATTCTGTGACACTGAAGAGAAAAAGGCAAACATCAAATTAATATCCAGGACCTAAATGTTTAAGCAGAACCAAAGAATCTGTTTTAATCATTCAAGTCAACAAAGGTTAAGATAATAAAATAAATTTCAAAACGCTTTCCTTTTGTGGAACTTAATCTGTCTTGCTGAAGATGTTTTCAAAGATGCTATCAGTTTTGCATAGTCCCAGCTGTTAGGAAAATTTATTCTGAATACCCAAGGAAGAGGGAAGAATTTTACGAACACAGTTAAGCCAAGCTCCTGGGTGGCTCATTGAAATTTTGAGAGCTTAGGACTCATTTCAAACCAGCTGTTGGCTGATGATGTTGAGAGCCCTAAGCTCTTTATCTCAGTTACTGGGCTCTGTGTGATTTGGCATGGTGACGATGGCTGTCTGAATGACTAGATTAATAAAGGTACAAAAAAATAACGTCTACACTTTCTTCCTATGGCCTAATTCTACGGAATAAATTTGTCACAATTTGAGAATGCTATAGTTGAAAATTTCACTATAACATATTAAAGCACTTTGCTTAGTTTGAAGGTTACATTTTTAAGTCACTACGGATATGCCTTAGATGAGAAAGGAAATAAGAGCCATTAATACTAAAGCTCTGGATTTATGCCCGGGGGTGGTGGGACATGGTGAGGACAGATGGACAAAGAAAGTCTAATAAGTAATAGCAGTGGTAGGTGCAGATAAGAATGAAAAAGTCCTTAAAAACTTGAGTCTTGTCAGGAACCAGTAGCTTATGCCTGTAATCCTAGCTGTTCAAGAGGATGTCATCCAAGGGTCTCAGTTTAAAGCCGGCCTGGGGAGTAAAGTCTGGGATACTCTTATCTCCAAATAACTACACACACAAAAAGCCAGAAGGAAAGCTGTGGCACTAACCTTGAGCCAAAAAGCTTAACAGTGCCCAGGCCCTAAGTTTAAGCCCTAGGTCTGGCACAAAACAAAAATCTTACGTCTTTTATATTGACAATGAGATTCTGTTAATGATCAATAAATCTGATTTTTTTTTGCAAGGAGAGGCTCAAAATAAAAGAAGTAATAAATCAACTTGTACAGTACGTAGACTGCTTTATGAAAAGCAGCTAACAGTTTGTTCATCTGGTTATTCTGTAGAAAATAATAGCTACTAGCAAATATAACCAAGATCTTGCTAAACAGTTTTCAACTGGTGTCACTCAGTTGAGGAAGTAAAAACAAGAAGGGTTGAGGATGAACTTCAGTGGTAGAGCACTTGCCTAGCATGTACAAGGTCCAAGGTTCAATCCTGACTCTCCTCCTTCCTCTTCCTCCTAACCCATGCAAGTTAACTAGAAGGATCTATATTGCTCTGCTTTCTTAGGCTCCATCCAGAGTGTTTGGGGTATGACTTTGCAGCAGAGAATGTTTAGGAGATAAATGCATGATGCATATCCTTTTTTATTGTTTTGTTTTTGTCTAGACTGAGTCTATTGTACTTGCAAGAAAAAAGTCCACATGTTTGCATTTGTTTTTCTTAGGGTTTTCAATCTTATTCAGAGAGGCATAAAATCTTGAAGTTGGAAGAGTAGCTATCAGCAACTGGACATAGCTTAGCATCTTGGTGAAAAACACAGACTTGCAAATTTGTGTATGGGTCCTGCACTGCCTTATGGTAGATATGTGTGTAAGAAATGAAACATCACTTACTTGCTTGACTCCAATTCTCATCAGGAAAAACAATCGTCACATGAATATTGGTCCTACTAACACACAAAATTATTATTTGCCAGTCCTGGGCTTAAGCTTGGGGCCTGAGCACTGTCCTTGGTCTTCCTCAAGGCTAGAGCTCTACCACGTGAGCCTCAGCACCATTTCCGGCTTTTTTCCTACGTATGTGGTACCAAGGAATCGAACCCAGGTCTTCATGCATGCTAGGCAAGCACTCTACCACTAGGATAAACTCCTGGCCCACAAAATTATTTGGGGGGTTAAGAGAACGCATGGGAATGTAACCTGTGAGTACATAGGTTTAAATCCTGGTTCTGCCACTATTGTCTATGGACAGGATATTTAAATTTCTGTCTTGGGTTACTCATCTACGATATGAAAAGAAGGAAAAACTGTTTTTAGACTTGTTCAAGTAAGCTATGTTTTCACAAGTTGTTGATACCTTCAAAGAGCTTGATAACACTTTTTCATCATCATTATTTTAACCACAAATAGGTTTGTGATCTTTGTCAATTCACAACACAACTGACTTAGATAAACAGTCTCATCCACTGGAACAGAACAAAGTAGAGAAGTGAGAAATGGCTTTGGACCCCATTGTGTCAACACAGACAAGTTACTTTACCCCAGGTTTCTCCTAAGAAATACTAAAAACATAATCAAGGGCTGATTATAGGTGTGTGTTTGTGTGTGTCCCTTTACTCTTTTAGTTCAAGATTTCACTCTACTACTTGAATCACAGCTCCACTTCCAGATTTTTGGTAATTAATTGGAAAGAGTCTCATGAGACTTTCCCTCCTGGACTAGCTTTGAACCATGATCTTCAGATCTCAACCTTCTAAGTAGCTAAGATAATAGGTGTGACTCCTAGCCTGATGTTAACGTTTTCATATATTATTTTATTAATCTTTGCCAAAGCCATAGTTACAAATAGTGGTTCAGTTAGAATTTGATCCCTATCCAGCCTGATTCCAGCCAGATTCCATAGTGATTTCTCCCTGTATTATACTCACTCTTCCTGATAGCCTATTTTGCTAACTGTTCAAATCTTAGCAATGCTGCATATAACTTTACCTACAAAGGTGTTGAGAAAAAGTGAAGACTGTGAAATTAGTAACTGTAATGATCTCATAAAGTATTAGCTCATTCCATATGTCCCTTCACTGACGGAATCTTCTACAACTCTAGCTCAGGTCATTCAATTGCTACTTCCAAGTCAGAGACTCAACACTTCATGCTTTGAACTAAAGAAAGCCCAGTCTGTGTCTATGGCAGGTAGCATAGATAAGGCCCAGCCCTATCCCTAGAGCCTCAAGACCTAACTGCCAAAGTGTGACTTGTGCAGCAATGAGTTAAGAGAAATGCAAACCTGTAATGACATTTCCCGGAGAACTAGTGAAATCCTTATGTCAAACTACATTTATCGGTGGAAATCTAACACTCTGTGCCTTGTAGAATCAAACCAACTGATTATGATGGTTATATTACCCCTACATTTGTAAACTCAAGTTTGGCTCACAGTATACTGAAAGAAAGCGAGTGCAAAAATGTTAGCACCTTTTCCCCATATGAAATTGTATGCCATTAACAGGATGGAAAAACAGGCAACTTTCCCCTCACCCTTTACCTTCCTGTAGTATGACTTCACTCTCATTATTTATTTTTTTCATATATTTTTTATTGTAATTAATAGAAGGGTTACATGATATTTGCCAGATAGATGGTACATTAATTTCCATACATTGATACCCTTTCACATGTCTTGGTCCCCATTTCCCTCCCCCCCCACCCCCACCCCTCATCTTGTTAAAGAGAGTCTTTTCTAAAGAAGAAACAAAAATGGCCTATAGACACATGAAGAAATGTTCAACATCTCTGGTCATAAAAGAAATGCAAATCAAAACAACTCTAAGATTCCACCTCACCCCAGAATGGCCAGAAATCTAATAACAGATGCTGGAGGGGATGTGGCCAGGAGGGATCACTATTACACTGTTGGTGGGAGTGCAAACTCGTTCAACCACTATGGAAAGCAGTATGGCAGTTCCTCAAAAGACTAAACATAGAGCTCCCCTATGACCCAGCAATTCCACTACTTGGCATTTACCCAATCATCCAGAAACAAGGACATATTAAATCCACCAGCACAACAATGTTCATTGCAGCACTATTTACCATAGCAAAGATATGGAACCAGCCTAGATGTCCCTCAGTTGATGAGTGGATCAACAAGATGTGGTATTTGTACACAATGGAATTCTATGCTGCTGTCAGAAAGAATGACATTGCCCCATTTGTTAGGAAATGGAAAGACTAGAAAAGATCATATTAAGTGAAGTAAGCCAGACTCAAAGGAACTTAGGCTCAATGGTTTCCCTCATTTGTCATAATCAGTAGAAACCTTGGGCTCTCCTAGCAGAGATTTGCAATAGAGCAAAACCTTGATACAAAAGGCCATATAGTAGGATGCTAAATGAAAGGATCATTATTTATTAAAACACCAAATGCGAAGGCTTTTTTGGGGGGTGGGGTAATAGGCCATCTCTGGGACTCTCTTTTTATCAAGAATACTCAGATGGCTGCTACATTTCTTGTTTATTTTTTTAACATAGTTTGTCCCCATTCTACCTTTGAATGCTCTCTCCCTTTTGCAGATATTCTGTCCTAATCCCAGCTCTAACTAAAGATGTTTCTACTCTCAGGTTTATCTCTGATAGGCTATTTCAGTAAACTATCCAAGCAGAATCACAAATTAGACATAAGGAAGTTCATCTGGTGATTCCACCTTCCAGACTCTCTTCCAGCCAATTGTATCACATATCAAACTGGTAACCTCAATTCTATTATTCATTTCATCCCCATACATTCCCTTTCACATGCTCAAGTTTTTTGCTTGGCATATTGGACAAAACGTTAATTGGTGAAGGGATTCAACTTCTCTTTAATCCCATTCTTCATGTCCTTTCTAGCACTGAGATAACTGTGTGGCAAGCTAACCAATCAGATCTCAGCAGGATTTTTTGGGGGGAAGGGATCATGGGGCTTGAACTCTGGCCTTCATCTCAAGGCTACTGCCCTACCCCTGGACCTGGGCATTATCCCTGAACTCTTCAGCTCAAGGCAACCGCCTTACTCTTGAGCCAAGCCCCACTTCCCATTTTCTAGAGGTTAATTGGACAAAGAGTCTCAGGTCCTTTTGTGTCTGGGCTGACTTTAAACTTTGATCCTCAGATCTCATCCTCCTGAGTAGCCAAGCCGGATCAGGAAATTTCTATGGAACTGATGGGGAAACTTTCTTGTTTGGACCAGGAGACTTCTTGTAATCATTGCCAAAAGGCAGAGACATTCATAGACTTTGCATCACTATGACTGACTTTTACACATAACACCAGTTGCTACTATTACTACATCCCTCTTCTTTCTCCTTTCTTCTCCCTCTTTTACTTGGGATTAAACTCATAATCTCACACTTGCTACTATTTCTATTATATTCCTCTTCTTTCTCCCTTTTTCTTCCTCCTTCACTAGGGATTCTCTCATACTTGTTAGAGATAAGGTCTGCCTCTACCTATTGAGCCACATCCCAAGTCCTCCAAATGTTTTCTATTATGAGAAAAAAGGCACCCAGATTCTAGCTCCCATGGAAAATTAGAAATTTTCTCCCTTGTTTGGAGTTCTTTTGGCTCTCTGTCTTAGCCTGCCCCCTTTCTCCCTGTGGTAGTAAGCTTGCTTCCTCAGTATGCCCCCATTCCTCCAGTATTCATGTTTCAGGCTGAGCTAACATGCTCTCACCTGACTTCAATGCAGAAGGCTCGAGACTGTTTCCACAGTCTGTATCCTTAGTAACTTGTCTTAGCCTATGTGGGCTCCTTGCTTTCAATCTGTACCAATTCTTTTCTGTAGTAGGGACTAAATGACCTGACAATTTTAATAAATAATTGTCAATAACATCCTGTGCTATGAAGATTATATACATCAAATGATAAACATAGATATTTACAATGAAGGCCCATTGCTTCCTATGCTAGCCATTCAAAATGCCCCACAATATCACTTTAATAAAAAAATTTTTCTACCCAGCTGGGGGCATAAGTCAAATGGTAGAGTGCCTGCCTAATAAGTACCAGAACTAGAGGTCAAAGACCAGTAGGTATTCAGCTGGATGTATTTTTCAATATTTTACATCCATTTTCTTGGAAAATGAGCATTACTTTCCTTTAAATAAATCCTTCCATTTTCTATTTGTGTAATATTGTATCTATTATTTCCAGTCTTTGGACTATGTACTGCCATATACTTCATCTTATCTTCTAAAGATAGTTCAATGATTAAGTCCTAGTGCAAATACCACTTCTTTCCCACTTTCTTTGAATAAGAATTTTCACTTTCCTAACAACCCTTGGTATAGTTCTATAAGATATATCACCTACAAGTACATAGAATTCATTTTGAGGCACCCATAAGATTATCTGGTGATTAAGGCAGCAATAATATTTTATATATGCATGTCCTTACAAGTCTATGTTAAAGTGGATGTACTAGGTGGATCAGGACCTTCTTCTGGGGGAGCTTATGTTCCAAGGAAAGAGACTAAGTAAATTAATAAAACAAGTAAACTAATAAAACAAGCCAACAAGTAAATTAATAAAACAGAACCATTTCAAACTTAGATTTGGATAATGAAGAAGGAAGGTGACAGGCAAAATGGCATCTTAATGAGAATCAAGCCCAGAAGAGAGAGTGAATATAAAGTTCTGGGCTGGGCAGAGTGTGATGTGTCTGGAACATAGTGGGACAAGAGGAAGCCCAGTGTGGGCAGAGATGGTAGTGGGGCAAGGGTCAACCCTGAAGGTCCACGGAGGCCACATGCAATGGTGTGGATTTCAGTCTAAGATCTTAAACAGGGAGTAACATGATCTAATTTACAACAAAAGGTAAAGTGATCTCTCTCACTGTTGTGAAGGAGAGGGATTACATGGGGTCAAGAGTGGAAGCAGGAAGATTAATTGGAAGACTACTGCAGTAATCAAGAACACGAGATAGCTGTAGGTTGAGTCTGATGGCATTAGGACAGGAGAAAGAAGTAGATGGATGTATTTATGGGCTATTTTGTACAGAACACTGCATCACAAACATGGTAATGTGTGCCAACAGCTTTACGTTTTAAATTTCTGTATTGTGTTTTACTTTTTGATTCACTGTTAGGGCTTAATATACATCTGTTGGTTTGGGGGAAACCAAAGCAGAGTTTAAAAAAAAGGATCTTATATATAAGGAAACAGAGTAGATCCCATAAGGAAAGTTTTATTTTTAGTAAGGAATACAAATATGTAATACATTGTGGAATGATGTTGCTAATTCTGGGAAGAAATAATCATTTGAAACTAATAGTGCAAAGTGGAAGTCAAATTATACGATAGGATAAAAATACAACTTTCAAGTACCAAGTTCTATATTTTAAATAAGAGTACAAGCACCAAGCCCTGGTGGCTCACGCCTGTAATCCTAACAACTCAGGAGGATGAGATCTGAGGATCACAGTTCAAAGCCAGAGTCCATGAGACACTTGTCTGTAATAAACTCCTCAGAAAAAGCTAGAAGTGGTGCTAGGGCTCAAGTGGTAGAGTACTAGTCTTGAGTACAAAGAGGCTCAGGGACACACCCAGGCCCTGAGTTCAAACTCCAGGACTGGCAAGAAAAGACAAAAGAAAGAGTATAGACTTGGTGCGATAACATATGCATGTAATCTCAGCTACCTGGGAGACTTAAGTATTCAACCCTACCTTATGTATTTTAATAAGACCTAGTCTGAACAGGAAAACAGAAGGAAGGAAGGAAGGAAGGAAGGAAGGAAGGAAGGAAGGAAGGAAGGAAGGAAGGAAGGAAGGAAGGAAGGGAAGGAAGGTAGTCTGCAGTCAACATAGATGAAATTGTGTACCTAATCAGTTCATTAATTTTAATTAAAAATATAAAGGAATTTCCAGCCCTAACTTCTGATTCTCTTCAAGTATGATATCCTCATCTCATTATATGATAAATCTCCTAGTAAGTAAACTAGCACTATCTTACTAGAAAGGAATGTTTATGAAAGTCTAAGAAGCTTGCCTATGACCTGCTTTGTTTCTCCATTAGGAATCTGGGGAAAATCTGGACAGTAGAGAGGGGCCCTCTTCCCTCACATCTACCTTCCAGAACACTGAAGATCCTGCTTGTGCATATTTATCCAGCATTTTGAATTAAATCTAGCTCCCTTCAATACAAAAGAAAATACAAGAGAAAACAATATCATTTTTTTTTGCCATTTTCCAGCCTAAATGTTAAATGACCCTGAATTGTGTGAAAATTGGCCCCAGTCAGTGTGAAAACTGGCTGAAATCTATATGAAAGGCAGTCTGGGTTTGTCAAAGTAGTTCATGAACTTTGGCCAAACTTTCAAGGAACGCAGTCCAAGTCTCAGTTTGTACTGCAACATGAAACCAGGTGAATTTCAGATGGTTTTAGATTTCACTTGGAAAATTTGGCCTAGCTTTATAATCAATCATCACTCTTTGTAACGATGAAAGCCAACACACCTTTGTGCAAACGAGGACTGTGTGCAGACTGACGACAGCTGGGCTGTGAACCAGCCCCGCACTTCCTCTGCCAAGGGAAGGGTGCTCGGAATGGAAAGTTTCCCCTCTTACCTGGAGAGGGCAAGCTGAGTGATTCTGATACCGAGTGTAGAAAGACATGATATTCAATACGTAGAGACAGGCCATGTGAACGATTACCACCAATAGAACAAGTGGCTCCAGTCTAATCATTTAAGATTATGAGTGCTCAATTCCAGTCACACTCATGAACGCAGGTTAAACCTCTTTGACCATAAAGATGAGGATTTAGTTCAAAATAACTCATCAGCTATAGGAAGTTACCATGTTGCCCTAGGGCAGAGTCATTATTCCTAGATGAAGAAGTGGATGAGAAATAAAAAGGGAAAAAAAATCACAGTATCACTTGCATCCAGTTGAAGAACCTCAGAGACACAGGAACCCAAATGCAACCTTGGAGCTCAGATCAGCTGCATATTTTACTCAGATTTCTCCCTATGATGCAGGATCGCTGAATTTAGTAGTGATCTAGACATCTGCACATCTTACAGAAATGCCTACATCGTTTTGGTTCCCAACCTCCTGAAAAATCTGAAATGTACATTTCCACTGTGTGTGTGTGTGTGTGTGTGTGTGTGTGTGTGTGTGTGTACAGCCTCTCTCCCACCAAATCCTAGCTTTTGTGCACAGTGACATGAGAAAATTGAGAGGTATGTCTGAGTCACTACATCATTGGAACAGTATGTCTGAACATTTGGGTAATAAGGCACAGATGTGAAGCAGAGGACTTGGCACTACCAAGGTAACAACAAAGCATTCACCATTGGTCATAACAGTTGAAGGGCCACATTTGAGACGAGGAGAAAGAATGCTCTCTTTCCCACAGTGCTGAAATCATGTGACATCTTGTATCTGTCTTAAAAATCTAGGATCAACCTCCCCAACACCCCTCCCCAAGAAATTCAAGCATCATCCAAACTTACGCAAAATAATAAAGACATAAAAATGCATTAATTTTTTATCTATCCTAAAACATGCTTATGCAATAGCACGTAAAGTCTAACTGCAGAAAAAGGCTAACTTCAGGAGAACTCCACACTGACTGCAAGTTGCAAAGACAATGCATGCAAGTCTGAAGGACCCAGTAGTCACTGGAAATGTGGCTGATGCCGATTTCTAGAAGTGATTCTAGCCCTTGATCAGTAGGTCTCATCACTACAGCATGTTTTAGTTATAGGTATAAAAGTCAGATAATACAAGAAATATACACATTCATTATTAGTAAGGCATTCCCATTTACAAGAGAGGCAGAGCCTCTGACAGCCATGACTAAATTCTGCAGCACAGTGGAGCTTTGGTTCATTAAGGCAGGAGCTGGAAAACTAGATTTTTCTTAGGATAAGAAGAAAACAACTTACCCGAGGCCCCTGATCACCTTGTTCTCCCTGCAGAATGGGAAGATAAGATGGCTTTAGTCAAGATCTGTATGTGGTACTTAAAAGTTCAAAACATAAAATATACCATGGGGGTTATGCCATATGGATTTTTTTCAACAACATAATGAGGTTTCCATTATGGTTTTTCTTACCTTATCACCTTTTGGTCCAGGAGGACCCTGGAAAAAGAAAAAAGAGGGGGAAGAAAAGTTAATGGAAATAACTGGAGATCTATCAAGTCGGCTTAAAAGTTCTATACAAAGGACAGAGAGAGAGAGCTGTTGTTTCCCACATCACTTTAGTTTGTAAACCATTATTATGGTGGAGTTGGAGTATGATATGGATATACAGTTATATACTGATATACAGATACATACTGTTATATAGTAAGTCTATACTTAGGATATGCTGAGTAAATCTGCATGAAGCAAACACACCTAAACAAGAAACAGAATAATACTCATGTTCTTGGCACTGCTCTACAGTATTAGTAGCTGTTATTCAGGCCTCTGGCAATATGATTTTCCTATGTCCATTCCATAAATAGAGCCACACATTATGTGTCTGGCCTCATTTATTCCAACTGTGTGAAACTCATTCATAATTTTGTGCACTGTTGCAGACTGCTTCATAAAATTCCACTGTGTGACTATATCATAATTTATTTGTTTATCCCACTACTGATGGACATTTGTTTTCAGGCATTTTTTGAAGAGTATTGACAATTACAAACAGTATTCCTACAAGCATTTTAATGTTTTTCTTTGTTTTGAAATATCTATTGCCACAATATTAAGATATTGTGCAGAGGGGTTACCATTTCATAAGTCAGGCAATGAGTACATTTCTTTTTAGACACTATTACCCCTTCTTCCTTCACTTTCCCTCAGTTTCCTCCTCCCATCCCTGCCCCCAAGTTACATAAAATACACAAGTCAAAGCTTCCCTGGTATGACTTAACATGGGATAAGTATTTTCTCCATAGAATAAACAAATGCACAATTGCATTTGTTTACCCTTCTTTTCCCCTTTGCTACATGTCCCTTTTTGTGTCTAACAAAAAGAAAGTAAAAACAACCACCACTGCCACCACAATTCCACTTCTTGTAGTTTGATAAGTAGTATTTTAAATGTTGAGAGAAGTTACATCTTTGGATTCCTCATCTAAGGCTTTCTTCCCTCCTGTAGCCTCACTGTATATGAATGCCTAGAGGCCTAGTAAGTTATCATGTCCAATTACACTCTAGAGCTAGCGGTTTTTTTCTGGCAGAATATTATATTCATTTCTGTAAAATGTGCATGTAGGAAGGGTGCCATTAGGTAAGAAAGCATCTATATGTTTCATTTCGATGAATATGGATGGACTGTTTTACTAAAGATTTTCTACCAATGCTGACCTTATCTGCAGCATGAGAATCTGTTAGCTTCATCATCACCAATGCTTGTTCTTTTCTGTCCTTTTCATTTTATGTCTTTTGGTGGGTGACTCTAATAAATAGACCTGCTTTGAGTTCATATTTCCATCCTCATTAGTCAAAAACCTTTTAATTCACTCACTTTGCATTTTCTGTCACAAACTGCGCATGTCTTTTGTGTTTGTTCCATTTGATTGTCACATTATATGCTGGGCATATACAATAAAGGTGAGAATTCTTCAAATATTCTGAGTGAGGTTTTTTTTGATAGCTAAATTGGGAGACAGGACAAGTCTAGACAGGAAGAGAAATCAAAGTTCTAGCAAAATTTCCCCATTCTAGATTCCACAGGACACCGCTCAGTCACAGACAATGGGCATGGAGCTATGAGCCACCTTCTGCAATGCCACCTACCCAGAGTCAGCCACAATACAACAGCCCCTAACTCCCTTTCTCACTGGGGACCATTCAAGTAACAGCTGTGAAGTTCTCTGGAGCTTAATATTAATAACCACAGTATGCCTTATATTTTCTAAATTTGGCCATCAGTTTTTCAGTGCTTGTTAATTAATATTTTCAGGAAGTTCAATGCATCGTGTTTGCAGCCTAATTAAGGCTAAGGAATTTAGGTATTGTAACACATACAAATTCTCACTAAATGATTCCAATAGTTTTAAGATTGGGTAGAGCAAGGAAAAGCCTAGGATAAAAACAACGAGGGTGTCCACCAGCAGACATTAGGCAAGTAATAAGCTTATAGGAAGATGGAAATAGTGGGTGCTGCGTGGATGAAAGGGGAAAGGAAATAGGGACAAATACAGGCAGAATGCTCCATACCCACGTGTGATAAATGAAGAAGGAAATGTGAAATCAGTCTGGGGGAAAGGGAGCAGATAGAGCAGACAGGATGGGGAGAGTGATGGAGATGCTAATCAAGAAGCACTGCACATGTTAAATCCCCCTTGCACAGCCTTCTGAGAAAAAAAAAAAGCTTAGGCAACACAATGGACATCCTTGACTTAAGTGCATGTTACTGATCTCCGTGTTGCCTTTTACATGCATGGGTTGATGAAAGAGTTCACAGGAAAGACAAGATGAGGGACATCATGGTGTCTGTCCTCAACAAGTTAGACGGTGGAATACGGAAGTCAAGCACTTTATTATGGTTAAGCAAAAAGTGACTCTGAAGAGAATCAAAGTACATGAAAGCCAGCTGTTCCTATGGACCCCTCCCCAACCTCTGGCCAGGCAGATGTCCTCACAAAGGTTCTCTTCATTTCGGCTTAGCCTGGCTTCCCAGGATAGCCTCCAGAGGCTATGTTCTCTCCAGGCACTTTGCTGAAGGCTGTATGGAACTCAGAATTCAGAGCTCTCCTGTAGTCATCTTCCACAGAGGGACCAGAGAGGATTCTTTTCCCCAAAGTCCATTTCCCAAAGCAAAGAAGCCACCAACGTGTCAGCTAGCACTCCTATAATCCAGAGTGGCTTGAGCAGCCAATGCTTACAACTTCATGAACACAAGAAATATTGCCAGGGACAGTTGAGCAATAAATACTGCTGCCTTCAAGGCAGACAGCATGGCGTCCTGACACCTGCTGGCTCAACAGAAGTGAAGCTGAGGTCGACCCCCATTCACAGCTGTGGCGGCTGCTTAAGCCACTGGGGCCCTTTAGGCCCCTCACTAGCGTGGCTGGGATTAACTGCAGGTGTCTTTTCTCTGCTCACTGAAATCCCACTCTTCCTTCTGAACTGGCCCTCTCCCTTCAAGACAGGGGCTCCCTTCCAAGAACTTCACACATTATCATGGCAAACATCATCTTTCTGAAGTTGCAAACCATGGTCGTTTCCTACGTTAAAACATTACAACTAATAGTTGTTTTTTTTTCTTTTTAAATTACTAACCTTAAGCATAAAAATTAGGTCACGGTTTCAGTCTGGCTTTGTTCTTTAGACATTAAACAAGCCTAATCATGAGTATTAATTGAAAGATAGATATCAACCCAAACTCATGGCCAATTATTTTAGATATTTATGCATAGGCATCTTGTATGTTTCAACCTCTCCAAATTTAACTAGTTTATATTTCATGTGTCATTCAAACAACAGCATCAATGGCTGCTTGGTAATTATTTAAAGGTAAAACCAGGGCTAAAAGAGCATTTAGGTAAAAGAAAAAGTCTCATGAATTCAGAAGTTGTAAATAAAAAATAAGAAATGAGTCACAGCTTTCTTCTGACCCCTCTCCTAGTCTAGGTTACAATGTTCCAGATTGATATTTTATAAGGCCCACTTCAAAAAATAAGAACATTAGAGACATGACCTTTCTCATTTTGTAAGTCCTAATTGCATAAACACAAAGAGAAGTGCTCAGAAGGTTTGTAGTTATTACTATTTGAAGGCCTGTTTGGGACATATTTTTCAGAGTGTGGTTAATGTGTTATTGATATGACACTGAACTATTTATAAATGTCAGTGGCAAACTTCAAATTTACCCTTATTCAAATGGCTTTAAATTTGAAGAATGGAGTTGCCACCTTCCTGTTTGTTCTGGGCTTATAGTGTTTTTTTCCAACCCCTAATTTTATTGTCTGCCTTCACAATGCCTAAGTTTGATTCTTCCTTTCCTGTTCAGCTATCTCTACCAAATGAGAAAAATCAAAGAAAATGTCAGGAGAAGCCCAATGAGAGATGACATTCAAGAAATAGTCAATGGTATTTCAAACTATATAAAGGTAAATTATTTAGCTGGGTGAGGAAATCACCATGCATCCTGACAATGGTCTTTGATACATGAAAGCTGTGAATTCTGCTCACTTTGAATTGGAATAGGGAGTTATTATTTTGTACATGACAACCATATAAACAAAATGAAGTTCTAGTAGAAGTAGGCAAAAGGACAAGAAAATCCTAGAAACCCTTGTAGTTAGGGATGTTGAAGAAATCATGGTGATAATGTCAAGCCCAGGAAAGAGTAGATCACGTTGATAGATAACCCCTTCTGTTTCTTTCATGTTACAAAATGTGGAGGACACACAAGCAAGGCTTACTAAGTGCATGTAGCTGACGGCCAACAAGAAAGGATCTGGGTCTGGAGGGCAGATGTGTAAGGATGGTATGGACGGGTGGGATAAACCGTGCTGTGGGAAGGCTGGGATTGAAATGTGATCACAGGGGGTGCTTCAAAGATGGCCAGAAATACGGAGCTCTAAGGAGGGTAAAACAGTTGAAGCAGAAGCAAAGACCATGTATAAGAGTGCAAGGACTCCATGCTGTAAAAGCAGGGTGAGTGAGGTTCAGGATGCTAAGAGCAGATGTAGAGTGGGGGCTAGACCTAGGGAATAGAAATGGCCGAAGGTTTGTGAAGGCTGGGTATCTGCAGTCTGGCGTTGGGACTCCGCTCTCATCTATTTAACATGGGCAGTGGGCAAGAGGCTTTGGGAACTCAGAACAGGAATTTGTTGCTGCTGTTCAGTAGAGAGGTGGTGAAGGTTTGAATGATGGTTCAGTCATGAGACTATAGGGGACATTCTAGATTCGGGGAGAAGTAGAACTGACAGAACCCGTGGATGGGATGTGAGGGCACTATCATATCAGCAACATGGACCAAGATTCCTTACTCACTGGAAAGTTTACAATGTAGTGAATTTGTCCCAAAGCCTTAGCCTAAACTAATTCAGCTCAGATAAACACAGCACTTCCAGAGCCAACCAGGAAATCATACGGGGTTGTATTTACAATACATTGTGTTTCTGGGCTCACACCTAAAAGCTAAAATCTGAGGCTTGTGGTTTGAAACCAACCTGGCCATGAGATTCTTATCCAATGAAATACCAAAAAGCTGGAAGCAGAACTGTGGCTCAAGTGGAAGAGCCATAACCTTGTCTAGGCCTCGTGTTTAAGCCCCAGGACTGGCAGATGTACACACACACACACACACACACACACACACACACACACACACACACACGAGTGTTGGGAGCTCCATGTGGTTTAATTAGAAATAGAAGGTGGTGGGGGATGTCAGCGAGACTAGGAGGGAAGGGAGGAGGGAAAATGAAAAGTACCTTTCAAATACTTTGATCTAAGGATGAAGAATGTAAATATAGTGAAAAGAAATCTTGAGAAACTGGGTTGGAAATATTGGGGAGCATGCAAATTCATCTGGATGGGTCAGGAGTAGGTGCTAAGCCAACCTGGCAACGTCACTGCCAATCTAACCACACTGTTTGACAATACAGAACAATACTCACCTTGAGGGCTTGGGATCATCTGGCCAACCCTACCCTAGACTATGTGCGCAATTAATTTCCGGCAGGATTCAAGCACCCAGAAGGAAAAGAATGCACCAAAAGCCTTGAAGTTCAAAGTTTTGCCATAAAAAGAATCATGAAAGAATCAGATCCACTATGGTTACCACAGTGTTGACTTTGCTAAGCCAGGGGAGGCAATTACTGTACCTCTATAAACAGACACCTACAGCTTTACACTTCCCATTTTGCCTTGAAGATGAAAAGAGATCAAACAGAAGAAGGGGGTAGATACAATACACAACTTAAAATATCAAAAGCAGACCTAGTTAGTAGAGAACTGATTTTTACAGATATTACTTTGGGGGCCCTTTCTGACTACAAGCTCTTCTGCAATGTTTCATTGCAGCCCTAAACAAGCGCCTGTATGAGCCTGCCATCAATCTAAAGTCATCTACAGCTTCCATAAGGAAGCAATTAGATGGGGCTAGCAGTGAAGGAAAAGAAGAAAAAAAGAAAGAAAACAAACACTAGATTGATACAGCTTAAGATTAAGGGTTTATAAAAAGGATTCAGGAAGGCTCATTCTGGCTTTCTGTTCTCACACAATACAAATTATGTACACTGTAATGGGCAATCCTGCCAATTAAAAGCAAAGTGTCCCTTCTGTCTAGTATCTAGCTCTTTGTTCTTGGCCTCTAAACATTTACAAAAAAATTGCTAATGCTTCTTTTAACTTGGAAACCTGGGGGGGGGGTCTTTGCTTATTTTTCAAAGGTCAAATAAAATGAGCTCTGTGGTGACAGACTTGGCGTTCTAAACATTCCTTTTGTGGAAAGAAAGTGTCAGCTTGTTCTCTAACTGCCCAGAGCTCCTGTGTCTATAGTTAATAGTACAAGCTGTTTATAATACTGTCTTCAGTGTGACTCTGATGTACTCACAATTACATCCACCCGAAGCCCTGTGTTTAACGGACAATCATCATCTCCCGCCCCAATATGCTTCCAATTATCATTTGCTCCAGGTTGCTTTCAGAACCAGATTGGAAGGTTGGTTTGATTCTTTGCTTCATTTGTGTTGTCTTAATGAGCAATGTCAATTTTGTAACACGCAGTTGACTTTAAGATGCCCTGCCTTTCAGAAGATATTCAGAGGATATGAAACAATAATACAAGTAACGATATAAACAACAGGGGGGAGAGAGAGGGAGAGCGAGAAAGGGGGGGGGGGGAGAGAGAGAGAGAGAGAGAGAGAGAGAGAGAGAGAGAGAGAGAGAGAGAGAGAGAGAGAGAGAATGCACCTTAGGCCTTAGCTATATTCTTAAACATCCAGTAGAAGTTGCATCCCCTTCACATTGAGAAGCTCTAGAGGTTTGCACGAGTTTCCATGACTGACACAATCCCCACATGTACATTACTATCAGCCTCCTTTCTCTTGAAGCGTGAAAGTAATCTCACAATGACCCCCTGCTCATTCTTCTTCAGCTTGGCCCTGTTCCTCTTTCTCCCACTTGAATCTCTTTACCCATGACCTTGGATATTTCTCCATGGTCTTCAAACACATCCCCTCTCTTAAGATGAGGAAAAAACACATGGTATTTTAGTCTCCTCTCTCCCTAGGGCACCCACCAACTTCCCTAAAGAGTAGATGAGTCCTGAAGACAGAAAATGAGATTTGCGCAAAGAAATGGAGTCTTCTCAGAAAAATGGAAGACCATGAACGGACATCTATGAGGATTGAGAGCTGCGAGGGAGACACTGGCAAGAAAAAGCTATGGAAGCCAAGTTGCTAAACTTATCCCCTTGCCCTGCAGAAGGCCTACTTCAGTCTAACCCACAGCCAAAAGAACTATAGCTACAGGGATAAAGTCTGACAAACCTCATCAATGCCCACAATTTGTGCCTACATTCTTTTCAGTCCACTTCCTTCATCTATTAGACACTCAAAGCTCCAACTACTACCTGCCTTACTTACTACACTGTTTTCCCAAGATACAATCTTTCATTCTAACTGCTCACCAGATTTCTGAGCCAGGATATATGCAATGTAAGCTCAAGTTCAAGGTCTTGTCTGCCACCCAACAAACATTTCTGACCTAACTAAATGTACTGTTACCTGTATGAGCTTAAAATCCCGGTGCTGTATTTAATATAGTGCACTTATTTATTTGTATTTCTTTTGGGGGTAATGCTTGAGTTTGAACGCTGGGCTCATAATACCTCTAATCATAGTTGTGGTTTAAAAGAAAAATATAAGCCATCAAAACAAGTTTAGTCACATTACGATGAAATAATTAGCCTAAATCAGAATGAAAGTAATCTATATGTAGGTTGAACATTTTAGAGAAACTAGCATCATGGGGTGGGATGGGAAGGACAAAAGAGACTCAAGCATGTTAACATGAAGTGTAGAGAGGGGATCAGGCCCTGACTTACACAAAGCATCCAGAAGAGACATTTCTGAGAAAATTGAGGAAATTCAGATTTTATGATACCCATTTTGCAGGATTATTAATGGATAATTGGTGGTGAAATGATGAAATTTTCAAGGCCCCGTCAGCAAAGAGACTCATGCTTCAGGACTTGCCAATAGCATGGTATTTAGTCTGTGCTTGAGAATGCACAGCCACAAACAACAGCAGAGCATGTGCTTAGTGTATGCAGGGCTCGGGTTTCAATTCCAAACATAACAAAACAAAAACAAAACAATGAGAAGGCTGGTGATTGATTTTTCCTAAAGCCTAGGGCAAATTTCCATACCAGTTACCTTTCAACTTTGAGATTGTGTGGCAGTTCCAATCAGAACTCGTATAGTTTACAAGTTCGTTTTCTTGAGACAGTAGTCTAGGCAGGGTTTGAACTCATGAGTCTCCTATGTTACAGGTATGCACCATGAAGACCTGCTAGCAATTTGTTTTGAGAGCCCCTCAGATTCCTACTCTCATAAAATGTGACTTTTTTTTCTGGCATCCAGATCCTTTAGAATGTGTAGCTGGCTTTCTTTTATGCCTTATTTTGCCCAATTTCCCATAAATCACCCCTCCTCAGCCAGCCACGAATTCCAGCTGTCCTTTGAACAACCTTGGCTCCATCACTGTCTGTACCTCCGCATACCCCATCCTCTCAGTGATCATCGTGGCCTCACCATTAGATGATCTACTAAGAGCCCTCACAGCACAACATCCTTAAACCTCTGACCTGGCAGTGTGGACGAAAGAACTGCAAGTCTCAAGGATATGTCTGCCCAGGCTGGCTTCAAATCTCCATCCTCAGATTTCAGCCTCCTGAGTAGCTAGAAATTATGGGTGCAAGTTACCAAGGCTTGGCTTCAGCTGAAGAATATTTTGAATCAAAACTGCAATTCTTAAAAAGAATTGTACATACTTTTGAATGTACATACTCAGAAAGAGAGAAAAGATGCCTATTCTATTCAAAGTAACCACAGCTGGGAATCAGTGGCTCATCCCTACAATTCTACTCAGGAAGCTGTGATCTAAGGATCATGGTTCAAAGCCAGCATGGGCAGGAAAGTCCACGTGATTCTAATCTCCAAAAGAACTACTGAAAAATCCGGTAGTAGCACTGTGGCTCAAGTGGTAGAGTGCTAGTCTTGAGCAAAAGAGCTCAGGGACAGTGCTTATGCCCTAATGGTCAAGTCCCAAGAACAGTACAAAAATTTTAAAAAAACTATGCACAAGAGGCTGAGACAGAAGGATCATGAGTTTAAGGCCAGCACACATGATGATGGCAGATTTCAGGACTGACTGGGAGGCACAGTGAAACCCTATCTGAAAGAAAACAGAACCAACAAAGAAAAAGGGGCTAGGAATGTGCTTAGTGGTAGAATGGTTGACCAGCAAACATGAAGCCCTAGGATCGATTTCTCTGTACCAGATAAACAGATAAAGCTCAAAATGGCACTGTGGCTCAAGTGATATAGTGCTAGCCTTGAGCAAAAGAAGTTCAGGGACAGTGCCCAGGCCCTGAATTCAAGCCCTGGGGCTGACAGGCAAGAAAAAAAAAGAAGAGAAAGAGAAAGAGAGAAAGGAAGGAAGGAAGGAGGAAGGGACGAAGAAGGAGGAAGGAAGGGAGGGAGGGAGGAAAATAGCTTCATAAACTAAGAGACATAAGAAGAGGAAGGCAACTAAATTTTCTGAATATTTGCATGGAGTAGATGCCTCACCTATGTTACCCCATTTTAATCCTGGCAGCAGCTGATGGCTTCTTTGATTTACAGATTGGGACAGAGTGACTGAATCATTGACCCAAGATGGCATCATTGCATTTGACAGGGTGGCAGAGTCAGGATATGAGTTGGGATCTAACTAACTCCACTTCTGGTTTTCTGGTAGTTAATTAGAGGTAAGGGTCTCACGGACTTTTCATGCCCGGGTGGCTTTGAACTGTGATCCTCAGATCTCAGCCTCCTGAGTAGCTAGGGTTCCAGGAGTGAATTACTGGTGTCCAGCAACAATTTTATGTCCTTTCACTCAATGGATTTTCAACAGCATCCTTCTATTCACACTCTACCTTTATCAAAAGTGGTACAATTATCTTATTTTCTTTCTAATATTCTTCTACCATTTCATTTCTGGTCTAAGGACCACTTTTTTCCCCACCAGTTTGTTTAGGTGGACACTCCGAGCTCTTCTGAGTCTTAGGTTGAATCATTCCTATAGTGGGTCACACTGTCTTGTACTTTCTAGTCTTCTTCACACGTTCCTAACAATCCATTCTAACACCATCTAAGCCATCTTCATTCAGCTTTAGAAAGATGACCAGAGCCACTCATTAAATAACAACTTTTATTTTTTGGTTGGTTATGGGGCTTGAACTCTGGGCCTGGGCACTGTCCTTGAGCTCTTCAACTCAAGGCTACTGCTCTACCACTTGAGCCACAGAGTCACTTTCAGTTTTCTGGTGGTTAACTGGAGATAAAAGTCTCATGGATTTTCATTCCTGGACTGGCTCTGAAGCTTGATCCTCACATTTCAGATTTTCCTGAGTAGTTTAGCACCACAGGTGTGAGCTGCTGGCACTTAGCTTGAAAACTTTTTTTTTTTTTTTGCCAGTCCTGGGCTTGAGCTCAGGGGCTGAGCACTGTCCTTGGACTTTCTCATGGTTAGAGCTCTACCACTTGAGCCTCAGCACCACCTCCAGCTTTTTTCTATGTATGTGGTACCGAGGAATTGAATCCGGGTCTTCGTGCATGCTAGGCAAGCACTCTACCCCTAGGCCAAACTCCTGGCCTTGAAAACTTTTTTTAAAACTTGTTTTTAGCATCAGTGTATGAAAAAACAGTCCTATTAATCTGGAAGCTCTTGGGAAGGAATGTATGACACAGAAATAAAAAGTGAGTTTCTTGCTCTGTAAGAAAGAGTTCTATGACAGAATGCTGTAAGAGGACAAAGGACAAAGAGGATGAATATTGTAGAAGTAAATTATTCACAGCTATGAAAACTGAACCATGAAATCTGCTGAATTTGTTTTTTAGGAAGGGAGAATGGGAACCTGGGAGAATAATAGATGGGTGAGATTAGACGACATTGTGAACACACATGGAAATGTAACAATTAAATACCCCCATAACGAATGTAAGCAAGCCATATATATATATATTCATACATGCATATATATGTATGTGCATATTCACACATATATATGTGAATGAGAGACAGTGAACAATGTTTAATTTCTGCAAAGAAAAACATCCAACACATCTCATTGACATAAACATTTGTACATGAATAATAAGTCGATAATTACAATTCTAAATCCAAAAAAAAAACTTCAAAGGATGTCTAAGCCCTAAACTCAAATATTTTATGACAATTCTGGAAGTTAGCTGGGTAGAAATCTGATTGTATCTTTCCAGAAGGATCATAATATAAACATTATTTTCCAACCCAATCAAGAAGAGGCTAATCCTAACTGTATGAAAAAATATCCTTTTGATTCTGTAGAAACAAACCACTCTCAGTAGGAGTATTTTAATGCAAACTCAGTTTGAAGGTGGACATTGCCATCTCTGAAATGATCTCTCACAATCCTGGCCAGCAAGGGAGGGGGTGGGCATGGAACAGCGTAGGTAAACCAGCTCACAGCGAGGCAAGGACACAGCTCAGGGAGGGTGGCACACTTGGGTTTGAGGACAAAGGGAGAACATTTAGGAAACAGTCTTGTATAGAAGACAAACTCTCTTTGCTCTCCCTTAATTAGCTGTCAAGGGATGTGGGAGAAGATAAAGAGCAAGTTTTGCAATATCTGCTCCTTTCCCTTCCCCAGGGCTGGCAACACATGCAAAGAGCTCAGGGTTTAGATGAATAGGACCAGCAAGGTATAGGGAATCCTGCACCTGACATTTAAAAAAGGAATAATGTGTGTGTGTGTGTGTGTGTGTGTGTGTGTGTGTGTCTGTGTGTCTGTGTGTCTGTGTGTATAGGTGTGTGCAGGGGTGTACCAGGAGTAGGGCTTGAACTCAGGGCCTGGATGCTGTCCCGTAGATTTCTGCTCAAGGCTAGCAATCTATCATGTGAGTTACGCCTCCACTTCCAACTTTTTACTGGTTAATTGGAGAGTTATGAACACTGCTGTGCCTAGGCTGGGTTTGAAGCTCCACAATCAGATTGCAGTCTCCTCTAGCTAGGATGACAGTCTTGAGTCACCAGCTATGCAAATAATCAAGCTTTTGCTTTTAGAACTATTATATGGTCCAGAACTACAAAAAAAAGGATACTCATGTTATAAGCTTATAAGCTCCCAGTACAAGAAGTTCATCCGGTATGACTAATCATTTTTTCTGGTCAAATAACTTTACATGGACATTTTATGCAATTACATAAAAGGAGTCTTTCCACCATTTAAGACCTCTAAACCTCCTAGCTTTCATTTTTAATGTGTATTGCTTGCCTAGTCACACTGTACTGATAGCTACACATTAAACAACTATAATTTAGAGTTTATTTCAATTTACTCGAGAAAAATGTGGGTTCACAGTACAGTGTTAACAACAGATGGGTAATTTTATCCATCTTAAAAAATAACTCTACCAGAAACATTAATAATCCCATCTATTATGTGGGACATTACTAAATGTTCATATTTTTGATAGAATTTGTTCTTGCATATAAAAATTCTGTTTCTGGTCTATTGGGGGTTTTTTATTTGTTTTTGCAAAAGAAAATTTCCAAGAGCAACTGAGTTGGTAAAGTAGCTACTGGTAAATATGAAACATGCTGGTTTCTACAAGTGTATATAAAAATAATTCACAAAAATCTTAAAGCAAAGATAAAACTGACTGCACATAAAACAAAAATCACTAAAACTATTTTAATACATGAACATGAAGTTTCTTTGGAAAGCACAATATGGATGCAGTCATGTAAAGACTTAAGCTTCTTACACTGGCTTTTTATCTTTTGTCTGTTTAGCAACCATGGCTGGTACTCAAGACTTGTTATGTCTGTACTTCACTTTTTACAACTATGTTGTTTAACATCCCCTTACCTAATATGTTCTTCAAAATCGCATCTATTTTTATTATACAAATGGGTTTTGACTCAGCAGCTCAATTTGAGTGTAGTATCTCCTGATCAGTGTCTCCCTTTCCATGCTTCTCCACCATCTCTCCTAACCCCACCCATCTCCTCAAGCTGCATCCTTCCATTTTCACTTATGTACATGGAGTAGTGTGGCTCTATTTGTCTCCCATTCCTCATGTTGACTTTATGTACTATTTCCCAGGTCTTTACAAAACTATCTATTTTCTACTTGCTTCTGGCTCACAGGATGCTTGTAAAACTCTACTTCAAGACACTGTTAGAACACAGCTCCTATGTGTCCAAGGCATCCAAGAGCTTCTGATGCAGAAGTCCCAAGGGGTCCATAGCCAGACATGAATGACTCTTAAGAATGGAGGAATAGCAAGTTCATTCTCATATATTACATTGTATATAATAAATTTAATAGACTGACAGACAGGTAGGAGGATACGAGAGAAGATTTTTAGGGCTATTGTCAATTTTAAATACACCTTTAGTTTTGTCTTTGTCCCATTAAAACATAGCCATTCAAATTTAGGGAGTAAGCTATAACTTTCTTCTATTGGATTTTTTTCTTATCTTTTTTTTTTTTTTTGCCAGTCCTGGGGCTTGAACTCAAAGCCTAGTTGTTATACCTCCTTTTGTTCAAGGTTAGTGCTCTACCACCTGAGCCACAGCTCTACTTCTGTCTTTTTCTGAGTAGTGTATTAGAGATAAGAGTCTCATGGACTTTCTTTCCTTGGGTGGCTTTGAACTATTACCCTCAGTTCTTAGGCTCCTGAATATAGGCATGGGCCACTGGTGACTGACTTTTCTGTGGGTTTTTTCCCCTTCTAATAACTACTTTGACTCAAGTTGGAGTATAAAAATGGAAGTTACCAATAATATATCCTATTTGTATCATATATCAATGAAAATTAATTAGGTTGGGTAGTGATGGCTTATGTGTATTTAAGCTACCCTAAGGTTCAAATCTGATGATCACAGTTCAAAGCCAGCCAAGGCAGAGAATTCTGTGAGACTCTACTTCTAATTAACTAGCAAAAAAAAGGCTGGAGGCATGGCCAAAGTGGTAAAATACCAGCCTGAGCAAGAACTCCAAGCAGGAACATAAAGCCCTCAGTTGAAGATCTACTCCCCCAAATTAATTTAAAGTCAATCTTTACCTAACAAGTTTAAAAAGAAAGGAACTGTTAGGTAGATTTTTTTTTTCTTTCTTAACTACCTTTGCATACCAAAATCACAAAAACTAAAAATAATGTTGTTGTGGTTTAGTACAGAGACTGTCACACGGTAGGTAATTCATGCTTCTCTGTAACATCTGACAGGCTAAAATTCATATTGCTTTTGAGTCTATTGAGTTTCATGTGCTTTATCTGAGAACCTACTTTGTGTGTGTGGTACCAGGGTTTGAACCGAATGCTTCATACCTGCTAGACCTGTGCTCTATCCCTAGAACCACATCTTTCTTATCTTTGAGATAGGGTCTTTGGGTCTAGGTTAGCTTGGATTATGCTCCTCCTATGCTTCTGTCATAGCTGGGGTGAAATATCACTATAACCAGGTTTTTCTGTTGAGATGGGGTCTTTTTGCCTCCATGGACTGACCTTGAACTGTGATGTTTCTGACAGCTGTCTCTCAAACAGCTAAGATTACAAGTGCAAGTTACTGGTGCCTGGCTTCCCATTGTGGTTTGAACTTCCATCTTTTAGACATATTCTTCTACTCTCTCAAACTTGCTCATATTATTCTTCACTATGATTTACAACTCAAAAGACTTTCTGTTGACTGCATTCATGCCGAACTGTAAATCATGTCTGCAACAGTTGGTTTATATTGAAAAACAGAGAACAAAGTCCATGTCTGTCCACACGGAATCAAAAGAAGCCAAGTAGGATCACAATCTAAATAATCAAAGGCTAAAGGATTTGCAACAACATGATTAGTACATGATTAATCACCACCTAACACAAGCCAGCTCATACCCAATGTGAATTAAATTGTTCTGTCTCATATTAAAGTCCTATGGCATGGACTCAGATCAGTTAAAGAGTTTTGCTTTAGAGGGTGGTGCACTGTCAAAACTTGCCATCTGGCCCCAACAGCTGATAGATGTCATGCAACCCTACAGAGTCCTTGGGCCTTTCCTCCTGGGAAATATTTAGTGTCATGATTACTAGCTCAGAGCTTTCTTGGACAGACACTACAGAAAAACCTCTACATCATGGAGGGTGAGGAGATCTTACGCAGCTGTGAATCTATTAGAAAAGAGTTTACTCACCTGAGGACCAGGTTGACCCTGTAATAAAAAAAAAGAAAACAAAATGATTATAAAATTGTTACCCTCAGGGAAGTTTTCATGATGGAAATACAAACTACTTCAGAAAAATCTTTACAAACTTGTTCTGAAGATAACAATACTCAATTATAGATACATTAGCTTTATTTGGGGGCTTGAAGTATCAAGTTGTACCTTAGGAGTGATATTGATCACGATGCCTTGCATTCACACTAGTATGTTGATTTTGTACAACTAATACAACTACTTAAGTGATAATTTAAAAGTGTCAAGAAATTAGAAAAAAATCATACTGCATCTTATTTTAGATATTAATCTAAAATTTGTGTTAGGGCTATTTAAATATAGTTCCAAAATTACTTAAAGGTTTTAGTATCCTCTAAATTTTAACTAGGAAAAGAGAATGTAGAAAGAGTAAGGCATGGGCCAGGAGCATGGCCTATTGGTAGAATGCCTGCCCAATATGCACAAAGTCTTGAGTTTGATTCCTTGGTACCACATACACAGAAAAATCCCCAAGTGGTGCTATGACTCAAGTGGTAAAGTGCTAGCCTTGAGAAAGCCCAACGACAGTGCCCAAGATCTGAGTTCAAGGCCCAAGCCTGGCAATAATGAAAGAATTAGATACTGTACATTATTCAAATCCAAGACTTAATCACATCATTTTAATCAACAGATTACTGGAAAAAAAAGAGGCAGGCATTTCAGTTTTACAACTCCTGGATTCTTTAAATGTATCCTTATTTCAATCATTTTTATAGTTAACTTTTAATAAATATCTTTTGCATTGTACAACCAAACCCAAGGGTATTATAAAAGAATATGTGAGGCCACTGTTTCACAAAGTATATCCTAACTCTGCTGTGGAGTCAGCAAATAGATTATGGCAAATGATCTCATTTTAAAGCAACAGAATTGTAAATGCTTCTAGATAAAGTTACTTGTAACTTCTAGTTACTTGTAAATGCAAGTATTGATTAAATATCACCTTGTTAACCTCTTCAGTTAAATTTGTGTCAGATGAGCTAAGAAAGTTTCTCACTGATTTAAGGAATCGTGAACATAATGAGGAATCTTACTGCAGCAGCTGACACACAGCTTTGCCTCTCTAGGCTGGGGATTATCTAGGAACTTTTTCTCCAGTCACTGGGGATAGAGCAGATGATGGTCAAGAACATTCTCTCAACATGTGGTGGGCTAGGTTATAGTAGTCGAGCCAGGCAGGGGAAGTAAGCCTCGTTACTCCTTCCACTCCTGTCCTCTTATTAGTGGAGAGAGGGAGAGAGAGGGGGGAGAGAGGGACAGAGAGAGGGGGAGAGGGACAGAGAGAGGGGGGAAGGGGGAGAGAGAGGGGTAGGGGGACAGAGAGAGGGGTAGAGGGAGAGAGAGGGGGGTAGAGGGAGAGAGAGGGGGGAGAGGGAGGGGGGGAGAGGGAGAGAGAGAAGGGGGGAGAGGGAGAGAGAGAAGGGGGGGAGAGGGAGAGAGAGAAGGGGGGGAGAGGGAGAGAGAGAAGGGGGGGAGAGGGAGAGAGAGAAGGGGGGAGAGGGAGAGAGAGAAGGGGGGAGAGGGAGAGAGAGAAGGGGGGGAGAGGGAGAGAAAGAGATTTGTACCAGACACGTTTAAATATATAATATTCTATTTCCTTCCTTTTCACTACTCTCCATTTGCAAACAGAGAAACTGAGGCTCAGAGAAATAAGCTTTAAGGCCTTGTTACCTATAGATGGAGGAAGAAAAACTAACAACCGAATTTCACCTCAATACTGACTGCAAAGTTCACACAGCCACTAACAAGCCATGCTGTCTCTTTCAAAGTCCCAGCTCATGGAGATGCTCACACCAGCTGGGCCACACTGGGGCCTAGAACTGCTTAGGTGAGTGGACACTTGAGCTTCTCAGCTATTCCTATGCTGTCGCAATGAACATCTGTCCTTCAACAGGTCACCCCAAGACCACTGGACACCCCACACAGATCCTTCATACAAAACACAGAATCGCTAAGCTTTTTGAGGTAGCAGAACGCCTTAAAATTAATACAACTCCCCCCCAACATTTTCTGTAGCGAAAGAGCACCTCAGAGACACCTCCATGCCTGACCATTGGATGAGAAAGACTTTGAACAGGGTATTTCAGAATGTCCTTAGGCTGCATCAGAGTGGCTTACCAGGAAACAGAATCATTATGCATTCATTACTGGATACTTTTCAAATCTCTTCTAATTTAGGATAGTGAATGTGATTAATAATTAACTTGAGAAAGTTAACTTGCTTCAGTTTTCTCAAACACATCCCCAACGACTATATATAAATTCTGCTTAACCTTCACAAAACATAATTTAAGTTGATTTTCAAAAATAGAATGACTGAAAAGGCCCCTTTTTCCTCCCTCCTCTTAGCAAATCACCAAAAGGTTTCTATAAATACAAATCTGAATCAAGTACAATCAAGGCCATGCCAAGGGAAACAGTTCAATCATAAAAAGACCAAAGTCAAGGGGGCACAGGCAGCTGTAGAAAAGGCTCTGGGTTCCCGATTTCCTGTCCCAAGGGGCACAAGCCATGCCCAGGGCTGCTCAGGCACCAGTGGGAAGGAAGAAAACAGAGGAACTAACTTGCAAAGCCATAATCAGAACAGTGTGGTAGAAAAGTATCAGCCAATAGCAGATCCTTGACTTCTAAGGATATTACATGTTTGGTCGGCTATGGAGCATGATAAACGAGGAGAGCAATCACTGGAGGATGTGCTGTTACTTTAGGCAATTAAAGAGCAATAGCAACCATTCTTTGTTGGGCTGTTATCACAATTATGGTTGCCAGAATGTGCTGGCACTCTGTTCTAAATCGACAAAGTCATTTGGATTTCTCACAGAGGCAATTAGTTTCACTACATGATACTTTTTCTTAATGATGATAAATCTATGTCATTCTTTTTAGATGGGGACAGAGGCTTTTTTCTCTTTTTCTTCATTTAACAAATGCACAAATAGAGACACAAAAAGCTGTAATTTTAAGAAGCAGTGCTACTTTGAACTAGCAATGAGGATAACAGACTCAAAGACCTTTAGCTGAGATCCATTTTCAATCAAAACTCCATTCATCTACAAAAACCCAGGAGAATATTAGAATTGCTCGTGTAACTCAGAAAGGCACTATGTCTGCTTCAAAGTAATTAGAAGGAAATTTCAACAAGAGTTCAGAAAGTAAGGTGGGATAATGCAGTTATAATATTCAATATGAAAAGAGAAGCAGGTAAGTTGAGGGGAGGGGTGAGGTTGAGGGTGATGGGGGAGAGAGAGCATTGCATTCACAAACTGAAAGGTTGAATTAAAACTCTTGTACAACTACTTTAGGAATAAAGAAATAAATAAAAGAACTCAAATTTATCATTAAGAAAGTGAAGCTGGGTGCCTGTGGCTCACATCTGTAATGCTAGCTACTCAGGAGGCTGGGATCTGAGAATCATGTTTTGAAGCCAGCCCAAGCAGAAAATTCCCCATGAGACTCTTATCTACAATTAACCCAAAGTGGTGCTCTGGTTCAAGTGGTAGAGCACTAGCCTTGAGCATAAAGAGGCTCAGGGACAGTGCCTAGGCCCTGAGTTTGAGCCCCAGGATTGGCAAGAAAAAGGAGAGGGGGAGGGAGGGAGAGAAAGAGGGAGGGAGGGAGAGAGAGAAAGAGGGAGGGAGGGAGAGAGGGAGGGAGGGAGGGGGAAAGGGGGAAGGGAAGAAGGGTGGGAAGGAAGGAAGGGAGGGAGGGGGAAAGGGGGAAGGGAGGAGGGGGGAAGGAAGGAAGGGAGGAAGGAAAAAAGAAACTCAATGCTCATCTCTTTTGTTTTAACATAATCAAGTTTGGCTATATTCTCCTGAATTAAAAAAAATCTCTATGTTTTGCATTTTAGAAACCTTACTTTCTAAAACAAACCATTCAGAAGATTATAACCATTCTTTCTTTAAAATGCTCCAAGTCACACAATTGGATGTCAAGCTGGCTTTCTAAGCAGGTGAAAAGAACACCTGTAGTAGAAGTCCAGGTGAAGCTATAGTTCCAGAAGCCATTAGCAAAGGAACCCCAAGTGGCATCAGGATTGTCCTGGTGACATGAAATCAAATTCTAGAGGTCTAGTGGGATACCTACCACAGAGCCATCTTGGTAAGGACCCCTTAGCCTTCCCAGAACAACCAGCTCCAAGTGTACAAGCAAATGGAGCAGTGGCACTGTACCCATACAACAAACAGCAAGCAAAGGAGCCTTGCCCTGGGAATCTGACTACATTTGAACCTCTGATATTCCAGGGCTCAAACTATCAAGTGCTTCCCAAAGCATCCTTGAACTACCACTGACTGAAACTATTCTGATGGGCTGGCCAGGATATTGTTGCAGAACTATTGGAAGAACTGCTATTACTTGGGAAGTGGTTTATTTTCGAACTGTCAGTTCCCCGTCAAATATTTTACAAAGGGTTATTTTGGCTTTTCTTCACTGCAGAAGAAACATGTCCAAGTCAAATCGAAGTCTACCATAAAGCCAGAACTCAGGTATCCATGGACCACACAGGTTCAGATCCAAATCCCTACTGACACAAAAGAGCATCATGGAGTTCTGTTCTATAAAAACCACTCCCCACTTAAAAGATGTCATATACAATTAATCTGAAAGGTCCGTAAGTTAGTTTGCACATGCTCCTCTACAGAAACAGTATGGAAACCTCAAGAGGGTTAATGCCAACAATTCATTTAATTCAAATGCAGATCAAATCTGCAATAGAGCAAAATCTTGATACATAAGGCCATATAATGTGAAGCTAATTGAAAGGACCTCCAGGATATTGAAACAAAAGCCATATAATCAATGATTGTTGTCCTTAATGTACTATGTTGTCTCTCATCTCCTTTGCTGTCCCTTGGTTATCTCATATTGGTATAGTATCTCACTTTGTTATCTGATATATTGAATTTATTTGTATTTGGATATTTGAAATTTGATAGGGAAGGGGGGAAAACCAAGATGGGTGGGGGGTGTGGGGGGGGGGAGGGAAATGGGTACCAAGACATGTGAAAGGGTATCAATGTATGTGAATTAATGCACCTTCTATCTGGCAAATATCATGTAACCCTTTTACTAATTACAATAAAAAATAAAAATATAAAAAAAAACAAATGCAGATCAAAGTATCTTACATTTTAGAGTCAATCATTTGTCAATGATCCAAAAGAGAGGGAGACGAAAGAAGAAACTAAAGCATTACTGATTATTCGCTTTAATTTTAAAATGCCTTTGAAAAGTCTGAACAATTCAGAATCTCTAGTAACTGTTCATACTTCTAAGGACTCATACACTATACTGAAGCAAACATTATTCAAAATTTATAATACCTGTTGTATTTCCCTACAGAATAGCTTTTTAATAATTATTACTTTAGCAGCAGTTACATAATATTACTTAGGTAATAATGAAAGGAACTTTCAACTCCAAGTTTGCTTTTGAAAAAGAAAAAAAAAAAACACCTTCAGAGCTTCTACATGGCAAAGGTTATAGCCAGCAAAATATATAGAAAGCCCATGGACTGGGAGATCTTCGCTGGCCACTTAACAGACAAGGGCCTCATATCTAAAATATGCCTACAACTCAACAAATTAAATTCCCCAAAGAAATCCCCAAAGAAACAACCACCTCATTATCAGTGGACTCAAGACTTAAAACAGACTTCTCTGAAGAGGGAATAAGAATGGCCAAGAGATAAATGACGAAATGCTCAATCAACATCTCTGGCCATAAAAGAAATGCAAATTCAAACAACAGATTACACCTCATCCCAGTTAGAATGGCCAGTATCAAGAAATCTAGTAACAGATACTAGCAGAGATGCTAATACACTGCTAGTGTATTTCCAGCCACTCTGGAAAGCTGGATGGAGGTTCCTCAAAAGACTAAACATAGTGCTTCCCTATGATCCAGCAATCACAGTCATGGGCATTTATCCACATAACCACAAACCAGCCTGCACTAAAGCCACCAGTACAACCATGTTCACTGCAGCATTATTTATCATCCCTAAGATATGGTACCAACCCAGATGCCGCTCAGTAGATGAATGGGTCAAGAAGATGTGGTATATATACACAATGGAGTGCTATTCTTCCATCAGAAAGGATGGCATTGCCCCATTCATAAGGAAATAGAGTTGGAAAAATTATATTAAGTGAAGCCAGGTCCCCCAAAAGTAGGTTGCCTGGTTTCCCTCATTGGAAGAACTAGGCTGTATTTGTGATATTCTTGTTTTTTAACATTGTATTTTATCATCAGGGTAACCTACAAAGGAGTTATAGTTCTATTCATGAGGTAATGGGTACATTACTTCTTGAATATGGATACCCCTTCTCACGTTTTTCTCCCACTTTCCCTTCTCCCATCCCCTCCCCATCATCTTGTTTTCGCTTTCCCTTCCCTATTTCAATTAAACAAATAATTGTGTATCTACCAGGTAACAAAGCCAGATATAGTAGCAGCATGAGATAAACCGTAAGGGGAAAAAAGAGAAAGGAACTTCATATAGTACATTAAGAACAACAATCATTGGCCGGGAGTGATGGCTCATGCCAGTAATCCTAGCTACTCAGGAGGCTGAGATCTGAGGATCATGGTTCAAACTCAGCCTGGGAACCAAACTCCATGAGACTCATATCTCCAGTTAACCACCAGAAAACTGGAAGTGGCGCTGTGGTTCAAGGGGTAGGGTGACAGCCTTGAGTAGAAGAATTTAGGGACAATATCCAGGCCAAGAGGTCAAGTCCCACAAACAAGAACAGCAGCAGCAACAACCACAAAGAGAATCCTTATTTCCATATCCTAGAGTTCATGTAGGACAATATATAATGAAGCATATCAACATGATATGCTTCCAAGATAGGAAGCAAAGTGGTTCTTTTTATATCCTGTATGTAGTTTTTTTTTTCTTTTCTCTTAGTTTTCTGTACCTTGTGTCCTGTATATAAGATGATTTAATCTGTAGGAGGGCAAGGAAACCACAGAAACAGGGGGACACAGGAGGAACTAATGCAGCATTGATAGTCACTCGATACTATGTTGAGCATGAACTTGGAGGGGGAGGGAGCAGAGAGGGGTAAACAGGAGAACATGAAGGATGGGGTAATAGTGTATAGAAACAGACAGCGTGTCAAATTGTAAAATAAAATAAAATAAAATAAAAGCTAGCTATTTCTCTTGTTAAAAATAGATTGCACTAAAAAAAAAACAAAAACCAGCCACTCTTATTTTAACAGACAACATTATATAATCAGTCATGCCCGGAGGAAGTCAGATACTGTAAATGTTCTCACTGAGAACATCCTGAATACCGGTTTTTGAGCTGCTGGCTAAATTACCTCTATTGATGAAGCTCTGCAGGTGCTTTGTGCATGTTTCTAAATAGCTGCTGAGGAAGAAAAGGAAAGTTCTGTGAGCTGTAGCCACAGCAGGCTCCCAGTCTACTGGGGGGGAGGAGGGAATTATCAGGCATGCGGCTTATGTGCCCTCATGCCTGCAATTGTCTAAGAGAAAGGAAGTAGGCTAAGTGAAAGTACACACTTGGATGCATAATTGGTGTGCAACAAATAAAGTAAATTAGGCTAGCCCACTGAGTCCTTCTTAAAAGGAGTGGAAAGACGGTTCAGATAAGCTTTTGGAAATCAAGTCTGCGAATGCACTCTTTTCAAAGATTTCTGATAAATGCAAATCTCCATCCTGAGGGGAAGTTTTCAGCCCAGCGCAGACACACAGAGGCGTGGGTGCACGCACACAAAGGTCATAGTGGTGCATGGAGCATGAACCAGGACACGGGAGTGGTGCATGGCGCATGACTCTTATGCACCAAGTCTGTTCAAGGACTTGGTTCTGCCATTAAGCAGGGGAAGGATTTTTTTGCACTTTAGTCAGAGGGCAGATATATCCCTGCTCCTGCTCCTTCAGCTCCTGGTATGAGCCCCAGAAACCATCCGTAGAGCAGGAGAATCCAGTCCCCTTCTTGGCACACAGTCATGTTGGAAGTGCAGACACAAGTAAGGGAGAAGTCCTCACCAGCACACAGAGGTCAAAAATGAACCCAACCATGATGCAGACTTTCCAAGTTTCTAAGGAAACAATAAATCCAGAGGCTTTTTCCTTTCCTAGAGAATAGAAATCTTTTTCTCCTGGTCAAGAAACAGATTTCTCAGTTTATTATTCCCTCCTCTCTTCCTCTTCATAATAAACACAAGGTAGATAAAGAGTAAATGAGAATTATGCTGTACATTATGTGTTCCTCTCACTTCAACAGAAAAAAATTCCACAGTATCTTCACAATAAACACGCATAATCCAATCTTACATCATTACGTAAATTTTGGCCATTACACTTCTACAAACATTAACCTCATCAAAGTGATGTTTGACTATAAAAATAATAAAAAGGAAATAATTCAAACTTATTCAAATCTTTTAAACTCAATTCAATAAATTTGCAAAAATTTCAATTCCATTGCTATTTAAGTAAAACTAGTCATGATTTTGAGGCTTCACTCAAGTAATTAATGGATAATCAAGTAACAGTACTTGAGAAATAGTTAATAAGTTCCCTTTGGTCTTTTAGTCCTTAATGATACAGGTAATTAAAAAAAACTAAAATATAGTATTTTAGGGCTAATTGATTCTTCAAAAACATCGTTGTTTACAAGCTCTCATCTCTCTTTAAAAACTGAAGTCCTCACTGTAAGAATGGATTCATATTCTAATGCAGTAGTGTTTGCATCTTCATGAGGGAAACACAAAAAAGCTGAGATGTCACTTCAGCAAAAATTAATTGGCTAGAAAGGTGAGTTCAACTTTCAGTTTATTAACTGAAAAAATAAGGACACAACATCACAACATGGACTTAACCACTCAGGATCCTAACTACTGTTTTCTGTTTTTTTTTTTTTTTCATTTTAGTGTATTATGTCCTCAGAGATTACCATTGTATGAAGATACAATGTTAGGAAAAGATGCTTCCAAAAAAATTCCTTTATTCTGCCAGTTGCTGGTGGCTCATGCCTGTAATCCTAGCTACTCAGGATGCTAAGATATAAGGATTTGGATTCGAAGCCAGCCTGGGAAGGAGTGTTCATTAGACACTCCAAAATACTTCTCAGAAAAGGCCGGAAGTGGTGCTGTGTCTCACATGTTAGAGCAGTAACTAGCCTGAGTAAAAGAAGCTCAGGGACAGTTCTTGGGCCAGAAGGTCAATCCCGAGGATTGGCAAAAAAAAAGAAGAAAAATTTAAATCCTTTAATCTACTCAGTAGAAAAATGTGATTTCCCAGGCACTCTCACTGAAATGAGAGTATCTTGGTCAATTTCTGTAGATGCATTTAAAAAAAAATTATTGAAAATAAATTAGAAGTACACATACAACAAATGTTAATTAAAACTTAGTATTCTATTATGGGGCTTTTAGCATATGTATGTATACTGAAATATTATGTATGTACATAATATTGTTCGTATGTGTATGTGTTTTTGTCCACCTAAGTTTTAAATGGTAAGACAAAGGGTTTTTTATGTAAGCACACAAATTCATACTATTAAGACAAAGGGTTTTTAATGTAAGCACACAAATTCATACTATTAACTCCATATGAGGACTTTGATAAAGTCACACATTTGGAAAGTTAGGTTGAAATACTAAGCTTGGAGATGTGTAAGATTCAGGATGACATTTTGGGACCACTGTTGGTATCCCAAGGTATGTTCAAACCTGGCTAGCACACATTGAAGCCAGGTGAGAAAAAATGATTAACAGGTATCTTGGTAAGAGATTTATCATATTGACACGAGTAGCACGCCATCTCTCATAGCTCTGTCCTCCAACTAAAGCAGGAATTCACTCCTGGAATGACACTAGCTTCCAGTCCCCCAACAAGAAACAGTCTAATATGAACCATCTTCAAGACTGTTACCAAAGAAATGGGGAGCCTAACTTACTGACATTATGATAAGTGTGTTGTAAATCACAGACAGTCCCTACAGCAGCCTTGTAACCAATCCACTTTAAGGCATCGGATTAGATTCCTATGCAGAGAAAAAAGCAGGTCAATTTCTAGCAAGAATTTACATGAATGCAATCTCTATTTAATTCATTTTATTTAGCACCACAGAATCCTAGAAAGTGCTCTAGATGCTTTAATAGCTAAGTGCTTTAGTGAACGTACTAGAAAATATTAAATATTATGGTTTCTATAAAGTATCACAAGTTCTGGAAGTAAGTAGAAATGCTAGAAATGGCCTGCTTTTTAAGGTTACATTTTAATGATGAAAAAAGTTTACCCCTTTATAATAATGAATCGGAGGAGTCTTTCCAGTCTAAGTTTATATACTTTGTGTTTTTTATCAAATATCTGCACATAGGAAACTTCATAATTTATAGAAAATATACAATCCCTGTAGTAAGTTTTCTATGAATTATGATATTTAATACAAGGTCAAACAATTTTTCATTTTGGTCAGAATGTTCCAGTGATCTGAAACTGCCATCAGCTTGTTTATGATCTTTCAAACTCTCTTCTGAACTCTATTAACAACATGAAAGAAAAAAAATTTTTTTAAAAAGGAGAATTTCCTATCCTCCCTTCCTTCCAAGCAGGAGAGTCAATGCCTATGGGAAAATAACATTCTCAACAAATAAAGCCCAGGGTAATCCAGTCAAAGGACTAAATCCTCATCTTTCACACAACTTTCAAACCAGTAAACAATACAAGAATTCTAAAATAGTCTTTTCAACCCATGTCCTGTCGTGTGCAAAGTAAGTTTGTATATAATGGCAACTCCAAATCATCTTTCCAGACGTGGGGACTGTATGATTAGAGGCTTAACTTTAATATACAAAGTAGAGGGTTGGATGGCAGAGGAGGGAGTGGGGTGTGAGGATACATAATTGATACAACTGGAAGTAGAAGATTAGGTCATTTCCTCTACAAGAATATATATAGAGATATAGGGCACAGTGGGTAGTGGTCAGGCTGTCTAAAAGGAACCCACCAGCTGATTAGTTCCACTCCAAAGAAGGGTTTTGAAAAAGCCTTATTCTTTACCATTGATTGGACATCTAAATGGAAGGCTACACATGGTGAAAGATATATACATTCAACCATTACCACCGAAGGGTGATAAATTATCTGGGGTGCCTGCAGAGAGCTCTAATTCCCTCTTTCAACTTTCCCTCTCACCTGTGAAAATGTCTGAAACTGTATGCCAGTTGGTTGTTAATAATGCTCTCTTCCCTGAGAGCAAGTTGAAATTGTTTCCCCAAACTGCAAATCAAGAGACCAAATATGTGCTACTACCGTTGAATGAAACGATATATCAGAACAAGAGACCATGTCTGCAGTACAGGACTAAAATATGCTTTCATGTGTTCTATGAAGTCGATGGGCTCTGGGCGGCACAAGGCTCTGGAATGCTTGGATTTCTACCCCCAGGAGAACATCCTCACAGAGGCATGGTGAACGGAAGCCTCCGAAAGGAAGTTTGTGATATGAAATTTAAAATAATTGTTTTTAAATTTGTAGTTTCCAGATTGGGTTTCCACAATGCTTGCCAAATCTTCTCCTTTCTCGTTCTGTGGGTTTGCTACACAAATATGGATTTGATTTGTGTATTCATAGTGGTGATTTCAACCACTCTGGTACCCATTCCTTTTGTTTTCTTGTCTCCCCTCTCCACAGGGCTGTGCCTGGGAAGCCTGGAAGCTGCCAGAGCCAGAAAAAAGAAAGAGCCAGCCTCTGGCCTTTCCAGCTTTTTCTTCTTTTTATAGAGATAAATATGAGTAGATTTAATAACCTCCAGTGTTACTATTCTATCTACCAATAGTACCTTATATACGTATATACTTTAATACTTGCCATTGTGGTTACAGAGGTGATATTCAGAAGGGTTACAGTTACACGAGTCAGTTAAAGAGCACATTAGTAAGCTGGGAGGGTGGCTTTAGTGGTAGAGTGCTTGCCTAGCATGCATGAAGCCCTGGGTTTTATTCCTTAGTACTACGTGTACAGAAAAAGCCGTTGCTACCACTCAAGTAGTAGAGTGCCAGGCTTGAGAAAGCTCAAAGACATTGTCCAGGCCCTGAGTTCAAGCCCCAGAACTGGCCAAAAAAAGAAAAAGAGTAAATTTCTTTTTGGACAATGAACGATGTTCATTGCAGCACTATTTACCATAGTAAAGATATGGAACCGACCCAGATGTCCCTCAGTAGATGATTGGACCAGGAAGATGTGGTACTTATACACAGTGGAATTCTATGCTGCCATCAGAAAGAATGATTTCACCCCATTCGTAAGGAAGTGGAAAGACTTGGAAAAAACCATATTAAGTGAAGTAAGCTAGACCCAAAGGAACATAGGCCCAATGGTTTCCCTCATTTGTAATTAGTATACATTTAGGTTCTCCTAGCAGAGGGTTACAATAACTCAAAACCTAGGTTTATAAGGTCATATAAGATGAGACTAAATGAAAAGAAAAAAGAGTAAACTTCTTTTTAGACCATGTCACTCCTTCTCTCGCTCTCTTCCAGCTTTTCCTGTCCTTGCCCACAAGGTGTACACTTCATTTTCCACATCATGTCTTGTGAGTGCCACTGCTGCATTCGTTCACTGTGCAAAGTGTTGACCTGTGTTTAGCTGTTGCATTGCAAAAAGATGGAATGTCAGCATTCTTGAGCTGGGTGCTACTTGCATGCCACCCTGCAACCATTTGTGTGGTAAGCCTGTTGATCCTTTTTCTCTGGAGTGAAAGAGAGCAGTAACCACAATGCGAATGCGACCTACTTATAAGATGATGGTACCAAATGATGGATATGGGAGAGCTGTTGGTGTCTAACCTCCAGTCACATGTATTGAGCTCTTCTTGCCATACCACATGTGTGCATTTGCAGTTCCCAGACTAAGCTACAAGGTTATTTGTGTAGAATAAGACAGCTGACTTGAATGAGCAAAGGATGGGAGACCATGTACAGAGAGGGAAGAAGAAAGCTGTGCAGGATGAATGTGGAAGGGAGGCAGACTTTGGAAAGGTGTTTAATGCAAAACAGTGTGGTGTGATGATTAAATAAAATAAATTTTTAGAAGATATATTTACAGGTCTCCAAAGGCAAGCAGTAGGAGGAACTCAACAGTGTGATTAAGTATTTGGTGACAAGAAAGTAAAACAGGAAATGGTGACATGATACTCCATTTGCTAGCAGACTGGTTATATGATTGATATGTAAGTATTCAACCATCAACCCCTAGTAAATTTTTTTAAATGAGGTTCCTTTCAAAAGATCTTTTTAGTCATTCTGAATACAGCCAAACATGTAGTGAGGGGGTAGCATGTATGAGGTCCTGGGTTCCAAACCCTCTCCTGAAAATATATTTTTCAACAGTGTTTATGCTTGCTTTTTAGTCTTTAAAAGGAACATTCTTTCAGCTTCCTATTTTTACATCCCTGATGTGTCTATGTTTTCTGAACCTAGTTAACGCTATCTGCCTTGCACTTATTTATGTGTATCTGATGTGACCCTTGTCAAGTCTGGAATCAGAATACAACTATAAACCTTCTGTACTTCTAGTACAAATCAAGAAGAATCCTCTCACCTGCCCCCCCCTCCACCACTTATCCAATGGCTTTCTGCCCATATGCAGGACAGCCCTGGAACACGCAAGCTTGAACATGGCAGCCTCTCCATCTACCCGGGGTTCTTATAGGAAGCACTGCCCTGTACCACATATGAAAAATAAATTTCTATTTATCTTCCTATTTATTACTGGCAAACACAGTGATATCTCATTGTTTATCTGTCATAATAGTATAATAGTTGTTCTAGAACAGATGGTATCCAGGAATAAATGTCAAGAAAAAAAACCCTCAAAACAATGCTACCAAGAATACTTTTGTATATTTCTTTAAAATTTTTAACATTCTGATATATCTCAGTTTAAAGGTAAATGTAGCCATTATCATTACCACTTCTAGAATTCCAAAGTTCTGCTTTCCCCTAATACTCTGCACTCACAATAGCAGAGAAAGCATTTCAGCTGCACAAGAGCAGAGAAAGCACTACCATTGGCAGCAAACTCTGCCCTCTACAAACATGGCAGTCTGAAGCCCTGAATACAGAGGTCTTTCATGTTCACATTACATGATCATGGCTATTCTCCTTTTCTGTTTTCTGTTCTACAAGTCAAGCCTATGGGCAGGGTCCCAAAACCAACTATTTATTTGTGACAGTCTACTGTCATTTTCTTGTAACTCTTGTCTCCCAACCAGCCTCTAGACACAAATCAATCCTCTAGGTTTGTGGGGAAATTGATTTAGCTGTCCTGGCATTTTGTAAGGATACCGCCTCCTACAGAACAAATACTATGCTCTTACCATCATCAAGAGATCCCATTATTTATAGGAAAAATGCAAATTACTCCACACTTAAACTCCAAAGAATTACATGAGTAAGCAAGAAGAAAATAGAGTAGTTATTAGCACATTTGCTGAGAAACCGCATGTCAACATTGTAGCTAGTTTTCTTGCCTAAAGCAAGATGAGCATCCATTACATGATATGTAAGTTTGATATGTAAGTTGATTAGATAACATATGAAAGTTTAAATAACTAGAAATATGAAGGAACACATATAAGACCTGCCATGTCTAAAAAGAGCTTACTTGAACTACACATAATATAGGATCAAGGAATCAAAACAAGAAATGCACTTATTAAGAAGGTAGTAGTGGCTGCGTGGCTCATGCCTGTAATCCTAGCTACTCAGGAGGCTCAGATCTGAGGATCACGATTCAAAGTCAGCCCAGACACTAAAATCCATGAGAGTCTTATCTCCAATTAACCACTAGAAAACCAGGAGTGGCACTGTGGCTCCCGCGGTAGGGCAGTAGCCTTGAGCTGAAGAGCTCAGGGCCAATACCCAGGCCCAGAGTTCAAGCCCCACAGCCAAAAAAAAAAAAAAAGGAGGCGGTAGTAGTAACACTACCACCTTTCAACAAAAACTAAGGGAGTGCATCCAGCTTCTGAGTTCAAGCCCCCACTCTGATTCTTTCACTGATACACACACACACCCCACCCCACACCAGGGTTTAAGTTCTATTTATTTCTTCTACTTAATTTCTACTTAACGTATCATTGGACAAACTGCTTGACTGGCCCAACCCTGTTTCCTCTTTCATAAAAATGAGTGTAATAAATCTCTTGGTCATAAAATTGTATGAACACTGGTACTTAAAGTAGCTCAAGCTAGGTAACTGGTACTAATTTTAGCTATGCTCAGAAGACTTGGCTTTTGAATTAAAAAAAATCTATGCCTTTTTTAAATAATCTGAAGTAAAAAGATGTCAGAGTTTTACATCTAAAATATCTAAGGAGATTTCTTTTCCTTAATTCATCCACCACATTGGCAGAAATAGCACTGTAAGCTTAACTTGGCTGAGTTTGCTTCATTCATCTGTCAACAAGATTCTAGGGTTCAAACCGAGTTGACGCTTATTGCAGGTCCATGGAAGAGAACAGGAGGCACAACAGCGTCGCATTTCACACCTTGGAGGGTTCCAGCTACCAACAATAACATCATATCTCTGTCAGTCAAGCACGGTTATAGGACTTGATAGACTGATACAAATAAAACAGCCAGTTAAAAAAGGTCTCTTGACTGTTTGTTGGCTATGATTATTGGACTTGCATGACTCTGTGACCTGTGAATGTTAGAATGGTGCTTACTTTAGGGACTAAAGGGGAGAAAGACTTCATTCTCTACCCTCACTGAAAAACAACAAAAACTAGAAGGAAAAGTGTGCTCATTTGGAAAACCCTAATGTTATTTCATAAATTCTGATGCAAATCATTTGCTTATTTCCATATGAATATATTATAAGAGATCTAAAACAGAGGTGCCTATTTCATATTCAGGAAACATAATCGATCTAGAAATACAGTTGTGGTATCTAAGCTAGAGGTTCAAAGCCTTGTTTGGAGTTCCTTATAGCAATAGTCTAATTCATAAGAAAGGTAATCAGAAAAAAAAGTATCTGATATTCACATAAAACACACTATACAGCCACTTGTTGATGGTCTGTGTCTGTAATCCCAGTAATTTAGGAGGCTGAGATCTGAAGATTACAGTTCAAAAGAAGCCTGGGCAATAAATCAGTGAGTCTCTTATTTCAAATTAACCTCCAGAAAACCAGCAGTGGTACTGTAGAGTGCTAGCCTTGAGCAAAAGAGCTTAAGGACAGTGCCCAGGCTCTGAGTTCAAGCCCCACAACCAGCAAAAATGTATATATTTATATATAATATATAATCACAAAATTTATACATGTATATATTATCATAAAATCATTCCACTAGAGTTGTTCATAGCAGACATTCTGATGGTAGTAGTAAGAACATTTGGTCAAAATGGAAAAGAACAATTAAATTCTCAAAGAGAGAAGTGACTCACGGTACTTAATTCTAGTTCTAATAAGCTATTTCCGTGTGCAAAAACAGACAGGAGAAACATACTTGTCCAGCCACACATAATTCTATTGTGATAGCTTAAGTTTACTAAAACACAGCAAATAAAGATGTAATATGAAATTCCTAAGTTAAATTTTATGGTTAAGTGTATTTTGTCTTTTCATGGTATCTGAGAGCATTGCTTCAGAAAAGGATGGAAACTGGTAACTCACAGTGGCAATGAAATCTACCACCATCCATCAATGTATTACTTATTTTTTCCAATGAAAGCTCAGTTGCCTTTTGCAGCAGTGGAGTCTGATTCACAATAACATGAAGATGACAAGAAAATGAACATCAAAACTCTGGGTTATGGATCATACTATTTCTATTCAAACAAGGCCACTACCCCAAAATTCAACTAGAAAGGCATTTGAAGGATTTATGTACTACAGGGTCAAACTATTGAGGCAGTGTCCACTTCTTCAACAATCAATCAGGAGCACACACTCATAGGAGGCAAGGAGACCCCCATCTAACACACGGAGAGTCTACAGGCACTCTGCTCCACAACTCTGTTTCCATGTTTCCTTTGCCTTCAAAAAAAACTGCTCTATCTCCTTTGAGCACGTTTTGCCCTTTATGTCTTTAATTGATAGAGAAAAGAACCCAAAATGGCATCCCCAGAAGCTAATATTGTTAGCAATTTCACATTACTGTCCACTCATAATAATGCAATATTTATTCAGATCTACGAAATAAAAGAGATATGTGTTATGAAGACATATCTAAAGCAAAATGTGTCAAAAGGTCCATACAACTCCTTAGAAATCCTAGCTGGGTGCTGGTGGCTCCCCATGTAATCCTGGCTACTTAGAAGGCTGAGAGGTAAGGATCACAGGTCAAAACCAGCCCAGGCAGGCAAATCCAAGAGACTCTTAACCACCAAAAATCTGGAAGTAGATTTGGGGCACAAACTGTCAACAGCTAGCTTTAAATGAAAAAGCTAAGGGACAGTGCCCAAGCCCTGAGTTCAAGCCCCAGTACCACGGGAAGAAATACTACATGGGGATTTGGAACTTAGAGGTTCACATAGGTTCCAAACTATGATAAAGCTCCATTTCTTCAGTGAAGATTATGATCAAACCATTTTCTTATCTTTTCACAATCAATGATTTCCCATTATATCAAATGTGAGCAATCTGAATGACCTCTGAGCATAAATGCAAATATATCTTATTTTTGTGGTACAGTTTGCAATGCCTACATTAACTTGTGTTAAATGAATAAAGTATTACTGCTTGTTTTACATTATCCATTCACACTCTCCTTCCAGGTAATTGTTTATACCAAGGTCTATGCTGGGATCCAGACCCTGCCTGCCAAAAATCTGTGGTAACACACTTATAACTCACAAGGAATAGCTGTAAAATGGGAAACTGAAAGGATTTAACAACAGACTCGTCTCAATTCATACTCCCCAAATCCTCTGGTTGAGGGTTCTTTGGCAAGTAGATTCAGTTCCTCCACTCAGCAATGGGGATGGCATTATTCTAGGGCTGATATGTGAACTAAATAAAAGTATATGCATAAAATGCCTAGAACATTGCCTGCATATGCTAGGCACATTGATATTTAATATAATTAGTTCTCTTATTTATATATTACAAGAAGACAAACTCTTTAGCTAATTTGCCCTAAGAAATGTGCAAGAAACCAAAGGTTACATGTCTAGTTGAATTTTCAAGGAATTGAGGAGAAAATACTAGAATCTCAAAGGTCTCCAAAAGATTTCACTATCACTCTACATGAAAAATGTATAGTTCCCCCAAATCAACCTTTAAATATGCTACTCTGGCTAACACTTTGAGAGCTTCCTCTGGATAGCAGTGGTTTCTTTTCACTGTTCAAGACCTCTGTCTTAATATATGAAGCCAGAGAGTCAAGGCTCCTAGAGTCAGGGCATGCCATCTGACTAGCATTAAGCAAGAGCCAGAAGTCAGTTACAGAAGCAAAGTCACTGCAAAAATGATTTATGTCCCATCCTTGAATGTGGCAGGAAGACTGCAAAAGATATTTGGAAGCCAATGCTTCCGCTGAATCTAGTCAAGGAATCTCAGCTAAGCCCTCTCCCTGGACCATGCTGGCTGATTAGATAAGTTGCCATGTGGCTTCTGTAAACCCTGCAAACAAACTGGCTATGTGGGATGAGGAAGTACCTCAAGGCCAATGACCACTGCTACTGTAAAGGCACTGTGCACAGTATAAACACCGGGGTCAGGCAACAGTCAGGATATTACTCAAAAACCCATCTAGCTCCAAGCTGACAAGATCATCTGTTCCTGTAAGTGCAAAGCAGACTGGAATGCTGCAGCCTACTCAAGGAAAGGAAAGAGAATGCAATTCTCCAAGGGCTGTGTCTCAGGCTCTTTATCCAGGCAAGTCTCCAACAGACTTCAAAGCAAGCACTGCCTAAGGAGGGAGGACAGGACAGAGCCCACAGTGGGGGGTATTGCTTCCATGATCATATTGCCATCTATATTTGCTGGACTGGCAAATCTCAGATACATGTTTAAACAGACAAAAAAAAAGAAGTGTGAAATATCTTGGTGATTTCTTGCAAAAGCAAGCTCAGAATTCCAGGAAAAGTATTTAAAACTCACAAGCGCCTAAGTTATCCCCCAAAGTTTCCACAAACCAACTGATGGATATAAAAAATAGACTTTTTTATGTAACCCTTTTATTAATTACAATGAAAAATATCAAACAAATTAAAGAAATTAAAAAAAGGGATTTAGATTGCACTGTCACATTATTACATGATTCCCAAAGTAGTGTATTTACAAAATAATATTGCAAACTTAAATACCCCTCAAAGGCTAGAATGTGTTTCTAATGGAAATGCAGACACTAGTTTTTGATGTTTGAAGTTTTAACATACGTGATCCTGATTCATGTAGAGATCTCAAATCATCAAAGATACTTACAGCAGGACCTGTGGGGTAGGAAATGAGGAGAAAGGGGAAAAGAAAAAGATTCATGAGTGTGCAAAATAGTAAGATTAAATAAAAATCATCATCAGTACAATAAAAGCTATTTAGAATTCAGTGATTTTTACTGGGTGATTTTTTTTGTCATAGACGTATTAAGATCATCTCAGAAAAAAACAGATTTATACCTGCACACAAAATATATAAAATTTCAATGATTTTTCAGATTTTTTCATAGCCTATTTATGGATGATTAGGCTACTAAAGAAGCTGCATCAAAGAATGTGTAATTCAGAAAAGGCTACATAAAATGTGAGTTATGAAGATCTTTTAGACCAGTTATAGGGGATTGATATATAACTACTTGGTTTTGATAAAGCATGTGAAGAAATGTATCCATTATTTGTTCTATTAATATATTCCACTCAACAATACTACTAACATACCAAAGGGTAAATCCTAGTGTTTAAGTTTTTTTTATTGTAATTAATAGAGGGGTTATATTCGCCAGATAGAAGGTATACTGATACCCCTTCTCATGTTTCCCATTTTCCTCTCCTTGTTTTCCCCCTTCCCTTTAAGTTTTTTTTAAACTATTGATTCTCATTAAAACACAGGCAACTATAAAAATATTGCAGTATTTCATATTCCGTATGCTCAATTAAAACACAAATTCTAAACAAAGTAGGAAGTTGAGAACTGATTTCTATGTTTTTTTGTCATAAACACAAAAAATTTTCTCCTTTTTCTCTCATACTATGACATAGAACTCATTTCAGTGTTGACTCCAGTAATGTTATGTCATTTCTTTATCCTCAAAACAAATAATTTCTGTTATAAACCTTTGTGAAAGCATACTTTTACAAGTATTCAATTATTTGGTTTCAGAAAGGCTTAATGATAACTTTTGAGAATACCATTAAAGGAACCCAGTAGTAGCTACACTACCCAAATTAGTGAATGAGTAGTGTGTGTGTGTGTGTGTGCATGTAGCCATGTGCACAGGCTCATGCTGTCACTGGGGCTTGAACATAGGGCTTAGGCACTGTCCCTAACTTTATCTGTTCAAGGCTGGCACTTCAACGCTTGAACTACATCTATACTTCTGGCTCTTCGGTGGTTCATTGGAGGTAAGTTTCACAGATTTTTTTTTCTGTCTGGGCTAGCTGCAAACTGCAATCCTCAAATCTCAGGCTCCTGAAATTATTTGAGCCATGGGTACCTGGCTCAAAAATTAATGCTTTTTCATAACCTCTATATACTTAGCCTTCTTCAAAATGAAAGAAATGAGCCCAATCTTCTATCTGCTTTCCCTGACAGGGTTAATAGCCTACCATCCTCAACATTTGGCAAATGTTTCTAAAACTGACAAATACTTCCAGAAAATATAGAAAACAAAATTATATAGGACACTGGAGTCAAACTTTACCCTAAGGGAAACTAATGGCTTTGAAAACCTTCATCTGACCATTCACATTTTTGGAATCACAGACTTTATAAAATGGTATGAGAAATCACTCCTTAGTACATCTTGTTTTCAAAAAAATAATTTAGGTTTTCTGTTTTATTTTGCCTATAGGGATTTGGCTTAAAAGTAAAAGGTTATTTAAGTGAGAGAAGAATGAGTTCTATTTTCAGTTCTGCTCATCTAAAATTGCATGGCCCCAGCTGAACTACTCGATTGCTCTGGGCCTCCATTCCTTCAATCATGGGATGCAAAATGCTGGATTGATTACTAATCGTCTTGTCATCACGAAAATGATGGCCATACAAGAAAAAAACCTTTCCAAATTAAAAAAGAATGAGGGTTAAAAGCATGACAAAATTGTGCCAGTTGGATAAAATACTACCTAGACCTGCCAAGATATGTATTCCAGTGCCTGAGGCAGATGTTTTCACAGAAGACCTGTATTTGCTGACCACCTATGAAGATGGCACATGAATGGGACTGCCACATAACGCTCAGCTTAGACACCTTCCACTACACATGGAAAGACAGACTTCACCTGACACAACAAGTAAGCCAAAATTGGAGGAGGCAGGTCAATGTTTATTAAGCTGTACTCAGCAATATTTGGTGAACTGATTGTAGTTTGATATATATCAAGACGAAGGCAAATGGAATTATAGGTCAGGCAGAGAGGAATTAAAAGTACACACAACCTCCTATAGAAAGGCATTACAAAGAAGTGCAAGTGGCTCACATCTGTATTCAGGAGCTACCCAGGAGGCTGAGATGTGAGGATTGCTGTTCAATGCCAGCCTAGGGAGAAAAGTTTATGACACTCATTTCTCTAATTAACCACTCGAAAAAGCCAGAAGTGGGGCTAGGGATCAAGTGAAAGAGTGCTTGCCTTGAACATAAAAGCTTAGGGACAACACCCAGGCCCTGAATTCAAGCCCTAGGACTGTCAAACAAAACCCAAAATGTATGTTCATGAACATGGAAAGATAAATACGACAACTATCCGGAAATAAACACATGGAACAGCTGAAAGACTTACCAGATTCTCCTCTTCGACCTCTCTTTCCTCGTTTCCCTGGAGGACCTGAAATACAAAGAATCATTTTTTTTTGAGTGCAGTCATTTTTTTCAGTGTAAAATGATTAGTATATATTTTTTATATAATTTTCATGGGTTTTTACTACCAACTTCAAGAAACAGGCCCAACAGTTGTAACAGTCAGTACTGTGTTTAGTGTTTTGGCAAAACTCTTTTAAGCTCTGCTTCATTAGAAATGGGTTGAAATATCTAAAAATCCACTATTAAGAATGCTAAGAATCATCCTTGTATATCATCAATTTTAAAAATTCACTAACCCTTTGTTGTTGAGATTTCATGTTTCTTAGCAATATTTCTTTCTCTTTTTTTCATATATGTTTATTGTAATTAGTAGAAGGGTTACATTACATTCGTCAGATGGAAGGTGCATTACTTCACATACATTGATGCCCTTTCTCATGTCTTGGTCCCCATTTCCCTCCCCCTCACCCCCAAGCAATATTTCTTTGCAGAGAGTTTTTATAGATCACTAATTAAAAATAAGTCAGGCCCAGTGGAACATTCTGTAATTCTAACTAGTCAGAAGGCTGAGATGTGGGGGTCACAGTTCAAATCCATTCCAGGCAAGAAAATCTGTGACTCTTATCTCCAATTACATGCCATAAAAGCCAGAAATGGAGCTGTCACTCAAAGTGGTAGAGTACTAGCTCTGAAAAAGTTCAGAGACAGTGCCTCAGCCCTGAGTTCAAGCCCTACTACTGAGTGACTAAAAATAATGTCCAAAAATGAGTATGGTTTCTCTTCAAATTCTTCAACATTCTTCCAAAAATATTTAGTGAGTGAGCAATTAAAAATATACATTAGTGAAAGGAATACATTTTGCAAATATTCCTATTTTAGTAAATGTAAATCTAGTGGAAATTTTTGGAGTTATACCTTGAATAAATTCACAACCCTTTTAACTGCACCAATGCTTACCAATAACTTTTCTAGAGAGACTGACTCATTATTTCCTTACTGAGCAGTTCAGCATTTGTGGTGATTCTCAGTAAACTAGCTGTTAAAACCACCAAGCTAGTGTGTGTGTGTGTGTGTGTGTGTGTGTGTGTGTGTGTGTGTGTGTGTGTGTGTGTGTGTGTGTGTGTCTGTCTATCTGTATGTATGTGTGGGTGGGTGTGACTTAACACAAGATTTTAGGCATTTGTAGCTTACAAGTCGTTATTCTCAATTACATAATTTCTGTTCTCCTTTCATTGGGCAGAAATAGCTTCCACTGAATTATGGCTCACGCAAAGAGAAGATAGTAATTATCCCACAATGAGACTTGAAGTCTTACCATATTGGCTAGGAGAAAAAGGCCAAGAAACACATAGCACTGTCTGTCTTTTAAAAATGAGCTGGTAAGTGGAAGACACAAGCAGCACAGACCTGAGCAGGTAGCTGACTCAGTGTGAGGTGAAGACCCTGCCTTCTGCAAGAAAATATTACCACACAAAACCCTCACATCAGTCCACCACTGAGCTTCCTCACCAACCTGACATGGGGGGGGGGGGTTGTAGCAAGGTGAAAAGCAACTAGCCAGTAAAATGGTTGAAAATATTAGGAGTAGTTTCACAACAAACTTCAAAGTTTTCATTAGAAACTGAATTTTCGGCCAGATGCCAGTGGCTCAGGCCTGTAATCCTAGCTACCCAGGAGGCTGAGATCTGAGGATCTCAGTTCAAAGCCAGCTGGGGCACAAAAGTTCATGAAACTCTTATCTCCAAGTAACCACCAGAAAACCCAGAAATGGCACTGTGGCTCAAGTAATAAAGTGGTAGAGCGCTAGCCCTAAGCTGAAGAGCTTAAGGACAGTGCCCAGGCCCAGAGTTCAAGCCCCATGACCGACTCACCCCTCAAAAAAAAAAAAACCCCAACATGTCTAGTAAGTTGATGATTTTATGCTTCTCAAAAGGTCAAGTTGTAGCCAGGTACCACTGGCTCACACCTGTAATCCTAGCTACTCAAAATGCTGATAGCTGAAGACTGTAGATCAATGCCAGTCTGAGACTCATCTTTGAAAAACCATAAAAAAGCAAGAAGTGGAGTTGTGGCTCAAATAGCAGGGTGCTAGCCTTGGGCACAAAAGCTCAAGGACAGTACCTAGGCCCCGAATTCAAGGCCCAGGTCTTTCCACTCCATATGCATATAAGCAAATTGTACAGTATATATTCCACGTCTCTTTAAAATATCACTGCATCTTTTCAATTTTGTCATCACCCATTTATGTCACTGAATAAATGTTTTTCTCATGCTGGAAAAAAAAACTTCTTTTATTTAGTCTGCTGAAATAACCAGTAAAGAAAATTTATTTCTGCCACATTTGTGTGTTAGGAGCATAAAACTCTAAGGTGTTATGTGCACACAGTAAATAACTGGTCCTTGTGGTTTTCATTAAGGTTTAAAGCATATAAACTGTCTCCATGTTATTTTACCATCTCCATCAATAAAAATAGTAAGACTTCTCAATAATTTAATGGACCTGATAAAAAAGTTGAAATGTACAAGCTTCATCTCAAGTGTCACAGGGATCCTTTAAGTCCATCAGAGTAAATACAATAAAATATCCCAAATATGGAAAAAAATATCAAATATGGCAAACTGGCTTCTCTTGGCCTCAGTTTTAGATTTACAGAAATGCAAACCAGTTACATGCTTGTTTTCTCTGTCCATGTTAACAAAAGGATCGACTCTAATTTATTTCTTCTTCAATGTATTTGTTTTAACCAGTGGTATTTTACTTCATATGGCTGCAATCCAATATGAGTTGTTGCTGCTCTCATCAGAGTTGTATTTGGTCTTCAGGGTAGGTTGTAGTACAGAAGTTTTGTAAGTAGAGGCATAACAAATTTTAGTCATCTTCTATCAAGCATTTGCTGTCTAAGCCTCTTCCTTCTAATTGTGGAATGAAAGCTTTGGTCCATCTTGCAAGAATTTAAGGCATTAAGTAAGCAAGCAGGTGGGAGGACTTTGGGGAAGGCTCTGAAATTAATCTAGGCCTACTTGCAAGGTTAATCCAAAGATCTGAAGACAAACCTCTAAGTAGCTCAAAGGGAGGAAGATTGGTTCATGAAGGATGATGCACTGTCTCCTGTCCACCAGACAGCTCCCTCCCTCCCCACAGCCAGCTGCAGCTGTCAGATACTTATTCCAGAGATCTTGTATGGTAGAAGAACACCCTGGGTTTTGCCATTGTTGTTGTTGTTTATTGCCTTTAAAAAAACAACCTATTTTGTACATCTTTTTCCTTCAGGCCTCCCTACTCAGCCTGCATTTGCCAAGAGGACTTTTCATGTCTGAGCGGCTTCTGTTTTTCCTCTGATCATAGGTTCAGTCTCTTTTGGAAGTTGTGAAAAAGGTAAAGGGGAGAGAGAGGAGGTTAGCCTGATCAGGGTACATTACATGCATAGATAGTAAGTCAAAATTCTCCCTCGTACAGCCCATTGGTGCTAAAAATATGTAGCCGTCATCTAAGACTTCTTCCCCTGTTATTGCAGTGTATGTTTAGTTTCAACCAAATCATTTCCAATTAACTCAGTATTTTTTAAATTTTATAACCAGGAAAACGTATTCATCTCCACGACATAACTGAAGAGCAACAAGAATAACACTTAAAAACCATGGTACTTCCTCAAAGAAATATTTCCAAAGCCAGTGCAGTGAAACACTTCTATGGTTCACATAGCTCCTTTGCTTCCAGAAATGGAAATCCAGCCAGTGAAGGGTTGCCTGTATTGCCATTTAGATAATAAGTACAGAATCGTCAATAGAAACTGTCGAAGCCTATGAACGGTCTGAAGCTGCAGCTCATTGACTTTAATGAGATCTGATGTAGCACAGTTGTTATTCCTATCATTCTTCTCCACACACAAAGTGTTTCATTATTATAGTACTAGAAACTCTTTACCCCAGGACCCAACAGGGGATTTATCAAGACAGATTTTTTGAAATTTCTACTGCAGGGGAGGGAGTCGCAAGATGTTGATGAGTAAGAATTGTAAAATAGATGTTTATTTGAAGGATTTTATACTGTATAACAAGAATGGCTAACTACATAATGTAATATGCTCCCATTGAAAATATTAGGTACTAAGCTGCACGAAAAAAAAAAGGTAAAAGTTTTTTTTTTTTCTTTTCTGGTTTTGAGGCTTGAGCTCAGGGCCTGGGCACTGTCCCTGAGCTTCTTTTGCTCAAGGCTAGTACTCTACCACTTGAGCCACAGTACCACATCTGGCTTTTGCTGTGTATGTGGGACTGAGGAATTGAATCCAGGGCTTGGTGCATGCTAGGAAAGCACTCTGCCACATTGTCAGCCCCAGTAAATACTTTTTTTTTTCTTTTGGCCAGTCCTGGACTTGAACTCAGGGCCTGAGCACTGTCCTTGGACTTTCTCAAGGCTAGAGCTCTACCACTCGAGCCTCAGCACCACTTCTGGTTTTTTCTATGTATGTGGTACAAGAAATCAAACCCGGGTCTTCGTGCATGCTAGGCAAGCACTCTATCACTAGGCTAAACTCCCAGCCCCAGTAGGTGAAATTTTCTAAACCTGCGTGTCATATATAGAATCTAGAAACGGGAAGCAGATTCTTTAAGAATAAAGAGGATTTTTAAAGTGATAGAAAAATGTCAATACTAACAATGAAATGTACTTTTTCACATGTCAGATGAATAAACTATTAATTTGTAATGGATCAGAGATAACCAGATTTCTCATAGAAAAATGAAGGGGTGAGAGTGGACTAGCAGAATCTGGATCTGTTTTCATGACTACTTTTGCAGTGTTGCAAGCTTTTGCCAAATTCCAAAGAGTGAATTAAACAAGCAGTCCCATAATACTTCAGTCCACATAAAAATAGTTCAGTTTTCTTTAGGCGGATACCTAAGTAATTATATAGTAGGCTTATGGCTGAAATTAGCCATCCAGTTGTAAAAGTTTAAAAAATATGCTGGATAATGGTAGCTCCTGCCTGCAATCCTAGCTACTTAAATGATGTGAGGATCACAGTTTATAATTGGTCCAGGCAAGAAAGACCCCTCATTTTCAGTTAATCACCAAAAAAACCAAAGTGGAGCACTGGTTCAAGTGATCAAATGCTAGGCTTGAGTGAAAAAGCTAAGCTAAAAGAAAATACCCGGGCCCTAAATTCATGGCCCAATACTAGTGCATGTGCACATATATACATACATACATACATACACACGTGCATGCATACATACATGCGGCTTAAAAATGGAAAGCAAGCTGTTCGCCCACTGAAAATTACTGATGGCAAGTGAGTAAGCCAAAGCCAGGATAAGACCTGAGACTAGAGTAATCCATACTCTAAGAAGAAAGGGCAAAATGGCAGCCCAGATCCAATGAACCAAGCTGGAAGTTACTTACCAGTGTTACCTTTTGTAAATTATTAGTGTCCTTTTTAGTACTACCATCTGATTCAAAAGAGAAACCATTTGTGGAAACGAGAGAGCAGTTGATGAAACTATAGGACCAAGTGGAGGAGATACTTGAACATGGTAAGACAGATCGTAACAGTGGTTAATATTTATGAGTGTAAGCAGTGTTATATGGACCATCTTTATTCTAGCTGCGTGATCGCTTTGCTATGTGATGACAGAGAGAGGTTAAATGAGTTGCTCCACACAGCACAGAGCTGATCAATAATGGGTTAAAGGATTCTCTGTAGACAATCTGACTTGGATTTTGAATGCCTAGACTATGAAGATTTGCTGACTTACAGAGCTGACAATAGAATACAGCAATAAACGTAGGTCACAAAGCTAAAAAGGAATGGTATCCTCTTCATACATGAGAAACACCCATGACTAACCTCAGGAGATTAATATCAGCTAATATATCAATATACCATTCACACTAGTCTGTTAGAACTCAGTAATTAAAGGAAGACAACTAAGATATTAATCTTTTGAAAACAAGGGATATGTTCTGACTTACTCATTTTTCTATTCCATGCACCTGAACTATAATTGGTTAATGAGGGATTACTTTTAAAAGAATAATAATGCTTTTGTGGTATCTGTTTTAATGGTTGGCAACTTCTCTGTGAAACTACTCAAAGATAATAAACACATTTTTAAAAAACCCATATAATTTTTCAGGTCCTTGTTATCTCTAGATATTAGATTCTCAATATCAACTCTCGCTCAAAAAAAAAAAAAGAGGAGATGAACCTTTTACCTTCCTATCAAGATAATTTGATGGCTTTCAGAAACTGAAATATCATGACAAGGTTTTATTTGTGCAAGATGGAAATTTTTAAAGTCATAATTTAGTCCTTCCTTCTCATGCCTGAGAAATTTAGTGCTTTACAAGTGAAATGATTCTTCCATATCCTCTGCTAGACATTCTCCCTGCTAACCTGTAATTTGGGCCCTTGCTTTTCAGTTCTAACTTTTTTCTAGATTCACTCAAATCTGTCTGATAATCATCCCAAGCCATTTCCACCATGTAATTTTTATATAGTACCATGGGAGAAAATGCTCAATGATCTAATACACAATGTTCTGATAAACCTAACCTAACCAACACAAACTACAGTCTGTTTTGCCGAATCCCTAATTTTTTTATTTTTCATGTCTTCTTGCTGAAATTTAATTTCAATATATATATAAACAATATACTGAATGAAAACATATGAAAAACAATTCATTATTTTTATCTTTTCCACTTCTCTGGTCCACTTTTCTACCCTAGACTTTTGCCAACGTAAGTATAAATCGATCTTTTTTTGTGATTACATTCTTCCTTCTTGAAATATCACTACCTCTTTCAGAAGCATTTTAATAGAGCTACTTAATGAAAATATAAATTGATTTTCCAAGCACCATACTTGAATTAGATGGAGAACTTGCATGGTTGAGGGTATAGCTTGGAGATAGAGCATTTGCCTAGAATTCACATAACCTGGAGTCCTCTACTCCTCCAAACAAAAAGCAAAAATTGCAATCATTTGGGGGGATACACACACTTTTACATAACTCAAGTGTAAAAAATTAAATTCGCACCCATTCTTTATGTAAGGGGACTCCATAATATCAAAAATGTCCATACACGACAAATGAATTCAAATAAGATGGATTAAATGCTATAGCCAGAAGCAAATTTATAGTTGCCAATGTTTTATGCATATGTGTGCCGGTTTGCCTACTTAAGGAAGCAATCTGCCCAGTGTTATGATGCATTTGGAAATATCATGAAGACAGAATAGCACAAAGTATCACATTACTGCTTAGGGTTAAGAGTTGACCTTCCACAGAAAATGCTAGATGGCGCTCACCAGAAAAAACTTGACATCTAACTTCCCCAGAGGGTTTCATTCTCTGATCCAAATTGGCCCCACTTGCTTGCATATAGTTAACTCTTAAGATTCATCATGACAGGCAAATTCCCTAGAATATAGAAATACAGTGTATAGATTTCTATGAATACAATGGTTTCCCATATGATTTCATAACAATTCTAGCACATTACTGTTGAGTATCTATTATGTGGCTAGTCCTGGATTTGTGAAGAAACTGCACAAGAGTCTATTCAAGACAGATGATATTATCTTTAGAAGTTGAATTTCTTTTCTATATTGATTAAGAAGAAAGGAAAAAAATTAAACGTTTATTTTGCTACATGGACTTCCATAGCTTTAAAGAAAACATATGTCAACTGTTTTATTGGCTTATCAGGCCTTTTTTATACTAACAAAGATGGAAACCTCAAAACAGGCCACAGCCTCCATGTGTGGATATATATCAGAGACCAATAAATAAAGAAGGCAATATAACTGCGTCAATCAACCTTAAACAACTTATGAAAGAGGGGTGAAAGTTTAACGATGAGAATTTTACCAAGGAGAGGATCATTTTAAGTAGAATTTGGATTTTTATTTCATAAAATGATTAAGAGATTTTGTCAAGTTCATTTCCAACATATGAAGTTGGGGGGGAATTGGAAGGGAGGGCGAGTGGGAGAAAAATGTGGGAGGGGGTAATAATGTTCAACAAGGAATATACGCACTACCTTACATATGTAACTGTAACCCTTCTGTACATCACTTTGATTTTTTTTGCCAATCCTGAGCTTGAACTCAGGGCTTGAGCACTGTCCTTGGACTTTCCCAAAGCTAGAGCTCTACCACTTGAGCCTCAGCACCACTTCCAGCTTTTTTCTATGTATGTGGTACCGAGGAATCGAACCCGGGTCTTCATGCATGCTAGGCAAGCACTTTAACCACTAGGCAAACTCCTGGCCGGAAGATTTTTATAAAATAGGGCAGTGTCTAAACATGGCATTTTATTATGCTATTATTCCTTCATATATTCATTATATTACTCCTTCATGTCCTCCTCATATTATAATAGAGGGAAAACCCTTGTAATAAAATGTTTACTGTAGCAAATAAAGAACCGCAATGCTCATAAACAGGAATGTTACTATGACATTTACTTTTTGCTTCTTAGTAAAAGGAACCACTTTTAATGGGTCAGCAAAGAGTCTAATTAGGAGTCTTACAAGACATAAAAGCAAATATCCTCACCAAGACAGTTGCATAATAGGTATAAAGAAAACTTCTTAGACAATGGGTTCTGTGAAAAAACAAGTTCCAAAGAATAAATTTTCATATATGGTAACTCTTCTTATCTCCATTTGAATGGGATCAAAAATGAAGAAATGAGGATCTTAATCGATTTTGACATGGCTTACATTCTATTTATGTGTAAATATGACTTAACTGAGTTGACTGGTTTTTTGTATGAATCTAGCAAATTGCACAATCATTATTAAGAAATCCTGGTGCTCTACTAGTAAGTTTTCAGGTTAGTGGTTAAAACTCAGCATTAAAATAGCAGTACAATAAATAAATTCCACAGACACTTGATATAAACTGATTGCACAGTGAATATTTTATGGTAAGATAAACATGGCTGGCATAACTAAAACAATTTTTAACTTCCAAAATCTCTAAAGCCACAGAATAAGCATGAATGCATAATACTGACAGTGTATATATATATGGTTTCTTCCTTAAAAAGCTACTGATTTTTTTGGTATGATATACAAGACCTAAAACAAAAGCAATATACCTCAGTGTTATATTGCAAACTCACTCAAGGAATGGAGTTCAAGAAGCTTGGTAGAGAGGTGAAAATTAAGCTTGATTCAGGAAAATGGATTAAGAACATAATGAATTAGAATATATATAAAGCTTATGTAGATACAGTTAGCTCTGTGCATAATAGCTAACCACAGGACCAGGTTAATTGAAATGTGAATCTATGCTTATAATAACATTAGATTAGGGCTGGGAGTTTGGCCTAATGGTAGAGTGCTTGCTTAGCAAGCATGAAGACCCGGGTTCGATTCCTCAGTACTATATACACAGTAAAAAGCCGGAAGTGGTGCTATGGCTCAAGTGGTAGAGGGCTAGCCTCCAGAAGGTCCAAAGACAGTGTTCAGGCCCTGAACTCAAGCCCAGAACTGGCAAAAAAAAAAGAAAAAAAAATATTGGATAGCTGGGTTCAGGTGGCTCACACCCATAATCTTAGCTACTCAGGAGACTGAGATCTGAGCATCATGGTTCAAGACCAGCTGGAGCAGAAAGACCATGAGACTCATCTCCAGGAAAAAAAAAAGCTGAAAATGGAATTGTGGTTCAAGTGGTAGAGTGCTAGCTGCTAGCACCCAAGCCCTGAATTAAAACCCCAGGATGACACAATATAAATGTATAAATCAATAGGTTTGGGTAAGTCAAGTTGGTCCAGTTTGTTCAAGCCTTCAAACAGAAGTTAAAAGATTTTCCAATAGGTATTAGAAAGGAAGCATAGATTGAAGAGCAAAGGGAAGAACTTGAAGAAAAACCTCCACACAAAATGGAGGGTTATCAACGCTGTATTTCTCACAAAACCTAAGGCATATGGTTAAAAAAAAAAAAAGGGCAAGTGACAGAAGCGAACAAGAATCTGGATACTTTTAAGGAGTATTTGACAAGAATAATCAAATTTGGTTCAACAGGAGTAAGTGGCTGAGGCTGAAAGTCAAATGTAATCTAGGCGCTGGTGGCTCAGGGCTCTAATCCTAGCTACTCAGGAGGCTGAGATCTGAGAATCATGGTTCAAAGCCAGCCTGGGCAGAAAAGTCTGTGAGACTTATGTCCACTACACTACCAAAAAGTTGAAACTGGAGTTGTGGCTTAAGTGGTAGAACACTGGCTTTGAGCAAAAGAAGCTCGTGGATAATACGCATGCATTGAGTTCAAGCCCCAGGACTGGCAAAAATGAGAAATAGAAAACAAACAAACAAACAAAACAAAGCAAGAAATCAGTCAAATCTAGTCTCCAAAGTAGAGTCTTACAGAGTTAAAAAAAAAAAAAACCTTTTGACTCATATTATAAATTAGATGTTCTACACAGTGCTTATTTCTTCTTTTAATGCATGATATGCAGACCTCCAACACTTGAGAGAACATTGGTTCTTCTATTTGAACATCTGGAGAATTCAAGGTCATTTTCATGGCCATAATTATAAAGTCCCACCTTGGAATAACTTGGCAACAGTATTATAGAATCTGTAATATCTGGGGCCAAATCTACTAGGGTGATTTGTTATTTCTACTTACTCCCTTGGTACTAGGGTGGGGGGGTGTTACCCTATGAAATACTTTCCAGTATTTCTACACACATAATGATTTCATGTAGAATTTTTAATTTAAAATACTGACTTGAACCGACTCTGAAATAAGACAGTTGGATGGGGAATATTCAGAGATTTCCTAAACCCTGTTACTCAGGTCGACAGAGTGTTACACTTCTTATCTGAAACGTGAAAGGTTTGTGCTAGGGCTCCATGTGTCCTGCCAACAACAGAGTGCTATGAAAAAAAATTAAATAATTTCCCTTCTAAATGGCCAACACTTATAAGAATACCTGTCCTAGGTACAACAAAACACATATAAGAATGCCAGCAAGCCCAACAGGTTTCACATCAGAGAAGCATGTGCATTGTTACTTGAGTATAAGAATAACACCCAGTGACTTGAGGAAGTAGAGGGTAGAGATGGAGAGAATATAGATCAAACACAGAGGTCACGAGGTCAGCCAGAGCCCACCATTCTACTGGCTTTTCACAACTGTGGCAAGAGCTAGGGAGTGGTTGTGAATAAGAGCAATGTGCTCTGCTTCTTTCAGGATCATCTAACCCCTTGGACTGATGGCTGCAGCTGAGAAATTCCATGGGGATTGAGGAGGGGAAGTGCCCAGGGCATGATGCATGCACACAAATCCTCCTGGAGTCCTGATCACTCGGCCTGGGTACACACAGACATGAAGCACAGTTGTTTGATCTTGCTACAAACTCTGCCTCCCCCATGAAGAAATGACAGAGTGAGCAGAAACACTGCCTTTGAATAATACAAAACTTGGGATTAAAAAAAAAAGAGACAGTTCTTGATGAACTATGTTAATTATAATCAAAACAAGTCTGTTCAGGATTCCAGAATGCAGAGAACTGTTGGCTCAACATTTTGTTGGGCTTGTGGTGCTGTAAAATTTTGATGCATTAACCTAAAGATTAGCAAATGATATATACATATCTGTTTCAGTCTTTATCTGTATATGTACATGTGTTTCAAGAATACATTTCTTAGCCAGGTGCATGTGGCTCATGCCTGTTACCCTGGCTACTGAGATCTGAGGATGGTGGTTTGAAGCCAGCCTGGGCAGATTGTAAAGGTTTGTGAGAATATTATCTCCAATAAACTACTCAGAAAAAGCAAGAAGTGGCTCTATGGCTCAAGTGTTAGAGAGTTAGCCTTGAGCCTAGGCTCAGAGTTCAAGCCCCAGGAATGGCGAAAGAAAGAAAGAAGGAAACAAAGAAGGAAGGAAGGAAAGAAAGAAAACACTTCTCTCTTAATTCTACTCCTATTGAGAGAACTAACTAAAATACCTAATGTTGACTTAGAATAAGTTCTATTTTAAGTTAAGACTATCACCAGTCTTAAATTGAGATTAGATTGAGCTAAGGCTAGTAAGGCCTTTTTTTATGAAGATTAAACAAGTCATGTTACACAAGGGTTTCTATTTCACAGCAGCAATCAATAGTGAAATGTAATACGGTCAGATTAAAGGTAGTACACAGCTACTCTTTTGTCACGGTAATAGCTTTGCTGAACCCACACGTGCAATCAGTCACTTGAAGCCAGAACCTGAAGCTGAACAGAGTCCGGTCAAAGGCCTCCTTACATGCTCCACCTGCCCCAGGACAGCCCCTGCATCATTGACGCAAAGCTCGGTGACAGCTGCAGAAATATACCCAGTGAAATTTAAATAGCAATCTCAAACCATAGGGATGAAAATACCCAAGTATTCAGGTTTTAAATGAATTGAACACAGCAAATCCCCAAGCTCATTTGCAGCTGGCACACTACCACGGTGGTGGCCTGTCAGTTTCTCCCCCCTAATCTGTGGACTTCAAGTCTCCTGGATCTCTACACAAAGTGGATAGTAAAGAAGCAAACACCTGGCACAAAAGCACATCTTGCAAACTAGCTTCCCATGGAGACCAGCATCAATGATGACTGCGTGCCTGTAACAACCTGCTTGATAAAATGGTTCTGAGTACCACTCTGCCCAGTACTATCCTCAATAGAGCACTTATCACCCTGTGTTACAATTATTTATCAGTTTCCATCTCCTAGTCTCAAGCCCTTGAGGACAAAGAACCTGTCTAATTTACTTGTGAGCCCATCGAATGACATGAGAGTGAACAACAGGTGAACCCACAGAATAATGAGCTAAAAAAAAAAAGAGGTCAAGTACATTGTGACATTTGGATAACAGAACATTTTCAAAGTTCTTTCAATTCATGTATGTTGTTTCTTAGAAGCATTTTCCTGTAGACAGCTTGACTTTTATATAGAAAGATGAAGATGAAAGAACTAGAGTTTCTGGTCTTGCCTCTGCTATGTGTCCTTGGAGGGGCAATGTGGTTCACCTGAGACCATCTTGTGAGCAGATACCTCACAGACATTAGAAGCTCTTAGCAAGGCACTAGTGGCTCATGCCTATTATCCTATCTACTTGGGAAGGTGAGATTGAGAAGGGTTCTAGACCAGCCCAGGCAGGCACGTCCCTGAGACTCTGTCTCAATGGAAAGAATCTAGGATTGGTAGCACATACTCACCATCCCAGCTATGATGGGAAGCTTCAAACAGGTGGATCATGGTCTGAGTATTACCTTGGGCAGGAAGTAAGATCCTATCTCAAAAAATAACCACTTCATAAAAATGAGCTGGAGACATGGACCAGCAGTCAAGCACCTGCCCAGCAAACAAGAGGCCTTGAGCTCAAATGTGACTACTCACCTCTGCCCCCACCAAAAAAAGAGAGGTTCCCTTTGGCACTTAATTCTTCAACTATCCACCCTTTGTGAATGCATCTAGTCACTCAAAGGCATCCTTGTGTTTCCAAATCCCCTACCCTCTCAGTTTTAATGGGGAATCTTGTCACCTATACCTACTGGAAATATTTTTTCTTTATAGTATTTTAAAATTAGAATCAGTCTTAAGATATTTCCAGTGAACAATATTTTGATGCCAGATAGGAACATAGAAAATGTTTTAACACACTGAGCAAAAGTTAAGACATAAAAGAGTGCTATGGAAAATTTGCATTACAGAATATATTCTCCATCTTCTAGTGGAGGGTTTTTTTTGTTTTCTTTTCCAGGGAGTCGTTTATGTGCTATGTTTAGGCCACACATGAAAGCAATATCTCCCTCATGAGACTGCCTTTGGCTGATGCTGATGGTTCTGAAGCCAAGATTATGGTAATGATTTAAGAAAGAAAAGAAACCAAGTCAAGTAGAAGGAAAAGACAGAAGAAAAGGGGATTAAAGAGGTGAAAATCTTCCCCAATTCAATTGCACTCACAGTCTGTCTTTGGGAAATTGAGAAGGGGAGGGAAAGAAAAGTCAGATCTGAAAACCAAAAGCAATGGGATTGCGCCTTGTTTGAATAATCAGGTCATTAATACCAGAAATTCTCCAGCCTGACACAGAACAGGATGATCAAAGATTACAACAATAATTGAAATCCCAAACTTACCTTCCAAGTTCAAGTCCCAATCTACCGAGTCCTCAGAAGTCCACGGGGACACGTGCCGCTGCATTCAGTAGCTGCCACCAGGCCAGCTGTTCATACCTTCAGTAGCTTGGATGTTCGCCAGTGTACTAAGCCCCATGCTGGACTTGGGAAACGAATCCCCCTCTTATTGTTTTTCCACAGGTGGGACACCTGCCCTTTTCTTTTACCAAGGTCTTCCTAATGACATATTAAAGGCTCCCCAAACCCAACCTACCATGTGGATTTATTCTATTCAAACAGAAAGATACATGCAAGCGGGAAACACTAGTAACGAGTGATTGGAGTATTTAGTCTAGGGCTGGGTGCACTTGCAACAGATTAATCATTTCTGACAGGCAGATGAAAAGGAAGGAAAGAAGAAAAGAAGAAGGGGAATGAGGAAGGATAAAATTTTTTTTTAAAAAAACCTCAGGACCTCTAGGATATAGAAACAAAAGCCATATACTGAGTGATTGTTGTCCTTAATGTACTATGTTATCTGTCATCTCTTTTGCTGTCCCTTGGTTATCTCATATTGTTACAGTATCTCACTTTGTTATCTGATATATTGGATATATTTGTATTTGGTTATTTGAAATTGGATAGGGAAGGGGGGAAAACAAGATGAGGGGTGGGGGTGAGGGGGAGGGAAATGGGGACCAAGACATGAGAAAGGGTATCAATGTATGTGAAATAATGCACCTTCTATCTGGTGAATATAATGTAACCCTTCTATTACAATAAAAATATATGAAAAAAACCCCAGTTGTTGGATGACTATTTCTAACTTTCCCTATGATGCATATGATAAGTTCCTATAGGATTTAAAATTTAAAAGCAGAAGCAAGGATGAAGGAGAACAGATTTCTGTGCTTACAAGACTAGATTGCAATTCCACTCCTATTAGATATATGACTCTTTAATTGTGACTGGCCTCTGAGTCGCCTATAAAACAGAAATAATAAATTCAACCTCATGAAATATTTTTTGATCCATTAAGCATCAGGAAACCTTTGGGTTGGATGGTCCACTTAAAACTGAGAAAAGATATAGACATATATACAGGAAATAGATGAGAAACAGGGAGGAAATATCTTCCACAAATGATGATACAATTAGGTACTCTAAGAGAAAATCAGCCTAGTATCAGTGGCTTATACCTCTACTCCTAACTACTCAAGAGACTGAGATCTGAGGGTTTCAATTCAAAGCCACTGTGGACAGACAAATATAAAAGTCTCTTCTCTCCAATTAGCCAGCAAAAAGCCAGACATAGAGATGTGGATCAAGTGGAAGAGTGCCAACCTTGAAAGCAAAAGCTAAAGGAGAGTTTAAGGCCTTGAGCAGGAGGAGGTGGGGGGAGAGGTGAAGAGGGGGAGGAAGAGGAAAAGAAGGAAGTAGAGGAGGAAGAGAAGAAAAAGAGGAAAGGAGGAAGAAGAGGAAGAGGAGGAAGGGGAGGGGGAGAGGGGGGAAGAAGAAGAAGAAGGAGGAGAAGGAGGAGGAGGAGGAGGAGGTGGAGGAGGAGGAGGTGGAGGAGGAGGAGGAGGAGGAGGAGGAGGAGGAGGAGGAGAAGAAGAAGAAGAAGAAGAAGAAGAAGAAGAAGAAGAAGAAGAAGAAGAAGAAGAAGAATTAGAGACAGAATAATAATAGTAATAACCATTGGGATAGAGTGAAATAATACATGAAATATAGTTTAGATAACACACTGAGTGTCAACAAAATGGGCTTATATCACTTGAAATAAAGAATCACTTGATATTTTTACCATGCTAAACTACATATTCTTAAATATTTAATATTCTATATTTTTAGACTTACAGGCTTGCTCCTCCCCAAAAGGCAATTAAAAATAACTACCTAAGAAAATTTAAAGTGTGATTGTCTTTCCATGTCATGTACAATATTTTAGAGTACCAAGGGGCTACTCATTTCATCAAATCCAGCAATAACAACTGGCTGAGGTCAAAGACGCAAAATCAGGTGACACATGTATCAGCCTGGAAAGGAGGATGGGATAGCAAAGAATCAGGGGTGCTTTTTGCAAACCCACAACAAGAACATACTCTGGGCTGAGTGTAAATGGAGCATATCTACCTACCTATAATTCTATGTTCTTGCCTGGGGAAAAAATACAAACAAACAAGAGGCCTGGGATTATCCAGAAACTGGACATTTCTAGCTCCTAACCATTTGAACATTCTATGAAATAGCCCTGTGCTACATTTTGAAAGCTGTAAATGTGAACAAAATATATCAAGGTAACTAATACAACAAGTAAACCTGAAAGTTAAAAGTAGTGATAATTTTTTTACTGTTAAATGCAGCATTTTAATTTTGATATATTAATTATACAAAGGGATTTCATTGTGTTATTTCCACATAAAGTAGTGATAATTAAAAAAATACTTCATCCCACCAACATTTCCATTGACTTGGGTGTATTTTCACCATCAACCATTAGCTATAGTTGCTTTAAGTACCGTCAGGTACAATAAGAGAAAATTAGCTGTGTACTCATGTCTTACATTTTTTTAAATCCTTTTTTCACTCTAAACATCTTTTGTGTTTTATGAAGTCTTCATACTATTACTTCAGTCTTCATATGACTTACTGTCTTAAAAACCTACTGTGTTGTGATATTAAAAAAAAAACCAAATCTTTATCTTCTCTTTTTACTAAGAAGATGCCAATTACCCTTATGCTGGCAGCTTCTAGGCTTGCAGATGAAGTCAGTTAAATGAACCTTTCTTCTTCAGACACACATCATTTCAGTGCTCAATTTGGTTTAAGTAAATACTTTTAGAATAAATTACAGAATCCTCAACACTAATTTTACTGTTGAACATATTTGCTGCCAACACATTTCAATTACTTTTATCAATACATCATGAACCTCCGTATGCATATAACTTAGTATCTTTAAAATCAGGACTGTTTCTTTGGGATAGAATATCGGAACTATGCATGACACTGATGACTCCTGTCTGTCATTCTACATTCTCTGGAGGCTAATATCTGGAGGTTCTAAGTTCAAAGCCAGAATGGGAAAAAATGTAAGTCTCCACCTCCAAAGTAACTAGCAAAAAAACTGAACTGGAGTCATCATTCAAGTGGTACAGGTGGTACAAGCCAAGCCTCATAATCATGGAACCCTGAATTCAAGCCTAGGTACCATGAAAAGAAGGAAACAGACAGGAAAAACAGACAAGGCAGGAAGGGAGGAAAGGAGGGCGGAGTATATTAAAAAATCAAATGTGTGGAAACTTCACATCTATTACCCATTTTCTGACACATTTAAACTGTTATTACTACCACAAATACTAATAGTGTTCATATCTCTTATGAATGCTTGATTAAAATTTCATTAATTTAGAAACTTCTAAGTTGATAAATTAAGGCAAGATCTTGCATCTAACTCACATTTCTTTCTGGTTAGACTGGTCCTTACTTGAGTTATACTCACTCTTTTTTCTTTTTCTTTTGGTTGGTCATGGGGCTTGAACTCTAGGTCTGGGCGCTGTCCTGATCTCTTCAGCTCAAGGTTAGTGCTCTATCACGTAGAGTCACAGCACCACTTCCACACACACTCTTTTATAAAATATGGTTTATTATGTGTTTTGTGTGAATGAATTTTTGAGAGTAACAATGACTGATTTTGAAAACTGGCATTTTCAATTTGTCATTCTCACTAACATTTTCGTTTTGGCATGGAGTGAAAACCACTCAGCCCAGAGAGGCCATGCACTGGCACCTCCACCTCTCTGCAATGGTTTGATTAAGATGGATCTCTCAACTCTGGGGATTCATAGTCACTTCTCCATTTCTGTCCTTTCCAAAGTCTGCAATCCAGACTCCCTGACACTCAGTTTGCCAAACCCTCTGCAAATTTTCTGTCTTCTTGCAGAAAACTTTGAAGACTGAAGATGACAAACACCACGAGCACTGTGGATCCCACCCTCACCACGGTGGCTTATTTCTCAACACCCTGTGTTGCAATCAGCACCCCAGCTGTCAAGCTATTCCTTGCCCAGATGTGCTCAGTCAGTTGCATAACTCGATAGGGGGCCCGTTCAAGCTTCAAACTGCTCATCATCAACCCATCATGTGCTTTCCCAGAGGCTGCTGTAGGATTTAATGGGTTAATCTGTTCCTGGGCTGGCACCAACGAAAAAGCTTTAGCAGGTTGAAACTTTCTTTGCAGACAGATTTACTGTCATTTACTAGATTTCCAGATGGACTCACTATCATATTTACAAGGAAATCTGCTTCCAAAAAAATCCTCTAAAATGTGTACGTGAGTATGAGGAGAGAGGGGAGGGTGCTAGATCAAGTGCAGAGGAGAGGAGACAGGCCTCTGGGCCAGTGGTGGGTATCAGGAAGGTTTCTTATTTGCAGCAGTTGAACAGCAGCATTAAGTTTGGGTAGTGAGAACAGGGCATGGATCTCAGGACAGCAGTTGTGGGTATTTTCTTGTTTCCCTTCTTGGCCAGTTCTGGAATGTCACCTATTTTCAGGGGCTCTGTGGTTTCTTGATTTTTCTAAGCTTTTAGCAATGTCTGACTCTCTGATAAGTTTTATAATTTTCCTATAACCTCTGAAACAAAAGATGGAGAAGAGAAAAAAAGAGATGGGAAAGAAGGGAAAGGAAAGATACAGGAAAGAGATGGGAAGAGAAACAGTTCATGTTGGAATAGCATGAGGTGTTGGAAATGTTTTGTTTCTACAATAAAAATGAGAATCTTAGAACTGTTTAAAAGTACCCTCTCCTATTTCTGGCATTCCTCCCCAGTATTTACCACAGTGTAATTAAATCAACCATGCTGGTATAGTTAGCTTTAAGGGTTATCTACTCATCATAAATTGCTTCATTTATGCCAGTCTGCATTTTTCTTCAATTGACTTAAACACATGAAGCATTTGTGTGAAACAGGCTTTTCTCAACCAAACATAAAATCTAAGAAAACATATTTTAAAGAAAAAAATTATCTTTTAAAGCTTCAGCACTCTTACATCAGATTAAATCCACACTCGGAGTCTATAATTACATGAAGACAGGTGGTGTCCATGCACAATGGGATACTGGGTCAGCCATAAATGCTGTCATTTGCAACAACATGGACTGACTCATGAAATAAGTGGGACACAGAAGGACAAGCTCTATATGCTCACTTCAGATTTTCCTTTGCAGGATCTGTAATTAATTACACAGAGGTTTAAAGTAGATGGATGAGGAGGGAGAGAGTCTGAGGACAAGTTGATCAGTGGTTACCAAGTTACAGTTAGACCAGACCAAGAAATTCTGGAGTGCTGTTACACAGTAGGTCAAATAAAGCATCATGTCTGTAACAAGCCAACAAATCAACATCACAGGCCAATCTATTCTATCTGCTCACCTCCAAAGCCTCAACATCCCCTTCTGTAGCAACACAGCTCTGAGGACTCGCAGTTTGAATGACAATATCCAAGACAGAACAGCCCACAAAGCTTTTGAAATTGGATTTATTTTTTTTTAAACAAGGCACTTCTTGCATATTTGTATCTGGCCTCCAGATACAAATGACAAAGAGAAAGAAAAGCATGTTTTCCTTGGCGAGCTTGTGGAATGAAGATTCTTGCTATGTCAGCTGATTCTACTGCAAATAGAATGGATGATCTACTTTGCTGTGCTTTTATCAGAGGTTAATACAGAGGGATGTCATTGTGAAATAGAGCTGGCTGTAATCCTGTGATTTGGACTGAACTATCGCAAAATCTTAGCATCATTTAGCTGGATTTCCCCCCCTCAGTCATTCAAGTGTTTTTATTTTTCTTAGCATCTAGAATGTAACCATCCACCAGCTAGTCGCTAAATGTTTTCATTGCTCTGTTGGAGAATATTCTTCACCATTCACTGTTCATCACTTTCATTGTATAAAGGAATGCTTACCTTGTTTTATCATCATGTGCCTACTTTTGAATTGATTCAAATATTAATTCATTCAACATCCACAAAAAAAATAATATCACTTTCAGGTACAGAATGTGTTAAGCACTAAGTACGAAGAGCTGAAAAATAACATAGCCTTTTAGCCTTTTCTAGAGGAGGATTCTAGGATATGTCAAGAGTCAGCAAAACAATCATAAGGACTATAACAAATTCAAGCTCACAAAGTAAAAAGTTCACACAATAGGAAGTTAGTTTTGGATGATGGGGGCAATAGTTGGAAAAGTGTGTCTTCATTGTAAATAAAAAAGGACAACAAAGTGTTTCTAATTAGAATAGCTTGTTTTTCAATGTTTTAGAAGTGGTATGCTATTTTCTGTGTCACGAGCATTGAGTTTTTCTGAAAAGATGTAACATTTCAAAGCGTTGAAACAAGTCTCAAATAGAGGCGTTTGGAGAACATTATAACATCAACTGAAATCACTAGAGACTACGATGGGGCAGGGGTGGGCAGGGAGGAAAGGGGACAAGGTGGAGGTGCAATCATTGGTAAGGATCCACTCCAACAACAGGAGTGGAAATGGGAAGAGGGCTGTGACTTCCTTCCAGGTCTGTATTGACTGCACTCAAGGCAGGTGAGAACTGTACTCTAGAAAGTTAGGCTCTTAGCTTCTGCATGCCTGCTGCCACTGTCTTACCATCCACATGTGTTCACAGCTGACATGGAAGCAGCATAAGTCACATGCCAGGTACTGTGATGGGTTCAGTAATGTGTGTGTGTGTGTGTGTGTGTGTGTGTGTGTGTGTGTGTGTGTGTGTGTGTGTGTGTGTGTGTGTGTGTGTGTGTGTGTGTGTGTGTGTGTGTGTGTGTGTGTGTGTGTGTGTGTGTGTGTGTGTGTGTGTGTGTGTGTGTGTGTGTGTGTGTGTGTGTGTGTGTGTGTGTGTGTGTGTGCGCTGTACCCATGCCAGTAGTAGGACTTGAACTTAAAAACCTGGGTACTGTCCTTTAACTTTTTTGCTCAAGGCCAGTGCTCTACCACACAAACCACAGCTCCACTTCTAGCTTTTTGCTGGTTAACTGAGTCTCTACAGACTTTCCTGCCTGGGCGGACTTCAAACCTTGCTCCTTAGATCTCAGCCTCCTGAGTAGCTATGATCTATGATTGTAGCTATAACCCAGTGATGCCTGGCAACAGGACAGTCATTTAAATACAATATTCATTAAATTTGGTTAAAAAATAGGTCCAGTTTTTACTTACCTATCAAAAGAGGTGGAGGCCAAGATTCCCAAAAGTTACATCTACATTTAGTCTTCTTTGGGTAATTCAAGACTCCAATGCTTGCTACTATTCTTGCTTCATACTAGTCTTTCACAATTGTACCCAATTAGGTTTCACTGCCTACATGAATATTACCAGAATGTATTCCTTTCTGTCCATCTTCAGTGAAACTGTTTCAGTTTTAGCTATCATCTCACTTGGAATTGTTGCAATCCAATTCCTTCAATTCCTAAGCTCACATTTTGCCCCACATTGTGCTAGAAGCATAATTTATCTCATTTGATGCACATAGACATTCTGGGCCAAGGAGCCGTGTTCACACAGAACAATTAAGAACATGTTTCAGAGACTAAGTCACTTGCTCAAAGTCTCAGTGCTGGAGAAGAACAGAGCTGGCAGAATTCAGAACCATCTCATAAATGGCCAGTACTTTCCCCTCAAGATGCCATTGCAATTTAGTGCATATCTCCTCTTCCTCACACATTCGAATTGAGCATGACATGTTTTGTGCTTGACAGGAAAAATGCATAAGGTCTTTCCAATCTACTAGACACCGTACTAGATATTATGGCTTAACTTGTAATTCTTCATTGTACCCCAGAGGCTTTTGTTTCATGTCAAAAAATATGTTTTGGATCATCTGTTCAAAAAAATGAAAGGATATACAAACTTGAGTGAATCTCCTCAGATTGGAAAGATAGAGAAAATTAATTCCATTTGTTTTTACTTCTTGAAGTTATAATATTTAATAAATGTTAGTGATGAACCCAAACTGCTCTAACCATATTTCCAGAGACTAACATTTTGAACAAAATGAATTTTTCTGAAAAATAAAATATCTCACAGAGTATTATGGGATAAAAAATATAGTACAATGGGAGAAAGGTATTTAAGACAACTGTGGCATAAAAATGACATTTAAGTCAAACTTTCTGAAAGACACAGCAGCTTTATAAACCTGATACTGCAATGAAAATTTAATAGAACTTCCAAACAAAGAAGTATTCATCTATTTAGGGACCTCTGAGAAACAAATCCAAGTATTTGTTTAAGAAGTCTAGTCTAAGAATTTGATATGATTAATTCCCCAACAGTTATATGAAAGTCACTGAGTCTAACTAGTTTAGCTACTGCTTTTGAGTATCAAATAGGTGATTACGAAAGGTTTTTGTTTTTAAAAATATCTATACAAGGAAAATTCCTAAAGAGACATATAACAACTTGTTTTACTATACACATTCCAGACTACATTGTTTATGACAAAATGTGGCAACACTATCCATTCCATTCTAAAATATTCTTTTTGAATATGGAGCAGTAGACTGGCTTCTATAAATATATAAAAATTTTAAAAAGGAATAGCTTCCATTTCTCCCCTCTCCAGTTTTTCATATCATTTTCCCTACAATCCATCTTTTCTTCACTTTACTTTTCTCCAACAGGAAAATATACAGATTGTGTTTTTTTATTTTTTAAAGACAGAACAATTCAGAGTGCCCATTTCAAAACTCATTTTGTGTTACAAACTCTCCAAACCTTTTTTTAAAAAAGGTTTGCCAATCCTGGGCTTGAGCTCAAGGCCTAAACACTGTCCTTGGACTTTCTCAAGGCTAGAGCTCTACAACTTTAGCCTCAGCACCACTTTTGGCTTTTTTCTATGTATGTGGTACTGAGGAATAGAACCTGGGTCTTCGTGTATGCTAGGCAAGCACTCTACCACTAGGCCAAACTTCCAGCCCCCAAACCTTTGTTCTGATCATCCTCCATCCTTAGAAAACTTCAGAATCCCCTCAGCAAATAACCCCTTCAAATCACGTGCCTTTTTCTTGAGGGCACAAGTGATGGTTTCATTCATGCTTCTCACCTGCTTCCACTATGACAGAGGAAGCCACTCGAGGACGGGAACAGACTTATCTTTCCCTCTCATTCCTCAATGTCTAAGCTGTTTTGAAAGAAAACATCACAAGTGAAAGAAAATTCCAGATAAACTATAGGTAGTTTCTTTCCTTAATTAAGGCCATACTGAATATTAGCTTTGCAAAGCTTTGATTTGAAAAACCAAACTTGTGCTAAAGGAATCCTTGTATCAGTAAATTCTCAGGACTTCTACAAAGTAGAAGGAATACATTTTATCCTATTGTAACGATAAAACAATTGCCGGTGCCCAGATGGTGGAAACAATTTTATTTCGGTATCACTCAATTTGACACTACAGAGGAACGGAAAGCACTTTTTTTGTAGTACCTTAAGTTTCTTGAGAATTCATTCTGGGATGTTATTATACCAGCAGTGCTGCAGTAGCAGCCACACACCAGGGTTTTTTGCCCAATATCCAGCCCATATTCCATGACTTACTGTGGGCACAGGATGATTCCATGCAGTAGCAACTGCTCACACTTTTTGTTGGAGCACTTTTCACAAGTGAGAGCTATCTGATTTGACTTGGGCGTTGTTTTATTTCATTTTGTTTGGTTTCTCTGTTTCGTTTGTTTTTTTCGTTTTGGGACTTGGACTCTGTTCCTGAGCTGTTCAGCTCAAGACGAGCACTCCACCACTTTGAGCCACAATACCACTTCCAATTTTTCTAATAGTTAATTAGAGATAAGAGTCACATAGACTTTCCTACTTGGGTTGGCTTTGAACCTCAATCCTCAGATCTCAGCCTCCCAAGTAGCTAGGATTATAGGCATGAGGTACCCAGGCCAGGCTGGTTTCTCTTTTTTAATGGAAACCTGAGATATGTTTTTTTGGTGTTTTGTTTTGTTTTGTTTTGTGTCCAAGCCTTATTACTCCCCGTAACTGTGAAAGAGTATTCTCCAAAGTCTCCAGGAGCCTTCAACAGTCAACGGCATTTTTCTTCTTTTCAGTAGTCCTCTTTAGGATGAAAGGCTGCACACACACCGCTCCTTTCAGCTTCTCTGACACCAGATGATTGGTTCTGGCCTTCATTCCACTCCTCTATTGCGTGAATACCCCTGTGCTTCTTCTCCAAAGCTCTGCCCTCGTTCCATTGTCCTCCTTTCCACTTTCTCCTCCTCTGCAAGCTGGGTTCCATTGCTTCTATTTCCACTTGACTGAAAACCAGATCTTTCTCAAAGCCCTATACACAAGTCCAGCCTGCATCTCCAAGAATCTTCTGTCAACCTGTGGACATTTCACTCTCTTCAAACATAAAATCCTACAATAGAACTGATACTCTCTCTCTCTCAAGTTCCAGGTTTATTCAATGAACTTTGACTGCTACTTGTTTCACTTGTCTACCAGAAAACCTGTACCCATCCCTTCTTCCCTCTGATTCCAATGATCCCATTTTAGTTAAAGTCTTCAGTTCCATTCACCCAACATATTGTAAAATTTGAAATGAGCTACTTCTAGCTGCCAGCATTGCTCTTAAATTAATCTCCCTTAAGAACATCTCTGATGATGTGTTTCTACAACCCTCAAAAGAATTGGAGGGATAAAAGACAAAAGCAAAAGCACAATCTGCTTTACCCTAGCACTCTGAAGGTTTTCTGCAATATCCTCCACTTATCAAGTCTGTCTGGGCTCCTCAGTTCCCTCTGGGTATTCAGCATTTCAGCCAACTGACTACATCTTTGTGCACACTCCAAGCAAGTATGTTGGTATTTGCACTCCTTGTAACCAAGAACATTATCCAGCATATAAAACTGCTCAATAAATATTTGTGAAAAGAATAAATGATAGCACACAAGAATCCTCTGCTCTGAAATATCTACCCCATATATTTTACAAGGATGAGGTAAATAGATGTTACCGCAAGGTTTAGTAGCTCCAGAGAATGGAATCGAAGCCAAAAAAAAAAAAAAAAGTAAATGGGAGGGGAAGATTATTAGCTGTTGGAAAGCACATGCGTTTTCTAGACTTGAGTAAAAGGGCAAATGGTAACCTGCCAACGAAGCTCCCAGTACTACACTTTTTTTTGAAAGAACAAGTTCAATTCCTGTTGTTTTCTATTGACTTAAAAATGGGTGTCACCTATCAGAATCATTTGTCAGGGACTGAACAGTTGCAGCGTAACAAATTGGAACCTTTCATTGTAAATAATGCATAATTAACATACTAACCAGAGGATGCCGAAAGCTTCACTCAAAAACATTCTGGTACCAAAGGAGAAAAGGAATCTTAACTTGGTAAATTAAAACATATGGTGCATGTTTGACTCTCTAACATCCATAAAACTGAAGGGAGAGATGCCAATTTGTCTAGTAATGATGATAAAGTTGGAACAACAGTGGGAGACTTCTGCCCCAAAGGGACTATGTTCCAGATAATCTCCTACCTTTGCTTTGAGATGTGGATTATGATAAAGATTTTACAGTAAGGATCTGAACCATAGAACATGAAAAATACTCAAAAGCAAACAGAAAAGTTCTATAATCTGTTCTGTAATTAGTAGTCCCAATTTTTATCACACAAGTAGAGATCTTAGGTAAATAATAAATCGAAGTTATATTTGAGTTTCTCCTTGACTGACAGAATTACTTTGACTAGCCATTTAACTGTTTTCCATCTTGGGGGTGTGTGTGTGTGTGTGTGTGTGTGTGTGTGTGTGTGTGTGTGTGTGTACTGGGGCTTGAACTCAGGGTCTTAGATTCTGCCTTGGCTTCTTCTACTCAGTGCTTGAACTCTACTACTTGATCCATACCTTCATGTTCAGCTGGGGCTTTTTGCTCGTTAATTGGAGATAAGTCTCAACTTTTCTGTCCAGGCTGGCTTTGAACATAAGTCCTTAGATGTCCCAAGTAGCTAAGGTTACAGAGGTGAACAGCCCGGCTCTTCTAGTCATCTTTTACCCATGAGATCTAGGGAAGCTGCCCTTTTTGTTTTGTTTTAAACACATTTACATATATTTTAAAGAGTTAGTTCAACAGCTCTTGAAAGTGCACTAAGAGTGGACCCAGCCATCACATATAAGTTCAGTAACAGAACTTCTGGTGCTGAGAGCTAGTGTACAGTCCAGCTGGGAGAACTTCAAAACAAGTCACCAGATAGCAGGGGTCCCAGCAGGGGCTTCTCCCCTACTCAGAACATAGGGTTGAATATCAAGAGGGTAGAATGCAGAACTGCCTATTTACTACCCAGTGTTTCATGCAATATTCAAGTAAGGCAACAGCTATGGCTGAGTATCAGTCCTGAGAATGCCACTGTCAATTCTTGCTCTTGTATTATTCTTCTTCTTCCTTCTAGTAAAGAAAAAAAATCTCTGAAGGGAGCAGTATATCCCTGAGGCCTCAGAGCTACATAAAACCTTTTGGCTAAGCATAAAAAGAAAGGAATTTACAGTTAAAACACAGTATTACCCAGCCTTTCCTCCTAATGCCTCCTGATTCCACCAAAATGGCACCAGGTACAGCAAACTTTGGCCAAAGCTATGCCCTGAAATCCAGCCACTTTCTCTCTAGTGAACTATATCATTGTTATCTCAGTCCAAAATGGATGCTAGTATATATGTACCCATCAAGAAGTAGATCGTCCATACTGTGCACTGTTCTTGCTTTACATTCAGTGACTGAATCAGTTTAGGTTTATTAAGAACATTATGGAGAAATTTACTACCCTGTCAAAGGTGTACTACTTTTATGCTACACACTTTATTTTAACAAGCTAGATGCATATTGTAAAATGTATTGTCCTGTCACCTGTATTTTTCTTGGGTAATTAGAATCCCCCTAATAGTTAAAAATGGGTCAAATAACTACAGTGGACTGAAGCATACCTTGTTCTCTGATTATTATTTAATCTTTATTCCATATACTATTCATCTCATTATATTTTTAAAACAACATACAACTTGACTGGCATCCAAAAAGTTAGTACAGGAGTTATTTAATACTCTGAAACTTTTGTAGCAATGAATAGACTCTGTTTCCCTTTTTATTGAAAATTCTTTCTTAAAAATATAGACACATTTTAAACAAGATTTCTAAAATAATTGACAGATATAGTAAGGCATATAATAAACCCTAATGCTATCAATCTTAATACTTGAGATATTGGCTAATGTAAGTTAGAAGCTGTGTTTAGTTTAATTTCTGAAAGGTATCTTGGACTACTCCCTATAAGGTATTCATCAGATCACCTGTACATACAAAAGACTATGATCATTCTAGATAAGTTATCTTTCAAAAATGTATTTAAAAAGAAATGCATATCAAAACAATATTGAGATTCTACCTCATCCAAGTTGGAATGGCCATCATCAAGAAAACTGATAATAATGAGGCAAGGATGTGGCCAAAAGGAAATGCTACTATACTATTAGTGAGAATATAAACTTGTTCTACCATGCTGGAAAGCAGTATGGAGGGTCCTCAGTAGATTAAATATAGAGCTTACCTATGACCTAGCAATCCCACTCCTGGGCATTTATCCAAATGACCATAATCCAGGCCACCGAAGCCGTTGGCACCATCATGTTTGTTGTGGTGTTGCAATAGCTATGGTATGGAATCAACCAGATGCCCCTCTGTATATGAATGGGTCAAGAAAATGAATATATGAACAATGGAATTCTATGCTTCCATCAGAACCCATGATATTGTACCATTTGTAAGGAAATGGAAAGACTTGGAAAAAGTCTAAGTCAAGTAAGTCAGAACCATAGAAACATAGGTTGCATGGCTTTCCTTGTTTGCTGAACTACAATGTGCTTATGAACACACTGGATGGGAAAAGACAAAAAACATCTACTTGGACATAATTATATAGGACTCTACAGACATTAACACAATGAGACCAAAGGAGGCTATTTCTAAGAGTGGAGCACTAAAGCTTAATAGCTATGTGCGTATGATCATATGAAATGATTTTATCAAGATGAGCTCCAAAAATGGCTTTTTTGGTTCCTCCTTTGTTGCTCTTTTTGTTTTCTGTACTTTGTTTTCTCTACTTTTTGTCTTACATGTAAGTTTATCTGTTTTGTGGAGGGACGGGGGAGCACAGAAATGGAGGGATAAAGGATGAACAAATACAGCAGAAACACTCACAGCACTATGCTGAAAATGAACTATACAATGTGTCTGGCAGGAGGTCAGAAGGGAAAAGTGGGGAGAGAATAAGGAAAGAGGTGACACTGTTCAAAACAAAATGTACTCATTCAGTCTTTTGTAAATATAACCCCTCTGGATACCACCTTTACAGTAACATCTTTAAAAAAGAAAATGCTTTATCACAATCACTAACTTATAAAAATATATATTTCAAGCGACTCAAGGGGATGAAATTCAGCTGGTGGTAGCTATGTTATGCAATCAACAATGATCAAAATTAGCAGTACCATGTTTAGCATTGCTTTCTAGATTTTGTAAACTCAGTGTTTCCCAAAACGGCTGTGGGTACATTTGTCATATCTTCCCCAAAATCTACCCAGATATACATTTAATTTGAAAAGTCAAACATGCAGTCTGAATGAAGGCAAAAGTAAACTCAAACTGTTTTTATTTTAACAGATTCATGAGTTGAAACTTCTAATGCCATTAGAGAGCAAACGTCATTGTGAATCCAAGAATCAGAATAACCCTGGATCTACCTCATGGAGGGGGATTAAGTCTGCAATGCCCATCCTTACAGCCAAGGTTCAAAACAGCAGCTGAGTTCTCGATCACATGCAAGTTGCAAGAACTCACTATTTTCAAAGTGCACAAAACACTATAAATTCTTACTACTCTCTAGTAGTCAGGAGACTGGAATGTTTTCAGCCCACATGTATAAAACAATTCCCAAGCTGCTAATAAAGATTTCACCCCAAATATGATTCATAATGAATATATGGTGTTATATTTCTTTACAGTGTTGTATTTTATATGCAGACCTTATGAAACAAGACTCCATTTCACATTTCTACTTTCATTAGTTCAACAATACGAGCCTCAGAACTACATACATGACAAAACTCACACTGGCAGACTCCGTGGTGAGAAGAAAGATGGGAGACAGAAGTGGTGAATCATTTGGCAATTTCACGAACTGTTACTTTTAGTTCATTTTATAATACCCCACATCTACAGTTCACAGCACTCCAATGCTGTGAAGGCTTTGTGCTCGTAAACTACCCAATCCACCAAGTATCATACAACCAACTCAGTCACCCTGATTCGCTTGAAGCAAAACAGTAAGTACAGCAGCTGTATCCTCACTGTGACTCAGTACCTAGTAGAGTATTAAGCAGGTGCAACAGAGAGCACTTGAGGCGTGAATGAGAACTGAAAGGCAGAAGGAAATCATTTTTCTATCTGTGCCAAATGGATGATGTAGGTACTAGATGAGAAACTTATACCTACTAAATCCATGGTCCCAGAATTGATCCCCAGGGAGCTGAGGACATTTGCAGGAGGAGAAGATGTCAATAAAAGAAACAGTAAAACAGGTGAGCCAACAGAAGACCATGTTCAGGGATGGTGTCAAAATCCAAGCAACGGAGGTAGGTGCTATGCTACATGTATTTCTGGGGCCCCACAGAGACAGGGAACAAGGAACCCCCCCCATGAGTTCGTGGGAGACAGTGACAAGGGTGTAGAAGATGATGACAGTGACCACAGAGCGCCATCTCAAGCCCGCTTCCTTCAGGGGAGTTCTTTCCTCTGCTTTAGAAATCAACCACCTGCAATAAGAAGGGGGAAGCAGAAACCTGACAATTGTCTTGCCTAGCTCTTCGCTCTTTACTAATGAAGAGCTGCAGAGAGACAACAAAGAGCAGACCTACACACAACAAGCCCCTGCCTGAGACCCGGGCAGGCCAAGCCCAGAAGCTGAAGGAGAAAGATCATCACAGACCAGGAAACAAATGGCACAAGGCAATAAAGATGGAGGCATCAACAGGTCACATTAAAGAATGCTATCAGCATCCTGGTAAAGAGCTCTGACTATTTCCAGGAGGGAGGAAAAACCAAAATCAAACTGGCCTCATCCTTTCCACAAGGTAACTGCTATTGGATAAGCAGGGCTGTTTCTAGGAATAAAGCCAGGCGAGAGAGAAGTTTTCTGATGACTTTAACCCCAGTCAGACAAGCAAGTCTTCCCTTGCATCCCTAACACACAGAAAGCAAGGCTGGCATGAGGTCACACTTGTACCAGAAGGGCCAATTCCCTGTCTCTCATTGTGCAATAGCACTTGTCAGTCTTTTCTTTTGCAAAAACAACTGATTATTTTTACTCTCCACTCTCATTAAAAACCAGCAAAGGTCTTCAATAATGAGATTAGAGCTATCTGGTATTAGAAGAATGTCAGCTTATTTGAGTAGATTTTAGAAATGTATTTGTAGAAAAAGTACATCTTCCCCCAGAATCAACTGAAGACAAATTTGACCAACAATAAATTCTGCAGGAAGCTTGAGCTGAAAAAATTCAGTGTGTGTGCGTGTGTGTGTGTGTGTGTGTGTGCGTGTGTGTGAAATCTTTCTATTTTAGAATATGGTATATATATACCCATGTAAAATACCTTAATTTTATCACTTCCTAAGCAAAACTGCTTCTCCTCCAGAGTTTAAGTTCCAAGTAGTACATTTGAGCCATAAGGGCTGCATTGAGCTGATAATCATACAGAATGCCTTCTTCAGTGAGACTTTGATAAATTATTCATCTGTGCTCACTCCTAATGATTTTCAACTATTTCCACGCTAGCAGGTTTTCATCTTTTCTCTCCTGCATTCTACCTTCACCTCATGTCCTCCTTCCATAAATGACTCTGTGCCCTGATCACACAGAGAGGAAGGCATCTGTCATCAGTGGTTTTATTGCATTTATCAAAAACGCCAGAAGCTGTGAAAAACGGGGCAAGCATTTTCAGACGTTAAGCTTAAAACACACAATTGCAGAACTTGCAGCAAGTAGATCTCAATGTATTGCTCCTAAGTGCTGAAATGTAGCTGTGTGAGGTCCATGTGTCTTATTAAAGATAATATACTTATAAGGACCATTTTAAATGACACTTTTTGTAATTTTTAAAATAAAAAATAAACCGCCTTTTCGACTTAAGTTTCACCCACTTACCTGTTGATCAGAACGCCAAGCAGAACACATCAGTTTAAAATTCCACTCAACAGTTTGTTTTCTGAATTAACAACACTAAAAATTAGAATTAGTAGGCCACTCTGTTGAAGCAGCCTGGGGAGCTGTTTGGATTTTGCATTAATGACTGGTATGATTAAAGAATAAATGCGCATGGTTAATGTTAAATCAAGTTTCATATTTAAAACCTTGATGAAACACAGAAAAACTGTCAAAATAAATGGTCTCAGGAAGGAAATGTCCTTAGTACAAAGTATATGTAGCTTTACGCACACAAGTAGAAGCTTCTTTTGCTGCTTTTCTTTTCCTTTACCATACAGGGCAAAACACATTTAAAAAAATTTTACATTTAAATTATTCTAAATATATGGAGAGGTTACAGTTACATAAGCCAGGTAAAGAGTACATTTGTTTTTGAACAATGTCTCTTTCCCCCTCCTCTGTTTCCCCTTCTCATCTCCATCCACAAGCTGTGTACTGGATAGGGAGCACTGCTGCTGCATTTCTTCACCCTTTGTCCCTTTATTTGTGCAAAACACGAAATCTGCAACAATCATTCAAGTAGTTTGATTGGAAGTTAACGGAAGTAGGTTTTGCAAAGTTTTGAGCTAATATCCAGCTGCAGCCCGGCATCCTAATGGTTTGGTCATTTGGCCACAACCTTCCTTTCAACTTCATTTGTGTTGAGAGCCACATCACACGCCTTGCTCCTCCAAAGACTATTGCTCTCTGCATTTGTACTTGTAATTGCCTGATCTCCCCTCATCTTCATCCCTGCAAAGCCAGTCACTATTCAAGACAAGACTCACTTCAACACAAGTACAGGAAAGAGGGCTTAAAGCCCCAACAACTGTCTCCACAACACAATCGTTGATAATCGTGCATTGTTTCAACAGTTGTAGTCTTCCAAATTCTAGGTGCCTGTCTGTCCTATACTTCCACGCATGCCCGAAAGTACTCAACCCCAGTGTCTGAGCACGAATCACCCCTGAAAAGTCCCGCCAGCAAGACATTCCCAGGACACTTGCTCCCTCTGCCTGCTTACTATACTAAGCAGCAGCTCCCATGTCTCACTAGAAACTCTGGGGGAAATAAAGCCTGGAGAATAGTTATCATTAGCACCCAACTCAAGAGGGAACCCCCTGTGTTATTCTGAAAGAGGCCTGGATGCCTCACCACTGTGCTGACATGTTTGGTCAGGAGCGATGGATGACAACCCCAAGGAAACAGTAACGTGATACTGAGCTTTCACCTTCAGGTGACTGCTGAAAACTCGGTTTGGGATCACAAAAGATTTATAGTCTTCTAATGCAATAAAGAAAGCTATTTGTGACCCAGGGAAAGTGACCATGAGACAAGGGCTGCTACCTTCTGTCAGACAGATAGGAGACGGCGCCAACCAACTGCGAAGATGCTAAATCTCCCCAGGCTTGTGCACATGCGCTTGTGCATAGAAGAGACCATCTTCAGAGAAACCCTCAGCACCTATTCTGTTACTTACTCCCCTAGAGGCTATGTGAATTTAAGATGCTTGAATCACAGATGAATGTACTCATAAACTGACATGCTGAATCAAAACCCTTCGTGTAACTACTGCAGATAATTTTCCTTTCATCCTTCTAAATTCTTTTAATGTTTTCTTTTCCTTTTTTAACTGTTAAGAAGAGTTACATAAGCCAGGTAAAGGGAACTTTTCTTTTTGGACAATGTTCTCCCTTCCCTCTCTCTCTTCTAGTTCTTCCCTCCTGTCTCCACCCACAAGTTGTATAGTTCATTTTCCAGCATCTAGTATTGCCGCTACTTTTGTTCATGCCTCATCCTTCTATTTCTGTGCATCCCGCTACTCTTCCCCAAAGACACATAAACAAGACAGAAGGAAAACAAAAACAACAAAGAAAAAAAATACCTCTTGTTTCCACTTCCTGGGGAGTTCATTTCAGTAAATATTATTTTATATGATCAGAAGCACATAGGCATTGTGCCTTTGTGTTTTGGGTTTTTCTGTCAGTCATGGGGCTTGAACTCTGGGCCTGGTGTGTTACTTTTTTAATAGAAAAAAGATAAAAATAAATAATTGAAGCAAAGATTCAACAAGCATTACTAAAATTTACTTTACTGCCATTACAATTTCAATTTAATAAGATTCAAGTGATATAAAACTTAAGGTTTAATAGAATTTGTTTACATTTCATTACTTCCACTTTAGAAATTTTTAATGCTAATTTTTGTTAAGTAAGTGGCAATATTTATGATAATTTAGCACTAATACATGTGCAACATTTTCATTACTTCTAAGTATTCCTTGGAGAGAGGTACAATGGAATGAAAGAACAAGAACACACAACTTGGCATAGGGATATCTAGCATGGGTTTGAGACTTTGAGTGACACATTCAATCCTTTTGACCCTTCATTTCTCTTCTGCAGAACAGAAATCCCAAAACCTGTGTTCATGGGAGTTTGTGAGTGCTAATGGTTAGATGAACTATAAGTAAAAGAAAGAAAAATTTCGGGGCTGGGAGTGTGGCCTAGTTGTAGAGTGCTTGCCTAGCATGTACGATGACCAGGGCTCAATTCCTTGGCACCACATACATAGAAAAAGCTGGAAGTGGTGCTGTGGCTCAAGTGGTAGAGTTCTGGCCTTGAGAAAACCCAAGGACAGTGCTCAGGCCCTGTCAAGCCCCGAACTGGCAAAAAAAAGTCTTAATTCCACCAGCCACTTAATAAAACAAAGTAAAATTACAGTTACATTTTTATCGCCACTGAGAATGCTAACCACAAACCTGGGTCAGATTTCCTACTCCAAGCATGAATGAAATAATAAGGCCTTAACTTAGATGGTCATCCAGGCACATGTGAAGCTCAGTTGATAAATGAAAAGGAAACAATGATCCCTGACATTAATAATGCTTTGAAAAATACCAACATACAAATCACAGGCCCTCTGTCTCCTTCCATATTCGAAACTCGAATTCCTAATCATTCATGGATTACAACTAAAAGCCTTTTGACATATCAATTCATTTAATGCTTCCTCTTGAACACACTCCGAGCAAAGTATGTTGAAATAAGAAAAGAGAGAGAGAGAGGGAGAGGTGCAAGGAGGGAGGGAGGGAAATACTACAGTCTAACAATTAAAAAAGAAAAATATTCCAATACTAATTCTGGAAAATCATATCTAAGGGAAAAATGACTTCAGGACCAACAATTTTCAAAGCATGTTTTGCACTAACTCTTAATGCAATTTGAATGGCAATGATTGATCACTTCAAAATTGGCTTAAACTTCCTTTTCCTAAATTCAAAGTAACTCTCACTGGTTTCTCATAGCATTTCTCACTGCCAAAATGCCCCAAACCTCAGAATTTTAATGGAAAACAATCTTAAATGTAACAAATCAAACTAAATTCAAAGGTTCTGTTTTGTTTTGTTGTGCTGGTAAGGGAGCTTGAACTTGGGGCCTGGGCTCTGTCCCTTAGCTTTTTCACTCAAGGTTACCAATCTTGAGTGGGGTTTTGTCAACTGGAGCCCCAGCTCCACATCTGGCTTTTTTTTGTGGTTAATTGGGAAGAAGAGTCTCATGGACTTTGCTGCTAGGGCTGGCTATGAATCATGATTCTCACATCTGTCTCCTGAGTAGCTGGGATTACAGGCCATGTTGTATTATATGGCTAGTCAATGCAGCAAGTGACTGGAATCTGAAGAAATGAGAGGGAAAGGGATGAATCAATACAAGTGTCTGGATGAGGAATGACTAGAGTTGTCTTCCACTTTTCTGAAAAACATCTCTACATATATAAAACATCCAGTGGTAAACAGAAACTCTTACTGGGTAAAAACCCAGTAAGAAAGCCATCCAAACCACAGCCACATGATGGATAAGAGACAGTATTTAGGGTTGACTTAGCCAAACAAGTGTTCATTCAGATGGTGCCAGAAGAACTGAGGTTTCACAAGGCAACCCCCTGAATTTACTTTTCCTCTATTCCATCTTATTTGCTTGGCACAGATGCATACTGCATCAGAAGAGAACTAAGAAATCCATCACCATAATCTTCTGGAATATTCCTACTTGTACCATGACCTCTTACTTTCCTTTCTTTAAATAGAGTTTAAATAGAGTGCGGGGATTTCTATCTGCTAGCTTAGGGACCTCCTGTTCCTTCTCTTCTAGTTACTATCATTCTTTGGGCTTAACTTGATTCATGTTCATACCTACAGTTTAATACAAATTTCTTAGATTTGATAAGCCTGACCAAATTGCTTAGATCACTTAGCATTAAGATGCTACATTTTTGGCAACACACTCCATTCTGTATGCCTGAAAATTAGGATTTCAGATTCTGATCTGTGTAGCTCACTGACAACAGTCTTCTAGTGCTAGACAAAAACAAACCAGCTTCAATATGTACCTGATCCAGAATGAAAATGATCAAATTAGACATTTCATCATTTTCTAATACTTTTTCTGGTTTCTAAAGGAGATCATCCACTTTACTCCTATTTAATCTAACACAGTTTGTGATTAATGTGCTATGTTTATTATCCCTTCTATACTATTCTTAGCATCAACGATGTGATAATACACTGCAAATTTCAGTGTGCAATTCAAATGTTAAAATTTTCTGTGAAAATATATTGGTGTTTGTTTTTGAACTCAGAAATAATGACACGTTGTGTGCTCAGACATGTTTTGTGATATAAAGACATTCACCCCAGCATTTTCCATGGAAGAAGGGTAGTTTCTCTCCAAAGCCAAAATGGCAGCAGGAAACAAGGCTGATCTACACATGGACGCATGTTCTTATGGCTAGAGTGCTTTCTTAGATCAAGAGAGAAGAGATGGCCCTGTGGCAGGATCCCTAACAAGTGCTGGGGGGGCTTTTACACATTCACAGAACTGAGCTATCACATCAAGGCAACAAAAGTAGAAGTCTGAAGATTCAGATTTATGCAGATGTTGAAGTTTAGGTACTAGAAGTGGTGGGAAACTGCTTGAAATTGGAACAAAGGCATAGACAGTGAAAAAAAGAAAACAAGGTAAAAAAAGAAAAAGAGGGACTGGTGACATGACTGTCAAATGAACATTGACACTGTCACTTGCCTTTGAGGTCAGGTCTTCATACATAGCAAAATGACCTATTGGCTATTCATACACTTGGTTCTTTTCACCCTGTTTTCTCAGAGAATGAAACTTTCCTACAGTTCCTAAGTAGGTTGCACATTACTATTATAACGTTGCTGAATCAAATGATGGATTTAACATGCTGTTTGCCAACTAGCTCGCTTGAGATTATATATACCTGTTTTTTAAATACATCATCCAAAACCCACGACTGGTTATAGGATGGCACTCTGCTAGAGTTCTTAGTAAGCAGTCATGTCTCTCTGCTTACTCAGGTGTAGCTACTGCTGACAAAAAGACAGTTATAGATCGAATGGGCTTTTATTTGTAATCCATGAATCAAGTATTCGTTCTCTTTTCTATTCTCCATTCTAAAGTAAGGGCCCGGCAGGATAAAAACAGAACAAACACTAAAAAGTTGAGAGGAAAATGCTGACAGACGAATACCAGGTTACTGAAATGACTTTTCTGGTATGGATTAAAGCAGAGGGGACTCCTTATTGCTGACTCAAGTAGACTAGAATCTCCTGCTTCAGGGGAAACTGGCCTGTTTTGAGATAGAGCTGCTTCCTGAAGGCTTCCACTTATGTGGCTTTTAGTGTATGTGAATCCTTTGGGCCTGGTCTGGTCTGCTGGGGTCTAGTGAGGAAATTCAGTCTCAAACAACCATTTTTATGTTTTTCACCCATCACTATGTTAACTGAAATTACATAATCCTAGGTAAACTATATGTTTTTGCTATGTATATTGGCACTGGGGTTTGAACTCAGGGCCTGGGCACTGTTCCTTAGCTTTTCTGCTAAAGGATGGCATTTTATATGAGTCACAGCTGCATTTCCATTTTTGTTTTATTTTATTTTGGATGATTAATTGGAGATGAGAGTTTCATGGACTTTACTATCTAGGCTGGGTTTGAACTATAATCCTCAGATCTCAGATTCCTAAGCAGCTAGGATTACAAGTGTGAACCACCAGCGTTCAATCCAATTTAACTTAAGATGGAAATAACAATCACAGGAACAAGCAAAGCTATGACATTCACCGGGACAGATGGTGTATCATTTTGTGAAGATTTCTGCATCTGCAAACAGTTCATAGACATAAAAGCTTTGTTGCTCGGAACAGTGTTTCCATGACCCTTATCCTATCTTGCACATTCTCAGCTTACATGTACTTCAGGCAGACTCAGAAAAGCCAAGTTACAAAAGCCAACACCTAGCTGCTAAGACCTGAGCTGTCGGGTGGAGACGTGGCTATGGACTGGAGGAAAGTTCTGGAAATCTGATGCAGCATCTGTCAGTTACATACAGAGGTTCAGAAACACAGGCCCTGAGGACCCATGAATCCCCATTTCTGAAGAAATGGGTATATGCGCCCATGATTCAGATACCTGTACCCTGAGTCTATGCAGACACAAGGCCTTGAATATAATAAGGCAGGCTGCTATATTTATAGCAAACTTTCATGTGGTAGTTTTAATAGTTCAAGTCCCATTGATATCATTAATCATATGTAGTCTTTGAATAATTAAAATCTATTTTCTAAGAAAAAATAAAATTGTGATTTTTTACATCATGGAAGCCCTTTTTCACATTAGGTGTCATTTAACTACCCATGTAGTTAAATGTAAACTTCAAAATGACTCTTTCCCCTCACTTTTGATGGATTTATACAGAACTTTGAACTTCTATGTAATTATTAACTGCAAGCATATTTTCAGAGACTAAGCAGAAAAACGCATAGGTAATATTAGATAGGCATTAAAAGTCAAGGTTTTGCTGAGTCTATCATCCTACATCACACCCGTAATACTCCCTACTCAGGAGGCTGAGATCTGAAGATTGTCATTCAAAGTCAGACTAGGCAGGAAAAGTCTATGACACTCTCATCTGCAATTAACCACTAACAAGTCAGAAGCAGTCCTATGGCTCAAGTGGTACAATGCCTTGGGCAAAAACAAAGCAACAACAAAAACAAGATAATACCAACAAAAATCCCTCAAGGACAGTGCCCAAACCCCGAGTTCAAGCCCCTGACACCCTGTCCCCCTAAAATAAAAGGGTACAGGGTTATTTTTTTCAGTCCTGGGGCTTGAACTCAGGGCCTGGGCACTATATTTGAACTTTCTAAAGGCTAGCACTCTACCACTTGAGCCACAGCACCACTTTTAGCTTTTGCTGTGTATGTGGCATGAAGAATTGAACCCAGGGCTTCATGTCAGCTAAGGCCCAAGGAAGTATCCACAGACAGCATAGGGTACATAGGACACACAATGGATGAAATGATATACACTTCTATTCATAGCAACACTCATTTTATGTAATAGAATTTGGGGTATCAAGAATTGATACCTCCTTTCCAAGTGAGTTCTCCTACACTTCATAAACATAAAGGAGAAGGAAGGGTACGTTTGAAGATAGAGAAGTGTTAAGAATACCAAAAATAATACCACCCAAAATCCTACAGGTCAACAACTGACAGAAATAAAATTACACATACAGATGTACATTAATGGTGGGGTTGGAGGGAGGGAAAGGGGGAAAAACATGAGAAGGATTATCAATATTCAAGAAGTAAGGTACCCATTACCTGACAAATATAACTGTAACCCCTCTATACCTTACCCTGACAATAAACAAAGAGAAAAAAAGTATGAAAAAAATAAAGCATAAAAATTAAAATACTCATAAAGCCAAATAGAAAGGCACAAAAATTACAACACAAAGTTAAATAGCTTTTTTAAATTTTTATTTATTTATTTATTTGGTTATAGGGCTTGAACTCTGGGCCTGGGCGCTGTCCCAGAGCTCTTCAGCTCAAGGCTACCACTCTACCACATTGAGCCACAGTGACAGTTCCAGTTTTCTGGTAGTTAATTGGAGATACAAGTTTCATGAATTTTTGTGCCTGGGCTGGCTTTGAACTGCCATCCTCAGATCTCAGCCTCCTGAGTAGCTAGGATTACAGGCATGAGCCACCAGTGCCTGGCTATTTTTTAATATATTTATTTATTGTAATTAATAGAAGGGTTACATTATATTCACCAGATAGAAAGTGCATTACTTCACAAATATTGCTACCCTTTCTCATGTTTTTGTCCCTATTTCCCTCCCCCACCACCTCCCCTCATCTTGTTTTCCCCCTTCCCTATTCTATTTCAAATAAATATATATATATATAATACATTAGATAACAAGATAGGATACTGTAACAATATGGGATAACCAAAGGACAGCAAAAGAGATGAGAAGTAACATAGTACATTAAGAACAACAATCACACATTATATGGCTCTTGTTTCTAGCTAGCTATTTTTTTAAAAAATTATTTTAACTGTTAATGTTTGGGCAACTATAGGAAAGTAGTTAAAAGTACTGACAGAACTTAATATTGATCTTTTCCTTAACTGGCAAACTCCAAATCATAGCATTATATGTATGAAGGTAAAGAATATTTAGGAAAATGTGGTACTTTCCATAGGTGCTTTCATCATGCCTCAAAACAATTCTAAACAAAGCTGATTTTAAAACCTGCTATTAAATGTGCAGAAAATTAAGCATCTTGCTACAACACCATGGGAGTAAAAATTAAGCTCTTTAGCGCAAGTCTACCACCATACCCCTTGAGCCACTTCCAGTTTTCCAGTTTTCTAGTGATTAATTGTAGATAAGAGTCTCACTGACTTTAGTGCCTGGGCTGGCTTTGAACCATGATCCTCAGATCTCAGCCTCCTGAGGAGCTAGAATTATAGGCATGAGCCATTGTGTAGTTTAATCTAAGTACAGCATCATGGACTTGCTGTAGCATTTAATCTATGGAATTTGTCACTGTAAAAACCCAAGTCATCTATATCAATGATTGATCATTAAATAATTCAAAGAGAGATTGTGGAATTGTATGGAGTAGGACCTTGTTGGTAAAAATAGGTGTAGAGTACTAGGCAAAAAATCATAATATTTAATGTACAGATATGAACATGAAGCCAGGTAACTCTGGAGAACACAGCGATGGTGGGAGTGGCATAATACTGGAAGTACTCATGGTACTCATAAACTGACACGTTGAACTGAAACCCCTTTATTCAGATACTTTAAAAAATGGAAAAAAATTAGACATTGAAAGAAGGAAAAAAAATCAGAGATACAGGTAATATACACTTGGAAGAAAATTTAACTTAATGATGTTTGAATCCTGACAGAAAAACTGTTGAATATTTAGAATATGCTTTTACAGTAAGAAATTTTCCTTATAAGTGTGATGTGTGTAAACTCTAGTAAGGCCACGCTAAAGCTACCTGGCACCATCATATTCGCTGCAACATTATTTACCATATCTAATATACAGAGCCAACCCAAATGCCCCTCAGTAGATGAATGGATCAACGTAATGTAACCACCCTGACAATAAAACACAATTGCAAAAAGAAAAGAAGAAAATGTGGTATATATACACAATTGAATCCGATGCTTCCTTCAGAAAGTATGAGATCGCCCCATTTGTAAAGAAATGGAAAGACTTGGATAAAATCATATTAAGTAAGCCAGACCCAAAGAAATATAGACGCTATGGTTTCCCTCATTTGTAATAATTCGCGTATGTCTAGAATAGTCCTAGCAGAGGATCACGACAGCTCAATAGGTAATCACATACGACCATATAAAACGATGTTAAACTAAAATGTCTCCAGATGAAATGACATTGTGTCTTGGATTTCCTTCAAATGATTCTGACAGCAGTGGGCAGTGCGTCGAGACAATAGCCATATGTTGCCCATTACTAAGGCTACTCGAGCATAAATTAATTTCCTTAAGTAAGCTGCAATACATTTGCACTTATTTTTTAAGAACATTTCTAATAAAAGTTTGTAAAAGCACCCAAAAAAAAGAACAAAAATGTGCTTTTTTAGATAATCAAACTGGCAAAACAATTTCAACTCATTACATAAACTTATCTGTGATAGCTTCACAATCTGCAGGAGAAAAATGAAGAGCTATGCAAAGGTGAATACGTTTCAACCAGTTGGACTTGGGCCACGTTCGTTGTTTTTAACAGCACAAAACAACTCAAGAAAGAGCTCTGGCACTTGTCCTTAAAAGAAGATTCTCTCAAGGAAACAGAAGGTAAAAATATTAAATAAAACCTCAAACCTTCTTCCCCAAGCATTAATGTACCAAGAAGCAGCTCTTTCTGACAGATACACATCTGATTCCTTTTACAAAGCCTCCTGATTTTATTTGTAATTGAATATGGTTCATTTCTGGAAGCTGAATTTTCCAATTGTACTTTGTCACCAACTTTTACAAAAAAACCCAAAAGGACACCTGAATTATTGCAAAGGGCGTTAGATCTCAACCTCTATTAGACTTTTGTGTATTTTCAGTACTAGTCTCAAACCCAGGACCTCACACATGCTAGGGAAGCATTCTACCATTGAGCTACACGCCCCGTCTCCACTCTCTATCTCCTTTAATCAGAGAAGCGTATGTGAATGCTAGCCCTCAGGATACTGAGAATTGCTAATCTCTTCACAGCAAATGTAAATTGCCATACACCCTTGCCTCCCATTCATATTCCACCATTTTGTAAAGCAGAACTTTGTTATAGTGTCTTGCGGCACTAGCCATAGTCATCATTTCCTAAAATCTGGGAATGATGAAATTTCTATTCCCTTTTCCATGTCAACTGTTCTGCTAACTACACTGGCTTGAGATCAACAATTTGCCATTTGTATTTACTTCGGTAGTACGTGGTTGAGTTTTGTTTAACCTTGATGTCTATTGCTCTGAGAGGGAACCTTAAGAACTTTTGAAATTGTATACTGTACAGAGAAATGATCTATTAAGGCTTAAGTGTTTATTACAGTTCCTTAGATATAAAATGACTCATGATACACAAGTATCTGGAAGGAGGCTGAGATCTGAGAATTGTGGTTCAAAGCCAGCCAGACATACAAATCCCTGAGTCTGAAATACTTATCACCAATTAACCACCAAATTGCTGGAAGGGGAGTTATGGTTCAAATGGTAGAGTGCCAGCTTTGAGGAAAAAACAACTCAGGAACAGCACCCAGGCTCTGAGCTCAAGCTAAAGGACTGGCACAAACAATAATAAAAATAATAGTGATAAGAGTTGAAGATATGACACAAGTGTAAGAGCAAGAGACCTGGAGTTCAACCTCTTTTAACAGACACACACACACACACACACACACACACACACACACACACACACACACACACTCTCCCCCTCCCCCTCCCCCTCCCCCTCCCCCCTCCCTCCCTCTCTCCCTCTCTCCCTCCCTCCCTCTCTCCCTCCCTCCCTCCCTCTCCCTCTCCCTCTCCCTCTCCCTCTCCCTCTCCCTCTCCCTCTCCCTCTCCCTCTCCCTCTCTCTCTCTCTCTCTCTCTGTGATACTGTCATCCATGAGAGTTACCTCACCCTTAGCTCTGTGTTACCCCACACACTTTATAGGTCCTTAAAGCCTAAGACACATTGTTTCGTCCCTGCTTCTTATGCCCAGGTGTCTTAGTGTTATCTTTCATCTAGTCTTGGGTGCTCTATCCTATTCTTTTAACCCTCTCCAATTTATCATCAATTAATTAGTGGCACTAATCAACGATGCTAAGGGATTACTCCAAAAGTCAAAGTTACCATTTGTCCTTCCAAAATTCATCATCTCTAGAATCTAAGACATGAAAATGGTAGTGAAGTCCTTCCAAACCTTCCTGTGGCCTCTATCCCAGATCTTTGCCTACTGTCTCCTGCCTGCTCCTGGGTGTGGAGTCAGCACCCAGCTCGTTCATCCTGTGTTGTGCAGCCACCACCACTTCTCTGTGGAATGTGTCTCCTTCCATGTCCCTGCATCCAGCAGGAACTGACAGCTTCACACCAAGTGTGAGAGCCAGAATGCAGGTCGCGGAAAATGTGTCCTGGGAGCTGACCGCGGCTCTCAGAGGAAGCCTTCCCTTGTCCTGAGCTTCCTCTGGATTAGAAATGCTGATTGCTTTGTTAAGAGGCTATAACAACAACTACTACTACTAATAATAATAATGATAATTCAATACATATCCTAAGATTAAAGAAAAGTGAAGGAAGGGGTGGGTGAGAATGTATTCATGAACTGCTTTGTGGAATGACAATTTCTTTAAAGTTAACTACTTCAAGGTAATAGAAATATCGCTCCCCCCCCCAAAAAAGAGACTTGCTTCTCAGTTTACAAATTCTTCAGCCCCATGGAGGCACCACCTCAATTCTTTGGTCATGGTGTGTTGGAGCTTCCTGGCCAGGGCAGGTCAAGCAGTAACACACCCTCTTGTTTTCTGTTTGGAATCCTTCTCCCAGAGATGCTCCATCTACAGCCCATGTGTTTCTGGACCAGATTTGACCCCAGTCATTGGGGTAATGGCTTAGACCTCCTACTAACATTCTTCTCACCCTGTAAGTCTCAGCTCAAGCATTACAGACACTCCTCTGAGAGATGTCTATTCCCACAATCATGAACTCTTGTGTCTTGAATACATTTCCATTATACAGTTACTATACTAAAAGGATTTTTTTCTTCCTCTCATTGGGCTATCACCTCTTTAAAGGAATAGCATATTTTATACTCACAATAATAAATTATATCAGGAATCTTGTGGATGTTTAAACACATCAAACTGTTGGTTTGCTGTCATTCCCTACCCCCTTGGAAAAGTCTTTGAGAATGAAGAAATCATATTTCAGTAGACCAGAAGAACTGCACATTTAGTATTTGAAAGCCTGATCATGGCTATTAGTTATTTTTCTATTATTTCTGTTTGCCCTTTTTTTACTCTTAACTCTTTTTATATGTTTATATAATTAAACATTAAATTACATATTTATTTTCATTTGTACTAAATATTTGGATGAATTCAATAAACTGTCAATGAATATCTGAACTGATTTAGCAGTACAAATTCCTCATCTCTATCTCCTTATCCATGAACTTAGACAACACAACCCATTTTCAGAGGGTCTTCAGGATATTTAATTGGGGCACAGAGTTCCTTCTCATCTTTCTAATATGACTCACTGCTCTTCCTAACACCTGGTTGGGATTAAAGAAAATGGCGACCTTAATAAAGAGGTAAATTATTGAATGAAAATCTTCTTTACCACAACTTTACCTCTGGTTGTCAATGATGCCTGTTTACTTTTCTAAACTACATTATCTTGGCTGGGTATTGTTGACTTCACACCTATAATCCTACTAACTAAGGAGACAGAGACCCAAGGACCATGGTTCAAAGACAGCCTGTGCTGGCATGTCAATAAGCCTCTTATCCATAATTAATCACCAAAAAGGAAGAGCTATGGTTCAAGTGGTAAAGAGCTAGACTTGAACAAAGAAAAAAGTCAAATACATCACCCAGACCCTGAGTTCAAGCCATAGGACCAGCACAAAAAGACTAAATATCTTATAAAATATTAAGAGAAAATCAGTATTTGTAGGTTCCTTCTCATGTTCCTATCCACTGAAAATCACATTTATTTTTATTGTTTATCATCTCAGTCCATATTAACTTTTATGTAACTAAAACTAACATGAAAGTAGCACCTAGTTTTAAAAATATTCTCCAAAACAAGTGAGAGTGGTCCTAAAAAAAAAAGCTCAACTTTTTGTTATATAACTTGAACTATGCAGAGCATTACAGAACAGAGAGAAATGAACAACTACATGACAAGAAACTATTCTATCACTTTCTGCAAAGGTTTTCCTATTTGTCTATGTAATGTTCTTTCTGTTCTCATCCCAGATCTCTCAGCCATGGAGCTTTGCCAGGAATGCAAAAGTCTGTTGAACCCTGAAGCACTTTCACAATATTGGCAAAGGTCCATGCAGACTTTAAGGAAGACCACCAAAAATCAGCTGAGCTTTGAACCAAAGACCCTTGTACTGTTAGTTAAGGTCTGATTGATAGGGGAAACCAAAGTATTACAATGCTGATGGTACATAGGTACAGTTCTTTAATTCCTTTGATAAGTGGAGAATAGTAAAAGTTTTTACACTGGAGAGATGTGGAAAAACAAACAACTGTTTTAGTAGCATTGGAGCAAATGTGAATAATGTACTCTTCTGATGTATTTCCCTGACCTCTTGGGGGGGGGGGGGGAAGTCTCTCAACAGCACAGGAAGAAAACTGCTTCTTTAACCCCCTGATGACAGAAACAAATTGTTTTGCAGCTCTGGGAAGAGATTTGTCACAAATGTGCAAACCAGACCCTCTATCCTGGACATTGTACAGAAAGGCAGTATCACATTCTCAGGGAATTCAAAAGTGATCCTCTAAGAATACACAAGTTTTTTTTTTTCCTTTACCACAAAGTTCTATCTCGATGGCTTAGCATGAATAGATTTTTTAAATGTATTATTTTAAAGGTAACTTTTTGTGCTGTCACTGCTTGTTTCTCTAATGGCTCAGTGTATCCAGAAAGACTTTCATTTTACACTGAAATAGTTTTTGCTAATTCTGTTATTGTTTAGTAAACACTTTTTACCATCAAACATATTTACAATTAAGTAACTATTAATGGTAAATTGGGCAATAAAAAAAGGCTTAGTAACGAAGTCAACCATGCTATGAATCACTCCTTTGATTGTATTCCCATAAAAGAAAATATTCTCATGGCAGTCCTTCATAAGTGCTTCATAAACATTTCCATACGCATTCGAAGAAGCAACATATGGAGTATGAAAAAGCATGAGCTCTAAATAACAGATAGATCGAGCCTCCAACTCCTGGCTCCATCACTGAGAAGGTAGGAATCTGAATAAAGTACTTAGCACTCAATTGTCTACTTTCCTGATGACATAACAATGATGACATCCATCTTGAAGGGCCATCATAAGCATTAGATGAAAAAATACATATTAGCCATACAGATACAAGTTTAGCAAATAATAGGTGATTGAGAATTGCTAACATCTATCCTTCAGGAAAAAACACAAATAGAAATTGAAACTAAAATTAAAGTAACAACCAGGGTAATAATAGGTCTAGAAAAGATCCATCTACATTGAGGAAGAAATGAAAATATTCCCTTTTATAGCATTTGTAAGGCATTTGTTGTTAATAATTAACTTTGCATATACCACTCAGGTGAAACAGAGAAACCAGAAAAAAATGTTCAAGTAGGTATCTACAAATAATAGTAGCATTAGTTCATTAACCATTAACTGGCCATCTACTGCATACTGGCAAGAGCAACAAGCTCACAGTTTAGGACACGGGATTTGTCCAACTGTTGAATTCTAATGACAATTTTGTATTATGTAGGAGGGACATCTGAACAGAGACGAAGAGAGCAAAAACATCTTCCCAAAGACTTTAATATGAGAACTGGGAGGTGACAACCCTGGAGTTTGGAGGGTGGGACTGAGTGGTGGAATGTGCCATGTAGACCAAGTGAGAGTGTGTGAAAACCAGGAAGCATCTGTCACCTGGAAAAGCCAAATATGCCAGCCATACTGGAGCATGCACCTCAAAAGCATTTACCAAGAATATCAAAATCATATGTCGGAATTTTGAATTGCAGGTAACTAGAGCATGAGGTTGTAAACTCTAGACAAGCCTTAGTGAGAGTGGTTGTTTCATTTTTATTTCATGGTGGCAATTGCTTCTTTGTGGTTGACACAGATTATTGCTCTCTAGACTAGCCCTCAGCTCACAAACACCCTGTCTCCTCAGTCCAAGGGCTAGGAGTGTAGGTGTGAAACAACACCCTCAGCCCAGAGACTTACCTTTTTGCAAGACATGTGTAGAACTATTAGTCACTAAAGATTACCAGCAAGCTGATATCAAAATTAGTCTTGAATTTAAGCTATGAAATAATACGACATAATCAGACCCAATTACCTTAGTCTTCCAAAGAAAAAGTAGCTATAATGTATAAGAGGTTATCGGTCTCACCAAATTGTTTATTCAGATAAAAGCAAAACTGTAGTCAAATTAGACAACCTGACTACTAACGGCTAGAATAATAAGAAACAGGAGGTTATTAAAAATTTATGAATACAGACATCCAAAGAAACACAACTTGTAAAATAGAACAAAATGCCTTGAAATGGTTATGAGTCAAAATCAAATTCATATGTTCAAGGAAGAGTTAAAACAAAGTATAGCATTCTTGTAATATTAGTTAGAATTATAAAATTAGCCATCTGAAAGGTATTTTATTCATCATCTAGTGTATTCTTAACTGAAAGAATAATCTTTCTACTTCTAAGGATTTGACTCAACAGAAAGACACACACACACACACACACACACACACACACACACACACACACACACACACTTTTATGTTTTCCTTCCGTTTCCAGGTATTATTTCAGGAGACCCATTTGATGCAGATTTTGAAAAGGTATAATCTCCAAAAACCCATCATTTCAAGATCATTCCAAGACAACCAAGAAGAAGCCACCAAGAGACAGGCAGTCCATCTCTTGTTTCTTTAGAAGCTTGGTGTCAACTCATTCTCTAGTGGCCTCCATCAGATTTGGCAGAAGGGTTGTGGGCACAGGAATCTGCAGATTCTCTTGTGTTTAGGGAAATACATTTGCAGAGTCTTTCTGGCAGAAAAAATTTACTGTTTGAAAAAGGGTATGGGTGTATGAATGTGTTTGTTCAAATAGCTGGCCACATGGCTATCTGTCAGAAAAATGACAGTAAGTAAGCTTTCAGCAGGAAAACATCAAAAGAACCCAGAACTAGGGTAGCAAAGCCCACTGGTGACCCTCCACACAACACTCTCCTCCCGTGCCACTGGAAACACCGCTGGCTGTGGCTGTGGGAAAGTCTGTAGGATCTGGCATTATCAGTAACTTTTTTTTCTGTTTTTGTTTCTTTTTGCCAGTCCTGGGGCTTGAACTCAGGGCCTGAGCACTGTTCTTAGGCTTTCTCAAGGCTAAAGCTCTACCACTTGAGCCATACCACCACTTCCTGTTTTTTTCTATGTATGTGGTACCAAGGAATCAAACAGGGTCTTTGTGCATGTTAGGCAAGCACTCTACCACCAGGCCAAATTCAATCTACAGAGCCAATACTATAAAAATAAAAGAACAGACAAAGGTATTAGAAAACGTACATACATACATACATACATAGAATCTGCACACTCATGTTCACACTTGCTAAAAGTTGTAAATTTCCAAGGTGCCCCTCAGCGAAAGAAGAATTAACTATGAAACATTCAGGCAATAGGATATTATTTAGTGCTAAAAAAGAAATAAGTGAACAATCTACAAAGAAATAGAGGAAATTTAAGTACATACTACAAAGTGAATGAAAGCAATCTGAAAATGTTACCTATTGTATGACTCCTATTATGGCATCCAGTAAAAAAAAGAGAAAAATTATAGAGTAAAAGATCAGTGGTTGCTAAGGTTTACAGGAGAGACATGAAGAAACAGAACATGGAGAATTCTTAGGGTGATGGGACTATCCAGTGACGATCCTTATCAGCACAGTGTTGTACAAATCCATATACTGTACACAAGCAAGCATGAGCACAAAGGTAAAGCATAGACTCTGGAGAGTAATGGTGTGTCAATATCAGCTCATCATTTTGAAGTGTGGACCCTCAGAAGTGGATGCTGAGAGCACAAGAGATTCTGGCAGGGAAAGGGATGTTTAAGATCTCTCAATGTTTCCTATTCAGTTTTGTCAGGAATGTGAAATCACTCTCAAAAATTAAGTTTGCACAAACAGAAAGAGAAAGGCAATCAAAGTTGATAGACTTGGGCCAGGAGTTTGGCCTGGTGGTAGAGTGCTTGCCTAGCATGCACGAAGACCTGGGTTCAATTCCTCGGTACCACATACATAGAAAAAAAAAAGCCAGAAGTGGTGCTGAGGCTCAAGTGGTAGAGCTCTAGCCTTGAGAAAGTCCAAGGACAAGGCTCAGGTCCTGAGCTCAAGGCCAGAACTGGCAAAAAAAAAAAAAAGTAGACAGACTGGAAGATGTGTTCAAGATACCCTAGAAGAAAATACTGTGGGGGCTAGGAGTTTGGCCTAGTGGTAGAGTGCTTGCCTAGCATGCACAAAGACCTGGGTTCAATTCCTCAGTACCACATATATAGGGGAAAAAAAGAAAATACTGTGTGATTTACAAAGACATTACTTACACATTGTAACATGTAAATGGTAACATGTAATAAATAACACTGATCATGAGAAGGGAGGGGAAGAGTTTCCAGTGGAATTGTTTATAGGAAACAAGTCCTAATTTGGACAAAAGGACATTTGGTATGGTGAAAGTATCCAGTGAAGTAAATTAAATAGAATATATGCATGATTTTTGTACTACAAAGTGCATGTCAAGCTACATCAACTATTTGAATTTGGCTTACTAAATGAAAGAAGCTAAAACTTTGCTGTATTATACAAAAGGAAACAACTATTGAGGTAAGCTCACTATTTAAGAGATGTAATCTCTTATGACGATACTATTCGATAGTAAGTCTGAACACACACACACACACACAGGTCTAGGTTATTTAACCAACTTTTCTCTATTAATGACACCTTTTCTCCTTGAAAAAATGAAAAGCAGCTACAAAAGTAAGGATCCAACATCAGTGATCTTGAAGTGACTCCTTAAAAAGTAATTCTTTTCTTTACATGAAAAGCTATGGAGATTTCTTAGCAAAACTATAATGTAACCCTTCTATTAATTACAATAAAAGTATATGAAAAAAACAAACATCCGATCATTCCATTAAATGTGTTCTAGAAGAAATTTGAATTTCATTATTCTGACAATCTGATCTGAAACCAGAAAATAAATTTTGAACCCATTTCAGCAATGCTTGTTAAAGGGATGAACAAATGATTAAATTGGGTATGATTAAATTCTGGCAAAGATAGCATCTACATAAATCAGTATAAGCCATAAACTATGTAGATCTTCAACCCTCAAAATATATATAGTGATATGACTGCATTTGGATTAAAGACAAGGTAAAAAAGTATTTCACATTTCAAAGAAAGAATGGACTTGAACTCCAGTGTTCATTCTCCCATTCACAGATGGAGTCTCTCACTTGAGCCATACTTCCATACCTATATAAAACTGAAATTGATCCTTGAAATTACTGCCATGTTTATATCAATAACCGTGATACATCTGTGACTATTTTAAGGCATTTGTTGATACCAGGTGTTTCTCTTGGACATACCTGTGGGTCCTACAGCAGTCACCACCTACTTCTGCCTCTCTAAGCTTCTGGAAGCCTGTATCTGCTATGTGATTTGTGTCTCTGATACATAAATGCAATCAAATGACAAGTCCACTTAAGCATAGGGATAAATAAATCTGTTCCCAATTTCTCCACTAATGACTTCACATTAAAAACTCACGAATATGTGTTTTTTATAAGAAAATGATTTCACAAAATGAAAAATTAATACCCAGGGCCTCAACATTTTCTTTTGTTGTTGGTGGTGGTGGTCATGGGGCTTGGACTCAGCCTGAGCACTGTCCCTGAGCTCTTCAGCTCAAGGCTACTGCCCAACCTTTCAAGCCATAGCACCAGTTCTGCTTTTCTAGTGGTTAGTTGGAGATAAGAGTCTCAAGGTCTTTAGTGCCCGGGGTGGCTTTGAATTGTGATCTCATTCTCCTCAGTAGCTAGGATTACAGATCTGAGCCACCGAGGCCAGCCAACATTTTATCATTTTTACCACTGTATTTCAGATACTGAACACTTCAAAAAATGGTAAAAACAAACAAACAAACAAGCTGGATGCAAGTGGCTCCTTCTTGTAATCCTAGCTACTTGGATGTGCACAATCAGATACTCAGGGAAACAAAATAAAATGTTCACGTGATCCATCTAAATCACCCCATCTCCAAAAGAGCTGGGGAAATGGCTCAGGTGGGTGAGAGAGGACCCATCTAATAAACAGAAGGCCCAGCGTTCTGTTCCCAGTACTATGAAAACAGAAAAGCTCGGTATGACAGTCTCCATCGTTCCCACTACAGAGCAGGAAGATCAGGCCTGAGTGTGAAGCCCATTCAAAGATGAAGCTCAACGTCTGGGGGAATGTATTAAATGTGCACATACTCATCTAGTCAGCACGAGGTCCCAAGTTCAACCCTCAGCGACCCCAAAGAAAGCTGGGTTTCATAGATGTCAGCACTTTACTTTGTTAAAAATCTTGATCATTTCTGTTGTGTAATTGGTGTCCGAAGACAGTTATTTGGTGCCTCCTTTCGCCATCTATTTCCCAGCACTTCACCCTGATTTAAATTTAGGGTTTTAACTGATGTTCTGAAATGCAGTGTTCTGTTATACCATGCAATTATGTGGGCAAAGTACTCAGGATGCTAAACATTATTACCTTTAATCACCCTCTAAAATAAAAATTTCAAATATAGCATTTTCCATTCTGGCTACCACCTCGCCTCAATGATTTACACAAACTTTCTATTTTCCTGTTATAACAACAACAGGAGAAGAATGTTACATGAAAAAAATGAGCTTATGAAGACTGAAAACTTGAAATGGTTTCTTTCTTTTCCATCCAGGTTCTAACTTTATACTTCTAGTAAGTTTGGCATGCCTTTAAAGAAACGTAAGTTAACAGTTGTAAAGATTTCCCACTACCACAGATACCTAACCCTAAGTACAAAATGGTCCATCTCTCACCTTAAATTGCATTAATTCCTGTGGGGAAGATTTTACTCAAAATTTAATATGCATGACATACAAATGTATATTCAAATAATATAGTTTTACTAATATAGTGTCTTCAAACAATAACCATAACATATTCTACTTCTTTGAATAGAAAATATACCAAAGCATTAGATATGTGCACACACATATGTATGCTTATTACATATGCACATATATGTTTATATGTGTGCAAACATTTAACACATTAGTTGATTGTCCTAAAAGTGTGTAATAATCTATTGTGTTTGCTTCATGTTTATAAAATAATAACTGTATGAAGTGTCTCAACATAAACTATTCTATTAATTTGTATATGTAAAGGACCAGTGGATAGCAGTTTTTTTTTGTCATCATAAGGCTTGAACTCAGGGCCTGGATCCCAGACAGCAATGGCATCAATATTTTGGGGGAAAGGGGAGGTAGATCTTTATCCCTTAGGACAATACCCCTGATAGTGTGACATCACCATTGCAAAGATGACTTCCCAGGAAGTTGGTGAAATCTAGGTAATCCATTCAGTACACAGATTTATCCCCACTGACAGGGGAAATGGCCTTCTCAGGAAGTAATACTTCTAAATCACAGGAATTGTGCACAGAGTGCAGCTGGCAGTGTGCTGATTGCCCGAATGCTTTCAATGGGGATATTTTCATGCCTAGTATACCAGCTCTGAATGAACCTTCAAAAACTGGGACTATACAGACTCTTTTTTAGAACTTAAAATGAAATGGTTCACTTCCTATCTCTGCAAAACCATCAATCCCAAAGTTGGTATGACCAAGATTTTTGGCCAAGAAAATTTCAGCGTCATAATCATTATCAATTTTTGGCAATTGGAACCAATGGTCTATTGCCAGTGAAGCAAACACTGAGACAGGAATAAATCTCATCAGAAATAGGTACAAGCTCCAGAAGGCTGACAAGAGGAAAATTACAATCAGTAAAACACATGAAGAAGGTCTGAAATCATTTTAACTTCAAATAAGAATTATCTATACCATTTGTCTGGGAAAACTAAACGAATAATATTTTGTGATTTTAATATATTCTCTAGTAACAATTACTCTTTTGAAAGAAACCAAAAAGTAGGAAGAGACGCAAAATGGAACCTTCATACTGGCAATACAAGCATTCTACTCATTCAGGAAATTCCAAAATTATTTCTTATGTGTTTTGCTGTGGTATAGTGTTCTTCTTTGTAGGAAGACAATATATGGACATTTTTAAGATTATTTTTCTAGTTGAAGCAAAAAGATTTTTTAATCCAGAGTGAAAAACATACTCACTTGATGAACATGGATCTTTTTTCTAAATCAAGACTCACTAGAGACTAAGTTAATTCATTTTTGATATACATTCTGTTACATCAAGATATGAGGTAAGAACAAATTGGAAAACAAGTGAGTTCTCTAAAAACAAAATGATGCAACAAAATTTCCTGTTCTTTTCTAAGAATTCAAGAAGCTTTCATTATCTTACTATGTCCTACACAGACTGTAAAACAAAGCTGAATAATGTTGCTACAATGGAAGACCATTGCAGAACAATGCACATTTTTAATAGCATTCCGTATATAGAAACATTTTTCTGTCTTTTTTTTTTATTCCTTTCTCTCACTTGGTGATTTTGGAATTGGAACCCAGGGCCTCTCTCTGGCGAGGCATGCACTCTTACCATTCAAGCCAAATATTTTTGTTTTAGTTGTATTTCTAACAGGTCTTCATTTTTATGCTTGGGCCAGCTTGGACCACAATCTTTGTGCATCCTACATAGATGAGTTGACAAGTACACACTAGCATGCTAAGCTTTTATTGGTTGACATTATGTGTGGGGGCTGTCCCCACAAAGTTTTTGTGTAGCCTTACTTTAAACTGTGATCCTCTCAAGTAGACAGAATTATTGGCACTAACCATTATGCCCATGCCAACTATTCTTATTGTGAAGATAACAGAAACATTTCTTCTGTTTCCTTTCACATTCTCACTGCCCCCAACTTACTTTGATTCCCATGGAGTGATAACAGAGTACTAGACAGATTAGAAAAATAACAAATGGAGAACAAGATAAAGTTTCAAATCACTAAGTAGGGTTCTCTCATGATGGGGCAAGATCTTAGACTGCCACAGTATAATAATTCTGAGCCAAAAAATATTCTAAAGTGCTTTGGTACATTCCGGTATCAGGCACACCTCTTCATTCCTCAGTCTGTGCTACTCTAATTAAGCATTTACAAGGCATAATAAAATGTCAACAGCTCGTTGTCATAATTTGGCCCATTACTCTTCCCAGTGCTCAAAAGAGATTAGTTATCCATGCTGAGGTGCTTCCAGCTGAAACTGTATGCTGAGATGGGAAAAGTGGGCTTGGACTTGTGGGATACATAAACTCGGCATCCTCATATACTACTGGAGTGACCTGAAAAAGTTATCTCTAAGGCTTGGATTCCTCATCAGCAAAAGAAAAACTAAAAAAAAAAAAAAGGAGAATAAAATTCATCTCAGGGCTAGCTAACATGAGGGCTCCATAGACTAAAAACCATTTTATACTTAGTAGACAATAATAATTAGTTCCTTTTGTGTGAGACACTTGCTTTTCTGGTAATTATCTACATGTGTGTATCTAGTTAGCAAAGAAAGGTGATGACTATATGGTGGTCAGAGCTGTCATTTAATTTTTTATTCTGCCACAAAATCATGATAGGTACTATGCCATGTAGTCAGCTCTTTACCAAGTGGAGTTTGGTTTCTCAATGAACCATGTGTATTGCAGCACTATTTACCCTTGTCAAAGGATGGAATCAACCCAGATGCCCCTCAGTGGGCCAAGAGATCAAGAAAATGTGGTATATAATCACAATGGGATTTAATTCGCCCATTAGAAAGAATATCACACAATTTGGAATGCAAAGACTTGGGGGGGAATTATGTTAAGTGAAGTTAAGTCAGACTCAGAGTGACAAATGATCCATGTGTTCCCTTATATGTAGAAGTTAGATTTAGCTTATTAAGTCAAAATAAATACATTGGTGGAGGCACTGGTGACTCAAGCTGTAATCCTAACTACTCAGGAGGCTGAGCTCTATCTCAGTTCAAAGCTAGTTTGGCAGGCAGTCTGTGAGATTCTTATCGCCAATGAAATATCGGAAAGCCAGAAGTGGTATTGTGGCTCAAAGTGGGAGAGCACTAGCCTTGAGCAAAAGAACTCAGGGATAGAGCTGAGGGCCTGGATTCAAGCCCTGTGACTGACAAACAAAACCAAAAATACATTGAGTGGTATGCAAGGGTATACGACTGTATTCACTAAAATATGGTAGACTTGAGGGAGATTACAAATAATGTAAAAAGTCAAAATCAAAGTTCAGAAAAATAAAGCGTGACTACTGACAGTGCCACAAACTTCTATGTGGAAGATTGGGGGGAAAAAGGGGGTGGAAAGTATTTCTTGAAGGAAATGAGTATCCAGGCAAAGCAAAGAGCAATAGCGAAAATACCTGAGCCAGAAGGAAGTAGGGTGGTGAAAAAAGCAAGTGGGGTTTAGATGTGACAAGCTCCACGTGGCTATGGATGAAACGAAAGGCAGAGCTGGCAGGGCGATGGAGGCCAGACTATAAGAATTTTTTGTTTTGTGTTTCTTAGTGGGTAATGGAGGGTCTTACGATGGCAACTACTCTGGCAACTCTGTGTAAGACAGAAGGTTAGCAGGCAGAATGGTGCTCTGGGAGTTAAGGAAGAGTGTGATAGGGCTGCAAGAAAGGGCCTACGTGTGTTCAGGATAGCAAAACACAGTTTCTCAGTCAATGATAAAGTACAAAAGGTGTGACATTAATTAAGATACATTGTACTCATAAACAGTTATAATGAGTTAGTTAAAAATCCCCTTGTACAACTATTAAAATACTAACAAATTAAAATTCAACAAGATGAGTATACAGAACCTTGGGTTTTGGCAGTTCAGCTGTTTGGTACTGATACATTTTGTCAGGAGGATATACGGAAGAAGACAGGAATGAGTATGAAGCAGTGACTATAATGAAGAACATGCACAGAATGACTCTTCCTAAACTCTTATTGTGTTTGCTTACTCAAATACTATTTGGGTTTCATGCTAACTCACCTTTCCACTTGGGCCATGCTATCTTATTGGTTAACTGGAGATGAAATCATATATATATATATATATATATATATATATATATATATATTATCTTTAAATAGTTGTGCAAAGGCCTTGTCATTCAAAAAAGCAGTTTAGGAATACAATGCATCTTTAATCAGATCACTGATCATCATTACCCACCTTTAGCTTCAAACTTCAATCCTCCAGTCTCAGCCTTCTGAGCAGCTTAGGAGAACAGGAGTTAAGCCACCATCACCAGCCTTGTGGTATTTTTTAATGAAAAAAGGAAATATATGATCACAAAGATCTTCCCCAAATGTGACACCACCATGGGACAAAATGCCCACATTTCCAAAGGAAAAAGAAATTGCTACCACTTAAGAGTGCACATAAATTAATACGTATAGGCCATGCTTACACCAAATTCCACTAATCCTTTCACTAAGCCACTATCAACTTTCAAAACGAGTGAGGACAGGTAGCCTCAGTCCAAACAGGAGCCAGTGTCACCAATCAGTTTCGCTTCATTAGCAACAGCAGTCCACACAGTAACTCAACATTGAGAGAGGGTAGGCTGTGGAAGAATGCATGAGAATGCTGAAAGAGAATGCTGACACTGAGCAGACTGCATGGTATTCACAAATTGCTTTGTTAAATAACAATTCCTTTGTGTAACTACTTAAAGGTAATTGTAAAAAATATTTTAAAAGAGATAACATTAAGAGAGAGGGGGGGGGGAGAAAAGTCAGATTTTATTTCTTCCAAAGCCACCAACTTAAGTTCAGATTCAACAGAATGAATTCTGAGGCAGGAATGTGGTGGCTTGTCTGGCAGATCCATGACATGAGATTCATAAGCTTGCTGGCATGTTGGTGGTCTTACACATCTTGATGTACATTTGGTTATTTGTTCAAGGAGCAAGAAATCACTAGCACCGGGTCAGACACGATTTCTGATGCTGAGATACAATTCCTAGTCAGCTCCAAAGGCACACAAGTTAAAAATGCCCTTCGCCTAAACCCTGAAATTGGTTTTACATGCTCTAATTGAAGGAACAAGAGACCTCGGTCTCATCTGGGGACTTGGGAAAGAATAACCAGCGAATGTTTCCTGAGGAAGGTATACTGGAGCTGAAATCTACAGTCCATCTGTGAGCTTGCCAAATGAAGAGGAAAAGAGATTGGAGCATTTCAGAAACCTAAAGAAGTTTGAATTGGCTCGAGTCTAGTGTGGATGGAAGACTAGCAAGGCATGAAACTGGAGAGAGAAGTAATTAGGTCCAGATGATGCAGGCCAAATATGGTAAGCGGTCTCAGAGCCACAGCCATCTTAGCCTGTGCAGCTTCGGACCTTCAGAGTGAACTGGATGCTTGCCTATTATAGTTTTCAGCCAAAGTAATAGGATGTCACATCCAAGATCTGTGGCTTCTGTGTTGGGGGTTTGCTCTCACTCTTCCATGGATCTCACTCTTGGGAAGCCAAACACCACATCATTCAGCAGCCCTCTGGAGCGGCCTCCGTTATCTTGGAGGTCCAATTGGCCATCATAAAGCTGATTCTCCCAATGTCATATCTTGAATATAGCTCCATGGGAGGACCTCAGGCAGACCCTCCCCCCTCCCTCAGACAGCAGACCCATAGACCCATGAGATCATTGAGTGACGGCTGCTTCTTTAAGTGTTGAGGGAATTTGTTCACCTAACAAGAATTAATATGCCATGTGTAAGAAGTGAATTGAGCATTAACCAAAAGGAAGAAGTTGTTCAGACAGGGAGCCTCAGCTATGGTTCTATTTGGAATTTTAAAAACTTAATGTTCTCACAGAAAATTTGAAAACAAGCATGAAACTATCAATATAGGCAATTGATAATTTCTGCCAAAAAATTCTAGTCCTCAACTTTGATATCTTAAGCAAAACATCTACCTCATTCTTCAAAGTAATCAGGTCCATACTTGACCTAATCAACTGCTTAATTTTAAGTGACACATAGCATACAAAATTTATACATATTTATGGATAGCATAATGTCTTAATACATGTATACACTTAATACATCATACACTGTATGATGATGGCATTGAGATCGAATATACATAGCTCCTCTTACATTTATCATGCCTTTCCAGGGAAAACTTAGCAAAAATTGGAGAAGATGCATACACAAGGAAAAACTGGAAAGACATCTCCTATCATGGACTGGAAGAATCCATATTGCTAAAATGATCTTCATATCTAATACTATCATTATCAAAAATACAAACAGCAAGCTGAGTGTCCACATGCATATAATCCTAGCACTCTTCAGGCTGAGACAAGAGGATTACAAGTTCAAGGCTACATAGAAAGATCTTGTTTTAAAAGCCAAAATATAAAAATAAAATATATCATGATGTTCATCAAAGCAATATGAAAAATTCTAAATATATGTGTGTGCATATGAAAACCACAGAAATTTCCAAATATTCATAGCAATCTCTCTCTCCCTCTGTCTCTGTCTCTGTTGCGCTCTCTCTCTCTCTCTCTCTCTCTCTCTCTCTCTCTCTCTCTCTCTCTCTCTCTCTCACACACACACACACACACACACACACACACACACACACACACACACACAATGCTGGGAAGACTGAATATCCAAATTCAGGAAAATCAGGTAAGATCTCTATCTTCATTAAGCACAAAAATGAAGTAAAAAATGTATCAACACTTAAATGTAAGAACTGAATTCATAAACTACTAACAGAAAAGACAAGAGACATGATTTAATGTACTGGCATGGGTGAGGATTTTCTAGAGAAGATCTCAAAGCCAAGGAAATAAAAGGCAAAAGATAAACAAATGAAGCTGCATGAAATTCTAAAGTTTCTGCAGAAAGATGGGAGCAATAAACACATTGAGAATACATATTTTAAAACTCTATCCTTGGCAATGGATTCGTATTCAGAATGTATAAGAAATTACAAAAACTCAGTAGCAAAATCATTCATAATAACCAATTGAACAATGTGCAATAGTTCTTAATAGACATTTTTTCAATGTAATTATCACAGATCAATGCAGATCAATACCATAAAGAGATCTCACAACACATTCATAAGAATCACTATTACCAAAAAGATGAAAAAATACACAAGAAGATTGTAGAGAAAAAGGGAACCTTAACGCAGTTAGTGGGAACATAAATTAGTCCAGCCATTTTGGAAAATAGTATCCAGGCCAGTCAGAATCTTTACCACTACCATCTAATCCTGCAATCCCACTATTAATTATATATTCAAAGGAAAAGAAGTTATTATGTCAACGAGACATCTGCACTCTGCGGCAGTACTGTTCATCATCGTCAAGAAATGATAACATCAACCTTTCCATTTCCATCAACCATAAATAGATAAGAAAACGTGGTACCCATTACACAATGGAATGCCATTCAGCAATGAAACATAATGAAATCCCGACACTTGCAGCAATATAAAAGGAACTGGAAATCATCCTGTGAAACAAGCCAGCCAGCCACAGAAATACAGGTATTGCATGATCCCCCTTGCATGTGGAATCTTAAAACTTCAGAGTGGCCATATAAAGCCATATAATGAATGATTGTTGTCCTTAATGTACTATGTTGTCTCTCATCTCCTTTGCTGTCCCTTGGGTATCTCATATTGTTATAGTATCTCACTTTGTTATCTGATATATTGAATTTATTTGTATTTGGTTATTTGAAATTTGATAGGGAAGGGGGGAAAACCAAGACGGGTGGGGGGTGGGGGGGGAGGGTAATGGTACCAAGACATGTGAAAGGGTATCAATGTATGTGAATTAATGAACCTTCTATCTGGCAAATATCATGTAACCCTTTTACTAATTACAATAAAAAAAAACTTCAGAGTAGCATGGAGAGATGGGTTCTAAGTTACAATTACATGGGAGTGCAGAGTTCTGCTGTATATAGCACTCCATCAGGTGACTACAGAGAACATACTTCAAAATGCTAGGGGGTGTGTGTGTGTGTGTGTGTGTGTGTGTGTGTGTGTGTGAGAGAGAGAGAGAGAGAGAGAGAGAGAGAGAGAGAGAGAGAGAGGGAGAGAGAGAGAGAGGGGGGGGGGAGGGGGAGGGGGAGAGGGAGAGGGAGAGGGAGAGGGAGAGGGAGGAGAGAGAGAGAGAGAGAGAGAGAGAGAGAGAGGGAGAGAGAGAGGGAGAGAGAGAGAGAGAGGGGGGGGAGGGGGAGAGGGAGAGGGAGAGGGAGAGGGAGAGGGAGGGAGAGAGAGAGAGAGAGAGAGAGAGAGAGAGAGGGAGAGAGAGAGGGAGAGAGAGAGAGAGAGGGGGGGGAGGGGGAGAGGGAGAGGGAGAGGGAGAGGGAGAGGGAGGGAGAGAGAGAGAGAGAGAGAGAGAGAGAGAGAGAGAGAGGGAGAGAGAGAGAGAGAGAGAGAGAGAGAGAGAGAGAGAGAGAGAGAGAGAGAGAGAGAGAGAGAATATGTTTGGAGCCACTCCTGGGGCTTGAATTCAGAGCCTGTCCTCTGTCCTTCAGCTTTTCTGCTCAAGGCTAGCACTCTGCCATGTGAGTCATGAGTCACAGCTCCGTCTCTGGGTTTTTGATGCTTAATTGAAGATGATTCCCCAAATTTTCCTACCAGGGCTGGCTTCTAGCCAGGATCCTTACATCTCAGCCTCCTGAGTAGCTAAGACTTTAGGTGTATGCCTTAACTGGATTCTTTTTTCTTTCCTTTTTCTTTTTCTTTCTTGGCCTGAACTCAGGGCCTGAGCACTGTCCTTGGGCTTTCTCAAAGCTAGAGCTCTACCACTTGAGCCACTTCCAGCTTTTTCTATGTATGTGGTATCAAAGAATTGAACCCAGGTCTTAGTACGAGCTAGGCAAGCACTCTACCACCAGGCTAAAATGCCAGCCCTAACTGGATTCTTTTTGACAGGTGAAGCCAAACATACCTGAGAAAGGATTTCACACTCTTATCTCCTCAGACAACCATTCCATTGAACAATTTAACAGCTGTTTCCTTACCCCCTCCCTGAGCAGTGTTGAGTCTGTGATCCATGCTGCCAGAGCCACATTTTTTAAATATTCAGAAAAGTGGCCAGATGAGTACCTCAGGAACTATTAGCATTTCCATAAGCATTAAAGGAATTGTTCCTGTGTGAGACATTTAATTGTGAAAAGGAGACTGGCAATTAATTTATACTCGTTTCCAAGGTGCAATGGCTTCAAGTGAATCTGATGTCATGAAATCCCTAAAGTCGAGAAGCAAATGGGACTTCTGGAAAGTTCTACCAGTCAAGGGAAGAAAGGTCTTTTTCTCCTCTCAAGTCCAATGGCCCTAGCTACAAAATGAAAGTAAATACAAGTTTTCAACTACAACCTTTATTTTGTCCAAAGGGAGGCAGCCACATTCCGTGACATTTAATGACAAATCATCTGTAAAACTGTCTTTCATTGAGATAAGCTCTAATTCTATTTTGATTCATTTATCACTGTTGATAAGGCCAAATATTGAAATTTAGCTGTTTGGGGGACAGAGGGGAGGCAGTGGCTCAGACCTATAATCCTAAACTGAGGACGATTGTGGTTCAAAGCCAGCATCAATAGGACTGTCTAAGATACTCTTATCTCCAATTAACAAACAGAAAGCTGGGAAATGGAAATGTGGCATAAAAACATTCCGTTGTAAGTACCATCAAAACATGAAGGAACAAATGTTCCTTTTTTAAACCATGTTGAAGTAGCTCTAAATATTATCCTCACTCCAATAAGATTTTAATCTGGCAGGTAATTCTGCAAACTGAAGCCCAGAAATATTTTGTCCCTTGCTAAATAAAATTTTTGGATTAACTTTCTGAAATAGGAGCATCCACAGGAAAGACTGGTATGTGGTAAATTCAGCTTGGAATTGCTTTTAGGAGGATTTTTTGTTCTAATTAAGGTTATCAAAACCATGAAGAAACTGTTAAATAAACATCTATTTTCTAACATCTACAAAAACAGTCATTAAGTAATAATACCACGATAAACACCACAGAACAAGAAAAATCTACTTCTGTCTCATTCACCATTTACATTTCACTTAGATGGCTCCAACTCATAAAAAGCATCCATGGAGAGAGATTTAAAAATCATTATAGGACAATATTTGTTTAATAGAAAGTGATGGCTTGAATGTTACAATATGTTTCCTGAGTATCTTCACATTAAATAGTAATTGAACAAAAAGTCCCCTGGTTCTGCTGTTAAGGGCAAGTCCCACAAAGCTTCTCATTATTGAAATGTTCAACTTGGAAGCCAAACTAAATAACAAGGAGTAATTTGCCAATTAGAACTTCCTGCTCTTTTCTCTTTATTCCTTAAACACCATTCAGGGGCTGCAGCCCGGTCAAACACTTTCAGCTTCAAAACAGCAACTGAAAGGGATTTAATTTGTGTCTCTCCAAGGTGACCTTGTCAAGAGGCAGCCGTGATGGATTCCATGTTCCCCTGCAAGAATTTCCTCAGAGAAGGGTTTCCACTCCTGTAGAAGTCAAGCTTCCTTTTCTCATTTCCCATTATTTGATTTCAATTAATGACTTCCAAATTGACCAAGTTGGGAACAATGAGGAGCAGGTCAATGTTGCATCTATGGACCTTTGGAATCTATATACATCATTTGAACAAATCTGTGTGTGTTTGTGTGTGTGTGTGTGCAAGCACGCGCGTGCATGCATTTCATAAAGCATGTGAGGCAGAGACTGGAACAATCACCACTAAAACCATGAAGCATGAGTAAGGATGGCAGGATTCTCTTATCAGTGCAGACCCTGACAAGGGTAGACCCTCGGCAGTATCTACATTCTCAGCTGCTTTTTCCTCTGAGTTTATTACTCCATTCAGAATGCTCAATGGTGAACAGAACTTAGTTGCAGGCTTCTAAACTGCAGGCACATGTACCGATTAACACTAAATCAATAGAATCTGTTTGTCCTTTTCTATATAAGGGAACAAGAAAGGAGGCTCGAAGCCTCCCCAATCCCATCAAGACCCCAGCATCACTAGAAAAGACTGCACTTTACTCAATGCAAAGTTGGTGATCCACCTTAGAAAGAGGCTGGCTCTTCTTAAGTGCAGGCCAGGAAAATTCACAAAAGAGAAACCCACGTCCTTCCCTCCTGCTCTAACTTTTTTATATCTTAAGCAGACCTACTTTTGGAAGTCTTCAGAAACATACAGGGCACATCAATCAGCAGGTAACTATATGTGCAGTTGAATCATACTGGCAATTATCTACAACTGATGATAGACAATGATGCACAGCCATTTCATTAACAATATGCTACTGGAACGCTCACCATCGTCCTTTAAAAATTGAAAATATTTAATAATAATCAATTTTTAGAACTAAGTGTTGCAAAATATGAAAAAGTATTGTTTTAAAAAATGATGTAACGTAAGTGAATCTGTACTTGTAAAAGTTTGTAATTTACAAATTACAGCACTAGAAATCACTCAGTCCTGACTGCAGCCCTAAGATCGATTCACATTAGTTACATCAAGATTAGGGGCTGTTAGTCCTATGTAAACCAACCTACAAAAGACAGTCAGGGCGCCGGGAGTTTGGCCTAGTGGTAGAGTGCTTGCCTAGCATGCATGAAGACCCGGGTTCGATTCCTCGGTGTCACATACATAGAAAAAAGCCAGAAATGGTGCTGAAGCTCGAGTGGTAGAGCACCAGTCTTGAGAAAGTCCAAGGACAGTGCTCAGGCCCTGAGCTCAAGCCCAGGACTGGCAAAAAAAAGACAGTCCAATATGATTATGGATGCTGAATTGAGGTCATCATGAAATACCTTTCGCAGGGCTTGAATTCAGGGCCTGGGTGCTGTCCCTGAGCTCTTTTTGCTCAAAGCTGGAGCTCTACCCACCCAAGGACCCACTTCCAGTTTCCTAGAGATAAAAGTCTCACAGCCTTTCTTGCCCAAGCTGGCTTTGAACTGTGATCCTCAGATCTCAGCCTCCTGAGTAGCTAGGATTACAGGTGTGAGCCACCAACTCCCGGCTCCTACTGTGATCCTTAAGAAGCAAATGTATTAGGCTACTTAAGTAAGGTTTTTGGCAGTTCTGTCTAGTGAATCAAATAATATCTCCTAAGGGTACTTCTGAGATGAGTAAAAGCTCTGCTTATAATTTCTAGACTGTCAAGGAAACAGAAATTTATTCTTTGGACAAAGCCCAGGAATGTTACATAGCAAGAAGTTCTATTTTCATCTAGGAGATTAAGAAAGTAATAAAGATAAATACAGAGATGTGATAAGAAGTTTCTTACAGCTATCCACGTTAATAGCAAGTTTCAAAATGAATTATTAATATAGTGAGAAATTGTATAAGTGAGGAACACTGGGAGTAACTTTTCTTATGACACTTGACAGCGCTTCATGCTAACGAGAAATGTTAATATCATATGCTACAGACATAATTATGATCTTTAACATTCTGCAACGTGAATGATTAATCTTAGATCTTGGATTGACCTATGTAACAACTTATGGAATTTCCAGTGAAACAAATTATTTACACTTGAGATTACATGCCTTGTTTGAAGCCCTGAAAAAAGAAAAAAGAGGAGGAATATTTATTAGATACTGATCTGTTTCCCTGACTCCTATTTTGTTAGTTGAACATTAAGAAGCTGTGGAGCATGAAATGTTTGATATATTTTGTAAATGTCTTTAACTTAACAAAAGCAGTATGCGGAAACAGTATCATAGATACTAATGTAATTAAGCACTCAGTAAAAAAAAGAATGCATTTTAGTGTGTTAATATGTAAACCTGCAAAATGAAGTTATATAAAATTTTACAAAACTATGTGAATTTACCCTCAATTAAAAAAAAATAAAAGACACTGATGGCTCAGGCTTGTAATTCTAGCTACTCAAAAACTAGAGTTTAAAACCAGCCCAGGCAGATAAGTTCATGAGCCTCTGTCTCCAATTAACTGTCACAAAGCTGAGCTGGAGGCATGGCTCAAGCCAGGGAAGAATATTTTTCTATATACAGGAAAGTTAATGAAGGTCATGTCTAAGTTGCCCAAATTTACCTACAACCTAATAAATGTACTAAAATTTTATTGTACCTCCACTGAATGGTGATCTTTCACCATCTCTGCTAACAGACTATAGACATAAATACATACACATGAAATTCTGTGAGGGCATTAGTCACAAAAGAAGCATCGAACAATACCTTGTATTTCCTAGGGGTTGCAGTACAACTGTTTTAGTAAAATTCCTTAGGGAGATGGAATTTCTGGGTACAAAGGCACATATTAATTTCTGTAAGTTTGCTTTAAAAATATTTTCCTGGCCGGGAGTTGGGCCTAGTGGTTAAAGTGCTTGCCTAGCATGCATAAAGACCCGGGTTCGATTCCTCGGTACCACATACATAGAAAAAAGCCAGAAGTGGTGCTGAGGCTCAAGTGGTAGAGCTCTAGCCTTGAGAAAGTCCAAGGACAGTGCTCAGGCCCTGAGCTTAAGCCCAGGACTGGCAAAATATATATATATTTTTTTTTTCCTGATAAAGTTTATATAGTAATATCAAGTATCAGCAAGTGAGCTGAGAATTTAGTTTGGTGGTACAGTTCTTGGACCTGGGTTCAATCCTCAGCACTACACAAGAATAAAAATATAATTCTATCAGCTAGTTACAGGAATCCTTCCAATAGTCCTAGGAAGTTTCTAAATATTAGAAATTAAGTTTCATACTGTTAAGATACACTTTTATCTTACTGTTCTTTCAATTATGTTAAAACTGACTGAACTTAATGATTCTCACATACCAGATCTTTTGTGTTGCAAAAGATATTCTGGATAGAGGATAAACTTTTTTTCCTGATCTAATTATATCACTTTATGTAGGCCAACTCTAAAAAGAAAGGTAACAGCCTTGACAGAAAGATATCCATTACAATAGATTTTCTATTTCATTAGCTGCTTGTCTAGCTCGACTCCAATCTTCCCTATTGACATTCCTACATGAAATGCATATGTTTAGAAGAGCTGCATTATCATATTTTCTAACTCTCTATATTATACAATCTTTTTGTTCCCCATCCATCAGACCATATAAAGCCCATAAAAATCAATTGATACATGACAGGGCAACATATGCTTCTCATCCACCTCTCAATGGCTGCCTGAATTGATTATTTGGTAGAGCCTGCAAATGATGTTTTATATATATATATATATATATATATATATATATATATATATATATCCAAGTGGCCCTTAGCAGAAAAAGTTTCCCCATCCCTAATCTATAGAAACTATAGTAACAGTATTTTATCTTGTTATCTGATATATTGTATATATGCTTATTTAGTTATTTGAAATAGGATAGGGAAGGGGGGAAAATAAGATGAGAGGTGGGGGTGGGGGGAGGGAAATGAGGACCAAGACATGAGAAAAGTTATCAATGTTTATGAAGTAATGCACCTTCTATCTGGTGAATATACTGTAACCCTTCTATTAATTACAATAAAAACTACATGGATAAAAAGAAACAGGTCTATTTTTTTAATTGTCCAGGTGATACATAGAGGGGTTACAGTTACGTTTGTCAGGTCATGGGTATATTACTTCTTGAACACTGATACCCTTCCAATACTTTTCTCCCATTTTCCCTCCCCCAGGAACAGGTCATTTTTAAGGGGGGGAAATATATAAAGCTCTTTAGTCAAAGGAAATAAATTTACACAAGAGTAAAAATGGAAGGGAGGGCTGGGAGTGTGGCCTGGTGGTAGAGTGCTTGCCTGGCATGCAGAAAGCCCTGGTAAAATTCCTTGGTGCCACATACTCAGAAAAAGTTGAAAGTGGTACTGTGGCTCAAGCGGCAGAGTGCTAGCTTTGAGCAAAAATTGTCCAAGGACAATGCCCGGGTCCTGACTTTAAGCTCCAGGACTGGGGGGGAAAACACAGTAAGAAGGAGGAAGGAAGGAAGGAAGGAAAAAAGGAGGGAGGAAGGAGGAAGGAAGAAGAGAGGAAGGAGGGAGGAGGGGAGAAGGAGCAGGAGGGGAAGTGGAAGGGGGGAGGGAAAGAAAACGACAATGTTAAGATCCGTAGTCTTAAGCAAGCTCAGGCAGATAAACCCAAGAGACTCTTATTTCCAAATAATCAGAAAAAAAAACAAAGCTGGAAGTGGAGGTGTGGTTCATATGGTAGAGTGTTAGTCTTGAGTGAAAAAGCCGATTAAGAAACCCTGAGTTCAAGTTCTAAGATTACCAAAAAGAAAAAAAAGACAAACTACAACAGACAAAAACAACTACCTTAAACAGTGTATGTATAATATTGTCCGTAGTCACTTCTTGAGATCTTTTGCCACTTGCAAAATCACACACACACACACACACACACACACACACACACACACACACACACACACTGTATTAGAACCCACAAATGCAAACTTCAATTGTTTCCAAAGCTCAGTGGGGAGAGACTGCCATGGGGGCAGTGTGGATAGTGGCTGCGTGACTCTGAGTCTAACAGTTAAGGAAGTCTTGGCTGGACAGCCATTCATTTTCACACCTGAACCAGTTGCTTCCCCTGCAAGAACACAAAGACACCACTCAACAAGACTGAGAAAGAAAGTGTTCCCGGCTGCCATCAGTAAGCAGGTGCAAGGAAGAAATGGAAACTATCAGCAGAAAATTAGAAAGTCTCTTCCCCGAGGAATGAAAACTCCAACAGTGTTGTCAAGTCGAGCGAGTATACCAAAATGCTTTCTCTTTTTTAATTTAATTTCCCTACTCTTGGGATTTCAATCAGAAAGAATCCTCTCTGTATTCAGATAGTCTGTCTTCTTTCTTGGGTGGACAAGAGCGAAGGGCCTGCGAAATGTATATTGTAGTAAGAGGGAAAAATGATCCTATTATACCATGTCTTAGCCTCTTTTTTTCTTCTCCAGTATACATGGAGTTCCGATCACAAAGGAAACTCTGATATCACTCTTAGTATTTCAGCGCTACTCACGAGGCTGTTCTTGGTGTCAAAAGTATACTCAGAACATCAAATCACAGCATTCCCTTTTTAAGTAACCTTGGTTAAAAGAACATAAAGCTAATCAAACTTCCTAGCATTTGAAGGAAAAAGTCATTTGGCACTCTCACATGCAGAGGTCAGAAACCGTTCCTCTCCTCCAAGAATACTGCAAAACTCAGGAAAGAGAAACAGACTGACCTTCAATCTTATCCCTTGGGCTGCAGGGGAGGGGAGAGAAGGGAAAGCAATACATAATTTGGTCTCTAATTTATCACTTCTATTTTTGCAGTCATAAATTACTTCTCAGTCTTTAAAACAACAGGATTTTAAAGGGGCACTGGAAGGTACTTAAATTCCAATAACTAAATTCAGATGTAGGAGGCAATTTCAAATCTATATAAAAGCTTCCTGTTTCAAAGCTTTCCAAGAAGGAATTGTCGCCAATTTGTATAGCAAAGTGCTATAGAAATGAGGTTAAAATGAATGCACTAAACTGGTCTATCTCTTCAAAGTCTCAGTGTATGGAAGTAATCCATCAATCAATGAAGAGGGCTAATACTATAGCCTCTCATTGCTGGTTGGTTATTACAATATTCGATGTAAATGTTAATGATCTTCATCAAATTATCTTCATCAACTTAACATTTGGTGGTTCAAAGTCCCATTTTATTTGTTCCCTCACACACGGACTTGCATGCTAGACGTGAGGTGTGTGTACACACTCACACATGAAACTAGCAAATGCTTTTGAACTCCCCCAAGCCACACAAAAGGCCTAGACAGGGTGAACAAAGGGAAAATAAGATGCTTTAAAAAAAAAAAAGGCATAGCTGAGGCATGAGTCCAAAAGAAAAACAAAATCTACTTATTAGATACATAGTCAGGGCAGGGTCATTTGTCAAAAGTCGGTAGAAACAAACTCGAAATGGCTGTCTTACACAACTCAAGAGGCTGCAGTGAACTGGGGCTGTCAATTGAAGGAGCTCTAATTTGACCTTTCTGAGACCAGTTCCAATTAGAACCACAAAAGGAAAAGGCATTTTGACATGGTGCTTTGAGACACACCTGACCCCTTATGTCAATGTCAACTGAAACAAAATAAAAGGGACTTTCTCAACTATGTTGTCTATGCTAGATAAAACCAAGAAGCTTGCAGATCCCCACTTTTGAAGTATGTCTCTCTGGACACTAAGAGGACAACTCAAATACTGAACACTGCTCTTGTCTATTTCTTCCATGCCTGCTGACGTGCTCTAGGGAAATGCAAGGCTACCATTGCCAGTTCTGTATCAGTCCGGGAAAAAAGTTAATAACCAGCTAAAAGCATTTCAGTCTCAATGGTTAAACACCAAGCTATGAAAAGTATCATCTGTTAGAGATTTCAAATCTGGCTTCCCACCTAAGTTTGTCATCACTGACAATTCTTTTTGGAGATACCTCCAATCTGTATTATATTGGTATGACTGCCTCAAGTGCAAAGCAAACTTATGTGGAGGCATGAAACAATCAAGTGTGTTAGGGAACATCAAGAGAATTAAAATGGGGTCATCTTTGGGGCCCCTTTCTGAGTGGAGACTTTCTTCCAGGGCTTTCTTTTCTCTTTCAAATACTCTTTGATAGAGAAAAACACTGTTTAGCTCAAAGTGGGTAAAAGAATAAAATGTGTAATTTGGAATTTCAGCTGGAAGTCGTACAACAACAAAATCACATGAAACAACAGGAATTTACTACCTGCAGTTCTTATAGTCAGTGAGCAGCAGATCCAGAGTTTAAACTTGCTCATTGTTGAGTCTTTTAACCCCTTAAGATATACACACAGATGTTTTGTACAAATCCCTTTTTCTGTACTAGAGCTCCCACTAGGTTCTCCAAGAAGTCTTACAACCCAGGAGAAGTCAGGAGGTACTTTCCCCAATTCCTGTGAATTTGCAGTGCATTTCCAGCTACCTGTGCTAATGCCTCTTTCACTGAACACCTAAGAAAAAGTAAGCAAACAAGACTTGCACAGCCACAACCAATGTTGAAGTTTAGTAGACTCATTTACAGAGGCATTCCCAGAAAGCGAGTGACCAAAGAAGCAGAGGGGCTGTGTAGCATGGCTATTCTCTTGTTCAGAGGGGCCTGGAGCGTGGCCTAGTGATAAGAGCGCTTGCCTAGCATGCATGAAGCCCTGGGTTCAATTCCTTGGTACCACATACACAGAAAAAGCCAGAAGTGGTACTGTGGCTCAAGTGCTAGAGCACTAGCCTTGAGGAAAGCTCAAAGACAAGTGCTCAGGCCCTGAGTCCAAGTTTCAGGACTGGCAGAAAGAAAGAGAGAAAGAAACAAGAGAGAAACACAGAGAGACGAAGAAAATAGAATATTGACTTCCACACAAAGTATGGGGATTTAAAATACCTTATATTCAAGATCAGGGATCAAGGCTCATTGAAAAATATCAGTTCAGACAACTCAAATCCAAAGAACACACTCCAGTAACATCAGAACAATTTCCAATTAACTCAGCTTAGGAAAGTAGCCCTGACAGTTGACCTCCAGGGTATGGCAAGTTGTTCTGTAATTTAGTCACCAAAATTAACTTCTAGACCTTCCTATGAGGGTTTTCCCATCATGTTCACCTGTGTTATATCAATAACACCTCCAGGGAAACTTGAAGACAATGCGTATGTAAAGCAAGATGGTCATAAACCTCTTAAGGAGAAATAAATTGAAAAGCATTTGAATGTTTTTTGCTATTCCTCCTATATAGTCTTACATATAATGAACTGAAGCCACATAAAAAGTAGTGGGAATTTTAGTTCAAAATCATTAATCCTGTCTTACAAATTTTGATGAGCTACTGGTGACAAGAAAAATACCTTGTATATGATAGATGCATCTTTTTGGAAAGACTACTACCTGTCTGTACCCATAAAATGCAACTTTTAGTCTCTGCCATAAGTCAGGCTGTTTGCCAGCTAACAGCTATACATGCAGCCTCTTCTTCTGAGCAGATGACAACATGCGCAGCCCTTCCTGGCACCAAAGCACATGCAGCGTCAAAAGCACACACATAACTTGCATGCCATCACCCACTGCACTAAAGCTTCTGAGTACCACTATATAAGATTACGAGCATGTGGACAAAACACCTGTTAGAGCAGAGAAGAAAATAAAGTGTGCCTCTGAGACCACTTTTCCCTGTATTATTATTTCTGTACAATTGGTATTGATGTTCCTCTTGCTGCAGTTATTCTATGGTAAGTGTTCTGCAGTGTCCAGTGTATGGAAAGCCAGGTCCATTTATACCTTACAAAACAAAAAAGGAAAGTCATTTTAAGGTTTTGCTTACCAATAGGTTTAGAGAGAAGTGGCAGGAAAAGGTGCAGAGTATCGTTGTTATAAATTTGCCAACCCATGGCACTCCTCTCAAGAGCAACAGATTATAGCCCATGGGGAAGAAAGATTAAATATTCTTTGGACAAAAACTCCAATTTTCCTCCAATAAATGTTCTCAGAAAATCCTATCAAAAACCTTCATTCTTTTTTTTCATATATTTTTATTGTAATTAATAGAAGGGTTACATGATATTTGCCAGATAGATGGTGCATTAATTCCCATACATTGATACCCTTTCACATGTCTTGGTCCCCATTTCCCTCCCCCTACCCCCACCCCTCATCTTGTTTTCCCCCCTTCCCTATCCAATTTCAAATAACCAAATACAAATATATCCGATATATCAGGTAACAAAGTGAGATACTGTAAGATACTGTGAGATAACCAAGGGACAGCAAAAAGAGATGAGAGATAACATAGTATCTTAAGAAGAACAATCATTCATTATATGGCTTATGTTTCTATATCCTAGAGATCCTTTCATTCAGCGTCCTACTATATGGCCTTTTCAAAAACCTTCATTCTAACTGAACATGACAGTATATACCTGTAATCTCAGTACTGGAGAGTGTGATGCCAGAGGATGGCAAGTTCAGGGCCTAACTTGTGCTACATAGCAAGACAAGTGTCTCAAAAAACAAGTTGTATTCTATAATGGTCGGTTATTTTATTCAGAATGTACTAAACATTCTGTACAATGATCATCAGTAAGTAGATATAAAAAGCAAACTATTGATTTAATCCTTAAATACATACCCATTATCACAATATTCTAGGAACCTATCTGGGATCCAAGGACCAAGTAAAAATGAATGATGGTCATATCCTGAAGATGGTCCATGAAGGGACCAGAGATGCAGACAATGACTGGAAATAAATGAGATCAGTAGAATGTTAGGGGTATGTACAGGATCAATCACATACAAAAGATTTTACAGGAAGGTGGATACAGGGGCTCGTGCTTGTACTGCCAGCTACTCAGAATGCTGAGACTCGAAGGACCTAAGTTCAAAGTTAGGCCAAACAGAAAAGACCATGAGTCTCCATCAGCAATTAACCAGCCAAAGGCTACTTCCACTTCCTGTAGCTCCAGTGGTAGAACACCAGCTATATAAGCAAGAAAGCTTCTGGGCATGACCAATGTCCCAAGTTCAAGACCTGGTGCTGACATAAGAAGAGGTTCAAAAAAAAAAAGAAGAAGGTGGTTCATAGGGAAAAAGCTTGACAATTTAAAATTTTTAAACTTTTAATGTTATTTTTATAAACTAATCATGTGGTCCAAAATTTTGTATGTTGGAATCTGCTGACTACACCTGTGTCTACTTACTCAATTGCCTTTTCTATAAGCATCCAAGGTTAGCACACGAGTTTCTCAATATTGCTTCCCCCATTAACAAGAACACTGCCTGCCAATGCTAATCTCATGAGTTTACTATATTTTATGATGTATTTATGTAGTATGCATTTTATTATGACAAACTTCAATACTACTAAGTCCAATGACTCAGGAAAATAGAACTATAACAATAAATGTGCTCTTTTTACTAGGATAACATGCAAAAAAAATTTTTTTCAGAAGAGAAAAATGAAAGGATGCTTCTAGGTTAAAAGAAAGCAAAGTGTAAAAATAAATAATCTTAAATACATGAGGCTTTCATTAAATCTAGAACAGTCTCATGGGATGGAGTAAGCATGTTACTGAAGAAGAGAGCTCAGTTACAACTTAACCTTGTGGATCAGTGCTAACAATGAAAACTTTGATGATGCATGTTTAAGAAAATAAAAAAGAGTGATTCAATTTTTTGAGTTGTTGATATATTTTAGATATGAGGCCTTTGTCCATTGTTTGGTTAGTGAAGATCTTCTCCCACTCTGTAGGCTTCCTAATTAATTTACTAGCTATGTCCTTTGCCATACAGAAGCTCTGCAGTTTAATGCAGTCCCACTTATCCAGCCTTTCTCTGATTTGTTGTGATTCTTGGTCCTTATTAAGAAAGTTTCGACCTGTGCCAAGGAGGCCTAGTGTATCTCCTATTCCTTCTTGTAAAGTTTTCAGTGTGTCAGCTTTTACCTCCAGGTCTTTGATCCATTTGGAGTTAATTCTAGTGCAAGGTGACAAAGAAGGATCCAACTTTAGTTTTCTGCAGGTGCTTAACCAGTTCTGCCAGCACCACTTGTTGAAGAGGCTGTCTTTCTTCCATTCTATTTTTTTGGCTCCCTTGTCAAAGATTAGGTGGCCATAGGTCTGTGGTTTAATATCTGGGTCCTCAGTTCTATTCCATTGGTCTTCAGGCCTGTTCTTGTGCCAGTACCAAGCTGTTTTGATAATTATAGCCCTGTAATAGAGTCTGAAGTTTGGAATTGAAATTTCTCCAGCGCTGTTCTTTCTGCTAAGAAGTGTTTTTGCTATACGGGGTCTTTTATTATTCCATATGAAATTTTGGATTGCCTCTTCTATTTCTTTAAAGAATGCCATTGGGATATTGATGGGTATTGCATTGAATTTGTAGGTAGCCCTTGGCAAGATTGTCATTTTCACAATGTTGATTCTTCCAATCCAGGAGCATGGGAGGTTTTTCCATTTCCTTAGTTCTGCTTTAATTTCCTTTTCTAAGGTTTTAAAGTTTTCATCAAAAAGGTCCTTTACATTCTTAGTTAAGCTAATTCCTAGGTACTTTATTTTCTTTGAGGCTATTGCGAAAGGAGTTGCTTTCCTGATTATTGCCTGGTTCCTCTCACTGTTGGCGTAAAGGAAGGCAGTTGATTTTTGAGGGTTAATTTTATAGCCTGGTACCCTTCCAAAGTTTTGAATCAGCTCAAGGAGCTTGGGAGTAGAGTCTATAGGATTCTTTAAATACAGAATCATGTCATCTGCAAAGAGGGATAGATTTACTTCCTCTTTCCCTACTTGGATCCCCTTTATGCTTGCTTCTTGCCTTATTGCACTGGCTAGGAATTCTAATACTATGTTAAAGAGGAGTGGAGAGAGTGGGCATCCTTGTCTCGTTCCTGATTTCAGAGGGAATGGCTTTAGATTTTCACCATTAAGTGTAATACTAGCAGTGGGTTTGTCATACCCAGCCTTTATTATATTGAGGAATCAACTCAAAAAATTGAATCACTCCAAAACTAATCTCCAAAGTAACAGCCATCCCATTAAAAGATGGGCCAAAGACTTAAAGAGAGTCTTCTCTGAAGAAGAAACAAAAATGGCCTATAGACACATGAAGAAATGCTCAACATCTCTGGTCATAAAAGAAATGCAAATCAAAACAACTCTAAGATTCCACCTCACTCCAGTTAGAATGGCCAGGATCAGGAAAACGAATAATAACAGATGCAGGAGGGGATGTGGCCAGGAGGGATCACTACTACACTGTTGGGAGTGCAAACTCATTCAACCACTATGGAAAGCAGTATGGCAGTGCCTCAAAAGGCTAAACATAGAACTCCCCTATGACCCAGCAATTCCACTACTTGGCATTTACTGAACCATCCAAAATCTAGGGCATACTAAATCCACTAGCACAACAATGTTCATTGCAGCATTATTCACCATAGCAAAGATATGGAACCAACCTAGATGTCCCTCAGTTGATGAGTGGATCAACAAGTTGTGGTAATTGTACATAATGGAATTCTATGCTGCTGTCAGAAAAAATGACATCGACCCATTTGTTAGGAAATGGAAAGACCTAGAAAAAAATCCTATTAAGTGAAGTAAGCCAGACTCAAGGGAACTTAGGCTCAATGGTTTCCCTCATTTGTCATAATCAGTAGAAACCTTGGGCTCTACTAGCAGATATCTGCAATAGAGCAAAATCTTGATACATAAGGCCATATAGTATGAAGCTAATTGAAAGGACCTCTAGGATACTGAAACAAAAGCCATATAACGAATGATTGTTGTCCTCAATGTACTATGTTATCTCTCATCTCCTTTGCTGTCCCTTGGTTATCTCATATTGTTACAGTATCTCACTTTGTTATCTGATATATTGAATTTATTTGTATTTGGTTATTTGAAATTTGATAGGGAAGGGGGGAAAACCAAGACAGGGGTCGGGGGGTGGGGGGAAGGTAATGGGTACCAAGACATGTGAAAGGGTATCAATGTATGTGAATTAATGCACCTTCTATCTGGCAAATATCATGTAACCCTCTTATTAATTACAATAAAAAATATATTAAAAAAAAGAAAATAAAAAAGATTCCTGTGCAGATAGTTCTCTCGTGATTTTCACTTCCAGAACAGGGGCATGTGTGAGTTGACTGCACTGTACCTCCTTTTTGCACCCTTCCACTTCACAACCTTAAATGAGGTCTTGTCTTTACTGTCCCAGCTCGCCCATGCTTTTTTCTAGTAAGTTTAAGGTATAATAGATAACTTGGATAGTGTGCAGCCAACTTTGTAATGTAGAAAAACTAGAAGGAAGAAAAGGAGAAAGAGAAGAAAGGACAGCGGGAAACGTTGCTGAGAGGAGGGAGAGGATGAACAAGAAACAGCAGGAAGAGGCCTCTATCTCAGATGCCAAGGCTCTCAGAAGATAATTGGCTTGTGTTATCAACACTGGGGACCAATTCCAGATGCTGAGTTCCTGAATCCTCAGGGACAGAAGAAATATTCGTGAGCTGAGAGCATCAAAAGATGAAAATAAGTAACCTTGTATGGAATCAAGTAAGGAGAGAATTACTGATGTAAGGCAGTTTGGCAGTGTGGTTAGGGGGGAAAACTGATGGCCACGATACAAACAATTCAAAATAAATATTTTAAATCATCTACTTCCAAAAAGGTCAAAGTGTAAAACAGCAAAAAATCTGTAACTATGACAAAACCATTTTCTTTTGATAACATCTCAATTTAGGAAACCATAAAACTTAGAAGAGAATAATGCTATAGAGCCATGACTGAAAGCTTTAAACTCTAGGGCCAAGATCGGTACTGCTTCTTCTAACTTAGGTTCTATCACAGATATTTATATTGCTTCCCTTAATGAAGAATCAATACGCACCCATGAGTAAAAAATTGTTTAAGAGCAGACCTCACAGTAGAGCTCCAGAAAATTTATACACATGTATATAGTTGAAGAAATCTCATTTTATACTTTTAGATATGTGCAAGCCAAATACATGAAATCAAACAAAAAATGTTTTCTTTCCATACTCCTTAGATGCTGAACATTTTGTGTTGCCATGATAAGGCATCGTAAGAATAATTTACATATTTTAAGTCTTTTATAAGGTGTCTTTTACATGCCTTAACTCAATAGCTGTTTACTACAGGCTCTCGTTCCTCCAGGGGACACTTGGAGAGACTGATTCCCAAGACCAGTAGTAATAGGCAAGTACACTGCTCAACTCTACAGTATCAGGACAGCCAATCAGAGCAGAGTTCTCTGGTCTGCAGCATCCACAGTGCTGTGCTTGTTGTATCCAATAGCAAGACAAACTAATTCCTGTTACCGATCAACTTACAACCTAACCAATCACCAATAAATGCCCCCATCAAGTGTTACAATTACGCTTATAATAGGATTGCTTCAGTTGCTCCTTAAAATAGGAGTTTGCTAAATGTTGAACATGAAGCTACACTGCAAGGGGAAGAGAAAGGAAAAGTTACACTTCTACCTAGCCTCCTACAGCTTTTCAGGCAGTCTAAATTTGGAAGGCCAATTCTCTTCTTTGTGTTATATAATAAAGTATTTCTTTTCCACACTTGAATGGAAAGTTATATTGTATTTTCTTTCACAATTTAGAAAAGTCTAGTTATTCCTTTTATTCTACTAACTTTTTAAAACTACACAAAGGGCAGAAGATATTGGAGATGCGGCATAAAGAACACCAGGAAAGACATGAGACATAGTTTAGATGACGAATTCAGTTCAAACAGGCATCCAGAGTGCAGTGAGCATGCGTACAAGCAGGTGAAGCTACAACCACCGATCAGGAAAGACTGCCTACAACAGATTAGTTTTAATCATGTTTTGACGGAGCAAGAGAAAGACCAAGGAGACTTGTAACACATTTCTGGTTAAAGGGACAACAACACATGCATGAGCTTCAATGTAGGAATTACCAAATCACAAGTGAAATGCAGGTATAAAGTAACTGGATCCGAAAGTGTATCAGAACAGATGAAGAAATGCATTTACTGGAATCTCAGGCTAATGCAGAGGAGAAAAAAGGATTGGTAGGATCATTCAAGGGCCAAGGTGTATGGGTGCCACAGACACCTGTAGTTACTACGTAACACCCTGTTTTTTTCCCATGAAGCCCTTCTGCTTCCCAAAATGACCATGTTTGTTTACTGTTGCTGATCTCCTGAATTTTACTCAGAGCCCAAACTTGCAATGAGAAATGTCTAGAGCCAAGATGACACCTTCAAAATAAATGACTAGTGCAATAGGAACAAGCCACTACTGGCTCTCACCTACAATCCTAGCTGATCAGGACACTGAAATCTGGAGGACTGAGACCCACTGTTAACCGAGGCAGAGAAGTAATTAACCAGTAAAAAGCAGAACTGGAAGAGTGGCTCAAAAAGGATAGAATGCCAGTTGAGCAACCAAGCCCAACAAGATCAAGCCCCAAGTTCACCCACTCCCGCCCAAAGAAATCCCAACAGGTATGACTGAAATGAATTAGACTAAAACTATCACAGCTTCCTGGATTTAGTGGCAGGGCCACAGAGCTGTGTATCTGCTTTCTGATAGGCACATACTGAGGTCCTGAAGCAGGATGCAGGAACAGCAAAAGCAGATATACTGGCCACCGATGCAAGGCTTTACAATATGCTATCTAAAGTGCTCAATGCAAACTTCTGACTCAGACCCAAGTGATTTCTGGGCAGCCCAGGCTAAAAGGAAATGGTCCTCCCTTGCAAAGCCAGATACCAAATTGACTCCAAAGGTCAACGCCAGCAGGAGATGTATACGGTTATGAGTAGCGCAGGCATAATGTTGGCAGCTCATCAGAGGCATGTCTGCCTCCACCAGACAGACTTTTGGGACTTTGCTGTAGTCATGTAGCCAGCTATAACCAACCAATTCACCAGTGTTTTGCTCATTGTTTTTTGGTAGATGGTTAAGAACTCAAACTCTGGTACTTCCTAGTCAGGCATTGTATTATTTGAGCCCTGTTTTCTGCCCATGAATGTCTTCACATAGAGTCTTCTGGTTTTGCCCTGGAAAGGCCTTCAGTCCTAATCCTCCTATTTATGATTCTGCATTGCTAGAATTACATGCAAGTACATGCTGGAATTACATCTAGTTTATTTGTTCAAACGGGGGTCTTTTTTTTTTTTTTGCACAGGTTGATCTTAACTGGAGTTCTTGATCTGATCTCTGCCTCCTTAAACAGCTGGGATTGCAGGGCATGAACCACTGAACAGACTAAGAGAATGTTATTCTGTAGTAATAAGGCATATACAAGACTGGCTATGAAGGAATTAAAGATAAAGGCCAGGTGGGCTAGCCTCACACTGAAGCGAAGCAATGAGGAAATTGAAGGAGACTAATTGCAGAAGATCAACCCTTGCCCCCAGCAGGAAATCCTGGGACTTACACAGCACAGCCGCCTTTGGAAGCCTAAACAGCATAAATGGCTAAAGGTGTTTCCTGATGAATGAGGCTTCTACTTCTTTGGCAGGTAACTGAAATTTGGGGGAATGAGAACACCTGCAAATTGAGTTCAGCTCTTGAACTGCTCCAAATTCCTCAGCCAGAGTTCATTATAAGAAGCCACCTGTGTCTCTGCTCATCAAATGCTGCCAGTGGTTTCTGGTTTGGATCTCTCACAAACATACTGAAGAGTCACTTCTAATTACCAAAAGCAAAATAAATCATTCATGGGTACTTCCTGACCCTCCTGCAAAGAGCCAAATGTAAAACTGCTCCAGGCTGCTGATCCTGGAGTTACAAATTGCTTCAATGCTTCTGCTACGTAATTATTTAATCCAAGCTGTAACACCTTGGTAAGGTGGATTAACAAGTGGTATGGCTCAATTTTAATTAAATTATGAGCTACAAAATTTTTTCCCAAGAACGCTGGTGGAAGAGAATGCTATGCGTTCATCGAATCATTGTTCTTGTTCTCTCTTGGGCATGTTCTGGGAATGTGGGCAGGAGGAGTCTGGTGAGTGGAATAATGCTTTCTGCACATCCTCCTCATTTTCCCTTTGTCTTAGCCACTGCATGGTTAGAGAAAAGCCAACGCCTGGCAGGGAAGCCAGCACACAAAGGATCCACAGCGATCTCCAAATGAATGCAATTGGCTGAGATTAATACTTATTTTCATACCTCCAGACCACACTTGGAATGTGATCTAAGCAAGAAACACCTTTTTCTAACCGTCAGAAGAAGTTCCTTATGGTTACAACAAAGAACGTACTCCAAAACCCAGAGTACATTAGATCCATAATTCTTAGTTGGTTAAAACGCTTAGGAGAATTTATCTTATAGCTCATCTATTGAAATGGTTCTTTGAAAACAGCACTATTAACTCATTAACTCATGAGAAAAATTGTAATTCACATTAAATTTATGTTGTCTTCCATAAAAGTGGGATCTTCCTGCACTGAGAATCAAGTTTCTGAGCAGAAGAGGGACCCTCTATAACATAGAGTTCAACATAATTATTTCCTCAAAGCAGCAACTTTAGCATCTGAAAGTACTTGGGAGTTTCAGTGTAAAAAAAAAAAATCAGCTTCAGCCAGGTACCAGTGGCTCACACCTTTAATCCTAGGTACTTAGAAAGCTGAGATCTGAGGATAATGGTTTGAAGCCAGCCTGGGCAGAAAAGTCAGTGGGACTCATCTCCAGTGAGCCACCAAAAACCTGAAATGGAGCTGTGGCTCCTGTGGTACTGCTAAGCTTAAGCACAAAAGCTCAGAGACAGTTCCTAAGCCCTGAGTTCAAGTCGTAGAACTGACACCAAAATAAACACACAGTAAAAAATAGTTACATTTTTTGAGCTCTTGCTCTTTAAAGGAGATGCCATTTTTAAGTTTCTAGTTTTATTCTTAAACTGGTCTGGTAAGCTGAAGTAAATTACTTCATATTTTCTATGTAAGAGTGATAGACACAGCACCCAAATTTCAATCAAGTCAGTGTGGTCCAAATTAGGGTAAGTTCAGTGCACTACTAGTTCAGCCTCACAAGTGCATTTTCAGTAAAAACATCTAAGAGGAGCTAGAGGAATCCAGTGGCATAGTCCAGATTCCCTAGCGAGCAGCAAATCTCATTTGGCATGTCTGTTAGATCAATTGTCCCAACCTCCTTCCTTCCATCACTACTTACGTTTTAAAAACCTTAAAGCTTCTCTTTTAAGTACAACTGGGACTCATTAGCTCATTTCTGCCAATCTAACTATCATTCTGTCACTTCGTTCTCTTTATGTCCTTCACCGAGAAAGCATCGTTCATCTGCTTGCATTTTGGCTGGGAATTCAACTGAATCGGCTTTCCAGCAAATCTGGTACCCTTCCTCATTATTTTTGGCTCATTTTTTTTTAAAGCCATCCTTCTGGTTAGTGTGCTAAGACTCGAGTTATTTTACTTGGATTCTACATTTAGAGCCATAATAGATGTCTTTTCTTCCTAAGGCCTAGACAGGAAAGTATTTGGGGGAAAGGGTTTTGCACTTCACTGCTCTGTGTACAGTCATGGTTATGTTTACAAAGCATATTTACAACAGGAGCATTTTCTGGCACTGAAACCATGAGTCTTATTATCTAGGTGGTGAACCTCATGCTTTATCATTGCTTTCTTCTCTGGAAGGTCATGCCAAGCAATGCATTCACTGAATATGAGCCAAATATTCAAATGAGAGCTAGTGACTGATAGCTTTGTCAAGAAGGGCAATGTGTTTCTGTATTACTGACTGATGTCAGACATTCCTGCTGCAGCAGTTTGCTCTGCTTCCAGTAGGTGACCAGGAAGTCCATTAGACAATGTAAGCTGTCAGTGACAGTCAGGGAATGGCTCCAGGGTCTCCCTTGGACACTGAAAGCCACAGAAGATCAATTCTCTTATAGAAACAGATATTAGGACTGGAGATTTAACTCAAGGAACACAGTGTTGCCTACAAAGTGCTTGCCTACTCTTTGTTCAAAACCTTAGTACTGCCAAAAAGAATAAAAGCAAATAAAAAGATACATTTTTCTTCCATTTGTGTCAGTCACCATTGTTAGAATCCAAGGATTCTCAACCCATAGGTATACAGAGGCTGTACCTATAGAGCAAGGAAGCATTGTGTAAATAATGTGCCTCTAAAATCAATACACTGATTTTATTCAAATTTCTATATGCTTACTTGCATATTACCATCTTGTTAATTTTTTTGCCAGTCCTGGGGCATGAACTCAGGGCCTAGGCACTGTCTTTGAGCTTCCTCAAGGCTAGCACCCTATCACTTGAACCACAGCACAATTTCAGGCTTTTTCTGTGTATGTGGTACCAAGAATTGAATATTGAACCCACGGCTCTGTGAATGCTAGGCAAGCACTCTACTACTAGGCCACACTCTCAGTCCTAATTTTTTTATAAACATGTTTTTTACAAGGTGAAAAAAAATTCCTCTATTAGACAATAGTAAGTGAAGGGGTATGAGAAACAAACTTCTATAGGAATTTGGAACTCAAAGTTACATCTTAAGTGGGTTTAAATAATCCTTGAAATTGAACCAGAGGTACATTTTATAAAACTCATCTTTCTCTCCCAAGAGTCCCATTCTGGATAAGATGTGTGCAAATCCAAAGCAGTACATGGCTGTAAAGTGAAGCAAGGGACACATCAAGAGTTAAGCCAAGTTCTTTCTGAGTTATGCCCCATAACTCCTCTGTATCTTCAACCACTAATTCCACCGAGGAAGCAATAAAGTCTCCTAAAATGAAGAAATAGTCCTTTTGTTTCCTATGGCTTCTGAAATGGATGGAGATCAAGTTTGAGAAAGACAATAACTTATTGTGCTAGTTGCTGTTTTTAAAATACATCATTATGTTTCCCATTTTAAGAAGTGCCAGTATAATTATATGTGTAGGTATAATGGAAACAAGGATATACTACCCTGTTTTCTACTCTCTAAGACTAGCTTCCCTTCTCCCGAATGCCCATCTTGGCTTTTGAACCATAGTTAATGTACATTAGCTTGGAACTGACATCCTGGTAAGTTCATATGTCCACAGAGCTAATGGATATAATCTCTTACATTCTAGAAGAGCACATCCATCATCACTGAACAAGTAAAAGGAAAGAAGAGCATATTTCAAAGGCAAAGGGGGACAAAAAGGAGAAAATCTGTAGGGACCTAACTGATAATTTCCAATAAATAAGAGGGGAAACTAATGAGTTCACAGAAGTAGGTCAACACTTAACCATGGTCTCCACATTTTAAATATCCTTAATGCCTTAACTCAGCAATTTGAGGCTGAGAAGATATGGACAATAACCAGTTGAGTTTTGAAGCTGTAATTTTTGAGGATCCTAAGAAGGAATGATAAATGAAAACTCAAGGAATCTAACTCCCCTGTCTCATTGTTTCTCCTGAAGGAAAAGCTGTATGCTGATGGGAAATTAAATGGACTGTAGCAATCCTTGGCTAGGATTGCTTTAAAGACTACATAAAATTTCAGCGATAGTGCTCTGAACTCTTTCTAGACTGCAATCCTACACTCTTGCTCCCTACCATGGCTTTGCAATACTGTAAGATTTTAGGTGAATTTACTATAGCACTCTTATCATATACTGAAGAAATACTACCAAATAAATGTAGAGATCAAAAGCAAGGGCCGGGAAGACAGTAGGAGCACTCACTAGCATTTGCTTTGGAAATGCAATAGATTTCTCTTGCTGTATAGTTTCTCTAAGTTATGGCTTTTTCTTTGACTTACAAGTAGGAAAAGATAATCATTACATCATGCTACCTAATTTTATTGCAAGCATTTACATGTACATATGCACACATATCACAATACTTAGGACACTCAATCATAAAAGATGTACAAATTCATGTTATTTATAGTATATCCTTTGCTAACTTAAAATATACCTGTGAAGTTCCCATTCTTGTTGACATATATGACTCTCCGGAGCTGCAATACATCATAATAAAGTTTCCTTGCAGGAGATGCTCCTGCAAGTGTGCCAGAAGTTTAGTATGGAATGAAGATAAAAGGTAAACCAAGCTGTGACTTAATGTTATCCAAATTTGGACTCCAAGTATCATAAGCTTATAAATCCCAAAGTTAATCTGATCGAAAAGAAAACATCAAATATTTATTTTTTAAATGAAGGTTCTTAGTATCTACTCATAATCTCTTGGTAAGCAATCCTTGGAATGGTCATATTTGACATTCTCCATGCCACCCAGAGAGGCTTAACATCTTTCTTAGTACCCCTTACCTGCACCTGTGTCTCTGAGCAACTCTCTACCTCCTCTCCTTCCTCCATACCATTTGAGTTGTCTTGCTAAAAAGTTCATCCTCATGTCTAAAAGTCTCCCCACAACCCCCCCACCCCCGCCTTCTCCACAAGACACATTTTCAGTGCTTTAACTTTGTATAGATGACCTGGTATTAACTCATTTCCAGGTTACCTAGTCAGCCTCATCTATGATTCCATTAATTTACTCAGTGCTTTCTGTCATGTGCATTCCTTTACTTCTGCCCAGGTAGACGCCTTAGTAAATCCTGCCCTGTTCATATCTCTGCCTAAAATTCCTTTCCCTCCATTCTCTGTCCCACAATCTTCCTAACTCAGCCTTCTGTAATTTAGTCAGTAATAGTCAACCAACCATACTGACAGTCATGGAAGAGGTAAGGAGAGAACGGGATGCATAGATAGAAAGAAATGAAAGAAGAAATCTATCTTTTCTCTTTCCTTTCTTCAACTAGAAAAGATTCTTCAGATGGAGCACGGTGATACATTCCCCTGGCTTTAACACGACAATGCAGGCAGAGTCCAAGTGTGCTGTCACATTTCAGCACACTGAATCAGACCCTTATTTCCAAAAGGAAATGTATTTACCTGACCTCCCCCTTTGCATATCATCTTTGTAATGACAATTTAAAAAAATTTTTTTTGCCAGTCCTGGGCTTGAGCTCAGGGCCTGAGCACTGTCTTTGGACTTTCTCAAGGCTAGAGCTCTACCACTTGAGCCTCAGCACCACTTCTGGCTTTTTGCTAAGTATGTGGTACCGAGGAATCGAACCTGGGTCTTCGTGCATGCTAGGCAAGCACTCAACCACTAGGCCAAACTCCCGGCCCCAGTTTAAAAAAAATTTTAAAGAACTTTTTTTTTTAAACCTGTCCTCTAGGCGTGCCTTTTGATAATAGGTCTTCCTACGCAGGCCTAACTGGCATACATTATTCTTCTCTGGCTATTGCATGTAACAGTAGTTTGTTCCCTTGAAGGCACAACGTTGTTCTCCAACTTCTTCACGTACTACAGATATGCACTGGTGCTTCCCACAAGATGTCAGCCTCATGAAGAAAATGATAGCTTGTCTTTCTCAATTATCCATCTCTGGTCCCCCGTTCAGTGCCTTGTAAAGTTTAACTGGAATGGATATCAAGACTCATTTCCAGTGTGTTCTATATCCTCCTTCCCATGGACAGGCTATGGGCAGAACTACATGGCTGAGCAGAAACAGAAAGGATCACAGAGGGCCAACCAGACACAAAGCCTCATCCCCAAGCTCTCACCTCTTGTTATATTTATTTGATGTCCCTCACACAAAGAAATGAATTGAAAGCCTGGGCCACACTAAGTGTCCCCCAGTTTATAGGCTGGATATTCAATCCTCATGCGATGGTACTTAGAGATAACTCTTGAGAGATACTTAGGTCATGTGGACGAGGTCCTTATTATGAATGAGATTAGTGCCATCAGAAGAAGAAACCAGAGAGCCTGTTTACTCCCTTTTCATTGTGTGAGGGCACAGGGAAACATACATGGCTGTGAACCAAGAGGGAAGTTCTCCCTAAGAATATGACTCTACTGACCCTGCATTTCCAAACTTCCAACACCCAGAACCCAGAGATATCAAATGTTCGTGCTTCAGCGACCTGATGTGTGGGGTATTTTGTTACAGCAATTTAGTGTAAAAACAGACTGCATTCATTTTCTCTCACCATCATGTGAAATGGAGAGTGGGCACAACGTGCAGCTCAGTGATAGAATACTTGCCTAGCATGCACAAGACCCTAGGGAAAATCCTTGACACTACAAACATGAAACACCATACAACAACATGGACTGGGTTTAGGGGACTGAAAGCTGGGTCCCAGTGGTGGGATCAAGGAGGTAGAAGGAGGTTTTTGTTCTTGTTTTATCATCGTTGTTGTTCTGTTTCTGGTGCTCCTGAGGCTTGAACTCGGGCCCTAGGAGCTGTCCCTGACCCTTTTCATACTCAAGGCTAGTGCTCTACCACATGAGCCATAGTACCACATCCGACTTTTTCTGAGTTGTTTATTGGAGGTAAGAGCCCGATCCTCAGACCTCAGTCTCCTGAGTAGCTAGGATTACAGGTGTGAGCCACCAGCATTTGGGTTTATCAGAAAGGGCTGGGAGGCTGTGTCATGGAGGATGGATGGTCAGAAAGTATTGTTGTCATTTCAATTCTGGGACACCAGGTGCTCTCTGGCTTCCTGTCACATCACGTGACCATTAACCCACAGGTGTCCACCATGCTATCATCTGCTATAGCCAACATGGTCCTCACCCAGCCTTTTTAAGATGACTATGCCCTACTATGACACCTTAATTATGGGCTCTGAAAGCAGTAGATGACATACAAACAAATTTGATTAACAAAGTCCCTGGGAAATTTCCCTGGTATTTAAATATCCTTTTATTCCTCCTATCCACTGTGTCACATAGCTATTATGCCAGATGCTGCGCTAAGGGATGTTGATAAGAACTGTAAGCAAAGCAGGCACTAGTGGCTCACGCATGTAAACCTAGTTACCCAAGAGGCTGAGATCTGAGGATTGTGGTTCAAAGCTAACCCAGGCAGGAAACTCTATGAGACTCTTCTCTCCAATCAACCACCAAAGAACCCAAAATGACATTGTGGCTCAAAGTGTCTTGAGCAAAAAAAGCTCAGGGACTTTGCCCAGGCCCTGAGTTCAAGCTCTCTCACTGACAAAAGAAAAAAATTTAAAAAAAGAACTGGAAGTAAACAAATACAATAAAATGTGATCAAATATAAAACAAAAAAAGTCCTTGACAAGGAAACCCCATGGTATTGGGAGCAGAGTAGGGTATTGGGGGAAGGGCGGGGATGCAGAAAAAGGATGCCTGAGGCATGTCTAAGTTAGGACCTGAAGATGAATTTAATTGACTTAAGCCATGCTTACAAATCTATGCCCTGACCACAATCGGATCCTTAGCCTCCTCAGGGGCTAAGTGTCCAGCCTGTACAGCCATAATCCATCTTGATTATAATCCATCTTAATTATTCTACTTTGCCTCAAACCATTTCAATCCTCCAGTTAGCGAAGAGACTCCCATTTGTCTCATGAAGACACTAAAATCCAGATTCCCTCTCTGTGGCCAAAAGCTCAGTTTCTTTAATACAATTCAGTTGAATGAACAGCATCCTAGCATCTCTCAGCCCTGAGAATAGCAATGTGTTGTTTCCTGTGCCTTTAAACCAGCCCCTACACCTCACCCTTATCTGCCAAGCACTGAATTATTCTAAGTTAAATGGAGAGAGAAATTAAATCTTCATCAGGTAAAATTATTTATGGTTGAACAGTCAGCATGATTGGCTGGTCAACAAATTGTATATACACAAGATGTCAGCCAAATAAAAACAAGTCATATCTCAGCATGGTAAACATCTTCTGGATGATAAATATTCTATGTAGTAGCTTCCATGGTAAAGAAAGGGAGGAAGGGAGTGGGAAAAAAGGAAGGAAAGAAGGAGCAAGGGCACAAAGTTTGATCCAAGAAAGACAGCACTAGAAGCTGTCAGGATCTAATCATAATCAAAACCACAGATTTTTAAAAATTAGTCTTTCCTTCTCACACATTTAAAGACTAAATATTCTTGTTGATATATTAATCTACTGAAATATTCCCAAAATGGGAGGTATTTATTCATTTTTCTAAAGGATTTCATTTTTGAAAGAGCTTCACTTTTTAAGGAATGAACCCTTCAATGATTTTCTAGCCACAGACTAGGAATTTATGTATAAGACCACACAAAATGCCAAGGTATAACTAATACAGGTAGAAGAAAAAACACAGGTCTAGTCCTAAGAAACATCTACAAAATAGGCAATTGCATTTAATAAGCTCTTGCTTACATCTTTATGAGATCCATATCACCAGTATCTTCTAACTTATTCAAAATTACTTTAACTTTTATCTCATGTTCTTCTAATAATCTTTTCCAGTAAGTCAAATTATGTTTCTCTGAAGTAGTTATACTAGACTACAAAGCTTTAAAGTTGTCAAGAAGTTCTTCTAGTTCAGGTATTCATATACCATTTATTGAACACCTGAGGACCACTCATTGATGCTACAAAAATTGAAGTAGTCTCTGTCTTAAAAGGAGAACATGGAATCTATAGAGGGACAAGTACAGAATCTAGAGGAGACAGTGATAATTTCTCTCCCATAGACTCTAATGGATCAACAGATTCAGGGCAGAGTGAAAATGCTGAAAATCCTAGAAGCAGAGAGGGCTCAATTGGGATCCCCACCAAAAAGATATATCCACGTCCATGTGCTACCTATGAGTTCGACTTCCTTTAAACAAAGGGTCACTGCAGATTGAGTGAAGGACAGGAAAACATGATCATTATGGATTCACCAGAACTACCCTTAAATCAAAAGGCAAACTTCCTGAAAATAACAGATGACTCAGAGAGAAGGGGAGAAATGCAGGGTAGAAGAAATGCAGTAAAGAAATATGCAGACAGTCAGGAAACTTCTAGTTCTGTAAGAAGCTAGAATAGTCAACGTATGGTTCTTCCTGGGAGTTAAGAAAATGTGAATCCCTCACTGTCAACAGCACATCTCCAGAATTAGACAAGGAAGTATCTCTGTGGTTCTAAGCCACCAAGTTTGTGGTCCATTTGTCACTGAAGCAAGGTGTGATGCTTCTGTATGGAAAAAGACACATGAAACCAGTCAAGTTCCTATGCTGGGAAATTATATTCACCTCTGAGAGCACACAGGATGAGAGTCCGCACAGGCTCAACTCTCAACTCATGTGTCATTCAGATCCATGCCTCTCAGAGCCTCTTATTATCTGCACACTGAATGAGTCTGAGTAGGACTCAGCATAAACCAAACCTGGACAGCCTGCAGAGCCATCCACCCATCTGTGCACTACGAGGAGATCTCTGGTTAACAACAGCCTCGCTGGACAACACTGAAATGGAAACCTCCCATTAGCCTAGAAGCTAACACTGTTATTGCAATGGACTTCTCCCTAGATCGGCCCACATCCTAGACCCTTTTCCTCCATTTTGAGGCAGCATCTTTAGACTAAATGCAATGGGCGCCATCTGCTATCAATACAGCCACACACTTTCCAGCCAAAAAGAATTCTGGGCCAAGTTTATCTTGTGAGCTAACAGGAGGTGACAAGCCTGGCAGGACAAAAATTCTGCCTGCAAGAACCACTCAGACTGGCTGACCGGCTCCATGCTAATGAGGCTGTGCCAGAGTTCCCAACCAAAAACAATTGTTTCTGCACATTTTAAAACTCGAGAGTTGGACTTGCCAGGTAATGCAGTTCCTTGTGCAATTCCGACTCCAGTTGAGTCTGCTTCAGTGGGACCAGTAAATATAAACTGCTTAGTACTCAAATTAACTTAAATAATGCAAAAGACCAAGGACACATGTTAATCTTGTGAGGGAAGACAGCAGTGTCATGTATGCTATTTTATGGAGAACAGAGTTATCCTTCAAATGCAGTTATTTATTTACTTTACCAAGACTGGGGTCTAGGATTTGAACTTCAGGTCTTGTACTTGTTCAGACTGCTTGCTCATCTAGTTGTCTTGCACTTGGACCGTGCCTCCAGCATATTTTGATTTTTGCTGGTCATTTTGGAGATGGAAGCCATACAGAATGTTCTGCCTGATCCAGTTTTTTAAATTGTGATCCTCCAGATTTCAGCCTCGTAAGTGGCTAGGATTACATCATAAGCCAAAACCATCCAGTCAACTGCAGTATTTTTAATGGTTAAGTGAATTAAACTACAAGGAAAATATCTATTTTAATCCTTGATAGTAGAGTTCAGATAGTACACTTTGTGGAATACTGACTTAAATCTTTTATTAATTCAGTCATTTATGTGTCATTTTACTATCTGGCAAATTATGCCCCTCCTAGACATGTGCTTATGCCAAGTATTCAAATAAGGATAACACAAACATCCCAAACATTCTTTAAAACACAGATTTGCCCAGAAATCTTGCCCTAAGGAATGAAGACGTTGCTAAGTAAAGGTCTTTAAAGTATGTCTCAAAAGTTGTTTGGATTTGATGTTTGTACTAGGGCTTGAATTTAAGGCCTGCATGCTTTCCCTCAGCATTCAAGGTAAGTACTCTACCAGTTGAGCCACAAGTCTACTTCTGGCTTTTCCATGGCAAATTGGAGAGAAGAGTCTCCCTAGACATTTCTGCCCAGCCTTGCTTCAAACAGTTGATGCCCAGCTTTCCGAGTAGCTACAGCCACTGTTGCCTGGCTCTGAGAGATGGTCCTCAAAAACAAAATCATTCACCATGAAGAGTGTCAAGCTAGAGAACATTATTTTAAACAGAACTTTTCTCCTAGATGGGACCTATAGAGAAAGAACAATAAATTAAATATGGAGTCAAACAGATTCTGAGCTTCACATGACCTTACCAAGCGTTAATACGTTAATAACTGATGAGGCAGAGAATGGACTCTTCTCTCTAAGCCTTAGTTTCCTCATCTAAACCATAGATTTCGTAACACCTGCCCATCCTGTCTCCCAGGAATTCTGAGAACTTAACAGGATGTTAAGATAGTCACGCAAACAGATTAAGGAATATACCTATTTAAACCTGTGTTGTCCCTGTAGTTTTAAAAACGAAAAGAACAAACAAACAACATTGCCCTAAAGTATTTTAGCACATTGTATGTGTCAGGACATCTCATCCTCACTTCTTACTCTTAAGACACAGTAAATCATCTCCACCTGTGTCAGGAGCTTCAAGGTGAGGGTCACACCTGTGCTTCAGTCTATTAATTCACCATCTCTGGGATTCTTCCACCCTGGAAAGAGGTACCAAGCCCTCTACTGAGTCACAACCAGCCCTCCCTGTAACCTGGAGGTTTGTCTACCCTCCCCCACTTCACCTGACATGACAACTGTTTGGGCAGCTCCCACCAGCGCTGTAGGATTCAAAGCCCAATGCAGTTCAACTATGCATGTCTCCCACTCACCCACCCTGCCATCAGGGTCATCCGAGACTTCTGATATGTACCATGATCCTAAACATTTGCTCCTCTATTGATTTGTTTGGATTTCAGAAACCAAGCTCCCCCATTAGAAACCTGGTATGCCAGGGCAGAGAAAGGTGGGTGCAGATGAATTATGATATGATTATGATCTGTTTCACACATCTCATTATTTGGAATAAGCAGTCTCAAAGTCCCCTTAACACCTGAATTACTGATTACTTGCTGTGTTATAAATCTGTTTCTCATCTCTCCGAAACCAAATTTGAACTTATTATACTTGTATTTTTTGTTAATACAGTCTTGGGGACACTAATAAATTTCTACAAACTTAGAAACTGTCAAAAATGTTTACCAAAACATCGCTTTATTTGTAGACAAAGTTCTGTATGTGTTTCTTGCCGTTTGACCAACAATAAAATCTTGACAAAACACTTCTGAAATCAATAAGGATTTTTTTCTATGCTTGAAGATGGCAAAGCCAGCCTATTATGAAGAGATTTGCATATTTTAATTATAATAGAAGCCACTGTGCCATGGGACTATGCTACTTGAGTAAAACATGAATTATTCTCTCCATGTGCAAAAAATACATGTAAGTTTATAAATATATTAAGATAGAAATGTCTTGTTAGAGTGAGCCTTCATTTTAATGTGCATTTTAATATCTGTTCTGAGAATTCATTTTGAAATAAGAATGCTGAGTCTAACCAGAGCCATTTTGGCCACATGGTGGGTGGTAGGGGGTTGAGTTTAATGGGTTCCATCTTGTCTTCATGGTGGAGGTCGATGAAGTCCCATCCCCAGGTGATGGATGTGCCTGAATTCCTAGAGGCAAAGGTAGGAACTTGGACAATAGGTTACTGGACTTTGAACACTGAGACTTACAAGTGCCTGGCTCAGGTGCCATTACACCATGCCTCATGTCTCCTGGCTCTTCTCCAGTCATTATGGCTTCTGGTTTGGTGTTCTTTCTTTCCTACTTTCATGGCTTAGTTTTCTAACAGTGTTAAGAGTATTTGTGGCAGCTGCAGGTCTTTGAGGTCGGATTCAACCTATAGTCACCAGCTTTCTAATTAGGACTCCCAATTCAACCTCTCAAAATATGGCTTCTGTTTTCTCATGACTGAATTCCTGTACAACCATTTGGAGGACAAGAAACTAGGGAGATTGAATTGCAGATAAACTGCCTATAGAAGTCAACTAGTAAATGCATACAAGCAATCATAATATGACTTTGGCACTGTGATCTCAAACACAAGCTGGACTCTGAAGACCAGATTCCAAATGCGTATTCATTCTGGCTTTTAATTCTCCAGGTCTGGTTCTTATATATTCTAGAAGGTAGAAAAGAACATTGAATTGTTCGTTTATTTACTTATTTTCTTACTGAGATTCTATTTATGTACTCTTTACTACAGTTTTCTGGTCTGTAAAATTAAATGTATTAACACAAGCACTTACTCAAGTGCCAAGCACAGAGGGAGATTGTGGGAGTGATAAAAATGAGATGCGAGTATTTTCACACATTGATGTTTTGTGATGAGAACATTTTAAAAATCTTTTTTTAATTATTTTTTTTCTTTTTAGCCAGTCCTGTGGCTTGAACTCAGGGCCTGTGCACTGTTCCTGAGCTTCTTTTTGCTCAAGGCTAGTTAGCACTCCACCACTTGAACCACAGTGCCACTACTGGCTTTTTCTGTTTATGTGGTAACGAAGGAATCAAATCCAGGGCTTCGTGCATGCTAGGCAAGCACTCTATCACCAGGCCAAACTCGTGGCCCCTAAAAATCCTATTTTTGAAGGCTATTTCCAATTATACCACAAATTATTCATGTACTTAGCATAGTGTATTTATTAATCTATTGAACTTATTCCCTTACCTGAAATTTTGCCATCTTTGACTATCTTCCCTAGTGCCACCCCCACTTCATTTAGCCCCTGCAAACCACCATTCTCCTCTCTGATTGTACTAGACAAGCTTTTATAGACTGCACACACAACTGAACAATTCTCAATCTGGCATCTTTCAGTTTACCTAACGTCTTTCAAGTTCACCAACACTGTTACAAATGGAAAGACTTCCTTCTTTTCCCAGTCAAGTAGATTTCCATTGTGTATGTATATGCCATCTTTTCTTTATCCATTTGACTGACACTGTTTGATTCTCTCTCATGGCTACTGTGTAGAGAACTGCAGAGGCATCCCTTCCATGTACTAATTTCCTATCCTGTGGATATCTACCCAGGTAGTGGGTCTGATAGCTCTAGTTTCAATTTCCTGAGGAATGTCCATTCTTTTTTCTCTATAGACTGGCCACACTCATTTACATTTATGCCATTTCAAATGTTGGTTGTTTTTAATTGTGCAAAGAACAGAAAAATGTGTGCAGGAGGGTAAGAATTGTTCTTCCTTAAATAAGAGAACTCAAAGGTTCAACTATAGTATCTGATTATAATGATTTTATCACTATATAATTGTATTTGGCAAGAGACATGCTTTGGCTTTGCAGGCTGACAATTTAGGTCAATGGTAGGGTGAGTTTATTAGCATGCGTAAGACTGGCTTATAGTCCTAAACAAGAAAAAAGAAGGAAGGGAAGGAGGGTGGGGTAGAGAGAGGAAAGGAGGAAGAAAGGGAGAGAAGAAAAGGAGAAAGGAGATAAAAGTAGTCAGAAAGAAGAAGGAAAGAGTATAAGGGAAAGGGAGGAAAGGAGAGGAGAGAGGAAAAAGGGGGAGAAGAGGGAAGATTTTAAGAAATATGAACATAGCTGTTTAAAAATAAACACTTGATCAGCATGTCACAAGTCTGGCCAATTTTCCGGGTGAATGGGTGTTCTTGGCAGTTCACAGCTGTATTCCAACTGCAGCACTAAAGCAATTTAAGATAACACAATGTAAAATTTATAGAAATGTTCCTATTAAATAAAACTGGACTGGCAGATATTTATAGAGTTCCGTTGCTTTATGAGCAAGTGACTAAGGCCATACTATGAAGCCATTAGAATTAGAGGCAAATTTAGAGTCCTGGTGTCTACCTTAGCAGGTGTTACAGTGACAAATTTGCAGCCTGGGAACTTCTTGAGAGATAATGCAAAATGACGGCTCATTTGCCTTCAATTGACTATTTGCAGAATCAGAACAGTAAAGTTCATGGTGCACATGCATGTGTGCGTGCGTGTACCACATGCACAGAAAAAAGCCAGAAGTGCTGCTGTGGCTCAAGTGGTAGAGCGCTACCCTTGAGAAAGCTCAAGGACAGTGCCCAGGCCCTGAGTTCAAATCCTAGGACTGGCGTAGATAAATAAATAAACGCTGTCTCTATAAACATCCTCATCATACATTAAGGATTTTGATTCTTTGCTACAACACCTGCTTTCCACAGATCTTCAAAGGAGCAGGGGAAAAAAAGGAGAGAAATCTGAAGGACCAGAACAAGAGGTACTCTCCACCATCAACACTTTGTCCCCACACCAAATGACATCTAGAAAAAAAAATCACTGATTCTACCCATCACAGCTCAGGCTTGAGAGTGTGCCTCACTTTTCCTCTTCCTCCACGACTCTCAGTGAGTCTCAACGGTGAAAAGGCATTTGTATAATGGCACTTAGGTACAGTAAGCACTGATTTCCTACTTCATCTTGGAGGGATCCACATAGAATGAGCAGTTTGGTTTCTCCAGGGCATCTTGAAAACATTAGAAGTACTTAATGCAAAAAGAAAAAAAAAAAGGAAAAAGAAAAGGAAAGCCATGTATTGTAAAGCATTCTTTGTCCTTAAAATAAATGTTAAACCAAAAAACATTTGTTTTTTCAAGAAAGACAACACAGCAGACTAGATATGTTTCCCTAGATGGATTTTTTAGTGGAAGCAAAAATATTCACAGCAGCTCTGGGATTTCTAGTGTGCCCACTGAAATGGCACAGGACAAACTGGTATTTAAACTCTAAAATATTTATGAAACTCTTATTACTAATACTTTTTTAAAAGCCAGAGCAGCTTCTTAAGATATTTTTGAGCTGTGGAAACTTCTTCAAAGGCCCTTTTACAAATTTCTTTTGAACACTGATTCATAAAAAAAACACGGCTGTCTAAAACTCTTCGTCTTGGAGAACACAGTGTTACTATTGTCCTGAACTTCAGAGTAAGGAAAGCATATATTAGTTTTCTTGGCTCTAGGCTTCCATGGCTGAGCAAGCATATGGCTTTAGTCCAGAGATATGTTTTCAAGGAATTTTGCTTGCAAGGAAGTGCTAAACCAGGTATTTTAATTAACATATTTACTTTGTTGCTAAATGAAGCTAAGAGTTCCATTGGTGAGAATTAACTCTCACTTCCATAAATCCAAAATCCCCTCTGGAGATGACTACTCTGGAAAGAGAGAGAGAGAGAGATGCATTAACACTCCATTAATATCTTCCTTGGAAACATTCTTTTCAACATTTTATCTCTTCATCATTTCCTGAATCTGTAATGAAATGCTTGTGCTGGCATCTAACAAAAGGATTGTGTCCAGAGCCTAATGAAGTGTGAGACATCAAGGTAAGACCCAAGTCTACTGCGCTGGCTCCCAGTGGATACACAAGGGCACTTTTGGATGCTATATTTAGCTTCAAAGTCATGGTCAGTAGCCCTAAGACTTAAGGAGTGATCTGAAAGAACTTCCAAGTTCCAGGGTTGCCTGAACAAGCCAATCAGAACTCTCCTTGCTAAGTCATAATAACCTAGATGCTGAGGTAATTTCCATTTGGGCATTCTTCCCTAAAGAGAGAGCCTTCCTGTAAGTGGCATTCTGGAATCATAATTTTAGAGGTGGGGGTAGGGAGATCTTCTAGCTGCCCACAGAACAGCTTCCTCACCAAGGTTGGAAACCCTGCCACCACATTTCTGTTTCTGCCAAGTGGTCTCCACTCAAGAGACAAGGAAGCCACCACCTTTTGAGGTGGCTCATTCCTTATTCAACAGCTCAAGTAATCCAGGCTTCTTTCTTTAGTGGAGATTAAGTCTTTCTCTTGGGAAAAATCCACCTCTTGAGCTGGATTCTGCCCTTCAAGCCCCTCAGAACACGATGAGTCAGTGGAAAATTTTCTCTGGCATAAGACTGATTTTTTGTTGTTCTGTGATGGAAAGGTTTTTAGGAAAGGAGAGAGTGCTGTGAGCACTTTAGAGTCTTCTTAAGATCAAAGAAAATCCTCTTAAAAAGCCTTTATAAAAGAGTATGCAAGTTTCATTTATTTCCTGACTATTCACTTCCTAATAGTTTTACTTCCCCTGAACATATTCACATCAGAATATAGTCAAGAATGAGGAAATACCTTGTGATAATTTTACTTGAAGTGGGTCAGTGGAGAGAGACCTGGAGCTAGAGGCAATAGTAACCACTGTCATGTTTCTCAATCACCCATGTCAACAAGGTATTGTATATTATACACAATAGCTCTGAAACATTATTCACAATTACAAATAAGAACAAAAGACTCAGAAGTTGAAACAACTTTTCCATAACCTGTGTGGTTTTCAACTTGAACCTCCTCTGCTCTACAGACCTGAAGTTATTTGCTACGACTACCCCTTAAATAAAGGGGTTTCAGTGCAACATGTCGATTTGTGAGTGCAATACACCTTGATCAATGTCCGTGAGCCTTTCATCATGCTCCCCCACTACATTTTTTCTTTCTTAGTCTTGTGATAAAGAATTATTTTTGAGAATATGTCCCCATCCTCCTTATACTATTAGGTTGTAAAAGTCTATTGTGGACTAAGTGATTATACTTCCTCCCCAAATTTACATGTGGGTGTTTCTGGAGATGGTCTCTACAGAAGTAATTAAGGTTATATGCAGTCATACGGATGGGCACTGATCCCATGGGATTAGTGTCCTCAGAAGAAGAAATACCAGAGAATGCAGCAAAAAGCACCATCTGCAAGCCAGAGAGGGGCCTCACCCAAAACCAACTCTGCCAGACCTGGATCTGGAGGGCGTCCAGCCCTGAGAACGATGAGAAAAATCAATGTCTGCTGTGTTTCTTGAAGCGGCCTAGCCCATAGTATTTTGTTATGGCAGCCTACAGACTTCAAGGTCTGCCATTTGCCAAATCTACCAAATGTATGAGGGAAGAGTGCCAAGGAGGGCCTCTCACGCAGAACCTTCCAAAGGTCTCCCACGTTTAGGTATCTGATGAGACTGAAGAGCTCACTTGTAGTGGCCCACTGGTTGGTGGCACCAGTTCAGCAAACCCAGGGCTTCCCTGTTCTAATGCTCCATGATCTTAAATGCATAAAAACAAAACTTTTTCTACTCGATTATTCACTTCATCATTTGGTTTGTTTCATTTCTCTCTTTTCCCAGCTACTTGTTACGTCTTTCAACTTTTAATGTAAAAATTCTGGAAGTATCTGTGGCTCACACTTACTAACTACTCAGGAAGCTGCTATTTAAGGATCATGGTTCAAAGCCAACCTGAGCAAGAAAGCCGATGAGACTCATCTCCACTTAACTATACACACACAGAAGTGGAGCTGTGATTCAGTAGTAGAATACCTGCCTTGAGTGTTCAAAGAGGCAGTGACTAGACCCTGAGTTCAAGCCCCAGTAACAACAACAACAAAAAGACAAAAAGGAAAAGAAAAATTACATGTTAGAAATTTTCAGAAAAAATAAAAGAATCTGGGGCTGGGAGTTTGGCCTAGTGGTAGAGTGATTGCCTAGCATGCACAAAGACCCAGGCTCAATTTCTTAGTACCACATACATAGAAAAAAGTCAGAAGTGATGCTGAGGTTCAAGTGGTAGAGCTCTAGACTTGAGAAAGCCCAAGGACAGTGCTCAGGCCCTGAGCTCAAGCCCAGGACTGACCAAAAAAAAAAAATATATATATATATATTAAAATAAAAAATAAAGGAACTCTAGTGGTTAACGACACATTGGAGATAATGACCCGAGAAGGTGAGTGAACATAAATATGACAGCAAGTATTTGCATATATTAAAATACACCAATGAAACCTGTGGAAATTGAAATCGTGATAAAGGGAAGTGTTGGGTTGGCATACCTTGTATACATATATGGAAATGCCACATGCACGTGTAGACCCTGTATAGATGATAATTACTTTGTGAAAAAACTCAATAAAGGATTCACATTTTGTGAATGCATGTAAGACTTCTCTTTTATAACATCTTATGCTGCCTCTCAAAGCAGATGCAATTTAAAAGGGGGAAAAGCATCTCAAAACTCCAACCAGGTTCTATTAATTTCAGGCACTGTTGGTTTGATCTCTCTTATTCAAACCAACAAGCTCACTAATGTAATATAAAAGTCCTTTCTGGATCCCTCCATAAGGGTAGCTGATTCCACAGTCTGAAAAAATGTGATGCTATTACTACACAGTAAAATGTAGACCACCCCACCTGGGGACAATTCTGAGTCCCACTAAACAAGTGTGGCAAGAAGAAACATTTACATAATGTTTGCCTTCCAGATGTAAACAGTCTCATCCCAGGAGCTCATTTGATTTGGAAATGTTTCTGACCAAAGTCCAAAGTGAGGAATTCAACATCAGCAAATGCTTTACTCTCTTCTGTGGCCAACAAACTGAGCTCAAAACTATGTTCATCTATCTCACAAAGTCGAACGATTGATGGTCTATAGAAAGTGGTATGAAAAATAAAGCTGAATTAATGCAATTTGATCACACTTACAGGGGAGAAACAAAAACCGTTAAGTGTACATGACAAAAAGCCATCGTTGGAAATTATGATTTAAGGTATTTTCAAAGTGGTTGAAAATAAATGATTGTAATGGATACTACATCTAGAGACGGCTCTTCCATCTGAGCTGTATGATGCCACACACTTCTTCTCCCTCTTCCTTCTTCACGTTGCCCTCTCTCTCCTCACCCACCTTGTTTCTCCCCAGCCATCCCTTGACTACCAAAATCTAAGACACTTGAGCTCTCTATGTAAAATAGCATAGTACTGTACAATTTGTGAGCACCTTCCAGGATCGTTAAAATCTCCTCTAGCTTATAACACTCCATACTGTGTATGGAGTGTATACCATTCTGTTCTGGGACTACGGAAGAGGAGAAATCTGTACATAGAAAGGGACAATTCTATCTACCAGCATACTGTTCTCAGTGACAGAGCTCCTATCTGAAAAGCTCATCCTTTCGAGATTCTATTATTGTATCAACATCGTAGTGCACTTACAATATCAAGAAACAAATGCACAGATACTGTAATCACAAGAATAAGGAAAAGGTTTACTTAAAGAGTTCAGATACAAAGGAATGGAGAAATAGGGAGAGGAGAAAAAAGAAAGGTATAGAGAAAGAAAATAGAGTGACAATGAGAGAGATCAAGGGCACAAATACCTATGTACAAACAGGTTATCCCATTGGGAGATCATCATGTCTAGAACACAATACAACTTTGCCAGAAGCAGGTGAATGTGTTCGAAGATTGGTCAATGAGTTGCCTGTAAGTGCCAGAGAAAGTTACATGTGGTATGGACAACCTTAATGACGTGAGTGGGTAAAATGGAAAATATTTAGGTAATAAATATTAGGTAATAGGATTCAAATTAACCCATCAGCTGATTCTATTTTCATGAAGAAAATTTGGAATAGATGGATGCAGTAAGAACTAAATCAGGTGTCTAAGAGTAGTTAGGCATTATAAACCTTGGGATTATCATTTTCTAATTAGCTGTAGATTTGAAAGTCACCTTCTAGATGGCTACACTGTTAAATCTGATATCCAGGGGAGCAGAGCACTCCCTTTCCATATACTATTCCACATAAGGAAGTAGTTGATGATGGAAAACTAGAGTTTGAGAAAACCCATTTATTTGTAAGTTCTGAATCATTGTGTGTCTGTGGCGTGAAGCCCATCTCCCTGCTGGCCTGGGTAGTGTTCAAGGGAAATGGAAAATTGCTTCAGCATTTTCCTGCTTGGCTGCTAATATCCACCAGATCGCTCTTCCAGAGCAAGGCAGAGAGCGGTGTGTCAAGTCACAAACCACCCTTCCTGGTTTTGTTTATATTGGTTCCACAGATTAGGGAAACAATTAGCCTCACAGTCAATCTGGTGATGAAATGAATTACACATTTGCCCACTGGGTTGGAAAAAAGCACATCCTTTTGAGAAAATGAGAGGGATCACAAAAATGAGAGGTGTACTGTCTGCCTCGGGTGGCAAATTCATACAGCTGAAGCCAAGAACCCCACATTCAACATCTCATTTCCTCATGTGCCATGGAGATTTGGTACATGTCACCCACAAGAAAGGAATGCACAGAACAGAGAGAGCTCAGCTGCTCATAAAGATGAGGGCCTGACAGCCCACTGAAAGACTCACTTTCATCACCCACCTTTGGCTCTTAGTATGCCCCACTTCTGTCAGGAATGCATTCAGCTTTCACTCTCCACCCATTCGGAGATGGTCAAGGCCAAGAAAATGGGATATTCCAGTTAAACTCTTTATGGAATCCTTATAATGATAAGAACTAGGAGAAACATTTACACAGGCCAATACCTTCCTTTTTAAAAAAAAATTATACCAGATATTGAGTTTCTAAGCAAAATAGCACAGGAATGGTACCTATGTACCCCCAAGTCAATATTCCACCAACTACACAAAGACAACTATAGGAAACACAAGATTCAATCATGATGCTGAAGGAATTTTATGCACTGGAACCAGAGATAAGGCTCCTCTAAATTATAAGCAAAAAATGTGGCAATTCCCAGGAGAAAATTCAATGCAACAGGAGCAAGGATCTAGTTAATTCCAACAAGAAATATCAACGAGAGCTTTATAAGCCAGCAGGCTGATTCTTTAAAATATATATTTAAATAGAACCAGGCACCAGTGGCTCATGCCTGTAATCCTAGCTGCTCTGAAGATTGATGTTAGAAACCAGACCAAGCAGGAATGTGAGACAGTTATCTCCAATAAACTACACCCCACACTGCCAAAAAAACAAACAAAAAAGATGGAAATGAAGCTCTGGCTCAAGTGATAGAGGACTAGCCTTGAGCAAAAGAAGCAGCTCACAGCACCCAGGCCCTGAGTTCTGACCCCAGTACCAGCACAAAACAGGCATGCACATGTATACGCATGCACATGTATACACATACACATACACACCTTTAAATAGTTATTCATAGGGGTTTCGATTCAACATGCTAGCTTATGTGAATGAAGAATGTTTATGAATGTCACCCCAGGAGTCTGAGCCTTAAAGGACAGGTAGGATGAGAAATCAACAGAAAAAGCCACGCAAATGCAGAATTTGCTTGGACATGGAGGTAACTCAGTCTGGCTGGGTGTGTGGACAGGCAGAGGAAGCCTAACATGGTAAGGCTCAAATAGTTCTATAGTGGTTTCCCCTGATTAGTATCAAGATGCAAAAGAAAAAAGATCTTTCCTTTAAAGGAAAGAATCCAGTGATTACGTGGAAAAAGGTAGAACAAATTTTTTTTTAAATTTAAAAATCTAGCTAAATGGGGGAGTTGTAATACTTTAGATAAAGAGTGGTAAACCTGGCCAAGGTCATTTGTGGCAACAGGGTATGTTATAGGTTGCAATGTGAGACCCCCCTTTCCAAGTACACACATCGAAGTTCTAATGCCCAGAACTTGGAGACAGGACCTTTCAGAGGAGATACGGCCTTTGACGAGGTACTAAAGTTAGACTGTGGTCATTAGTGAGGGCTCAAATTCAATGTGACTGTGTCCTTTTAAGCAAATAGTAGGCAGACTGAGACCGGGACATGAAGACAGAGAGGGGATGAGTCACAAGGTAAAGGAGAAAGACATACAGGATAAAGCAACCCTTTTGCCATGTGACTCCACTACAGTGAGAAAGCAAATTTCTGTTCCATCTACAGTACTTTTTGACAGATCAGGCCAGTGACATGAAGAAGAACAAGTCAAATTAATTCAGAGCACTGGACAACAAGAAAACATGAAAATGAGGAGTGGCAACTAAGATTTGAATTCAGACTGCCAGGCATGTTTTTTATTTGTTTATTAGAAACTTAAAGGAAATTAGAAGATACTTGTTCAAGGGGAAAATAAACTTGAAAAATCATGAAGTATGAGTTCTGTCAAGACACTCACATCAACATCTGAATCAACTAATTGACAATGTGACCACTATGTTGACAACATCCTAGTGTACAAATTGAGGAACTAGGAGACAGGGTTTCTAGAAGAAAAAATGAGGAAATTTCAATAGAAGCATATCAGCAAAATCCACAATGATATCCATTAAATTATACCAATAATACTTTTAAGTAAAAATAAGGAATAAAGGGCTAAAAGTTTGAAGACAGCTTAGAACATCTAGACCCTGTAGAGGAAAAGCAGGCAGCATGATAATGCAGCAGTCAATAATGATAGGAATCGGGTTTTAAGCAGTGTTGGTGCTCAGAGCACAGTGCCCTAAAATATAGTACTCTGGTGTGCTAAATACTTTCAACCAAAAGGCACTCAGAAGAACTCTGACCTGTTCTTGCCTATCTCTTATCCTTCCTATAAAGTATATTATAGACATCAAAACTCTTCTTCCTCAACGGGGGGATGGGAATGGGAGTTGTTTCCTTCCTTCTTCAAGATCCCATTCCCAGAGGGCCTTGCTGAGTTCCTGTCTATTAATGTTAGATCATATGTGTGTGCACAATCACGTTATACATTCTATTGACCCTAAGCATAAAAATGATCTGTTTTACTTACTGTCATGTCTCATGCCTATAATCTCAGCTACACAGGAAGCAGAGAGAAGGACCGTGGTTTGAGACCAGCCCAGACATAAAGTTAAGAAATCTCACCTGCCCCATGTCAACAAATAAGCTGAGTATGGTGACATTTTCCTGTAAATAGGGGAATTTTCACCCAGGCAAGCCTAGAACACAAGAAACCATAAGATGCTCCATAAAAAATAACAACTAAAGCCAAAAGAGCTGGAGTGTATTTTTGGTAGAGCAAAAAGCTCAGCTGATACAGTTCACATATACTACTGCCAAAAAGAAATTTGCTTTCCCTAAGTCTTTGGTTCTTTGCATTTTCAAGTTCTTGTGTCACATCAAACTCACTAAATCAATTTGTTCTGTTCTCCTGTTGTTAGCCTTTTGTAAGAAATGTGTGCTCTGACCTTCGGGCTACGTGAGAAAAGCGATCATGCCTTTCCATCCCAATAACAAAACATAGAAGGTATTTAGTCAGTCTCTACTCCTGATGCATCAACTTAAATCACAGACCTATAATACTTCAGTGCCTTTGTGTACCTTCGAGATAATAGGTTGCTTGGATGGGAATTCTCTGTTGCTCCTACTTAGCTCATAGCTGAAGTAAAAAAAAAAAAAAAAAGCATTAGACAACGTTCCTCAAATGGGGACCTAGGTGTCTACACTCTGGGTCTTGTCCAGATGTTGTAGACCAAACCAAATACTGCTACATCTCCACGAGTTAGTCCTATGGTCAAAATCTTACAATCATCACCTTGAACCCTTTTGACATCCAGGGAAAGAAACTACTGTAAGTACACAAAGGGGAGACAGAGAAAGAGGGAGGACTGAAAGAATTAAGATAGAAATGGATCAACATTCTCTGTCTTCAAAGAATGGACTATTATTCTAGATAATCTGCAATTTGTTAAAACATTCATGTAAGTCCATTCTCTCTATGCTATGTTCTCACCAAAAGCAGCAGTATGAAACTAAATAATAATCCTCCTTGCAGATTTTGTTCATAGCACCAAGAAACACCATCGCCACTACTTCCAGCATCTGTGAACTTTGTATCATGTGTTTGGGCTGCCTTTTTTTTTTGCATTTTTTATTGTAATTAGTAAAAGGGTTACATGATATTTGTCAGATAGAAGGTGCATTAATTCACGTACATTGATTCCCTTTCACATGTCTTGGTACCCATTTCCCTCCCCCCCCCAAACCCCCCACCCGTCTTGGTTTTCCCCCCTTCCCTATCAAATTTCAAATAACCAAATACAAATAAATTCAATATATCAGACAACAAAGTGAGATACTATAACAATATGAGATAAACCAAGGGACAGCAAAGGAGATGAGAGACAACATAGTACATTAAGGACAACAATCATTCATTATATGGCTTTTGTTTCAATATCCTGGAGGTCCTTTCAATTAGCTTCATACTATATGGCCTTATGTATCAAGATTTCTTACACACCTGCCACACCAGAATGCCTAGCCTAGCCCACTGGTTCCAGGAGGGAGTGACGTGAGGAATGGGTGACCCAGACAGTGGCTCTCTAGATGACCTAGAGATCGACAGACCTCCAGCAGTTCACTCCCCCACCCAAGCTCAGTAAGTTGCTTTTTATTTCATGTCACTACTGCAACTTTATACACTAACTCAAAGTGTTTCCTAACGCTTTGCTCATCTGATAGAATAGGCACTTGAGTTAAAAGTAGCAGGATGTGCTTCCATACATAATGAGACGTAGTGTGTAGGAAACTAAAACCATATAATGTGTCATCCATGTCTCAGCTCAGACTGCCAGAGTGAAGTTCATGACTCAGCCCTAAGACCTGGCTAAAACATACCATTTCCCAGACTCTCATATTGAACAGCTCATGACACACAGAAGCCAAGGAAAACAAATATGATTTGTGTTTTACTAGGTCCCACATGATATGGTGCTTTCAAACCCACACAGATCCACCAAAAACCACTCACAATATTTGATTCTAAAAACAAGTCCATTACAAGAAGAGAATACAGAACAAACAACAACAAAAATCAACCCAACAAGCCATCCCATATGTTTCTCATTTTTCTGTATTCTATAAAAGAAAAGAATGTGGTATCATAGGCTTGGCTTCCCCATATAGGGATTTCCAGTACCGTTCAAAGTTCTTATTTATAGAGACCTAATTTACCCTCTGCTCTGCCTCTGAAATAGCAACAGAAGTAAATAATCCACCAAGGAGCAGGCTGAATGCATACATCTTTTTCTAGTGCAGTGAGTTTGGACTTGTGTTCCATTCTTAATTCAAAGATTATCTCCTTGCATCTTACACAGCACACTGGGATCAGCCAGCAATCTTCCTTATAAGACATAAGACCTCTGGCCGTCTACCCTTGCAGTGTACAGAGAAATCTCCTTCAGCCTGCCTCCTTTTCCTCTGCAAAGTCCAACTAAATGTGTAAAGATATATGCACAGCTGGGCTCATGCCTGTAATCCTAGCTACTTAGGAAGCTGAGACAGGATTGTGGCTTGAAGCCAAGCCAATTTTTTAAGGACCAGGAGTGTAATCTAGTGATAGAGTGCTCACCTAGCATGCAGGAAATTTTGGGCTCGGTCCCTCAGTACCACATACACAGAAAAAGCCAGAAGTGGTGCTGTAGTTCAGGAGGCAGAGTGGGTTTTTTTTTTTTTTTTGAGACAGAATTTAACCAACTTTTCTGCCCAGGCTGGCCTTGAACCATGATCCTTCTGCTTTCAGCTGCCCAATAATCAAGGATTCCAGGCATGATCACTAATACCTGGCTTTATATCTTGTTTTCAAAAGGATTATACTAGACAGGTGTTTGTTAGCCCTTATTTCATTTAACATATCAGGCTACCAGATGATCCAGAGTCCTTGAAATCAAATAATAATTACTAAAACTAATTAACTACCAATACAGAGAGTACTGTAGAAGACTAACGGTGACCTCTGCAGCAGATAAACAAGCTACTCACCTTGTCAAAATAGTATTCCTTGAACTCAAATGAATCACATCATCAGTGGGGGGGGGTCACACTAAGATGAGCTAAGGTTGGTCATTCCAATTACACAACACCCAATAATACATCGTCTCATCATGTAAAACCTGCTTTAAACAAGCCCTGTTTCTCCCTTTTTATTGGATTATGTAAGTCTTAAAGATAGTTTTATGCAGGGTGCTGGTGGCTCACAACTGTAATCTACCTATGCAAGAGGCTAGAACACGAAGATCACTGTTCACAGCCAGTCCTAAAAGCAAACAACAACAAAAAAACAAGCAGAGCTATGGTTCATGCTGTAGAACACTACCCTTAAGCAAAAGCAACTTAATGACAGTTCCCAGGCCCCGAGTTCATGCCCAAGACTGGTACAATAATTTTCCTTGTATTTTTATGTCTATGTTTGCTTTGATTTTGTACATTTTCTATTCTCCCTTACTCTAGTTGTATAGAATAGATGTGGGCCCATCTAGCAAACAATGACTACTTTTGTAAACTTGTTAACTCAACACAAGCTGCGGCCGGGAAAGCCTTTTCCAAACTTCATTCCCCTTAACTCTATCGACAGTAAAGACTACTGTATTACCCACAGCAGACTCTTACCTATCCACCCATACACAGAATTGATACGTAGCTCTAAATACTAAGCCACTTAATGAAGAAAAACCCTAGTGTTCCATCATATCCCTCTTGCAGGCTTTTTTTAAAAATATTTTTATTGTATTTAATAAAAGGGTTACATGATATATGCCAGATAGAAGGTGCATTAATTCACATATATTGATACCCTTCCACATGTTTTGGTCCCCATTACCCTCCCCCCACCCCCCCTCTTGGTTTTCCCCCCTTCCTTGCAGGCTTTTTGACTTCTGCTTTTAACTCTTTTTGTGTTCAAAGGGAACTGGTATCACAGAGAATGACACATTTATTCCATCCAATTCACTGGTCACCAGCTAAAATGTAAACAAGCCTACCTTCCCAAGAAGCTGGCAATGGCAGCAGAGGCCACGAAGGAGGTGATGTGTTCCAAGATTGCTTTCTTTCCCACCAGGGCCCCTCTCTTTGAACAGGGACAACAAGGTGTTACAGATAAATCTGTCTGCATTGTGATGAGAAAAAAAAAACGGTTTGCAAAAATCCATAAAATGACTTACTCCTGTCATATCCGCACTTAAAATAATTTACAGTTGAAGTCCTTAATAATGCTGCAAATGTCTAAGGCGCATCCCTGAAGACTTCTAATGTGTACATTTGTGAAGACTCTGTCAGATTCAGGAGATGAATCTGGTACTTGAACGTAGGATAATAAAGTACAGCTCTTGCCCTGAACATTAAACACTTCCCCGGACAGCATTTATAAATTGCAATTAGGGACTGAATCTACACTAAGGAAATGCCCTGCGAATCAACAGGCAATGTTTTAGATGGAGAGCAGGCAGCTATTAGCTTGAGAGTATGATCTGTATAGACAGTCTGAGGCTTGATTCATCATTCCCTTCTCCTTTATGGCACTGGACATCTTATAAAGAATAATCCGGAAGTTTCAAAGCTGTCAAGGGCCCTTCGTCAACTAAGTCTAAGAAAATATTCCAACAGATTTCATTAATTCTGGTCATGATGGTAAATGAGTGTGCATTTTACTAGAAAGAAAAAGAATTCAATTTGAGACTGATGGTTTAAATGAATTTAAAAAATTAAAAATCATCAATTTTTTTTCATTATTTCTGCTCAGCACCAGTGGTTTATGCCTGTAATCTTTGCTACTCAGGAGGCCTTGATCTGAGGATCATGGTTCCAGTCTATGAGATTCTTTTCTCCAGTTAACCACCAAAAAGGCAGGAGTGGAGCTGATGGCTCAAGTGGTGGAGTGGCAGGCAGCCTTGAGTAAGAAAATTAAGATAAAAAAATCTTTAAGGGACAGTGCCAAGGCCCTGAACTCAAGCCCCAGTACTGGCACAAGAACATACAGTTATTTTGAACTTTAATATTAAAGCAATCATTGGATTTTTAAAAATCACATTTCTGAAAATGGTTTCATAAATGAGAATGAGGTATACTTAGTATTATTTTCTACAGTTAAGATATGAGCCTCTGTTTCCTAAAAATGCTAATGCCTAACTTTTTCAAAGAAACAGCCAATATTTTGGAAACTATAAATCAATGCAATAATGCAAATAAATATATGACCTGGAGCAGCCATTAGTAGCATGTTCACCAATTCTGTGGGCAGTTTCTCTCGGGCATGTATCCCATGTTGTACCTTTCTTGCTTCTTAGAAGGCAGAATGGTTTTTGACTTGATTTGGTCAATGAAATGTGTGTTAAAGTAACTGAAAGTCACTCGGGGGTTGAGGCTTTAAAAGCCAGTGTGTAATTTACCATGACTTTTTCCCCCTGTGCCAAGTGACTGAAATGCTCAAGAAGAAGTTTCTCTGTTCCTCTAAGTCCTAGGAAAAGCAAAAAATAAAATAAAATAATAAAATAAAAAAGAACTGCAGAAAACCCCCCAGCTGACCCATTACCTAATATATATGGAGTGTCAGTGAGAAACACACCTCGGTTGAGATTTGGAGACTGGGGTTTATCACAGAATAATTTAGCCTAGACGACTGATGTCTTTTTGTTTGAAAGCATAGAGTGTTCTTAAAGGCAGATAAATCATTCAGTAACCAATTCTGCTCATCTGTTGTTCCCTTTCCATCATTTATCATCAGTGTCCTTCTCTACTTGTTCCTTCCACACAATAGCTGTGCATGCTCAGGCTGGTGTGAGCTATGTTCTTGATTTTTAACTTCTGCATGCATTTACTACATGCATTGTACCTTTCATTCCACATGCTTTCAGGAAAACAAATCAATGAGCTTTTAGTTGTCAAATGAGAAGCCTCTGTCTTTCTTTTCTATCACTTCTTAAATTTTTCTTTCATATGCACTGTGATTGCTATCCAGAATCCTTACAACATTTTTCACTTCTGATGTTCTATCATTTTGGTGTTCTATCATTTTGGTGCTTCCCTAATGTGTTTCCTTGTTGGTTCTTATTTCTCCAAGATTTCTTAGGATTTGTGGGGTTTTTTTTTCCCCTGACCTCTTGCCTCTTTTTCCATCTCTCCCTTAACAATCCTGTTACTTAGCCTGACACTGGTGGTTCAGAACTTGTGCTAGTAATCCTAGCTATTCAGGAGGCTGAGATCTGAGGATCATGGTTTGAAGTTAACCTGAGCAGGAAAGTCCAGGAGATTCCTATCTCCAACAGAAAAAAGCCAGAAGTGGCGCTGTAGCTCAAGTGGCAGAGTACTAGCCTTGAGCACAAAGGCTCAGCCACAGACTCTGAGTTTAAACCCCAGGATTGGCACAAAAATAACAACAACAGTATTACTTGTATAGCTTTCAAGGTCCCTGTCATTTTTTTTTTTTTTGCCAGTCCTGGGCTTGGGCTCAGGGCCTGAGCACTGTCCTTGGACTTTCTCAAGGCTTAGCACTCTACCTCTTGAGCCTCAGCACCACTTCCAGCTTTTTTCAATGTATGTGGTACCGAGGAATCGAACCCGGGTCTTTGTGCATGCTAGGCAAGCACTCTACCACTAGGCCAAACTCCCGGCCCGTCCCTGTCATTTTTAACAGACTTCCCAGATCTCTCTCTTCAGTTTGTTTCCTGCTTATTCAATTACTTGGATGACATCTCTTCCCAACTGTAATACCAGGACCACAAAAATAATCATATTTTTTAACATTTACTTCTCCCATGTCTTCCCTTATTAATACCCTCAACAAATCTCAGCTCTCAATTTCATTTCACACTAACCACATTCAATCTATTCTCAGATCCCAACAACTATTGTTAAAAGGTTCTATTTTGTAAGCCGGGCGTGGGTAGAGTGGTAGCCTTGAGCTGAAGAAGCTCAGGGGCAGCACTCAGGCCCAGAGTTCAAGACCCATGAGCCACCAAAAAAAAAAGGAGTTTTGTTACATATATGGTACAGTAAAGTGTTATAGAACAGAATTTAAATAGAAAAATGTGATATTAAGTATTGAAATTAATATTGAATATTACATATTAACATAATTCTATTTAAAATGAGTTTTAGCTTAGGTAAACAAGATTAGTTCAATACTATAAATACGTTAATAGCTGAGCAATGCTGGCTCAAAACTTCGCTACTCCGAAGGCTAAAATGTGAGAATTGTGCCAGACCAGGCAGATAAAACTAGGAGACATTTACCTCCAATTAACCAGCAATAACATCCACAAGATCAAAAAACCCAAATAGAAGTACAGATGGGGCTCAGGGTGCCAGCCTTAAACAATAATAACAACAATAAAAAGCAAGAGCTACAGGTACCAAGTTCAAGCCTCAGTGCCAGTCACATATACCCCCCAAAATAACACAATCCATCATCACATCAGGCCAATGACGGGGGGTTAAATCATATTATCATGTAAATAAATACATTTAAAAATGTGTTAAAATCCAACATCTAGGGGCCGGGAGTTTGGCCTAGAGGTAAGAGTGCTTACCTAGCATACACAAAGGCCTGCGTTTGATTCCTCGGTACCACACACAGAAAAAAGCCGGAAGTGGTGCAGTGGCTTAAGTGGTAGAGCTCTAGCCTTGAGAAAAGTCCAAGGACAATGCTCAGGCCCTGAGTTCAAGCCACACAACTGGCAAAAATAAATCCAGCATCTATTCACCATCAAGTAGCATTTTGCTATTCAACAATTGGAGTTTATATTTGAAATAGGTTGTGTCTACCACATAGGGATCTGTGGAGTTTTTCTAACAATGTAATCAGCATAGGCAAAAGAAAGCCATTGCCTAGCCTACACCAAAATGAGATGGAGCCATGGAACTACATTTTGACCAGTGGTTTGTGCCCAGATCTCCATGTGAAGGACAATTCATATCTGGTTTATACCTTCAGAAGGAAAAGAGCTGGCTGACCACTGCCTCTCTGCTCCCAATTCAAAAATAACCACAGCCAGCCCAGATGAATCAATGGAAGCCTTGGGCCCCAATAGAAAGACAGAAGAATCTTGGGTTCTTGTTACTGTCAAGCTGCCAGTGCACGCTGCTCACTTACCCAGACTTATGAGAGTATAGAAACTTCTATCTTGATTTCCATTGTCTTTTTAGATTCTCTATGGTTCATGGGGGACAGTGAGGGAGAATGCTGTATCCTTATTTTTTTTAATATTTTTTATTGTAATTAATAAAAGGGTTACATGATATTTGCCAGATAGAGGGTGCATTAATTCACATACATTGATACCCTTTCACATGAGAACCCGGTATCCTATCTAATGAAGCTTCACCTAACACTTTGCTCCAACATTATATGGTAAATTATGTTGTCAAGAGCCCCAAACACCCTTTTCCCCTTGAAGGGTACAGTTTCTTTTTCATAATTTTCTATCATTTTTCTTCATACCACCTCTGACGTAATATAGTAACAATGCTTTAAGTTTGGCTCCATGACCCAAGTGCTCACATCAGGCAGCTTTTCTGCCCTGCAAAATAACATCTGGTTCTGTTTCAGCCTGCAAGGCCAGGTTAAATGTGCAGTTTTCAGGAACGGAGAACTAGATTACTCTCATTTTTTTTTTCAGGACAAATTCTGCTCCATTCATAATCATCTCAATATACACTTTCTCCATAGCACACACTAGATATAGAAACACACAGCCTTCACTAAAGCTATCTTGTGGCACAAAATGTACACAGCTCACCCATGATAAATAACTTTTGCATACAATAAAGTTATGACCAGCTATGTATAGAGGATGTTCCTCTATTTGGTAAGGAAAGATGATAAAACAGATATTGTGGCTGTCTGGTTTTCTTTGCACCCCACTTTTGCTCTCAGCTAAGGAGGTGATAATTATACCTGCCATCAACTATTTCACACCGATATTACGAAGATGAATGAGATAAGCTATATGGGAAAACATGTTATGTTTGTTGGAGGAACAAAGCTACCTATATCCAAGATGGTATAATTCTTCATAATGCTTTCCAGGGAGAAAGTTTGTCATTTCCAATGAACTTCTGACACCAGAGGACCTCCATCCCCACAAAACTCCCCTGGCGACACCTGACAGCACTTTTCCATTAATTGATGGTAAATCCACATGCCACCACTCTGTTTGGTTGGCTCCAATCCTCTAAAAGGATCCAAATTGGTTTTTTTTAACCTCAATTTCTTACACAACTGAAATGAACACAAAGCTCTCTAAATCATCAGGGTTTCAGTTGACAGGTGAACAATGAGACCCACTTCAATCAACTTTGAATACAAAGCAGATTTGGCAAGAAGCAGTGAGGGAATTTATGGGGGAAGGGGAATGGGGGAGCACTGGTGGCAGATTGACAACTCCCTCCTGTCTACTGTCTGCTGTAATGCATCCTCAGCCCCGGAGACCCAGCCAATCAGCTGAATTTGGCCTCAAACTCAACCAAAGATGGATCTTGTGGCCGACATTCCTGAGGAGCAGAGAGAAATGTGCTGTAGGTGTCTGCTTCTGGCAGAGAATGGAGACAGAAGAACTGATGGTACACAAAATGAAGAGTCAGAATTTTATCAATCCAGTCTATAAATTACAACCTTTCGCCAACACCCACCCTTCAGTGTCCTTGGTTGACATCTTGTAGACACTCCTGCTTTTACTTAGGTAAAGGGCCAAGGGTTTTTTGTTGTTTTATCATGTTCCATGGTGCTTTTAAAAGTTGCCAAACAAAGCAATCAGCAGTGCATGTGCCAGCTGCGTCTGATCTCATGGTGTGTGGATGAGATGGCCAATCATCCTCCCTCAGATCATCCATTAGCCTTGGGGGCTTCGTGGGGAGTGTTCCCCTATTGGCAGTCTTCCCACTGCGTAGCTTAGAGCTGTAGGCAGTATGGGGAAAGCTCGACGCGCAGTCCACAGCCTGACCCTCTGGTTTCGCTCGTGGACAAAACACTTAGCGAATAATTGCTCACCTTGGATGCTCACTTTGCACTGATACTCCTCCAAAGGCTAACTTCCTGTTGCCTCATTTTCCCTTAAGCAATGCCAGTGTGGAGACCACTGTTCCCCCAGTTTAGATCATGCTGAGGAAAGCGGAAATGGACAGATGAACTACTGATTTGGTAATCATCACTATTCAGGTACAATGCCTATGGGCCTCTGATCATACACAATAATTTTAAACTCACTTTGCATCATTTATTCAAAATCATCTTGCTGTAATGACAAATAATGATGTGTAAGAAGACTGGTAAAAGAACTATGCACGTGCGCATACACACACATGAACATGAACTTGTACTGGGCCTTGTGTCATTGCTTGGCGTTTTTGCTCAACACTGGCACATTACCACTTGTGCCACAGCTCCACTTCTGACTTTTACTGGTTAGAGATGACTTTCATGAACTCTCCTTCCCCAGGGCTTTGACCTAAAATCCTTACACTTCAGTCTGCCCGGTAGTAGGGTTACAGTTAGGGAGCCACTGGGGGTCTAGGTTATCCAGTGCTCCTTGTCATAGAAATGGGAGTAGTGAATGTAATAAACAGGTGAATAGTAAACATTCAGTTAACTGCACCCCACTTTCCTCAGCACACCACTCCTGTCGGGAGTTAGTAAGTGTAGTCTGGGTTCTGTTTCTGGATGTGAGGATGGAGAGAGACACTGTGGGGGAAGCGATGCTGTCAGGCAGCTGTGTAGGTGTGTGATGGCTCTCCCCTGGGACGCTGCTTTCTGCAATTATTGTTAGGGAAATCCAGTTTCCTACGGTGCAGGAAAGCCCTGTAGAACTGAGTGCATCAGTGCTGCTTTTGCTCTAAAATAAATGAAAATACTATTTTCTTTAATGTGATTTTTTGAAAGCAGCTTCACTAAAATTAGCAGAACTTTATATTGGGGTTTCCAGAAAAGAATTCTAAAAATTGTTATGCTGTGTAATTTTTGAGAACATTTCTGCTTTTAATGATCTGAATGAGATTAAGACAGAGGAATTTTTCTTACAAGTATTTTCTTGTAGAAAACAGATTTTTCCTTGCAGGAGTTTCTAAGTTCTGCTGGGCTGTGTGAACTGGAGGCCACACCTCCAGAGTGTGGACAGGAAACCCCTCTGAAAGGGCGTGACTGAATGTAGAGAATAACCTAATATTTTTATATCCTGAGTTGCAATCCTAGACCTTGGGAAACTGAGGCAGGAGGATTGTGATCTTGAGGTTAACTTGGGCTACAAAGAGAGACTCTGTCTTAAAATGTGTCAGTAGCCATTCTTACTTTGCCACATCGTATACATTTAATAGTTATTTTTGTTCCCCAAATCCAAGCAGGTTTGTCACACAACAGCAATGAATGGTGGAGACATTCTTATTACCCCAAATAGCTGATAAGCGATTACACCAGAAGATAAGGAAATTTCTTCAGATGTAGTAATTGACTATATAGCCTGGGAAACTTTTTCTGAGATAAAATTCCATGCAAGTCCCCAAGTGATTTGTGTAAAATAGAAGGGCAACGTTAAACTGTAGGTTCAAACAAGCAAACAAAAAATAATCAGTAAGTTCTTTTTCTTCCCAAATATGGCAATGCTTTTTAATGTCTTCCAGGAAAATGTTTGTAAGAGGGACCAAAAATGCTATCAGCAATAACATCGATATCTATCTATCCATCTATCATTTATGCTATCTTACACCCAGTGCTGTACCACTAAACTATACCATCTCTACCTCAATTTTGCGTGTTCTTTTTCATTATCATATTGAGTATAATGCATCTTGATCAGTGTCATCTCTTCCCCCTCTCCTAAGATGCTTTCCCTATAATACAAACTATGAGCATTCCCATAAAATAGATCTACATTTAAAGCTATGTCCCCCTGTCTCAACCACTGCTACTCATTCAGGCAGAAACACATGGGGAATAAAAACATTAAGCAAAGTCCTAGATGATTAACTCTGTTAGAACAATGAAGTAGTAGTATCTTGCAAGTACTGAACTGTGAATATTTCATTTCGTAATAGTAGAACTTCTGACAGTCTCAGTCCAGATATAAAAACAAAGAACTGTAAAACAAGTTACACACTGGAAGACAGCCAACTTGGAAAAGTAGATATGAGGAAACACGCACAGTACCAGCAAAACAGAGGGCCAGTTAGCTACTCCTGTTCCAGGAAAGCTGAAGGTCCTAAGGATGGACATGTCAATGTGAGTCACAGATGCCAGACAGGGGACCTTCTAAACACTCAGCAAACACCTGGGCTGCCCTTCAGTCTGACACGGAACAGGTGAGAGATCTTGTGATCTGTCTGAATCTGGCATTGGGATAAACTACAGACGCATTCGGTCATTTCTCTCATCATCTTCAATAGACAAAATGTACAACCTGCGTACATCTCTGGAGGTTTTTCTCCTTTGCTTGACGCATAGCCTTTGGATGCACATTTTGCTCAGCAAATTTTATTTCTGTGCACTTGAGGAATTCTGTAGTTTAAAGGGCTTTTAAAGTCCTTTGGCAGAGATTCATTCATCTTAGTAAAACAATAGCTGGCGTATACACAGTCTGTAGGAAATTCAAGGAACAACTCAAGTCATTGTTTTAAGGTGAGCTGCTCAACAAACTTCAATTTGACCCCCACAGACTGAAGATTTGTTTTCTTATATCCCATGCACATGATTTCTTTATTCTATATTCTAAACTTAATGAAATAAACAAATCTCCAAATAAAATCTTATCTACACCCCTTTTTATTTCTACATCACATAAATCGAGCACAATTTTCCTCTAGACTATAATTACCTATAACTGTACTATACAAAGTAACCCTAGAGTATATAAAATCTAAACTATATTTTATTTACACTTATAGGGAAATTTTTTTCTTTCTTCTTCATGATGCTGAGGCATGATCTTTAGTCAGGGTATATGTCTGTAGGAAATGCTTTAAAACAACCCATAAGATTAGACTCAATTCTTAGCCTGACGAGATCAGGGGGGAAAAGCTAAATGAAGTCAAATCTAAACTGACACCTCCCCACATTTGAAAAGGCATTTACTCTAAAATTGCTTACTGGGTGGAGGGAGGAAATGGGGACTAAGACATGGGAAAGGGTATCATGTTTGCAAAGGAATGCACCTTCTATCTGGTGAATATGATGTAACCCTTCTATTAATTACAATAAAAATATGTGGAAAAAAGTAAAATAAAATTGCCTACTACTGTATACATCCGGCATTGCTATAAAATTGCTTGCTATTGTATACATCCAGGTCCTACCATAGCTGCTGGAATACTGTATGCATATCATATGCATTCAGTAGATCAAGACAGGAAACTGTTCAAAGCCATCTTTTATACCTTCTAAAATCAGTTCTATCTCAGCATTACTTCTTTGACTTCAGGCACTATTTGTGTGTGTGTGTGTGTGTGTGTGTGCGCGCGCGTGTGTACATTCTCAGGCTTGAACTCGGGGCCTCCGAGCTTCTTTGCTCAGGGCTAGTGCTCTTTACCACTTGAGCCACAGCTTCACTTTTGGCTGAGTGCTCAATTAGAGGTAAGACTCATAGACTGTCCTGTCTGGGCTTGCTTCAAACTTTGATCCTCAGATCTCAGCTCCTGAGGAGTTAAGATTACAGGTATGAGCCACTGGTGTTCAGCTCAGGAATTATTTTTAGGAGAATGTTTTCAGCGTCATACATGAGGTCTTGATGGTGCCCATTGGGCTCCTTTGATCCACAATGGGTTTGGGAAGGGTTGGTTAAGAGCAGGGCATCTAGTTAGACTGTCCACACTGGCTGAAACGCTGACCCTACCACTCCCTCCTCCCCATCCCATCCCTCCATCTTATTTCCATGTTTGTAACAGTTATCAAAGATGTTCTATACATTTACAACATTGTGAACTCTGAATAGACTGGAAGTGAATAAAGCTAGAGATTTTCTTTCATTCTATCCTATTTACTACCAAGGACAACTCCTGGAATAGATGACATACTCACTTGTCTTGTATGGATGGCTGGGTGGGTGAATAGGTGGGTGGATGGGTGGATGGACTGGTCAATTCACTGGTGAAGATGCAAAGATACCAGAAAAGATGAAAGTCAACCGGGCTTGGGAAGCATTATAGAAAAGCTCCAGAAACTGAAAACAGTAAGAAGTTTCCAAAAAGGATTTGAAGTTCAAACCCATATTACCTACAAACCTACAAAATGTGACCTGATTTGAGAATGCTTTGCAGATACAATTGAATTAAGATGAGGTCACACTAGGTTAAAATGAACCCTAATCCCATCTAAATACTGTGTTTATTTACATGACTATAAGAAATACAAGCACAGAAAGATTATGTCTATTGGAGACAGAATGTTCAATTGCTAGCCCAGGACATCTGAGGCTGTCCTAAACCCAAAGAGGCAAGGAACAGAATATCGAACAGAAATTATTCAACAATATCATGATACGAAAGTATGAAAAGATTTAGCAGCTAAACTCAGTACTATAATCTTGGTATGCCTACAAGACTGAAGACCAAGAGACAGAGGACAGGGCTGAAGGGGTATCAAAGTTTTGGCAACCGAGGCAAGGAAGCAGATGGAGCTTGCTTTACAGACGACACGGAACTTAGATATGAAAGACCATAAAATGAAATTCCAAGCAATCACAGTCAATCTATAATTTGTGTATAATTCATTGTCTCAGGCCTCCAAGTTGATATAATAAAACACTACAAACTGGGTAGCTTACAAACAACAGGTGTTTATTTCCCAACTTGTGAAGGGGTTGGTGAGTTCAAGTACAAGGTACACACAGATGCCACATGAGCTCAGAGTGCATCTCCTGATTCACAGGTGGTGTGGTGTGTGCATTCCTAAGGTTCAAGATATAAATGAGTGTTCACAGGGGCACTAATCTCACTCATGAGGTCTCCACAGTGTGACCTCTACTTTTCTAAACACCCCACTCCTACTATCCACACTTTGGCAACTGGACCTTAGCACAGCAATTTTGGAAAAACAAGCATTCACATGATACTAGACATTCTAACAGACTTTTAAACCAAATTTCCCTCTGACCTATGAACGTCTTTTGAGACTATCTAAAATTTTGCTAATATTAGAATTATGCCATCTCTTACAAGTAACATAGTGTCTGTCTTTGGGCCTAATAAAAGTCAGATACATTTCCCTATTTGTCTTGAAGTCATCGTGTCTTTTAGAGGATTTTTTTCTGTTGCTGTTTGAAAAAACTGTTTATACTTCTTTTTGTTTCTGACAAAAATCCAGTGCCTCGTTATTTTTTTAGTTTTCTTTTGTTTGGTGCTAGTTCTGGGGCTTCAACTCAGGACCTGATACTGATTGTACATTTTATCAGTTCCAAGATATCACTCTATCACTTCAAGTACAGCACTACTTTCTACTTTTTGGTGATTAACTGGAGATTCAGGATTCAAACTTTTCTATCCAGGCTCGTTGTGGAATTTCCATCTTCAGATCTCGCTCCTGAGAGCTACCTGAGCCTGACTTTCACAGTCATTTTTAACTCTACACACAGTAGTATTTTACCCTGCTCTGTTAGTTCTTCTACTTCAAGAGTATTGGCACTTTGTTACATATAACGTTACTACAGCTTTTCATGACATGTTATATTCCCCTAGCTAGTTAGGGATGGAGCTAGGTTTGTGTTCAGTTGGTTTGATGTCAGAGCCGATACCCTTAGGTACTATCTTAGGTATTACCTTATGCCCACATAGTTTTGGAGGAGGAGTGCTTTCTCCAAAGTTGGCATCCTTGAATTAGATAACTGACAGCAGTCCACAGATCAACCACACTATGAAATCATTTCTTGGCTGCCAGTGTTTCAGAAGGCCCACCCTCCCCTCTTACGATATTCCTGCAATGGAGAATACGGTACATTTGACAAGATGTAATTTGGAGGCACCCCAGAGCTTTATAGAGTAAAAAGCATGGTTTATTATTATACCATTAGTGTTACTAAATACAGAATCAAGTGCTTTTTTTTTTAACTTTTCAACTAAGACCATTCTTCTAGGCAGCTGAACAAGGAAAACCTCAGAAGATTCTAACTCTGAGCAAATTCAGGATAGGCCAGCCTCAATTTAGATTTTTGTCTCGTTTCAAATTTTCATATAATGTATCACTCAGCATGACCTTATTCAAACTATGAACTATATATGTGTCTATAGCTTTCATCTTATTTTTTATTTTATTGTTAGGGTGATGTACAGAGGGGCTACAGTTACATCCATCAGGTAGTGGGTACATTACTTCTTGACTATTGTTACCCCTTCCCACTAAATCTTGTTTTTTCCTTACTTCCCCCTTTTAAATTAATGTATAGGCAATATACCAGCCAGATACCACATTCAGATACAATAACATGAGATAAACCATAAGGGAAAATGCAGAGAAAAGAAATAGCTTCATATAATACAGCTTTCATCTTCTGTAAAGGAAAAAGAGACATTCACTCCTGTAAACACGGAACCATGGAATGTAAGCTATACTCATTCGGCAAAAATGACGAGACCAGGCATTAGTGGCTCACACCTGTAATCCTAGGTATTCAAGAGGCTGAGATCTGATGACCAAGATTCCAACCAGGAAGAAAAGTTCATGAGACTCATATCCAATTAATGAACCCCCCTACCCCCACCCAAAACAGAACTGAAATGGAGCTATGGCTCATGTAGTAGGCACTAGCCTTGAACACAAAAGCTCAGGGACAGTCACAGTCTCTTGAGTTTAAGCCCCGTACCAGTGCCCAACCATGTTCATACCCACACGCAAATTAGCAGCCCCTATTTTTATGAGTTTTCAATCCAGTGAGACTATACTGAGGTTTACAGTCTAACCTGAAATAGTCATGAGCTTCATAGTAAAGTGATTTTTTTCTTTTGTTTTCTAATTTTTGAAAATTAGATGAGTAAGGTCCTGGCTAGAATATACCACCAGCCCACACAAGGAAGCTCAGTGACTACTCCTTTTTCCATCGTAAGTATGCAGTCAACATTGTCTACTGGGTTCTAGATGCATGCTCAAAGCCACTGCAAAATTTCTAAGAATTACCCAAGAACACATCCACTGAAACTTGTATCTAATTGAGTTCACATAAACTTTTCCTGGGAAAGTTGCCCGCGGCCTTCAGTTGGGAATTCCGCAAGTATAAAAGCCAGCCAGCCAGTTTGGAAGGATTTACTTACGGAATTACCCAATCACAATAAAATAGAACTAGAAGGAACTGTGCAGAACATCTGCAGGCCCACATCACCGAGGCCACTGAAGACTCTTCCACGTAACTCAGATTGCTTTCTAGTCCTATGTTCTTCCCACTTACTCATCCTCTTCCTCCCTGGCCCAGAGCATGCGTTTTGAGGCCGTTACTATCAATGCACAAAGAAGGCACACAGAAGACTGAGAACAAATAAAATGACTAATGACCAGGTTTTGAGGGATATATGTGTTTGCCTGTCCTGGCACTTTAAACTCAGGGCCTGGATGCTGTCGTCTAAGCTTCTTTTGCTCAAGACTAGTATTCTACCGGAAGTGGCCCTGTGGCTCAAGGGGCAGGGTGGTAGCTTTGAGCTGAAGAGCTCAGGGACAATGCCCAGGACCAGAGTTCAAGTCCCACAACTGACAAAGAAAAAAAACAAAAAGACTAGTATTCTACCACTGGAACCACAGCACCACTCTTGGCTTCTTCAGAGCAGTTTACTGGGGATAACTCCCACAGATCAAAGGGCACTGTGGTTCTAGTGGTAGAGTACCGAGCACTGAACTGAAGAATTCAGAAACTGCACCCAGGCCCACAGTGACCAAAAAAAAAAGGAGGGAGAGGGGGAAGGGAGGGGGGAGAGTGGAGGGGTGGGAAGAAAGGAGGGAGACAGAGCAAGCGAGCAAGAGGGAGAGAGGGAGAGAGGGAGAGAGGAAGAGAGGGAGAGAGAGAGAGATAGAGAGAGAGGGAGGGAGGGAGGGAGGGAGTTGGTCTGAGCAAAAGTGGGGCTGTCTGGTAAATCAGTATCAGGAATCTTTACAATCACCCCCATATACCCTGGGGCCAGAACATGAGCTTGCCTAGCTTGCACTAAGACCTGTGTTCAATTCCTTAGTACCACATGTAGAAAAGGCTAGAAGTAGGGAGATGGTTCAAGTGGTAGAGCTCTAGCCTTGGGAAAGCCCAAGGACAGTGCTCCGGCCTTGAGTATGAATCCCAGGACTGTCAAAAAAAAAAAAGTCTCACAGATTTTCCTGCCTATGCTGGTTTTGAACTGATCAATCCTCGTATCTCAACCTCCTGAGTAACTAGAAATACAGTCAGGAGCCACCAGCACCAGGCTTGAGTAGTTTTCAACCCCCACCTCACGTCTTGGTTTCCTACCTCCACAGTATCTCCCCCTCACTACTCTCTGTACCACCTCCCAAAGTTAAGAAACAAAGCAGAACATGAGCTTTCGGCTACCCTTTCATCTACTCTACCTCCTCACCAGTATTTTCATTCTGACATTCTCCCTAAGCTTTACACACACTCTGACACAGCAACCTATGACTAGGTGTAAATTAATGCCTGAAGGAAAACACGAAGACCTTCCCACTACGCAAGCTGCAGTTGTAATTTTCCACTTCTTGACGTTATCTTTCCTATGACCATATGAAATTACAAAGTATAAACTTAGTTTTCAATACATTAATGTCTTTGGTACCTTAAAATGCTATGTTAAAAATACCTGTATATATATTATTTCTGTACTATTACATCTGAAAAAACAAATCCCATTTCTTATTTGTATTCTCTAATGTGCTGGAAAAATCTTTCTGTACTGTTTTATTTAGTAATTAGGAAACAGGCTATAGAGTACCATTTATCATAGTCTTCCTTCTAATCTAATAAAGGCAATAATTCTGTATCATAGCCACTGCCTATGTTGAGTTCTCAATGGAGTCTTTGTATATTGTATAAGAGGGAAAAAAAATCAAGAAAAAAAAACAGAAAAAGAACACTATGAGAAGCTCTGATTTCTGGAAGACATTTAGTATGATGTCAGCCATTTAAACTGTGGTTCTTTTATTGGTTCATTACATTTTATTTTGAAGATTAACTGATTTTTCTCTTTGGTGAGCCCGTTCTTCTGAACTTGAAGCTTTCTTGAAATGAAGCAGACATCCGGTCCACTTTAGGTACTTGCGGTTTCCCTCAATTGATGAGATATTCAGAAATCGCTCTACAGTGCAAAATGCTATGAACAAAAGCAATTCAAACTACACACAAAGACTATCCAAAATGTTTTACACCACGCACTCTGATGCTCCTCCCACAGATTGGGGAGAATTTTAATGACATGTTAAAGTGAAAATATGAAGACTAGAATTCTACTATGTGTCAGTTACACTAACAATATCTTTAGTATCTTATCTACAATACTACTATGCTGAGGAGAATTTTTCTAAGAATAGAGAAAAATGTTTTACTATTAAAATCAAATCAAACCTCACAGGGATAAGGTCACTAAGATTAAAATAGACGTTCCACAGTACTTTACTGAAATCTAAATTCTAGAAACTAAATTCAAATTGCTTTAGAGCACATGGAAACAATTTTCCTTCTTTTTAGTAACTAAACAAAATATGATTTATTCCCTGCAATATCACTATTTTACTATCCTCCGTATCACACTGTTTATGAGGTCTCTGCATTTCAAATTCCTCTGAAAACAATGTAAGTAGATAAATATCTTACTGGCATGTGTGGAGCATTTTCCAGAAATTTTTATGGCTAAAATATAGAACTAAGACTAAACAGTGTGTTAACTGAATGTTAGGGTAAGTCATTAGAACCATAAATTTCCATGAAGTAAGTCTCCTAACCCAGTCCAGTATCTTTCATGTACTAATTTGGGATGAATAGTTTGTAAAATTCTAAAAAAAAATTAAGCCTTATATTGATTTGGAGAGGAATGAACCTAGGACCTTAAACCAGTGGGTTCTACTATGATAGCCATGCTCTCAGACCTTTTGTTTTTGTGTCTGAGACAGGGTTTCACTAATTGTACCTAGACTAGCCTCAGACTCTCAATCTTCCTGCCTCTATAATAGCTTGGATTACAGACATTTGTATTGCAAATTTTCTTTCTTTTATTAGTTAGCATTGAGTCATCATACAAAAGGGCTTCACTTCAGCATGTCAGTTTATGAGTGTAATGCATCTTACTGTCACCCCGTCTATCATTCTCCCCCAAATGGGGCAGTTTCCAAAGTTCTTAAACTTGCATAATCACCATTTCCTAAGAGTAGAATAAAAGTTCATGAGAATTTCTTCTATGATTTCTGAAAGGTGTCAAGCCCACCACTTACAATCAATACTTGTAGAAAACATATCAAAATTTCAAACTTGTTTTGAATAGTGATGATTTAACCACAGTTAATGTCTGTAAGACTATGCAAAAACGTATTTGAACACAGAAGGCTTCAGTTTGCCTTAACTTACATTAAGAAAGCGCTTCATTCATTACCCAGAACAGTGCCTAGACTTTATTCAATGTTCAATAAATTTTCACTGAATCAATAAAAAAAAGAAAGCGCTTCATTTTTACTACTCAAACTATAGATATATACACACACACACACACATCTGTTATAGAGGGGAAGCTGCGTGCCAGTGGCTCACACCTGCAATCATAGCTACTCAGGAGGCTGAGATCTGAGGAATGGGTTCAAAATCAGCCTGGACAACAAAGGCTATAACATGCTGAGTTCCAATAAACTACTAAAAAGCCAGAGTAGAGCTGTGGCTCAAGTGGTAGACTGCTTTCTTGAGCACAGGAAACTGAAGGATAGTGCCAAGGCCCTGAGTTTAAGTCACAGGTTCAGTACTGAAGGAAAAATGAAAGGGGAGGAGAGGAGAGGCTAGATAGCAGTTAAGACATATATACAAAGTAACTCTTTTGACACTTTTTTTTTGGGGGGGGGTGGTCATGGCCCTTAAACTCTAGGCTGAGGTGCTGTCCCTTAGCTGTTCAGCTGAAGACTAGTGTTCTACCATTTTGAGCCACACTACCACTTCTGGTTTTCTGGTGGTTAATTGGAGTTGAGTCTCACAGACTTTTGTGCCCAAGGCTGGCTTTGAACAATGATCCTCAGATCTCAGCCTGTTGAGTGGCTAGGATTATAGGTGTGAGCCACTGGGTTTGGCTACACCTCTATTATTTTAAGCAATCTCTTTATTATACTGAGAATACTATAATGCTATTAACAATTGAAGAACCTAATTCACATCACTGTTTAGAGCTCCAAGCCAGAATTACTAAAAACCTAACCCCTTAGTCTTCCTCTTACTAATCAACTGATAAATCATAGTAGCTCATGATTCTATGCAAGCACTCCATTCTTAAGTGAGTCACTGTATTTGTAATGTCTTTTTGAGTGCTACACAGTTTGGAGATTTCGTATGCCAAATAAAACTGTCAGAAGGATACAGACATGGGCCAATGTTGTTGCCATCACAACCCTCGAAATGAGAAATTAAGGACTGGAATGGGTGCAAAATCTCAGCCCACCAGGCATATACTCTTTGAGGAAAACAAATAAAACCTTACATTGTTTTGTAGTTATACTTATTGTCATGCTTTATAATTCAAACTGCAGAACTCACATATATATAAAACCATTCTTCAGTTCTAATAATTCTTAACATTTGAACCATTACATTTTTTAAAGTTTATTTTCAAAGAAATGGCCAAATAAAAAGCACAACAATATCATTATCTTTGAGGCCTCTACCATTTACAAGAATTTATGTTCTCAATAGTTGATATTAAGCTATGCTACTTTAATTATCAACTTAATAATGACTACATAACTATTTTATATGTTTACTTTATGGATTCAGTCTCCCTTCCCTTTAATGCTACATGTAGGATTTGGAATCCTTACTTCCCACACCTACTCAACTATTTCCTCCATGACCTTAGGGAGTTTAAAAAGGTCACACTGTCTTCACAGTTATAAACCAGACATATTCCCAAGGGAGGCTGTCAGGCCTGGGCTCAAGATTAAACAAATCTACACAGTGGAATGGAAAACCTGCATTACTTTAAAAAAAAAAAAACAAAACTCTGACTAAACAGAATCTGTACAAATCTCCATTGTTTCAATAATTCCATCTTCCATGCGTTTGGAAAGAAATAAAATTTGTTTCATTAACTTATAAATCATCCAGCACTAAGGATGTATCTCAGTGGTAGAATAGTTGCCTGCTCTGAAGGGGGCACTGAATTTGACTTTCAGCACAAAAAAAAAATCCAAAAGAAAACCAAATCAAAAGGGTTCCAGGCACATGAAGATACTATATTCAGAGGCCTGGATGTGATTGGGGACTTGATTCTTTGACTTCAAGTCCCATCACATGATGAGCAGCTCAACTGGACCAAGAATTCATCCCTAGAGGACGCCATCCTTTTCTCTTTTCTTTAAATTTTATTGTAAAGATGATGTGCAGAGGGGTTACAGCTAGTAAGTCAGGCAATGAGTAAACCCAGTTCTTTTCTGAAGGACACATCTAACAGGAAATATTTCTTTACTTGTCAGCCTATGGTCTCTCCTCAGGCTACAATTAAATTTTAAATTTTCTGGGATCTCTTGAAAGATTATAATGCATCGGGGAGTGTGGCCTCGTGGTAGAGTGCTTGGTTAGCATGCAGGAAGCCATGAGTTTGGTTCCTCAGTATCACATGCATAGAAAAAGCCAGAAGCTGTGGCTCAAGTAGTGGAGCATCAGCCTTGAGAAAGCTCAGTCAGCATCAGGCTGTGAGATCAAGCCCCAGGACTGAAGAAAAAAAAAAAAGATTCTAATGTTAAGCTCTAGATACGTTCAAATTATAGGGATAAACCAATGGTGCCCAACAATGTTTTGACATGAGAACAGAAATTACATTCCAGTTTTTTTTTAACACAAAACTATACTATTGATGGTTCTTCCTAAACAGTGACTTTAAAATTCCAAATCCCCCAAATTTCAGTAGTATCAGGAATTGGTTGGTGAGAATTCCTAGCAGCTAATGGCATCCAAAATCAAGTCAGAAAGTATTTCTGGGAAGTAAAAGCATCTTGTATACCTTTTAGTGGAAAATTCCAGTAACCTTTTTAGATATATTTTTTAGGGTTTTTCAGGCCTTTTGATTACTTTTCTCTCCAACTCCTTCCTCTTATATAAACATAAATGATGTGTGTTATTCCTATCATCATTATCCTAAGCCCTAGCTCATCAAAACCTGTAGCTATGTCTACAAATTCTGGCTACTGTTAAAGGATTTAAAAAAAAAAAAAAAACATGCATTGGGCACGGTGGCTCACGCCTATAATCCTAACTACTCAGGAGGCTGAGATCTGAGGATCAAGGTTCAAAGCTAGCCCGGGCACAAAAGAACCTGAGACTCTTATTTTCAATTAACCTCTAGAAAATGAGGAAGCAGGGCATCGCTCAAGGGTAAGTTGGTAGCCTTAAACTGAAAAGCTCAGGAACAGTGCCCAGGCCGAGTTCAAGCCCCATGACCTACCAAAAAAAAAATGCATTGAGGATAGTAAGAGAAAAAAAAAAACAAAACTTCCCCAACAGGAGTCTGAAGCCATGCAATAGTATAAAATATTAGTATATAATATTAGTATATAATATATAACAGTTTAGGATGCTTACTATAAAAGTGTTTTATTCAAGAGGAATCACATATAAAAGTTCCATGAGTGATTGCCCTGAAAGGAACAAAACTATACTTCAACTTTAGGAAGGTCTCTAAATGTCACTCATTCAATTCAAATCCACTCATTTGATTAAAATGTCATGCAATTAAAATCCTAGAGTTTGTTTGTATTTCCTATACTTACCTGTATTTTAATTACTAAGTTTTTAAGTTTGGGCTTAGAAATATATACACTTACATACCTATGTGCATACCCCACAGAGATTAAAATTCGAACAACACTTTTGGCAATGAAAGAATTAACTATAGCTATTCATATTTCTACCAAGTCAAATGAAGAGTGGATCTCAAACTGAAGTGTACCTAGGGCACCTTTAGAAAATACAGAGCCATGAGTCACACTCCCAGAAAATCTGGCTTAGTTCATCTGAGGAAAGTCCCTAGGGAATCTGCCATACCCATAATCCCAGAACTGATCCTGATGCAGGTGGCTCTGAGAGACAGAAAAGTCTGCTCATTGGAAAGATGAGCTCGCCCATTAAATGACCACTTCAGTCAGTAGGTATCTGACAACTACTTCTGAAAATAATCCACCAAGAACTCCTCAGTACAATAAAATGTAATACTGAGCTTTCCCAAGGAAAAATGGCAGAGAGTCATGAAGAGAACATTCAGTCCCTAGATAATGCATTAGGATACTGTGTTCCATGTTCATGGTGACTTACTATCAGTCTCTAAGGAAAACCTCAGTTCCCACAATTAGCTAATGACTTCCACTATAGGTCTAAAGAAGTGACAAAAGGCAGAATGGAGAATGAGAAGGAAAAAGAAAAACATGTAACACATTGTAATACCTTAAGGAAACTCCCAGAAGAGGCAACTGATTTAAAAAATACATATGCGCATGTACATACACACACACACACACACACACACACACACACACACACACGCATGCACGCACGCACTCATGTTTAAATTAGTGGGTTTTTTTCCCTAAAGAAAACTAAATTCCTAAATAGCTCAATTTGAAAATCCTCCTGATCATTTTGGTAGGTTTTGTTGTCATTCTAACTTCAGCTTCCTCTTGATAGATGCAGAAGCCATGGTTTATAAAGATTTAAAAAGGGCTTATAAAGGCGCCACAAACATGAGAGCTGAAAACATTACAGTTCGCTGCTCCTGCTAGATTCTTCTATAAGCTTCTTGTCGCATTTTTTAAACCACTCCATACATAACTATGCTTTCTGTGTCTATTTAAAGACACCTTATGTAACAGAAAGCATTGATGTTAACATTGAACTGGCTGCCAGAAGAGCTATTTGCCTTGTTGGAGGAACCACTGAGCTACTCTATTTTTTTTTTACCCTCTCGGTCATGTCAGATAATGGCTACGCAATTACAGCAAGTATTGAATGGTGTACAAAGACACTGTATCAAGTAAGAATACTGTCATTCCAGAACTAGTGGATAATGCATTGTTCTATTAACATCACAGCCAATACCATCAAAAATCATACCATCAAAATGCAGTTCCCTTAGATTCAATATAAGCCAGACATTTTCTTTTTTCATGTATTTTTATTGTAATTAATAGAAGGGTTACATGGTATTTGCCAGATAGAAGGTGAATTACTTCACATTCATTGATACCCTTTCTCATGTCTTGGTCCCTATTTCCCTCCCCCCCCAATCCCACCCCTCATCTTGTTTTCCCTTCCCTATCCAATTTCAAATAACCATATACAAATATATCCAATAACAAAGTGAGATACTGTAACAATATGAGATAACCAAAGGACAGCAAAAGAGATGAGAGATAACATAGTACATTAAGGACAACAATCATTCATTTTATGGCTTTTGTTTCTATATCCTAGAGGTCCTTTCATTTAGCGTCATACCATATGGCCTTATGGATCAAGGTTTTGCTCTATTGCAAATCTCTGTTAGGAAAGCCCAAGGTTTCTACTGATTATGACAAATGAGGGAAACCATTGAGCCTAAGTTCCTTTGAGTAAGCCAGACATTTTCTAAGATACTTTTTCATGATGTAACATTACAATAAAAAAACACAGTATTGTATCAGAAATAGTATTACTTTGGTACCATTTTCAGTGTTTAATTATTCCCTTTCTACAAAACAAGGACTAGTTACATTTCATCAAAAATTTGTAATGTAGACTTATGAGGGCATATATACTTTAGACTGCTGATTAAGTGTTCAGAGGTTGCTATAAAATTTACTAATAATGTGTTAATCATCATACAAGGACTATTCAATTATCAAGAGGAGGATCATCTAGGCCAATGTCAGAATGCCAACCCAAAGGTCTTATTTTAATAGACTTAATACAAAGAGAAAACATAAAATAAAAAGCCAGGCACCTGGGGCTCACACTTGTTATCCTAGTTATTCAAGAGGCTGCGATCTGAGGGTCACTATTCAAAGCCAGCAGGAAAGTCCCCATTAGACTCTTACCTCCAATTAACTACCAGAGAACTAGCAGAAGAGCCGTGGTTCAAAGTGGTAGAATGCTAGACTTCAGTGAGAAAGCTCAGGGACAGCACCCAGGCCTTAGTTTAAGCTCCACAACCAACAAACCAAAAAACAAAAGATGGTAAAAGTACATTCAGATTCTCTTAAACAGTGCAAAGGAGAAGAAACAAAGGGAGATTACATAGAACTCTAACATATTAAAATAGAAATATAAAATGGTACTAGGCGCAGTGGGTCACAGCTGTAATCCTAACAGTTCAGGAGACTGAGATCTGAGGCCAGACCAGGCCTTCTGCACATTCAGAAGTCTGCACTGTAAAAGTCCTAAGAACTAACTCTTACTAAGTGCAATTTCCTCATTTCACATGTAAAGATTTTAACGATGACCAGCTCATCTGACACTAATCTCACATTAATCTCAAGCATTCCTGTTTGTGGTATGGGATATTATATATCAAAGAAGACAAATTCACAGACAGATCCAGGAAAGACAACTGCAAGAAGACAATGTACATGACTTGAGGTGTGTGGTCAGGGATTCAGTAAAACTGCTCTGAATCTTATCCTCAGCATCCAAATCCAGGCACTTTTCTAAGCCAGTTTTTCTGTGTGTACCGCAAATGCACGTTTCTTGCTGAGAGGCGATAGGGAAGAATGGGAATGTGTGGGCTTGTAATTCAGGCAGATTTAGTCCTCATCTTAGTTCTCCAAGTTATTCCATGGAACTTTAAACAAGTGAGGACCTTGCTGATTTGGATCCCTCAGAGTGAAGTAAGGGAATTAAGTTCTTCCGCCAGTCAGCTGTATGATGAGAAGTAAAAGAGGTCTAAGCATTGACAATATCTGACACAGAACATGGTCGCACTCAGCTCACACACACTGGATACCTGAAGTCATCCAGCTTTACAGGCAATTTGCAGAGTAGGTCAGATAAGAAGAAAATGAGGTATCTTTAACTCTTATCATTTCATCTACATAATGAACAAGAGAATTTATCATCATCTACACAGATAAATTTTCCCTGTGGAGTTTTGATAAACACATTCTAAATTCTTCCAACTGATTTTCTGACATGGCACACTGGAACAGAAGCCAGCCATTTCTGCCAACTAAATTCCAAGATGGCCTTTACATACTGAATCACAAAGTACCTGTGCTAAGCAACATGCCCATAATTGGAGCTGAAATCCTGGTTCACTTTTTAAATATCAGAGGCAATAAAAGTTTGTCTTCAAGAGAAGAGTTTCATACTGAGTCACTGCAACATTCTCTCCAATACGCTTGTATGACTGCCAAAATAGACATCAATAACCTTCGTCCATTATAATTTTCTGACATAAGACTGCATTCTCTTATAGTACACTCACCAAAGAAACGAGTAAGAGCCCATTTAATTGTTCTGCAGTTATAGCAACAGACTTTCTTCCTCTGAAAGACAAGTCAGTCACCTTTGTGGCAAATCATGCAATTCGGTCTAGACCAGAAAAAGAACAATACATTATACATCAGTGTCTCATTTTGCTATAATCACTCCCTTAAAATAGCACCAACTGGATCAATGTCTCAGATTCTGTCTTATTATACACACATTCTTAAAAGCATCACAAAACATTAACTGACTAAGGCAGAAGAGCAGCTGGTACCATGGCTTGGGGAAAAGAATGTTCTGAAAACAGTTCAAGAATGCTCCATGCACTTCACAAGGATTCTGTTCTAAAATTTCAAAGCACATTAAAAAGTGATAATTGCTATCTGCAGTAGGAAAGAGGAAGTCCAATACAAAAGGAATTAGACCAACTGTTAGTAGTAATTATTTGAAGGGTATTTGAGTTTTTTTCTGTATCTATTCTTCCCCCATAATATTCCTTCCACTTCTATATTATGATTTCAAGGGCCTGGTGATGTTCGTATTTAATTTATGGGAGACACGGTGTTTTTTCCTAATATATACCAATCATCTGTACAGCATTCCAATTCACTTTAGCAGGACAGGAATGCACTGCCTAATGAAAACATAATCACTCGCATGATTAACTACGTAATAAATGTATTACTTTTACTTACCATTTCATTTGGTGGTTGCCAGATCCCTTTCTCTTGTTCTTTTATTGTCCTTACATGTCAATTATACTACGGTATGTTTTTTAAATACCCTGAAAGCTATACACATTCTGATTGAACTAGTGTACTCCATCTTACATCAAGATGAAGATTTATTTTCTTTTTCCTGACTGTGGGAAAAAGTCATCTGTAATTTTGTTTGCTTGAGATAGTTCTCACAATGACTTTAGTTCTCACAATCACTTTTGATTACAAAAATGGAGTAATCAAATTCAAAATTTAGTTATCACAGAAATGGAGATACAAAGGTTGAACAAATCCAACAGTGGTATCTGCTACACATTATGTGGAAAATGAACTGAACAACTTGTGGGTGGGGATGGGAGGGAAAAAAAAACTAGGAAAAGCAAGGGAGATGGTCCAAAAAGAAACGTACTCTTTATCTGACTCAGGTATCTATAAACCCTCTATATCACCTTCATAATAATGAAAATAAGAATTTTTAAAAAGAATAAAAAATGGGCCGGGAGCGTGGCCTAGTGGTGATAGAGTGCTTGCCTAGGATGCACAAAGACCCAGGTTTGATTCCTCAGTACCACAGACATAGAAAAAAACACTGGAAGTGGTGCTGAGGCTCAAGTGGTAAAGCTCTGGCCTTGATAAAGTCCAAGGACAGTGCTCAGGCCCTGAGCTCAAGCCCAGGACTGGCAAAAAAAAAAAATGTTATCACCCCATTAGAACAAGATAATACCTATCAAAAATGAAGATTGCCAGGCACCAGTGGCTCACACCTGTAATCCTAGCTACTCAGGAGGCTGAGATCTGAGGATTGTGGTATACAGCTAGCCCAGGTAGAAAAGTCCCCATGGGACACATCTCTAATTAGCCACTCATCAACCAGAAGTGGCTCTGTGGCTCAAAGTGGTAGAGCACTAGCCTTGAACAGAAGAGCCAAGGTAGAGAGCCCAGACTTTGAGTTCAAGCCCTGTGACCAACAAAGAAAGAAAAGTAAGGTTTTTCTCTTTCTCTAAACAACAGGTATTTTTAATTTTCTGATTTTGCCGGATATCAGAGAAACAGAACCTGGAAGAGAACAGGAGAATGAAATCCAAAGCCATTCCTCTTTCCCCCCTCCACTTCATACACTTGCAATTTCTCCAGCTCATTATTAAAAGCTCTCATAAAACTTTGGGTACAACCACAAATGGCTACTTCCCCTACATAGCACTTCAGGAAATGAATAACTCATGTTCAGTCTATAAGCCTGGCAAAAGGCTGCTTATAATAATTGACTGTTAAATGCTGTTTATATTGAGAAAGTGATCCAAATCCCAAAAAAGGGATAATTTTGGTCTCCAAATTTCAAATTTCTAGAACTGTCCTTTTATTTTTATCCAACACTTTGAAATAATTTCACTGGTTTGGTGAACAATATCATTTATAAACCATGTGAAAGCTATAGATGTTGAATATAAATCCTCTTCATCATATTTAGCTCTAGCAGGAATTTATGCAGTAGATATCTCAGATGTTTTTTGTTCCAATTGTTTAAGTATAAAAGAAAAAAATCTAGAGGCATTGTTATACTGTTCAAGTAGGCATTAAAAATGAAGAAAAAAGCTTCACACATTTTTCTTTTTTTGGTTGCAAGGCTTGAACTTAGGGCCTGGGTACAGCCCCTAGCTTTTTTCACTCAAGGTTAGCACTTTGTGCCAATTCCAATTTTCTGGTGGTTAACTGGAGCTAAGAGGCTTTAAACCACGATCCTCAGATCTCAGCCTCTGAGTAGCTAGGATCATAGGCATGAGCCAACAACACCTGGCTTCAAATGTTTTATATACATGTAAACCAGAATCTGATAAAGAAAACTTTGCAGCCAGCAGTCACAGTAGCAGGTGGACCAACCAACCAGGCAAAAAGATGGCATAAGGTCTCACCCAAATTACTTGAGAAAAAGAGGTAGCATTCACAATAAATCCCATTTCCTAACAATGCCAGATATCATCCCAGAAGGCCAGTGGCCGTGTTTTGCTTTCTTTCAGAAGTTAACCAGAAGGAAAATATTTCTAACATGATCAACAATGCAGAGAGTACAGAGATCATGTTCAAATGAATGGCACAGATAGACCATTTGTAGAAAGTGAGACAACTCCGATATCTCTGGCCATAAAAGAAATGCAATAAAAACAACTTTGAGGCTATCGCACTCCAGTTAGAACGGCCACTATCAAGAAATCTAGTAACAGCAGATGCTGGCAGGAATATGGCAGGAAGGGAACGCTACTACACTGTTGATCGGAGTGTAAACTTATTCAACCACTCTGGAAAGCAGACTCCTCAAGAGACGAAACATAGAGCTTCCCTATGATCCAGCAATCTGACTCCTTGGCATTTACCCAAGTGTCCACAAACAAGGTCATACTAAACCTACCAGCAGAACCATATTCATTGCAGCATTATTTACCATAGCTAAATATGGGACCAATCCAGATGCCCCTTCGTAGATCAATGGATCGAGAAGATGTGGTATTTATACACAATGCAATTTAATGTTGCCATCAGAAAGAATGGCATGGTCCCATTCATAAGGAAACAGAAAGACCTGAAAACAGTTAAGTGAAGTAAGCCAGACCCAAAGGAACACAGGCTCCCTGGGTTCCCTCATCTATAATAATTGGTACACATCTAGGATTCTCCTAGCAGAGGATCACAATAGCTCAAAAGTTATGTACATATGGCCATATAGGATGAGGATAATCGAAATGAACTCTAGGATATGGAAACAAGAGGTTTGTTTTTGTGAACAGTGTTCTTAATATACTATGTGATTTCTTTTTTTCCCCTTTATTGTTTATCTCATGCCATTACTATATCTGACTTTGTTACCTGCTGTATTGTATTTATATTTATTTGTTTATTTGAAATAGGGAAGGGAAGGGGACAAAGTGGGAGAAAAACATGAGAAGGTGTATCAATGTTCATGAAGTAATGTACCTACTACCTGATCAGTAACTGTACCCCTTCTACATGTTACCCTGACAATTAAAAACAATTTTTAAAAAGTGAGCCAACTTATCACGAGTGGAGACAAATTAAACACTGCATATAAAAAGTATTATGGGTATAGGAATTAATGCGCCATCTATCTGGCAAATATCATGTAACCCTTCTATTAATTACAATAAAAAATACATGAAAAAAAGTATTATGGACACTTTTATTGGAGAGCACGACAGATTGGTGAAAAACTATGGTGAAAAACTAGGCTTTACTCATGCAAAAATGTTACAAAAGTATCAACTTTCAAAAAGGAAAAAGAAGGATTATATGGGAAAATAGAATTATTACCAGGAAGGTGAAGGAGAGACTGGCACTTTTCCATTTATTAACACCAACTAGACACTGGTTAAAAAAAAATGGTTTCTCATTGAAAACTTTGAATCATCTCTTCTTGAACCTATCCCAGGTTTGGGAAGCATGGCCTAGTGGTGGAGTGCTCGCTTAGCATGCACTAAGCCTCAGATTCGATTCCTTGGGACCACATACACAGACAAAAAGCTGAAAATGGAGCTGTGGCTCAAGTGGTACAGTGCTAATCTTGAAAAAGCACAAGGACAATGCCTAGGCCCTGAGTTCAAGCGTCAGGATTGACAAAAAAAAAAAAGAAGAAAACAACGTAACTATCCCATCATTGCTAATTATCTCTCTTGCTCGCTCGCTTACTCGCTCTCACTCTCTCACACACACAGCATTATTATGCTTGCAGAAACATCGTTGTCATTCTTACCTTCCAAAATTCACCATGTTTCACACGTCATTAATTGCCCCCCCAACCCTGCCCTCTTCCTTGGCCCCAATTGATTTTTCTCCTTTAAATTCTACACCAATGCCAATTTACCTCCATCCATAGTCACAGGAATAATGATGCCATGCTATGTACAAGCTCCCCACCCCCCAGAGATCTCAACCCTTCATGTTGTCACTCAAGTGACAGAATCCCTTCCCTAAGCTGTGGATCTGGAGAACAGCAGCATCTGGGAGACTCACTAGAATCAAATGAGTCAATACATTGGTGTGCTCAGTTGTTCAGCAGTCCATTAAGTTCAAGGAGAGCTATGTCCCTTTATCAAGTATCTTAAAAAGTGAAAACTCGTTCCAAAACAATATGGAATGCCAAGTCTTCTTTGGGAGTACTCAGTGGGTTATCGTAATGTCAGTTTATTACTTCATAACCTGAATGAAGAGTAATACTTGCAGAATACTATGTAATGCTCCCGTATTTATAAGCCTATCATGCATTTCTTGAGCATTCATTCCACCACCTACCAGCAGAATTAATAGAAGTATCTTTCTGAGACTCAAAGCTGTTAGTTTGGGGTTTTAATTTCCATTTTTACCTATGAACTTAATATCCTGAACTGTAAGAAGAGAGGTTAAGTATAATGAGCTGTGTGCCAGTGCCTCATACCTGTCATCCTAGCTACTCTGGAGGCTGACATCTGAGGATTACAATTTGAGGCCTAGGCACAAAAGTCCATGAGATTCTTACCTTCAGAAAAAGCCAGGGTGGCACTGTGGCTCAATGTAGTAGAGCCCTATCCTTCAATAAAAGAAGCTCAGACACTGAGTTCAAGCCCCAGGACAAGTACACAAAAAGAAAAGGAGGAGGAGGGATGAAGGGGAAGAAGAGGAGGAGAATGAATAATTAGGGTGAATTGTTTTTTATCAAAATATACCATATTCATATATGAAAATACAATTGAACTCCTCCATACAATTGATGCCAGTAAAACACCAGAGCTATATATTCATCTGTTATGTTCAACTGTCACATTGTAATTCGTTAAGAGTCAAATCTTGCTCAATTTTGAAGCAACTCCTTTTTAGCTTTGCCAGCATTCCTTTCCTTCTCAGATTCTTTCCAGAATGTTACATACATGGTTTGTATTTTCTAGTGTGCTATGTCGCTTCACTTTCACCTTCCCTGTCCAATCCCTAACAGACATCTTGTTTTAATAATCAAGATCTATGGCTAAAAATTCTATTAAGCCATATATACACATGGGAAAGTGGTCTTTCTAGACGGCTTCTGAAGATGTCATCATTAAATCATCAGGTAGTGACCTAAGGGTAGACCGTTAGAGAGCACAAGTCATAGTCCTACCAAAAACCTATGGACATTTGCTACTAAAAGGAAAATGGCTTGAAGAATAAATGATTCCGATAGAAACCACCAGATTCAACCCTGGCACTCTTTTAGTCCCCAAGTCTGAGCTCACAGATGGTCTTAATTAAAAACAAGTAGTTGTTAATTTATAGCACAGGAAACATTTTGAATTTGTTGTTGAAGTAGAGTTAGTAGAACCTTAACCCCCATCTCACCCCTACACAACTGCCCCCATGACTTTAATTCATGTGTACAGTTTCCTGATGTGTTCATAACTCATTTTTATTATAAATACAATACCTCTCTATTGCACTTAACAAAAGATACAAACAAAAAAAATGATAGAGAGGTATCCTATCACATTGATTTCTCCTACCTTGCATCCTTGAGTTTGGTCACAGTAGAAGCTGAACACAAAAATCAAGAGCCCTGCCTCTGGAACAGGAATATGGCAGGTCTCATCTTTTCTATAGGACACATCGTGTAACCGTGACTTCAGTGTCCTGAGCCTTTATAAAGTAGAGCATACCTTGTGCTGGCTATCCAGTTGTTCCAATCAATACTCCAAAAGCTGCCATGTCTCCCAGCCCCACTTCCACCCTTTGGCAACACACATTTAACAAGTCAACTCCACCAACAATTCGACTTAGAGCAGCCAATTCTGCTTCAAAGTATTTTCCTCATTTTCCCTCACTTGGCAATAATGAGTGTCTCTGACCCCACTCTACTTCATTCTTTGCAATAAACCAACACTACCACGCTATTTGTGAAGTTTTTCTAAAGGTGAGGGGCTCAGGGTGAAGGTCGAGTTAAGAATGGTAGGTTTATGATCTGGGAGAATATTCGACATTAAAGTTTATAAGATGGAGTTCAAACTTGACATGGCTTATAGCACAATCCCATGAGACTAGAAGTCACACTCTATCTTAAATAACTTTCCCTCATGAAACAAAACTCTTATGCCATTGAAAAGGTGCTTTGATGTTGACGTTATTTGCATTTACACATCAATACTTGCAATAAGTAGTTACTAGCTATTTCACTGTTAGCTTAACTCTCATGCCGAGAGTTTGGTAGATTCTTATGTATAATATTCATTTTACCTTAGCACATGTAATTGTATCTTATTATGTAGTTCAGTTGCATATGAAATTTTAATATACACATTTTAATTATTAGAGTAAACCCAATTCATTATGGGATTATTCAATTTCATCATTATATAGTACCTTTTACCTCTAGATGTATTTCTCCAATATAACTGTAATTGTGTCTTTTGACCTCTATCTTCCATATTACTTTTATCAAATTTTCTTTTAAGAGCTTTTATCTGAGTTTATAATTTTTATTTTTGTTATTATAATGGTAATGTATAGAGAGGCTACAGTCACTTAAGTCCAGTAATAAGTACATTTCTTTTTGGATGTCACCCCTTCCCTCACTCTCTTCAGTAACTCAAATTTTGTAATGCTAGGTACCCAGTTTATAATGTAACACTGCCAAACTAAACGTAGGAAGGGAAAACAAACAGAAGGTCTAAGGTGTGTCTCCTAAAGGTGATGGTTTTATTATTTTATTTTTATTATCTTTCAGGACTTGAACAAAGGAGTTGCCATTTAACGAAGTCATTTATGAATACCATGTATCTTGATCAATGTCACGCCTTGCAACATTCTCACCCATCCCTACACACTGTTACCTTCCCTCTCTCGTGTTAATTTTGCAGGATATACATTAAATTATTGCCTGCATTCTCCCCCTCTTCTCTTTATACATCTACCTTTCACCTCTTTTGTCCATCAACTTAAAGATAATTTAAAAAATAAAATTAGCTTTCAACGTGTTCCAATCCCATGAATCTTCATGTCAACAGTCCTTTCAAACGAAACTTTGGGGAAGTTAGAAGGCAAAGGCGCCAATCTACTTGTTCACCTTCTGGGATGAGGTTCTCTGAGGAAGCTGAGCTATGACAGAGGCTCTAAAAAGAAGCCATTTCTCGAAACCTATACCCAAACTGGAGAGATCAAATTTAACTCTTAAAGTGGAGAAGAACCCTGAAGATGATGAAAGGATTGCAAAGTAGACTCCATTGGGAAAGATGAAAGGGAACCGGGATTATTCTCTTCCTGGTGAAGGGAAGACTGATGCATGCTTTAAATACATTCTTAAGGTATTTCATCAGTCATTCCAGTGACCAGCTGTTCTCTATCCAGGGTGAGGACAGAACTAAAAGAAACAGCCTTAAATTCCAAGATGAAGGACTGAGGTTAGACCTAAGAAGATTCTCCTGAAAGGAAAGTGGTTTAATATGAGAATAGAATATCCATTCTAAAGTCTTTAAATCTGTCGGCGATTACCATCTTCCTTTCATAGGATATGATGGTGGAAAGACAAAGCAGGACAAATCCTCTCGGGCACCGGTCTGTACCTACAAAAATCTCACTGTGATTCCAACCCATCTAGTTTCATATACAACTACTTAGGGAAGAAGTTACCAGAGGCAGTTAAGCTAAATGTTAAATATTAGAAGAGTCTGGCAGAGAGAGGATCTTTTCCATCTTTCTGCATAAAACACTCTCACCTGTAATCCTACTTACTCAGGAGGCTGAGATCTGAAGATTGCAGTTTGAAGCCAGCCTCAACAGGAAAGCCCATGATACTTTTTATTTTTAATAAACTACTTGGTGTCATGGCTCAAGTGATAGAACTCTAGCCTTGAGCACAAAGAAGCTTGGGTACAGTGCCCAGGACCTGAGTTCAATTCCTCAGGATCAGCAAAAACAAAATTCTCAGCCTTACACTGAGTATCCCTGGCTCCAGTCACCAAGGCCACTTACTGACCTTACAATAGTATCGAACACTCACCTCATCTGTCCTGGAGATATGCAGAGATGCTGGCAAGAAAAAGAACACAAACATTTACTTCCTCACTATGAAAAATAGTCCCAGAATAGACATACACATAACTCCCAACGTCAAGGTAAATTGGCCATTGTGCAATAGAAAAGTCCTCTGTGTTGTATTATCTTTCTTTTTTCCCTCTTTCAGTATCATAGTATCTATAAGAATGTATGGAAGCAGGATATACCATAGAAGTGTTGAGTCACCCCAGAGGCATTCGAGATGATTTCATGCATAGGCAAATACTGACAGGGTCTCATTCTTCCTTTCTATCACAGTTACTGGTAGGAAAATTAGAAGGGACTGTGCAAAGTGAAGAAAAAGGAGTCAGAACAGCTGTTATTTTCAAGTCTTTATTCATAGACAGTGGCACTGAGAATTATTACCAGGACCCAGTCATTTTTCACTATGCTACACATGAACAGTGGACCAACTATTACAAAAATAAAAATACTAATTCTAGACAAAAAGAGCAATGCTGGTGGTATTACAATACAGACTTCAAACTCTACTATAGAGCCATAATAACAAAAACCGCTTGGTATTGGCACAAAAACAGACCAGAAGATCAGTGGAACAGAATAGAAGACCCAGAAATAGAACCACATACCTATAGTCAACTTGTATTTGACAAAGAAGCCAAAGATATACAGTGGAACAAACACAGCTTATTCAATTATTGGTGCTGGCAAAACTGGGCAGCCACATGCAGAAAACTAAAAATTGACCCTAGCCTTTCGCCATGCACAAGCATTAACTCAAAGTGGATCAAAGACCTCAATGTCAGACCGGAAACTATGAAATTGCTACATGATAAGAGTAGGAGAGACACTGGAACTCATAGGCACAGGCAAAAGATTCCTGAACAGAATCCCAGGGTCACAATAGATTGGAGAGAGACTCGAGAAATGGGACTACCTAAAAATAAAAAGTTTCTGCACAGATAAAAGCATAGTCGCAAAAGTAAAAAGACAGCCGACCAACTGGGAAAAGATTATTTACCAATAATACATCTGACAAGTGCTTAATCTCCAGTATCTACAGGGAACTCAAGAAACTAATCCCCCCCAAATCCAACAAACCATTCACTAAATGGGAGAGGGAACTAAAAAGAGACTTATCAGAAGAGATTAAAATGGCAAAAAAGCATATGAGAAAATGTTCATCATCTATGGTCATAAAGGAAATGCAAATAAAAACATCCCTAAGATACCACCTTACCCCAACAAGAATGGCCAAGATTTTGAACTCAGACAATGACAGTTGCTGGTGGGGTTGTGGAGAAAAAGGAACCCTATTACACTGCTGGTGGGAATGTGGACTAGTTCAGCCACCCTGGAAAGCAGTGTGGAGGTTTCTTAAAGAACTGAAAATTGACCTTTCGTATGATCCCGCCATACCACTTCTGGGCATCTACCCTGAACATCATAACCCAAGATATGATAAGGACACCTGCTCAACTATGTTTATCTCTGCACTATTCACAATAGCCAGGCAATGGAAACAATGCAGATGCCCTACTGCAGATGAATGGATACAGAAAATGTGGTGTATATATATACAATGAATAAAATGGCATTTGCAGGGAAGTGGATGAATCTAAAGCGAATCATGTTGAGTGAGACAAGTCAAGACCAAAGGAACAGAAGGCGCATGGTATAATATGTGGCTATTAAATCCAAACAATATAAGAGTGAGGACTCAATATTTGCATAAAAATACTACAAGCTGGCGCCAGTAGCTCACACCTATAATACTATCTGCTCAGGAAGCCGAGTTCTGAGGAGTGAGGTTCAAGGCCAGCCCAAGCAGGAAAGGTTGTGAGACTCTTAGCTCCATTAAAATCACAAACACAAAAATACACAAGTGGGTTGTGGTTCAAATGTTAGAGTGCCAATCTTCAGCAAGAAGAACTCAAGGATAGCAACCAGGCCTTGAGTTCAAGTTCTAGGATTGGCACCAAAACCAAAGGGCCATGAGATGTTATATTTATAGAATTATGATCATTATTCCTCTGAGTGATTCAATAACGGCTCTATTTCTGTTTCCCAGAAGAGTGCCTGTTTATAGTTGCAAACACTCAAAATCACATCTAGGCAATGAGTTACCTCACAGAATATTTGATATGGGTCTGAAGGGTTGAAATGGGTTTCTTAGGAATTCTTAGTCCTCTGATAATAAAATGCACAAAAAAATGTGTCAACACTGAGACCTTTATTAGCCAATTTGGTATCTTTATACTTATATTTTTGTTATCTCTGGACAAATAGCTATCTAGACTCAGTCATTTCATAAAGTTGACTAGCTTGTTATCTCATTTCAAAGAGAAAAAAACCCTAAACTTCCAAGATTCTCAATATTGTACTATAATCCTACATAAAGGATCACAGTCCAACAAAATAACCACCATAAAGGATACCCAAAAGTGGAAGGATCAAGAGGAAATGAAAACAGGGAGGGAAATGTCATGAAATTTAATGCATACCCTACAAAATTAAGAATATTGAGGGAGGGGGTTGGGAGGAAGGTAAGGAAGAGTGATGATCAACATTCACTGTTTTCTTGAAGTCAAGAATTCATTGTAGAGGCCAAGGGTTTGGCCTAGTGGTAGAATGCTTGCCTAGCATGCACTAAGACTGGGGTTCGATTTCTCAGTACCACATACACAGAAAAAAAAGCCAGAAGTGATGCTGTGGCTTAAGTGGTAGAGCTCTATCCTTGTGATAGTCCAAAAACAGTGCACAGGCCCTGAGTTCAAGCCCCAGGACTGGAAAAAAAGAATTCATAGTATACACCACAAAATTAGTAAAAAATAAGGGAAGGGGCCAAAGGGGGTGAAAATGTTGAAGAGATGACACTGATCAAGATGCATTGTGTACATAAACCACTTCGTTAAATGGCGAAAAATTAATACATATTCTACAAAATTTTTTAAAGTGAGGGAAGAGATGAGTTGGGAGCATTATATAAAAATGTTGGAAGATATAACATTGAATAAACCATACTATATTCATAAACCACTTGTTGAATAGTAACTCATTTGTACAGCTACTTAAAGATAATTTATCCAAAAAAATCTTTTAAAAAATTTTAAAAGATTCACTGTATTAAATACTTTGCTATATGGCAACTCCTTTGTACAATCATTTAAAGGTAAAAATAAAATTTAAGAGCAAGGCGCTGATAGATCATACCTGTTAATTTTAGCTACTCAGGGGACAGAGTTTTGAGGATAGAGATTCAAAGCCAGCCCAGACAGGCAAAGTCCATGAGACTCATTTCCAACTAGCCACCAGAAAACTGGAAGTGGTGCTGTAGCTCAAAGTGGTAATGTGGTAGCCTTAAGCAGAAAAGCTCAGGAACAGGACCCAGGCCCTGAGTTCAAGCACTGCAACCTCCATAAATAAATGAATAAATAAAAATAAAATGTTAAGATGTGAGAATTCAGTCACTATCATGTTTTAGAAAGAGATTAGATCATTTGTTCTTTTAGGAGTGACAAGGGCTCTGTTAAGAATTAAAACCAAGAGGAGGGAAATGAGGACAAAAACATGAGAAGGGGTATCAATGCATGAGAAGTAATATATCTACTACCTGACAAATCTAACTGTAACTCCTCTATTCATTATCCCAACAATTAAAAAAAAAAAAGAATTAAAACCAGGCCGGTACTAGCAAACGAGGAGAATGGATGAGCCTTTTATAGACCAACATGGTTCCAGTGAGTTCCGAGGCCCTCTGAGTTAGGACTAGTACTCAAGAAAAAGTGCACAAAGGAAATGTTACTTTGGAGACCAAAGCCATGTATGGAAAGGTCAGTCCAGAAAAGCCATTGATGATGGGGGCCTAAACCTGAAGGGACAGAGGCGTCTTACCCAATCTTGGGAGGAGCGGGAGAGTGGAAAGAATAAGGAAGACTCAGAATCTGGTACTTCAGAATCCCTTCCTTTGGGCTGAGTTAGTTATCTTGGTGAAGTGTTACATGAATACAACTCCAGCTTTAAGGCTTGACAAACTAGAGGACACTGGCGATCATAAACATGGTGTCGCAGCTAAGCTCATGGCCACTTGGCCAAAGCTACAGCACAATGTGAGGATTAAACCTGATTTAAGAGCCATGTGTAGAAATGAACAGAACTTCAACTATGACACTGTAGCCTAAAGGCTGCAGCAAGACTGACAGGATGACTGGAGTTGGGCAGATGTTTCTCCCATATGAATAGAAGGTAGGGACGGGGCTAAGCCTACTGATGGAAGGTCAGGGGGCTTAGCCCATGGGGAACACAAGTATATAAAAGCTGGGTTGACAGCTATTTTATAACAGATGATCTGCTAATTGCATTTTATTAAATAGCCCAAAAAAGATTGCCTGAGTAAAAGCATAAATAATACTCAAAATGAGAATACTAACCACAATAAGGGCATCCAAAGTCACAGGAAATCATTTTTTAAGCACGAAAATGGATACCATCGCAGCATTTATTTCAAATTTCCCCAATCTGCTCAGAATGAACATTTTAAATAATCATCAGTGTAACCATCAATATTCAAGTGGTCTTCAAGTTATCACAGACAAATACCAAAATTTACATATTAAATTTAGCATAGTTACTAAATCCAAATTGTAAGGAGGCATAGAAATAATTATGGTAGCTATGGAGAACTAAAAATTCTAGCGATAAATAAAGTAAAATTAAACTCTGGCACTTAAATTACTTTCATTTACATGAAGGAGCATTCAACTATTGAATATTCAATTAATGTAAGGAAGAAAATAGTATCGTCATCAGTAACCTATCCTATCTCAAAGCATTCTTGCTTCCTCATAAATGGTTTTTGATATCTCACTGTATGGATTTTTCTTCCACATTTATAATGATTTAGCTCTAAAGATATAAATGTCTTAACAGAATTCTGAGTACAACACCCAAGCTGAATGTCAATGACAGATGACACCAGTAGTAGCAAGACATCAAAAAAAAAGAGATCCAGTAAAAACCACAGTGCTCTTGCCAGCACAAGCGAGAAAGGATTCTGAGAGGAAGAGATCAGAGAAAAAGAAATCAAGAAAATTCACTGTAATTAAAGAGGAAGTAAGTGTGTGACCACTGAAGTGTACAAGCAAACGCTCGAGAGGCGAAACGCCTGAGAAAGACTGTATGGTTCTCTAGTCTAAATCATCGGTAGGCATGCTTCTTTCACATATTCTACAGGATTGAAAAAAAAAAGTACTTTTCTAGTCGTTGGCTAATATAAGTTGAATTTTTTTTATCCTATACCTACCTTGACCTAAGTGTTCATGAGTAAGAAAAGGATGGCTATTTCCATCAATAGTCACCTACCTATTCATGGTTTAGATATTTTGGATCCTATGTGAAGGTTAAAATTCTCATTGCAATCCACGTAGGCATGCAATCTACAAGAGCACTGTGCTAACTTCTGCACTCCACTTCCTTTCCTGGATACAGCATTTCAGAACTATTTCCCACAAATTACCTATCTTCATAAACTGACTTGAAACAAGCCTTCCATCCATCTCCACCTACAACACAAGCCGAGCCACAGCACAAGTCACCTCCCAGCTGTCCTGCTACTCTGCTGTCATTCCCTGCATGACATCATCGGTGGACGGGACATCAATCCTCTTCTCAGGCCAACAGCTAAGGCAGGCCAGGGTAAAATCACCACCCAGAAGCTGTACCATTTTTTTATGAGAAGTTGTTTTGGGGGAAACCAAGCAATTAAAGCCCTTGGTAAGTGAAGAAAACATTGTTCAAGTTAGCTCTTGGGTGCAGGTTTTCCAAGGACTTTCCTGACCTCATTCACAGGACTGACAAGCAGGCAGTAACAGTCAGCTTTGTGGTTCATTCCTCGTACGTTTATTGACACTCTAGACATTGTATAAAGACTCGACCCTTTACCCCTTTTGACTCACAGGCATGCCTGAAACCCTCACTGACTATCTCTCTCTTGTTCAAATCTAGTTTGGCTTTAAGATGAGAGATCAAATGCCAGCTCCTACAGACCAATTTCCGTGAACCTTTTTCAGGGAACTGTAACAATTTTTTTCTCCCAAGTCTCACAGAATTATGCTCATGGATCCCTTTTATGGAACACATTGTAATTCTTTACATGTATTGTTCCCTCCTAATACACTACATCTAAGTAACTTAAAGCCAAGATTCATGTCATGCTACTACCCTGTTATCTTCCTATTCCCAAAGAATAAGTAGTTTCTCACATGATATGCTCATGAACTAGCTCTTGTCCACCAAAGGCTCAAGACAGATAAGATGTTTGATGATAAAGGCATTTCTCTTATTCTCTGCAGTAAAAAACCAATCTCAAAGTCTCTAAAAGTAGACTTTGAGATGAAAGATGAGCCTAAAAGATGAAATAAAACTGTAAGTACAGCATAGTACATGATCCTAATCCCAGTATCAACACTGAAGGAGGCAGCAGGCACAATTGATCAAGATGGGATTCAACTTCACCTTTCCATCTATTCATGAGTTTTCTTAAAAGAAAAATACATTGAAGAACTAAATAGTCATTGCCTACTTAAGTGCTCCAGATGAACTTTTTTAAAAAATTTTGTGGATTCATTAAAACAGCCCCATTGAGCATTTTATCATCTTCTATCAACAGTTATTTATGAGCAAGGAAATTGGGTTAGCATATGTACTCTGATTTTGAAAAGTTAAAGTTCACAGAGTTTTCTAATTTGCCATTTGCTTGGTTCAAGTGGTCTAATTTATCAAAAGGAAATCTTGATTGTTTTTGAGAAAATACTGAGCCTACATGGACTAAGTGGGAGATAGGACGCTAGACCTCCATTTTTTTCTTCAGGAGATGGGAACCTAGTAATAAAAGGTAAGGTATAGAGAAGAGAGTAATGGGGTTGGTATTTAAACACCTGGATTCTAGGTCCATGCTTGTATAAATAAGCTATGAGTCCTGAGTAAGTAGTTGGTTCTTTGTGTCTCTCCCACTCTCTCCCCCACTCTCTTCCCCACTCTCTCCTCGGGTTTAAACCCAAGGTCTCAGCACTGTCCTTGAGCTTTTATGTTCAAGTCTAGTACTCTACCATTCGAGACAGTGCTCCACTTCTAATTTCTGGTTAATTGCGGACTGCCCGGGCTGGCTTTGAAGTGTGAACCTTAGATCTCAGCTTCCAGAGTAGCTAAGATTATACCAGTATCTGGTGTCTTGACTTTTGGCCTCTCTTGCCTATAAAATTAGATAATGCCTTCCAAAAGTTTTTCTGTAAAATGAGACAGTCATCAACATGACACAATTAGAACAATGTTGAATCAAATTTCGTACCTGTGGCCAACTCAAAATGACACATAAACCAATTTACTAACATAAATCTACTCCTGCACATCAATACACATCACCTTACATTATACTCATTCTCTAAGACAATAACCAGCTTGTAATTCCTTCTTGCATGGTATTTCATACACATGTAACCAAGCACATTAGCCTTTCTCTAGAAGGAAAATGGAAGTGCACGGACAATGTACACACATACTTCACAAGATCCCATCATTTAAGTGCAATAAAAGCTATGATATGCCAGGAAGTGGTGGTTCACACCTGTAATCCTAACTACTCTGGAGCCTAAGATCTAAAGATCACAGTTTAAAGCCAGACCAGGCAAGCAAAGTCCATGAGACTTTTATCTCCAATTAACTACAGAAATTCACAAGTGGATGGACGTGTGGCTCATAGTGATGGAATGCTAGCCTTAAGCAGAAAAGCTTAGGGACAGGTGCCCAGGCCCAGAGTTCAAGTCTCATGACTGACCAATAAAAAAGATACAAGGTAAAATTAACAACACTTAACACTATGATGCCCCTTAAGTTACATAATAAGCAACTTAAAGAGAAAAGTTGTTTGGCATATCTACACAGATGCACAGAAAACACATAAATGCACAAATACATTCATGAGGAAATAAAGACTAAATACTCCTAACAATTATAATCCTTACCTCTATAGTTGGTCATGTGGTCATCTGTGGTACTTACAATTACTTTCTCCCTTTACTTACTCTGTTTTCCCTTTGTCTCAGCAAACCCTCTTTAGCTAGTTATGATTTTACACTGGGCCAGGTAATACAAACCTTCATTCATAAAGGGTCTGGACAATTGTTAGTCTATTAACTGTTATAATTATAGTTTTCCTTCCACCCTAATCACCGAACATGTTAATACCAAAAGACACCTTAGGGGATCTGCTATAACCCAGACACTAAGAAGTAGCCATCCAAGCCCCCGAACAGCAGACCCATCAACCCAGGCCTCACATTAACTTCCTTCTCTGCTCGTAGATTCAGAGGCATGAAGAAGCCACAGAGTTCAGGCAGTAGGACTCACTTCCAGTTCAATGGAACCATTGTGTCCCCTGGTGGAAACACTCCTCCCTTTACAACAAAGGCCTCTAGGTCAACACAACAGAAGGTCATGGGAACAGGAAGCAAAAATTTTGTTAATCGGTCACTGGGAATAATCATGGGTGGTGTTTCTACCATTTTGACCATGTGATTCTTCAATCCATTGATTCTAGTTATGGAGAAAAAAAAACGCCACTTATTCAATTCAGAGACGCTGCTCAACGTTCTGCATACTTGGAGAATTTCTCTTTGTCAGTGTCCTTTCAAGGTCTTTCTAGTACAGAGTCAAAGTGCTACAACTATCTGCTCTCTTATACCTCAATATCCCACATAAGGTTCTGCAAAGCAGAAACTGGAGTCCACAGGTACAGAATGGGAAGAGTCAAAGTGTAACAGGAGTGGAAACCATAGGCATTTGAGATATTTCTTACAACTTACTTGTTCCTCTCTTTACTAGAAACTGTAAATTCTCACCTGAATATCTGAGAAGCCTTGAAGTTCTGCAATCCCTTTCAAGATCCTAAAGGTTTAAGAATTTCAGAGGAGGGCCTGGAGTTTGGCCTAGTGGTTAAAGTGCTTGCCTAGCATGCACCAAGACCCAGGTTCGATTCCATGGTACCACATACATAGAAAAAAGCCGGAAGTGGTGCTGAGGCTCAAGTGGTAGAGCTCTAGCCTTGAGAGAGTCCAAGGACAGTGCTCAGGCCCTGAGCTCAAGCCCAGGACTGGCAAAAAAAAAAAAATTCAGAGGAAAGGAAGTACAACAACCCTCAGGGCTAACACTGAACCAAGTTTAGTGCCAAGTCCCATTACTGATTATTTTTCCAATTCACCAAAACTTCATTTTCCTAGACTAGTGTTCAAGTGTTCAGTTGGAATTGTAACAATGCTCATAGGGCTACTGTGGCAAAACGGTTAAAAGTTCTATGAATTACAAAGATCCATTTTATATTTGCCAATACCATTGTTGAGTCTGGCCTCAGTTTCTTCGTCTGTAGTTTTTACATGCATAACCTCTTCCAAGTCTACCTTCTGCGAGCCCAGAGTAGGCATAGACGAGTCTCACCACAAAAAGGGGTATGTATGTTAGCTAGATTTAACCATTTTATATGTATTTATGTACATATGTGTGTTTATATGTATATATATGCTTAATATGTATGCATATATATTTTATATATATATTTAAAGTATGTTGTACTTGATAAACATGTATAGTTGTACCTGTCAATGTTTAATTATGTCAATAAAAAATTGGGAGAGGAAGATTACTTGTGAGATTCTGGATGGGGTCTAAGAAAATTAAGTGAATCAAAGCAAAGTCTCATTCAGGCAGTATTTATGTTTTTGACAAGAGCTTAGCTAGTTTTTCATACCAAGTTTACGTAGGCCCGTCTACCCTCCCTCCACCAAAAAAAAAGAAAAAGAAAAAGTTCATGTTATCCTGTATGAGTCAGTATTTTGCTGAGGTAAATTTTTTCAATAGCTTCTGCTTAATCAAATAAAATTCCTACTCTAATTGCAACATAAAAGACCAGCCATTGTATCATTCATAACATCTGTACAAATAAAATTTCTAGATATGTAAGGGGTTTGGAAAATTTTATGTTTCATCTATCACATTCCCACAGCTTGTCTTACACTGCATGTTACAGTCCAACTGGAAGATAAATTTTCACCCCTACATCTGAAGTAGTTTCACATACAACCAGTTTATGATTGCATCTCTTTTGTAGTTTCCATCTCATATTTTTAGAGGATTAACTCATTCCATGTTTGAAAGCAAAAGACAATCGCTGTGCTACGTATCTAAGAAAGGTAATCATGCATGGTTTAACATCTGGCAAAAGAACAGGGTGACTATTTCTGTTCCACAAGGGAGGATTTCCCATCAGGGAAGTGACTTTAAAGGAAACTACTTGGATAGGAGGAAGAGGGAAAACGAATCAACAAATAAAACTCGTCAAGGGACCACTGAGTGGGGAGCCTTTTCTCTTAGACTTAGTGTGCTGAATAACTCCGTTATGTAGGTATTATTCTCATTCACACTTGAGCAAAACATCAAAGACTGTTATTCCACAACTATCATACTGAAGATGGGACGGGATGCAGCTGTCTCCAGCCGTGAGACTGTGCTGCTTCCAGACTGAAGCTAATTGGACAGCATATCTACTCTGCAGCAAAGTGGAGAGGGAAAGAAATGAGTCCCAGATTAAGAGAGCGAAGACCATCAATTTCAGAAAAGAATCACTGAAGAAGGACGATAGAAAGAGAACAACGCAGATGCAACAGTGATGTCTACCACAAAGGAGTAAGGCAATTTCAAAGGAAGGATGGCTGAAAATGTTAAGCATTAGAAAATTCAATACAACTGGCATTCCGCCTGTTAATGTGATCACCATGAATCTGAAAAACCACATAGATCATCATTAATGCCTTCCCCCTCACCAATTAGTAAAGGGATCGAATGAACTCCCTTCCCAGCTCTCCCTTCCCACCCTTCCCACCCCCATTCTACCTCACAGTTGAGAAACTTGTAGCCTGGTCTTAGGGTTTCCAGTTGGTGCCTGGTTCACTCTGCTTTCACACATTCCAGCCTCATCTCCCCTAAAATAGTTTCATGTGATTCTTCTCTGCACAGTTCAAAATGGCTTTGCTCTAAGAATCCAGTACTTTTCTAGTCTTTTCCACTCCCTAGACATCTTTTTAAGTTGCTCTCCAGTAAGACTAACTCTAGTAGCTTTCTCTGCTTGACTTTAAATTGGTTATGCTGTCTGTGTGAGCTATTTGCTGTTTGACCTTTATTCTACCTGTACCCCAGTTTATCATCTGTAAAAATGGAAATAAAAATATTTAGCGCTTGCCCCCTATAATTATTTTGAGAATAAAACATGCAAAAAGTTTTGAAATACTCCCTACACTACTAAGTCCTCAACAAATTTTAGCCATTAAATGAACTTTATGATTTTACAATGACTACCTTTTCAGCTAAATGCCATATAAAAGCCTGGAATAAACATAGCCATAATATGAATAGTGGTATTAGCACCAAGAGTTGAACCCAAGTAATATTTAGTCTCTCAGCTTATGCTTTTAGCCACTTTGCTATAATCACAATTAACTAAGTTCTGCCTCTACAGTGCAATCCTTATATTTGTTCTTACTATCCACTCTCTGAAGAGCCTATCATACTCAGATTACTGATTTTTCTTTTGCCAATCCTGGGCCTTGAACATAAGGTCTGAGCACTGCCCTTGGGCTTTCTCAAGGCTAGAGCTCTACCATTTAAGCCACAGCACTACTTCCGACTTTTTTCTATGTATGAGGTACCGAGGAATCAAACCTGGGTCTTAGTGTATGCTAAGCAAACACTCTACTATTAGGCCAAACTCCCAGCCCTGATTTCTTAAATATAGTCATTCTAAATCCAAGCATTGACTCTGAACTTTCTCTGAAGGTGATAGCCTACCAATTTTTAATTCTTTACTTTTCCATGTGATGCTTATTTATTACTTCTTTTCACCCGTTCTGGAGCATGAACTCAGGACCAGGGTACTGTCCCTGAGCTTCTTTTGCTGAAGGATAGCACTCTACTACTTTAGCCACAGTGCCACTTCCAGCTTTTCCTATGTATATGGTGCTTAGAAATCAAACTCAGGGATTCATGCATGCTAGGCAAACACTCCACCACTAAGCCACATTCCCAGCTCCGACTGCTTGTACGTTTTTAAACTGCTGTATTTTCCTATCACTTCTAAATCCACAAATCACTTTCAAATCCATCAGCTCCTCATGTTTTATTTCCCTGTGAGTTCCTGCACTTGGTGGCAGAACTATGACTCTGCTGCTCTGTGCCCTGGTCCACGACATTGTCATGAAGCAGATCCCTAGAGACAGTTGTGTGAAGGGTGTGGATTGTCCCAGGCACACAGTTTCACATTGACTGAAGAAACCAAATTACTCAAGAAAAATGTGATTAAGGTTTTTAAGGGTCTCATTTTTCCTTTCTGAAATAACTTTTCAACTTTTAGGAACTCCATTTTCATTTCAAATGCCTATTGCTGCAAACTGTCATCTCTTTCTTCTCATACACTATTGACACATCTTCATTGCTGGCAAAGTGGGAGATTTTGTTGCCATAGTGACCATGAGATCTGTCTCTAGACCATTTCTGTCACTGTGACTGAAGAGATTTTCTAGGCCATCCATCTCTATTTTGATTTAATATAATAAATCCCCCAGGTTAAGTCAAATAATTTAAATTACAGAAGGCATTACTCTGCTTTTGACTTAGCAGGAATGGTACCAGAGTGCCTCACCAGTACTTGACAGGGGCTCTGTCTCAGAAGTTCTCACAGCTCAGTCTCAATAGTTTGACAAAAGTAGAATGTCACCACTAGTTGACTGACACCAGTAGCATCTCACCAGTATTTAACAACAGTTCAGTCTTACTCCTAGTTTTTGTATACCTCAAGGAGTGGCGTTAACATTACCATAGGCATGAAATCACACGTATGAGATATATTCACATGTATAATCCTAAGTGGTTAATTCACGTAACTATTTTCCGTATGCACAGGCCAATAGTTACTGCTTGCTTCCATTATTCATAGTTATCCGTGGTATCTTTCTCCACTTAATCCCATGACTTCCAAAATTAAAACTTAAAAAGGCGAGTTCAGTGTGGTTTGGACAATGACCATCCTTCACTGGAGGCACAGAAGAAGCAGATGGGGTGGGGAGAACGAGGTCAAAGTCATTCTGAGGCATTCTGGGCTTGCGGTGTCCAACTAGACATGAAGACTCCTGGTCAAATTCTTCTAAAGAGATGTCCTATTGAGCCCAGCTCAAGGTTGACAAACATCTTATTCACACAAATGATTGCTGGCTTCTATGAGTTTGAAACATGAGTTTTATATTTCTGGTATTAGACTAGCCATTTGACCGGATTTTATAGAGTCCATCACCTATGCTGAGAGAAGTATTTCTCAACTTAGAAATAATCTTGCTAAGAGGAAAATTTCTAATTTCTAGTTAAGCTATTTATAATGTCCTCTTGTAATAAAGCATACTGGAAGTAGATTCAGATGCAGCTCTATGGATCATGTTCTTGACATTTCCAATTTCAACCATGTCACCACGATGGGGGGAACAATCATGATTTAGTATGCTGAGCAAAGTTCACTCACTGATCATCCCAGGATTTAATTAGAAAATGCTCAAGTTTTCAAGGCAAATATGAGCTATATCTGTTCATCTCTCCTAGCTCTACTCTATTAACCTATTTGTTACCATTAGAGAACTGGAACATTTAGCACAGCCTAACGCTTCAGACTACCAGTCATGTATGCAATAAATACATTCAACAAGGCCAATTGCTATGTAAACATCAAATGACCCCATTTTCTTCAAACCAATTGACACTGCTTTCTCTTTCATCCTTTTCAACAGTGATGTTTTCCTTACACTTGTTTATTAAAATAAATTTATATCTGAAGCAATAAAGGCATACTCTTGCATGGGTTGTTTGTTCTGAGGCTCAAACTCTATACCTGAGCACTGTCCCTGAGTTCTTTTTTGCTCAAGGCTAGCACTGAGCCACTTGAGCCACAGCTACTTCCAGCTTTTTCTGAGTAGTTTCCTGGAGATGAGAATGTTTGGGGCTTTCCTGCCCCAGCTGGCTTCAAACCGCCAATACGCAGATCTCAGTGTCCCCAGGAGCTCAGATTATTGGTCTAAGCCTCAGGTGCCTGGATCGTCATGTGGTTTTTGCTGTGATATATACATTAAAGAGAAATAAGAAGTATTTGTGTTTCTTAACGTCAGTTGAACTATGTTGAACACTTAGAAATAACTTAAGACCAACATTACGATGCATTCCTACAAAGTCCACTGTGATGCCCTGTGCCGAACCACACCAAACCTTCCTAGGATTTACTTCTACAATTTGCTTTGCACAACCCTAAAAGGAAAACACCAAGCAGATCAACTGGAAAGACAATGCAATAAATTTGACTGAAATTTGACATTTTTAAAACATCAACTCAGTCCCGTCATACCTACGCATTCTTCTCCCACTAATAATCTAATATCCTTGTCTTAAAACTCATCAGTTTCATCCTGCTGTCCTTTCTGCTACTAATACTACCTCCAAACATTTCCTCTGCCTAAGATTTTTTTTAAAAAATAGGCTCTTCTTTTTACGTGTAAGTAAATTCAGTCATTAAGAGTTAGAAGCCTAGATGCTGGAGTAAGATGGAATTAGCTTCTGGCCCTTAAGTCATAGGATACCTCAAAGTAATTTATTTACCTTTTGAGAGAGAGAGGCTCAATTATCCCATCTATAAATTTAGGATACTATGATGTTAAGAATTAGCCAGGTACTGGAGACTCACGCCTGTAGTCCTACCTTACTCAGATCTGAGGCTCACAACTCAAAGCCAGCCCAGGCAGGCAAAGTCCAAGAGACTTACCTTCAATAAACTACCAGAAAAAAAAACAGTTGAAATAGAATGGTAGCTAAAGCTTTGAGCAAAAAAATCCCTGAGTCTAAGCCCTATGACTGGCATACATACATACATGCATACACACACACATGACTTTAATAAAGAAGCATGTCTACACAATTGCCAAGATGGGATCTCCAAGCTCCCAATCATTCCATTGCTCATTTGCCCGGAAGGTCAAGGATGAGAAGCTGACCCAGAGACCCGCTGTAATTCTTCTCTGGGTCAAAGTGTGGGACATTTAGAAATCATCACACACAATGGACAAGCTCTCAAGAGAGAATGCCCATATTAAATTTACGCCTTAGACTGTGTAACCTCCCACATCCTAACCATGTCTCATGGACTCCAAAAGAGAGCTTATAAAATTGTTAAGGTTCTTGGCACTAAAGTTTGTAAGATATGGTGGCCAGAGGAGGCCATCACTTAGGACTACATGCGCCAAGTTCATAGTTGCCTTCATACGAGTCACAGGATCGCCTCAGTGAGTAACGTTTGCAGCCACAACTACCATCTAAAAAAAGTATTCATTGCTGGAGAGAAAACAAAGGCTATTCTCGGCCACAGAAAAATCATGATCAAAAATGTGGATGCATGTTTCTTCTGTATGTTGTCTTCCAATGAAAACCAATTATAGTTATAATCTAGATATAATCTCTAGCCACAGCACTGGGCCATCGGTCTTTTGGAAGTCCTCTGACTGCCTGCACTGTGCTCTCCAGGCTGGTTCAGCCCCATGTCTTCATTATATTAACTGCATGGCCCAAATATGAGATCATCGCATGATGGAAAGGATCAAGAATTCAGATACTCTAGACAACTTGTTTAATTAGCTGTTCACACCCACAGGCTTTGGGATTATTATGTTTTGGGGTTGAGAAGGTAAGAAGATCAGAAAAACTTAGTCACCTTTCCAAATATATTACCAGAAAGAAAACTCCATTTGAGTTGGTCTAGCATGCCCAAGGCCCTGGGTTCAATCCCTAGCACTGCAAGAAAAGAAAAAGGAAAAAAAAAGTGGAGGAGGAATAGAGAAGGGAACACAATGTGGGAGGGGAGAGAAGGGGACCAGGAAAGGAGGGGAGGGGAAGAGAAATGGAAGAGAGGAAGAGGGGATTGGAAGAGGAGAAAGAAGGAAGAGGAGAAGAAGGGAGGGGAGAACAGAAGATGGGAGAAGAGAATAAAAGAGAAGAGGAAGAGAAGACAAGAGAAGAGCGATGAAACACACTTCCAATTCATTTATCACTGAGTTACAAACAAATGGAATTCACATTCCTCTACCTGGCAAAGTAAGAAAATCCAATGAGGCTGAGCGCTGGGGGCACTGAGGCTCCTATCTATGGAGCCAGTGCCTCCATATACTGAGACAGAAGGACTGATTGAACACCTCACCTCAACTCCAGCTAAAACAACACAGCCAGACACTGCCCTCCAGTATCCCTCATACTAATTAAAAACAAAGTCTAACAAGTCAAATCAAATCCAATCCCCTATCAACATTAGATTTAAGTCACAGTTAACCAAAAAAAAAAGGTTTCAATTCAGAACGCTAAAGGTTCTTTTTTCATTCAAGCAAATTTGTAAAGATCCAGGAATCTGAAACCACCACAAAAGGAAACTAGAAAAAAGCTCATAAAAAGGGGGGGGAGAAATGTTCACAGTGTTCTTGATCAAACTAAATAAAGTCCCATTGTAATTTTCAGCCTAAGAAAACCTTTTAATTCTTCACTTTTTTTTCTTGACTCGGCACAGCTTCATCTATCTGCCTTATGAATAACATCATATGAGCTTGTGTTCTGATTCTCACTTTTCATCTGTGGTTTGGATCTAGCCCACAGTGTCTTTGCTTAGCTCTGACACACATTCGTCAAGATCACTTCATTAGTAATGGAAAAACTGTGCATGGTACAAGAAATTATTTTGGGGGAAAAAAATCTAAAACTTTAAAATGTTGAATTTAATTTACCATAAAATCTGGACTGCAATTAAATCGTCACACTGATTGAAAATTCACTGTGGGGCATTTTTTTTATGAAAAGAAAAGTACAGCTATCTGTAACATATTACAAAGAGAACACGCAACAATGCATGATCATTTTCACCACAGGAAATAGCATAAGCATCAAGAGATTTGGGTGACTGAGAATGTCTGCAATAATCCGAGCATTTTCCTTTTGCCTTTGTTTTCTCTTGCAGAGAAAATACTTTGTTATAGAAAATAATTCTCCATTAGAGAAAGAATGAATGCCCACATCCTCTTGATTCTTGCAGATATTGCATGCTGTAAAGTTGACATTGGAAAGTGATGACCAGGATCCAAGAGAGCAAAGCAAGTTGAACAGGCCACTGGCAGATGTCAACCACCCTGCCGTATCACACAGGATACCAGTTCTGGAATTTTGTCTTGTTAAATAAGCAGTTGAAGGATTAGAGTTAGGCAAAATAATTCCATTTATGCATTTCAATTAACCTGTATAAACTATTTTTCCAACCCAAATATGTCGGGAGCCATTATGCTTGTTCTCCTCGCTACTCTGGAAGCTCAGAGCTGAGGATTATGGTTTGAAGCCAGCCAGAGCAATAAAAACTGTAAGACTGTTATCACCAATCAACCACCCCCTCCAAAAAAAAAAAAGAAGCCTGGAAGTGGAGCTGTGGCTCAAGTGGTAGAGTACCAGCCTTAATTAAAAACAAAAAAGGCAGTATCCAGGCCCTGAATTGTAGGTCTATAACTGGAATACTCTAAAATGATACATAAAAATAACATACAAACCTAATTCACTAATGAATCGAACAGTAAAAACAAGGGGTCCATCATAATAACCTAGCATGAATGAGTAAAGTAGAATAAATGCTAAACAGTATGTCTAAACAGTACTGCTTAGGCAAGGCCAATGCAGTTTCACCAGGGGTCATTTAAGAATGAGGCCCCACAGAAGAACAAACTGCCCAGCTGCTAAAGGAAGGACCCCCACCCTCCCAGGAGACCGGTTCCACCAGGGCACGACCTTTCTGGTGATTATTGCATTGCCGCTACCCTGCACCCATCCTCAGACAAAGCCTTGGGAACCCTCTCCTGGAACTTTTTGGAGAATGTAACTAAGTTCATTTTTCCTGACAATTAGGGTATTTGAGGACATTGGATCCTTCTCCAATCTGGAGCTTTTTCTCAGTTATCCTACTCATATTTACACCATATGACATGAATGATACATTCAACTAAGTATTCTCTGCACACATTTTTATTAACTCTGCACACATTTTTACTAATTCATTTAGTCCCTTAGCATTTGTTGAGACTATTGTGATCTGGGCACTGGAAAACCTGTAGCATCTAATTCTCCCATCAAGCCTTACACTCTGAAGACCATGACAACTCTTAACTGGCATCATTCTATCACGCTGGTTTTAGGTGACATTCCTTAGGTGCTATTGGAGTTCTAGAGATCTCTCATGCATTATTTCTAATTGTCAAGAGGCACTACTATTTCTGTTTTATGGAGGAGGAAACTGAGGCTGGAAGCACTTAAAGTCTAAACTACCAGGTCTGAAGTACTCATTAACAATTGACCCAAAATTTCCAACCATTCTGAGTCTTCCCACAGGCCACACAATCCTACCTCAGTAGGAGAAAGTAAACAAATAACCAGCATTCTTTTTTGCAAGGCTGTTTGTGTTACTGTTGCTTATTCAGAACCATTTAAATGCAAAATCTTTAACCACACAGACAAGCAGAGCTGAACTGCAAATTTAATGAAGGTCAATAAAAATAACACTGGCAGGATGAGAAAAATTGGAAGAGAAAATGCCTAGTGTACCAAATTCTACTTTACCTAACTGAAATGTATACTGTTTCCTTTGGCTTTATTCTCTCTTCGACATGAAATGCCTATTCAAGAGAATATCCTTCCCTTGCTAAAATAAATTAGGTGAATAGAGTTCTTGCCCTTTGTGATAAAGCATGCCCAGGAGACCCACTATATCAACTTCTACTCTGCACTCACCACAATGTGAAAATACCACCTTCCATCTTGGATTTACTCTTCTGAGGCCAACATTTTCTAAACCTCTGCAATTCATTAAATATTACTGTCATATCATATACTATGAACGTTACAGAACTTTGGCTAGTATCTCTCCAAGGCATACATTTATATATCTAAATTTTTTTCAACCCTGGACACCACAGTTACTCTGCACGCTCATGCTTTCCTTCTTATTTCATAGTCTAAGATGGAGCATTGAGCATCTAGGGAGAAAGCATTTCACTTTTACAATATTCATGCCAAACTGAAAGAAAAACAGGAAAAAAATCTCAAAATTCTAACAATATTTTTACTGTAAACACTACTTGCCTGCAAAGACCTCTTCAACTGAGCACATTTCTCAAGATATTTTTATTAGCATCAGTCACAAGTACTAGCACATTTCATGCCGACATGCATACATGCACATGCAAATTACCTGGGTTGAACTCATCAGCCGCTCCACTCTTCCTCATCTGCCTTATCTACTTCCCAAACAAATCTCAACAGGCTTCAGTGTTCCATTTTCTCATGTGTATTTTGATCATATTCTCCCTCCTCCACCCTCTGCCTTCCTACCACATCTGCTTTGGACTCGTCCTTTGCTTTTTTAGTGTATGCTCATTGTTTTCCCATGGGTTTCACCACTATGTATTACAATTGCCTGTACAATATTTAATGAGATTAACCCCTCATTTACTCTGTTTCCAATCCTCTCAACTCCTGTTATTCAATAGCTTTCACTGAGTTTTGTTTTGCCATCTTCATTCTCAGATGCAATACATTTCAGTATTGTTCAACCTGTAACATCCTCTGCCCACATATGATGTATTTTGCACATTTTTAAGGTCAAGAAAACTGAGGCAAGGGTTGGAATTGCAAGGATGGATCAGGGCAAGGATGGAAGGGGAAACACTGGACCAAGATGCATTATTGTATTCAACTGCTTTGTTGAACGCAACTCTTTCGTATAACCACTCAAAAGATTTTTTTTGCCAGTCCTGGACTTGAACTTAGGGCCTGGGCACTGTCCTTGTGCTTGCTCAAGGCTAGATCTCTACCACTTGAGTCACAGCACTTTTGGCTTGTGTATGTGTTACCAAAGACTCGAACCCTGGGCTTCAGGCATGCTAGGCAAGCACTCTACCATGAGGCCACACTCTGAGCCCAAGATTTTTTTTTTAAATCAGTATCTCTTTCCATTCAACAAAATGTGTGCAACAGTGTGCAAAGGAACTACCACTTTCTATGTGCTATTATTAAAATATTGTTTTACAAAGCTAGATTTGGAGGTAAGAATGCCATTTGGAAGTCTTTGGACCTAAATCCATGATTTAATAGATTAAGATGATAGAGGCATTAGCTAGGATGAACCCCATCACCTCCTAGTGGAATACACAGTCTCTTTCCTAACTCTTTATAGAACTCTTTGTTACAAGTGTGCTAGAGGAAAATACTATAGAGGCTCAGAAACAAATTAGATGTGAATTATGTGGCATTATTATAGAGAACAATAGAATCAGTACTAGCCCAACTTCTGACTCAACCTGGAAGATTTGAGAGAAGGCTAATCATTTGAACTTGATAGTTGAGTAGGTCCATTACAGAGTAACCATTTGCCAGTCAGACATGGAGAATGTTCCAGGCAGAAGAGACATAGACAGAAAAGCAGGAAGAAAACAAGTCTCAAAAACCCAAGAATTCCTACTGCTGAATGCTATAAGCACTGGGAAAATTTTAAAAGTTTGGATCAGCTCGGGCTCCTTCCAAAAGAAGTACTTAAGCAGAAGATCTGTGTTTTTAGATATGCCACAACGTGCCAGGTGATGAATGGCTCATGCCTAACTGTAATCCTAGCTACTCAGAAGGCTGAAACCTGAGGATCATGGTTTAAATCAAGCCTGGACAGGAATGCCTGTTGAAGAGTCTTATCTCCAATTAACTATCCACAGAAACTGGAAGTGGCCCTGTGGCTCAAAGTGGCAGAGAAGACTTGCCTTGAACAAAAACAAAAATAGCTTAGGGACGGCACCCAGGCAGAGCTCAAGCCCCATTACCAACAACAAAGAACTCACAAAATACTCATTTTCCAGTGAAAGATGAGATCTCTAAATTTAGAATGTTAGAACTATATCCTTAACTTATCAAACAAGATTCTAGGGTCAGGAGTGTGGCTTAGTGGGAGTTGCCTAGCATGCACAAAGTCCTGGGTTCGATTTCTTGGTACCACATATACAGAAAAAAAAAAGCCAGAAATGGTACTGTGGTTCAAGTGGTAGAGTGCTAGCCTAGAGAATGCTCAAGGACAATGCCCAGGCCTTCAGGTCAAGCCCCTTCCCCACAAAAATGACCCTAAGTTTTGAATTTTTAATTTAGCTCAAATTAGCTAAATTTAGCAGAACTTCTAACGTTCCTCTTTAGAAGGATCACAGAAATAGTGAGACAAAGGGTAAAGGGTAAACCAGTGCAACCGTGATACTCACAAGACACTACACTGGAAATGGACTTTACAACTGGGTGGAGTGGGAATTGTGGGGAAGAATAGCAGGAGAAAACAAGGGAGGGGGCAACAATGCTAGGTAAGAATCGACTGTAAACACTCTCTACATCACCTTTACAATTTAAAAAATTGAGGACCATATACTGACACTGAGCTACATCAACAAATTGAGCAGCTAATTGCTATACAGAAAATGAGTCTAACCTTACATTTCTTTGTCTGAAAATAGAAAATGCTAAGCTGTCAAGATCATATCCTCTCATGTAATTATTACTTCTAAATAGGCATAATTAGTTGGTTGAAAGCAATCATGATTGACCTAGTAGTTTTCAATGTTATCAAAAGTACTAAAGGCCAACTTTGATCAGCAATCTTATTTTAGAATAATCATCACAGCCAGCATATGCCAGCAGAAAACTCATCCTTATAATTAGAAAGACACCATCACCTCTACTTTGTATAGCCAGCAGCTTCTCTGTGTCTACTTTCATGCAAATTAATATTCAATACTTGCCCGACCTACTATTCAGATTGTTCTAGGAATGAAATGAGATAATACATGATTACCAACTATCCTTACAAAGCTGGACTATATGAAAACACAGATCTAATTGTTTGTTCCACAGAATTGACAGCACCTAGGACCATACAACCTACTTTAAATTGTGTTTTACATGATATTTCTTCATAAACACATTTGACCATCTCATTTATTTCTTCAAGGCATCTTATCATTGTCCTATCAAAGGTTCTACTTATCTATTATTTTTAAAAGATCCTCATGTAATATTTTTCTAATTACCTAAGAAAATTGTCATTTGCCGCACACAAATTACTGTCATCACACATTTCTAAGCCATGTACATTGGACATAAAAAAACAGGTAAAAATTAAAACACATGGTTGAGTCAGGCACCTATGGTTCATGCCTGTAATCCTGGTTACTCAAAGGTGAGATCCAGGAGATCAAGGTTCAAAGCTGGCCCAAGCAGTAAAGTCTAAGAGACTTCACCTCCAATTAACCAGCAAAATGCAGGACTAGAGATGAGAATCAAGTGACAGAGGGCCAGCTGAGCAAGCATGCAGGACAGCATCAAGCTTGTTACTAGAAAGAGAGAAAGAAGAGAGGGAAAGAGAAAAGGTGACAACACATGCTGAGTAAGATTCTAATAAATTGATACCTCTTCTACCAGCTTTAGACTGATTTCCAGCAAGAAAAGGCATTTTCACAAGTCCCTGAGATCCATCTCCACTCAACTACCAAAAAAGCTGGTGATGGAGCTATGATGTAAGTGGCAGAATACTAGTCTTCAGCACAAAAGTTCAAGGACAGGACCCAAGTCCTGAGTTCAAGCCCCAGGACTGGCTATAATAAGCATTATATAAACTTAAGAAATTAAAGATGTTAAATTAAGTACATAACCCTCTAGGAAATAGTACTGGGAAATAATTTTATATATAAACAAAAAAACAATTACTAAATTAACAATTTAAATCAGCATAATGAATATTTAAGTAGGTGGGTCAAGACTATGAATACAATACACAATACTTACACATCTAAGCACTTAAAGGTGTGTTATCATTTTTATAATGCTCTGTAATAATATGGTAATACTATCCCAATATTGCAGCTGATTAACATTCTCTTCGGAATTTTCAGTAAGTGCCACCACAGTCAAAACAACTAATTATTACTCCAAGTAATTGAGTCCCAGAGTGACTGGTGTTTAAAGTACAAAATGAGTTTTTACACAGAAGGTACACGTATACACAATGGCTCCCTTCGTGAAACTAATGCTTTACCAAAGCCCTTCTGTGTCACAGAGCAAAAGGGCAGGCAAAGCGTACAACCCAAACAGCTAAAAGAACAGCAGAGGGAGTAAAAATCACCCTCTCCCCCTCGCCTATAAAAAGTGTGTGCTCCCCTCATAAAGGCCTTGGGAATCAAGTACAGTATCTATTGTGCATTGTGTAAAGATCCTGGGTGAAGAAAGCCATCTGTCCTTTGGCCCTGAGAAAAGACCCCCTGTGAGCCATTATTCCCATCGTTCCCTTCAGTCCTGACACTGGACAGGCTTTGAACTGACAGCTGTCTGTCACACAAAGTTCATCTTCAACCACATTTCCTCAGACCTTTCACAGGGTTGAGTTGGAGGCGACCAACCATATCGTAACAAAAAGATCAGTGTGTCCAGGCCCAAAGCGAGAAGGAGATGAGTGACGCCCTTTGTAACATCTGACCACCCACGAGAGAGAACCGTGCGTGTGGCCAGCTATGGAATCCACAGAGGTGCCCGAGGGAAGACAAGCTGACCAGAGACCAGATTCCCTCTCCGCTGGCAAACAAGTGCTCTTTATGCCAAAAGGTATTTTTCCAAAAAGTCATGATGATTTTGTCTCCTTTATTCCATTAAAAAAAAAAAAAAGAGTTCCAAGAAATGACTATTGTAACTCAACCCCAGGCAAAGTTTCAAATAGCATACCTTGTCAGGATGCTCTCCAGAAAGTTCATTTTCTAGAAGGCCATGCATGGCAATGGGCCTAGAGGTTGTCCACCCATCAATCTCCTAACAAAATATCACAAGTCTTTCTACAGAGCCTTGAGCTCTGGCCATGGGACCCCTTTCTTTCCTGTCTACCTTCACCCCACCCTTCAACACACTGCACAAAATACCAGTCCATCAGTCCTTTCTCGATAGAACATACTTCCATACACCTGGAAACATTTCACTATTATTCCACGTTCTTCCACATGACCTACTCTGAACAAGAAGTTGAATGCGTGTGTGTCTAACACAGGCTTGATACTTGCGACTGCACTTACTTTGTGAGTCTTCTTTGAAGGGTGGCAGTATTGCTTACACAAGTGGATTTTACTGGACATATTCAACAAGAAAGATCACTTTAAAGGAGTTGGCAGGATCTTCAAAGGAACAGAATAGACTAAGGGAAGGAATTCTCAGCGCTTTGGAAGTTGTTAACCAAACAGTCCTTTTCAGGATGGAAGTCCAGGTGTGGTATCGAGAGGCACTGATCTCCACGAGTAATGGATGAACTCTGTCAATGATCATGAGGTCAGAAGGAAGTTGTTTGAAACAACCATAAGTGGGGGGTAGCATTTCTTATTTTCAATAGATTTATTCTCTAGTCAATGTTCTATTTGGTAGTAGAGATGACCCCTCCGTATGTCAGAAAACACCATCATATTTCCCCCGATACAGCTTACCCACCCAGAGCTCTTGCTTTCCTTTATCGGGCTAGATTTTCTTTTTTCTATTTTCTGTTGCTGGTATTTCAGCACTATGCATTTTAGATGCTTGCCATCCTCTAGAATCACCTGCTTTGGCAATAAACTCAACAAAAATGCCTGGGAATGATTCAGACTTTGTATCAGACAATAGAATACCACCTGGAAGGATACTCAGAGCCCACCACTTCCCAGGGGCGTCTTCCCACCTTTCCATTCATCCTTCAGAAAAGGATGATTGGGGACGTCAAGGGGATTAGAACATCTGGCTACGACATTCAACCAGACAGGAACCCACATATAATATCCTTGATCACCACCCATTCATACTAATTTAGAGCTTTTCTGGTAAGTCTAAAGTTACAAGCAGTCATTCAAAGATAATTAGCCTGATTAAAAGACAGAAGGCAGGAATGGTGCAAAAGAGCTGGGGAAGGAGCAATCTTAACCAATGTGCTTGCTTTTGAACTTTTTTCAACTGGCTCTTCTGAAAGATCCATCAAAATGGATTTGCCCTACATGTAAATATTACAGCATTGTCCCAGGAGAACTTGCATTTCCTGTGTCTCAAATGACAATACATAGGTCACAAGAGAACTTTAGTAAGCCACTGGGGGCTCATGCCTATGATCCTAGCTACATAGGAGATTGAAGTCTGAGGATCAGGGTTCAAAAAACAGTCTGAGGGGCTGGGAGTTTGGCCTAGTGGTTAAAGTGCTTGCCTAGCATGCATGAAGACCCGGGTTCGATTCCTCGGTACCACATATAGAAAAAAGCCGGAAGTGGTGCTGAGGCTCAAGTGGTAAGCTCTAGCCTTGAGAAAGTCCAAGGAGAGTGCTCAGATCCTGAGCCCAAGCCTGGCAAATAAATAAATACTGTGGGGAACTTTCAGTTTCTCATATCACAGTACTGTCTATGACTTTTCTGGCCCAATTATTATTTTATTATTGTGACAGTATGATTTGCATGTGAATGAATTTCTCATTTTTGACAATCGCAGTATGTGCTATTATTTCAATGGGGTTAAGCTGAATCAACATACAAGGTCAAGCCACTATTCTACAGCACAGTAGTAGGTCTTGATCTGTATCGTTTTAAACCCTTATAATCTACTATGTGCTTATATGGCTTTATAAATGTACGGAAATTGGATCTTGTCTAGTATTCACATTTCCTATATGTTGAAATGGAATACTGAAATTAGAAAGTTTTGGCAGCCTCCATGAAAAAGGTTGAAGGCTTTAAGCTATTAATTCTTACTGAATTGAGCCCTATGGTTCCTTGGGAAGTATTTTATATGCTTTTTTCCTTTGAAGGTTGTATTTCTAGAGCCATCTGCCAGCTCCTGTGATATTTTTGAAGAATCAAATACATTAAATATATGGAAGGTACATTTCTTTTGAAAATGGAGACAATTCTACTCAAGTACTTAGGTCTAGCAAATGGGAAGAAATTGCCTTTCATGATGATGTACTTAAAATAATAGGATCATCCCAATGGAATATTCTGTAATTTCTTTTTGTGCTTATGGAATCTGGGGACCAAGATATAATGTTGACCTCTTAAAGGACCTTTCATAAAGACTGTATCATACACACACGTGTGTGTGTGTCTTTCTGTATTTCAATTCAACATGTCACTGTGAACACAATGCATCTTGATCAATGTCACACCCCTTCCATCTTTGTCCCCCATCTCTCCCACCCTTTCCTCTCCCCTCAATTTACCTGGTTCCATTTTCACGTGTACCTTGCATATTATGACTGCATTCACCCACCCTTCTCTCCATTCTTCTACCCCTCTCCTTAACCTCACTCCTGTCCTGACAACACATGTGCTAGCTCCCTGGTATTCATTCTGTGAAACTGTAAGTTAGTTATTCAAAGGAGTTACACCATTGGAACCCTCCCTGCATACACCGTCTTTTAACATGTACATCTGTGCACACGACCCTTTCTGCTTACATATATATGCCTATTTAGATCTAGCTTCCACATAGGAGAGAATATGCATCTCTTTTGTCTGAGACTCACCTACTTCACAATTTTTTCCAGGTTAAAAATGTGTACCTTGACCAAAAGAAAAATCTCAGTATATTCAACTGCTACTGTCAATGCTCAAAATAGTTTATAAATTTTTTTTAAATTACACAATTAAAACTATTCACAGAAGCTAGGAAATCCAAGACCAAGGCACTGGGAGAGCTTGGCATTGATGGCTGAGTGATAGAACTGTCACCTGCCAGGGTACTGATACAGCAGGGATCTGACCTCAGCTGTGCCCTCTCACAGTGTGGTGGGGAGGGTACAGATGTTTCCTCAGGCCGCTCTGGTAGGAGCAGAAAATCCCATGGAGGGCTGTGATCTTTCAACCTAACTCACGTCCAAAAGTCCTGCTTTTTGGGGGGAGAGGGGGGAGTTCATGGGGCTTTAACTTGGCCTGGGCCCTGTCCCTGAACTCAAAGCTACCACCCTGCCCTCGAGCCAAGCCCCACTTCTCATTTTCTAGAAATTGGAGATAAAAGTCTTAGGTCCTTTTGTGCCTGGACTAGCTTAGAACCTTGGTCCTCACATCTCAGCCTCCTGAGTAGCTAGGATTACAGGTGAGAGCCACCATGCCTGGGGTTAAAGGTTCTTTATTCAAGGTCCTGCCTTTTAATTACCAGTGCACGGAGCACTAAATTCTGACATGACATAACCATTTAGAGCAGAATAAAATCCAGCCCATCCTCCAATTTCTTCTAAAGGATTCACAATTGTGTCTAATGTGTCAGTGTCTAATTATGTAGCTCATGGAATGATTTTCATAGTCAAAGAACGTGAAGATTTCAAATTCAGACAGTAAGAAAAGGAGTGTTGGGGCCGGGAGTTTGGCCTAGTGGTAGAGTGCTTGCCTAGCATGCACAAAGACCCGGGTTCAATTCCTCGGTACCACATACATAGCAAAAAGCCGGAAGTGGTGCTGAAGCTCAAGTGGTAGAGCTCTAGCCTTGAGAAAACCCAAGGACAGTGCTCAAGCGCTGAGCCCAAGCCCAGGACTGGGAAAAAAAAAAAAAAAGGAGTGTTAAAATTCTTTAAGATATACTTTCATAGTTAGAAGCACTTTTTTGGTCTGGATTTTAATTCTGCCTGGGCACTCTCCTGACCTTCCATTTGAAAGTAATTCTCTACTACATGAGCCACGGCTTCATTTTCAGTGTGTGTGTACACTTTAGGGGATTCACTGAAGATACGAATCTTACAGACTTTCCTGCCTGGGCTGGCTTTGAACTGTGATCCTCAGATCTCAGCCTCCTAAATATCTAGGATTACAGGCAAGAGCCACTGGTATCCAGCTAAATTGTGAGTCTTTGAAAAGTAAAATTTATAAAAGCAAATAACTTCCTATGAGAAATAAGTATGTAAGCAAGAAAAAAGCTTTTATGAATTCCTGAAAGGCATATTTTATATACAAAAAGCTCCGTAGCATTCCAGAACAAGACTACCCACTTTAGTATCTTAAAATGTTCATTTTTACATGCCTGGTTATTCCTAGAAAGTCCAATTGAAAAGCGGAGGTATGGCTTGAGTGGTAGAGTACCAGCCTTGAGGGAAAAAGCAGAGTGTGAGGCTCTGAGTTCAAGTCCTAGTATTGGCACATACACATACCAAAAACAATTATTTCTAGCCAGTTCGTAAGAAGCAATGCTAAAGCAGGGAGATATGCAGAATTTACTTTTTGACTGCTGCTTTATTTTATAGCAGTAGCCCCATTTGCATTAGCCACTATCAACTTAGTTCCTTCAAAACATTCCATCCATCCTTTCTCAGTGACTCCACTTTTTAAATTTCAATCCATGTGCCATCATTAATCTGATCACGAATTCTCCCACCTGAGCTGAGGAATAAAGGATCCATCAACTGACCCACTGGCAACCAACAGAAATCTTTTTGGGGAAACTGATGGTTCACGCAGTTAGGTTGTATTTTTCATTTGCTTTTAAAGCTAGTTCATCTCTCAACGAAATCATTTTTTAATATGCACACTAAAGTTCATACTGAACCAATTCTTTTAACCATTCCAACAAAACATAGTAGAATGCTGATGGATTTACAGTGGGGTTTAAAATCCAGCTCCAAAAAGAGCAATAGAAACCTAAGTTCTGACAACATTTTTCAGGTAGAACTTCAGAATGATTATCAGCATGCAAATCAGGATATTAAGAACACTTGCACACCCACGTGCCTTGCAGCACTGTTAGAACGTGATGCATTTCCCATGTCTAGTGTGTGTACTAGTGTAGGCAGGGTGGAGAAAGTAAAGAAGGTGAAAATGGGAGAGATACTTCACGTACACGTGTGAAAATGGAAGCAGGAAGTGTTCTAGGACTGACTACAAAAGGATAGGGAGGAGGAGGAAGGTTGACTCTTATCAAGGTATATTGTACACATAAATAGAAATAAAAATAAGAAAAATGTTACAAAACAATCCTTGGACAGCCAACACATGTAAATTTTAAAAGCATGATTACTGTAATTAAAATACACACGTGCATGTGTATGCATTAATATGCATGCACATTGGTCTTAGGGCTTAAACTCAGGGCCTGAGCACTGTCCCCAGGTTATTTTTTGCTGAGGCTAACATTCTGCCACTTAAATTACAACTCCAATTTCATTTTTTTAATGGTTAATTGGAGGTAATGGTTAATTGGAGGTTAAGAGTCTCATGGACCTTCCTGCTCAGGCTTATTTCAAATTTTAATTCTTAAATCTCAGCTTCCTGAGTAGCTAGGGTTACAGGTGTGAGACACTGGTACACTTCAATCCATAGCAAACTTCAAACTTTTACATTATCCCCCTGACCTTTGAGCATCTGCTACCTTCCAATTATCAATCTTCAATAGAATATCTAGAGTTAACTTTCAAGTAATGTTCTCTTTCTCCTCCATTAATTCATCAAGCTCTGCTTCTTCACACTGGATTCACTATTAATCCTAGACAATGTCAACTAGATTTCTGCTAACTTGTAAACTATGTCCCGTATTTCCCTGGTAGAAAACATCCATCCTCAGAGCTACTTGCTCTTGACCATTTTAGTCAAAAGGACAAATATTGTTCTAATGTGCATATTCTGATCCAAAGGAATCCATGTTAATTTTCTAAGCCTCTTGGGTTTGCTATCTGGTATGCTCTCATTGGGAACTTGTGAAAATCACAATTCACCAATTTTCCAGTAAGTAAACGTGCTTCCATCTGTGTGATTCCCTGCACCTGTAATGTACTGAACCTTGACAGCTTTCTTCCTCATAACATTTGCTAACATGAAAAGGAAGCGCTCTCCCGAGGACTGCTCTTCAGGGAAGACTTCAGTACAAGCACGTGGCTAAGAAGGCCCTCAACAGACCAATGGCAATAAAAAGCAGGAGAAGAGAAGGAGAAGAGAATTTGTCTTCTACTGTCATAGAGACCACCACAGTAGATGCAGAGAGCAATCTCCACCCCAGGAAGAACACAATGAATGCCTCTGCCTGAGGGGAGAGCCAGACCCCACTGTCCTAACACTCTCCTTTGCTTCCTTCTCTCCCCAAACTGGTCACATTCATCTCCAGCATCCTCATTCACAGGGTCTGCTTCAAAGAACAGTTCTCATTTGGGAGTCATTTTCCACCTTCTCCATTATTTGAAATCAGCTGGAGATCTTTTTTGGTTGTCGAAACTTAGAGGTTCAAGTGGGTCCTCAGTAAGTCAGCCAACAGGGGTCATTTATCTTCGGAAAACCCACCTAATACATGTGTCACCAATATTTCTGCACAGTATTATAATCCTCAGCAGAGAACTTCCCAAAACTTTTTTTCAGACAAAAAGGCCAAAAAAAAATAAAATAAAATACCAATTTCTCTAAAACACTGGCGATTTTAGAAACTGCACAATGTAAACCAACCTGGAATTATGATTTCAAATATCCATCATAATTTAGTGTTAAATCCTTTAACATTGGGCACAACTAACAACAGGCTACATTTTAGTAACTTTTAAGTATTTTGGAGTCTTTAATCTGTTTGACACAGTCCTTCACAAGACCTGAACAGCCCAGTTTTACCTCTAATAAGGCAGGTTTGTTCACAATAAACATTTCATTAGGTTTCTGGTTTTTCGGTGCCAGACCTGGAGCTTGAACTCAGGGCCTGGACACTGTCCCTGAGATTTTGTTCTTGATTCTAGCACTCTACCATTTGAGCTACACAGTTGCACTTTCAACTGCTTTTACTTTTTTTTGTGATCAGCTGGAGATAAGAATTTCACCAACTTTCCTGCCCAAACTGACTTCAAACTACAATCCTCAGATTTCAGCCTAAGTAGTTAGGTATGAACCATCAGCACCCAGCAATAGAAATATATATATATATTAAGATTCTCAAACACCTATCATTCTTAGAGTTATGACACATACTTAAGATACTCGTATTAAAACTAACATTTAGAATTAAAACTCTCCTCTGCCACTAGAAGAATTACCAGAACATATGCCAATTCTTAATGAAGGTAAACATTTCCTTAAAAGAATTGCTAATCACCATACATTTTTCATGTATCTATCTTCAGTCTCCTTTCTCACCTTCCTTCCTTCCTGTTATTTACCTTTAGCCATTCTCCTGCCAAAATCTGAGTGGTCCCAGCCAAAAGGTACAGACTCTGAAACTGGGGGAGGCAGAAAGCAAGAACACACCAGCCGACTGAGGTCTGAGCCCTTCCTGGTGCTGAAATTTAAGTTTAGGTACAGGTAACCAGAGAGGAAGGGGAGATTAGGAAAAGTAGAAGCCAAATGGCCTCTAGGAACATAAATCTAGAGAAATGTGGACTCAAGACAAAGTGCCAAGTGTCTGTGGCTCCCACCTGTAATCCTAGCTGCTCAGGAGGCTGAGATCTAAGGAGCATATTGCAAAAACAGGCAAGAAAGTTCATGAGACTTATCTCCAATTAACCACCACTCTACCACTCAAAAGTGGTAGTGTTAACCTTGAGCTGAAGAGCTGAGGGACAGTGCCCACGCCTAGAGTTCAAGCCACACAATTGACAAAAATAAAAGACAAAGTTGTCTGAAGCTTCAATGCACAAATGAATAGGATAGGAATTAGATGGAATGTTCAAGGATCACCAAATTAAAATGAGACAATGCAAATCGAAGCCAGGCCAAATAAAATAGTAGTACAAAATCCCAGAGGCAGCCAATGTGGCCTGAGTTAAAATATGGCTTTTCTACAAGCAAAATACCTCTGGCCTTTCTTCTCCTCCAAGCAGAATAGGCATTCACTCCCCTCACAGCCTTTGCTAGCAGAAGACATGAGATGCTTTTTTTGTTAGATTATGAAACAAATACCATTGATGAGCCAAAAACTTAAATATAGTAACAGAGTTGGGACAACACTGTTCACTCAGGGAAAAATATTCAACAAGAATGTGCAATTTCTTTCTTCAACAGGTTTCTTTTTTCTGAATCACAAAGTCTCTTATGATTAAAGCGTGTCTTTAACCCCCTTCTTGTGTCTTACTTTTTGAGTTATTTTGTGCTAGTCATTTACAATTACCACTCTTAGGAATCTGAGAAGTTCCCAGGAAGTACAGAGAAGGGGGGTGGGGGAAGAGAAGGTGTGCCAGCCTGTCAGGAATTCCCAAAGCACACGGGTAAAGATGGAAACCAGAAGCTCCACAAGATGGTGTGGGTAGCACAAGAGGAGAGGGGGAGACAGATGGAGAGGGGAAGGGAAATATAGTCAAGAATTCATTGCATATACTACAAAGTTAAGAAAGGGGAAGGGGTGGACAGAAAAGGGATGGGTGAGGAACATTGGAAGGGATAACCTGGATTAAGATACATCATATTCATTAACTACTTTGGTGCATGGCAACTCCTGTGTACAACTACTTAAAGATAGTTTTGTAAGAACTCAGCTCCTCTTCCCTTCCGAGGTGGGTGAGTCACTGATACCTATACCCAGGGAGTAGAGTCTTCCAGATCACTTGTGTTTTTTGAGTTTTGTGCAGGTACTAGAGTTTGAACTCAAAGCCTGGGCTCTGTCTCTTAGCTTTTTCACACCAGACTGGCAATTCCACCACTTGAGAAATAGCTCCACTTCTGGTATTTTGATGGTTAATTGGAGACTAGTTTTATGGACTTTTCTGCTCAGGACTGACTTCAGGATTGACTCTCCTCAGAAATCTTGAGTAACTAGGATTACAGGCATGAGCCATAGATGCTGTTTCCAAAGAGCTTAGTTCATCAAACAAATGGTATAATAATTTTAAGGTTCACAGAAATTCGTGCTATTGTATAAGCCTAGGATATAAAGTCTGAAAGAATTGCCCTTTAAATAAACAAATAAGAAAAATTAAACAATTGTCTTATAACAAAATAGTCATGAGAGAGGAACACTGAAAGAGAAAAAATAACCATTACTACTGCTGACAGAAAAATAGGGAAAAAATGTCTTTCCTGTATAGAATATAGGGAAAGTAAACTGGAAGCTCAAGACAGTAATCCTCGCTACTCAGGAGGCTGAGATCTGAGGATTACGGTTCAAATCAAGCCTGGCTAGGAAAATCTGTGAGACTCTTATCTCCAATTAACTACCAAAAAGCTGCAAGTGTAACTGCAGCTCAAGTGATAAGAATGCTAGCCTTGAGCACAAAAGCTCAGGGATAGTGGCCAGGCCCTGAGTTTGAGCCCCAGGATTGGCAAATAGATATACATATATATGAAAAGTTTGTATTGCAATGGAAAACCATGCACCATCTACATCATCCCTTTCACTATTCTCCTACTATGTAACAGGATAATACAGAACAGCCAAGGGAAATAAATACTTATTGGCTGACAATTTCTTTCTAATCTATAGACATGTAACTTCTTTAAGTGCAGTTGACTTTTCTTTCTCATAAAGTCCAATTTGTAATCATGTACATATATCCAATGGCAATTACTTTTGAACAACAAAAACGTTTCAGTCTTTAACTTCTCCTTTGAACTCTTATGGCATCTTAATAGCTACTTCTTCAGGAATTAAAGCCTCTGTATGCTTCCATGCAATCATGACTGATCATGATTTCTCTTACAGAAATGATCCTTGAACAACAAAGGTAGGCCACTTTACCGACTATGGGAGATGCGTTGCCATGGGTCATAAATTCTGTCCTGCTACTAGACTGAATGCTAAGCGCAGGCGTCGCCCTGGGAAAGCAAGGCTCCAAGTCTCAAATGAACAAGATCCATGCCTAGAGAAAGCCAGGTAAAATATCACCAACCTAATGGGAGCAAACCAGAGTCTAGATCCCAGCTAGAAAAGGCCAAGAAAGAGTATAGGCGAGTGGCCTGACTAGAATGAGGCTCATTTGGGAATGAGCAACTTCTAGTTTGTTCTTTATCCATGGATGTCCACTGATGGTGTGGCCAACCACAAAGCCCACTGGAGCCATGTGTATGCCATGAAATCCTGGTTGTGGGGACTTCATCTGTTGATAGAATTTTCTGTGTTCATTCTTGGTTTTCAACAATGCTTATTCATCTCATCACATTCTATAAATGTGAATGCAGTGTAAAGGTTTAAAATGCTTGCTGCATATGATTACAATTACACAAACATGGAGACTCATAGTAGATTGGAAATGATGAGAAAGTGGTACGTGCAGGGGGTTTTTGTGCCTGATTATAAAATTCTTCTGTCTGGGATTTCTGCTTTAAGACTGATGGGAGAAGCAAAGGTTTTTCTGTTTTAAAAGAGGGGAGGGCTGGGAGTTTGGCCTAGTGGTAGAGTGCTTGCCTAGCATGCACAAAGACCCTGGTTTGATTCCTCGGTACCACATGCATAGAAAAAAATCCGGAAGTGGCACTGAGGCTCAAGTGGTAGAGTGCTAGCCTTGAGTAAGTAAAGTTCAAGGACAATGCTCAGACCCTGAGCTTAAGCCCAGGACTGGCAAAAAAAAAAAAGGGGGGGGGGAACAGGAGGTAGCCTAGTGGTAGAGTGCTTGCCTAGCATGCACGATGCCCTGGGTTTGATTCTTCAGTATTGTATACACAGAAAAAGCCAGAAGTGGTGTTGTGGCTCAAGTGGTAGAATGCTAGCCCAGAGAAAAGCCCAAGGACAGTGCTCAGGCCCTGAGTGAAAGCCCAAAACAGGCATAAAGGAATAAAATGCCCCAGACTTCTCAATCCAAAAATACCTTTTGCTATAAAAACTAATTAACCATTTTATATTCATAAAATAACATAAATTTTTATCACCACTCCTTTTATTCATCCCTTTATTCATAACCCAATTTCCAGACTAAGCTCAATATTCAGGAAATTTAGAGCATTAAATAACATTGCATAGAAGAAAATTATATACAAGAACATAAAAAGCCATGTTTTCCTTACTGGTGTAATTTTGCCATGCTAGAGTTCTTCTTTTATTAAAAAAAAAATGTCCAGATGCAAAAACTCACTAGCAGGTTCAGGCACTCTGATAATGCTTCCTGCTTCGAGTCCTGGGAAACTACCAGCCGATCTGCAAGGCTAGTAGATAAATTCAGAGATACATGGTGTTTGGCTATATGATTTTTACAGCTTATAATAGCTCTGTTTTGCTTTTGTCATCTATCCAGCCAACTTTCCCATTTCATGGTTGGTTGATAATTGACTTCTCTCAGAAAGCAAAACAACTACTTAAGAAGTGATAGTAATAATACTAGCCATGAAACCTGATACAGTGGCTCATGCCTAGAATCCTACCCACCCAGGAGATGAGATCTGAAGGATCAGAGTTCAAACCATGCCTGCGCAGAAAAAAAAAAAAATCCATGACACTAACCTCCAACCACCAGAAAGACCCAAGTGAAGCTCAAGTGGTAGCATGCTAGCCTTGAGCAAAAGAAGCTCCTAAGCCAGACCCTCAGTTCAAGCCCCAGTCCTGGCAACACAAAAAGTTATTTTTATCTTCCAGACTTCCTTGAAGTCTATAGTTTGAAACTGTATACTGAGGGAAAAAAAAATCATTCACCAGAGTTCAAGAACTTGTAGAGTTGTTGGGTCATTCTATCCCATGTCCTACCAGACAACTATAAAAGGTGCTTTACTCGGCCAAAGAACTGTCCACAGCTCCCTGCTCAAACAGCTGATGACAGTGGACATTCGTTTCAATGGGAACAAGATAGTCTTTCAATTTTCCTTCTGTTGTACTCGTTACAACATGGCCAGATTTACACTGCCTCTGTGAAACGCACTGTGTTTCTCATTCAATATTGGTTACAATATTAACTGTTTCTAGAGATCTTGCCTGTCACTTAAATGTACATATATAATTCAGAGTCTCATTATTGTGTCCATTTAAGTTGCAACACTTAACCATCCTTATTTTACCAACCACCAACTTTCTCACAACATGCAGAGTTTCTATAAATACACAGTCACCAATCTGTATTCAACCCACTACAGACTGAACATATTTTAAGGGAAAAAACATTGCATCTGCCCTAAAACACATTCAGACTGTTTTCTTGTCATTCCCTGTAATATGGCATAACAACTATTTACATAGTATTTCAATTATTGTAAGCAATCTAGAGACAACCAAGTACATGAAAGGTGTTTGTAGTTTATACGCAAATATTATGCTGTTTTAAGGGAAAAAAAAACTTCATTAGCCACATGGGTTGAGGAACCAACCCATTTCAGATACCAAGGACTTGTGTGATTTGGGGGAAAGCTATGTTGCAGATAGTATTTAGCCTGCAAACTACAACTCAACAGAAACTTTAGTTCCATCAATAAATACAATGGCACTAACTTGGTGCCATTCAATGACAGCTCTAACTTGGTGCCGAGACTCTACGAGAATGTGTGTGAAGGGCTCAAAGGAGCTGGGTGCCAGTAGCTCGTGTCTAATTTTGGCGAGTCAGGAGGCTGAGTTCTGAGAACTGAGGTTCAAGGATAACCTGGGCCAGAAAGTACATCATCTCCAATTAACCACCACAAAGCAGGAAACAAGATCTGTGGCTCAAGTGGTAGAACACTCTTGCTTTTTGTAGTGGATGGTACTGTGATAAGTTACACTGTTTATTCTCCCAGCTTCCTCATGATAATTTAACAGAGGATAGGGGCCCCTCTTTCTTCTTACACATGAGCTCTTTGGGAAGAGAAGGGGGAAGAAGTATATAGAGGTGAGGGAAGAGGAGGGGAATAGAGAGACAAAGAAACAAAGAGGAAAAGACTACCTAGACATATTCTGACTCCAAATTATACTTAAATGTACAAGCTAGGGTTGGCTACATCTACTCTTAGAATATGAACATTGTTTTTTAAAATGTGCTGAACACATTTTAAACACAATAAAAACTTCATGTCCATAATGAAGACCAGAACTCCTATAACCTCAAATAGTAATATTCAAATATAGTTTTTACATTTTGGGGTGGCAACCAAAGCCTATAAGCATGTCCTTATAACAAACAGCAATCTAGCGGTTATGGAATACAATACAAAGGGAAATGAATACATTTCAACTACCATTTATGAAGAAGACCTCACCTTCAACTGAAGACAAAGTAGAGTCTCTGGATGCAAGGACCTCAGAAGTATGACAGCAATTCCAAATTATTCTGCATTTTAGAAATTATAAATTTTGAGAAGTTCCACAATAACCTTAAGTACAGTTTAATTGCAGTTACTCTAGCTATTGGAATTCTAGCCCAAGGTTCATGGCTGTAGCTCTATCTACTAAATACAAAGGCCAAGTTTACTAGATTTCAAGCATCTTAAATCTGATGGGATCCTGTAGATCTTCAAATATGGGTACAAGAGTTGTTGGCTTCCTCCACTGATTTTTTTTTTTTCCCCCATCACCAAGGGAGGTCAAGGGATAGCCAGGGATTCAATTGGAAAGAAACTGGTGGAAGAGAGAAGTCCTATTTAGCTCAGTTCCACCCCCTTGTGGTCAGAAGAGGGAGGTGCTTGCCACCTCCTGGTGGCATTTCTTCAAGGGATCCCATCACCTACTGGCACAGAACAGCCATTTGAAGGAATATATGATGCCAATGACGAGCCCTCGATTTTCACTTGTAAATGATTTCTACATAATCCCATGTCCTTCTAAAAATCTATTTTGTAATTTTTTTCAATTTCAAGATTTGCCCAGCAAATCCCAAAGGAAAGTAGTTTAACTATCCCCATGAAAGGATCAGATATGTAGACACAGCGCTTCTATGGGTTCCAGGCTACACTCTCAACTTCCATGAAACCACCCCAGAATGTTTCTAACATCGTAGGAGGGCACCCAAACACTTCATGATAGGTCTTAGAAGGCTTCCATTGGAGATAACAGATTGATGTTATTTTGGGTGTCTAGCAAGGCTCTCCTGCAACAGGAAATGGCCCCTGCCTGGACTGCAAGGCAGTCCTGCTTCTGGCAGGTTTCCCACTAGTGCTCCATCTACCTCATCCTGACAGGCCCTTCCTGATCCATTCCCAGAACTAAGCCCCACATGTACACACTGCTTTGGGTCATGTCACAGAACTGATTCTGCACCCATACACAACCACTGGAAGCAGAGTGGGTTTATATGGTCTTTAAAGAGTGCTTGTTCCCACACGTGGTCTGAATGAGCAAAACTGAATTAAAACTCCATATAGTACTGGCCCTACTTTTTACATAATTACCAACAGAGAAGGGAAATGAAGCCAGACATTATGGCACACTTCTGTTTCCCAGATACTTGGCAACAGAGAAAAAGTGGACCACAGTCTTCAGACCACCTGAACAAAAAAAAAAAAAAAAAGGAAAAGAGGAAGGGGGGGAGGAGGAGGAGGAGGAGGAGGAGGAGTTATACTGTTTCCACTTGGAACTGAATGGTGCTTCCACTTGCCTACATACACTTACTCTCACCTTGCACACAGTCATTTCTTAAGTCTCAAGAATAGAGAAAGATTGTGGAAAATACATGTGTATGTGCTAGTACTGGTCCTAGGTACTTTCTCGGCATTTTTGCTCAAGGTTGGCACTTATCACTTGAACCATGGTTCCACTTCAGCTTTTTGGTACTCACTGAAGGTCCAAGCCTCAGACTTTGCTGCATAGGCTGGCTTTGAACCTCAACCTTCAGCTGTCTCCTAAGTAACTAGAATTACAGGTTTGAGCCACCAGCATTTGGATCTAGCTTTTTTGGGGGGGGAAGGGGGGCAGTCCTGGGGCTTGAACTCAGGACCAAGGCAGTGTCTCTGAGCTTCTTTTGCTCAAGGCTAGCACTCTACCACTTGCGCCACTGTGCCGATTCGGCTTTTTCTATGCATGTGGTAGTGAGGAATCTAACCCAGGGCTTCATGCATGCTAGGCAAGCACTCTACCACTAAGCCACCCTCCCAGTCCCTTAGTCTAACTTTTTATCTTTAGCTGTTCAATACCCCAGACGAAGTTCCCCTCTACTTCAACTTAATCTCACTATTCACAGAAGAGAATAAACTATCATCATGTAGAAAGGATTACACGGTCTATATGAAGAATTATGCTTATTTCAGGTGGGCCATCAGCAAATCAGGTACCAGTGTACCTTTATCTACTTAGCTATCAATTCTTGCAAAGTCAAAAGGTAAATGAAGCTTTGGCAACCTGCTCTCATTCCTGCAGAACTTACTTCTCCGATGCTGTATTTTCTCCTATTGTGAATTTCTGCAACACAGGTAAACTTTTTCCCCTACCCCCAAACAATCTAAACAACCTCCCATATTATTTTTTAAAATATCAGATTTAGGTTATATGCTCAAAAATACACTCTCTCTTGATTTTGCTTATCCCTCATGGAAAGTCATTCCCAAATGTCTGGTATCATCTTCATGGAACTGGAATCTCTACTGAGGACACGGGCAAGTCTGCCTTGTTAGCAAACTCCCCAAATCTAATACAGGCAATTCTCTACCTAAAATGAGTACCAAATAAATACCCTAAACTGTTATTGTCCAGCTCTTACTTTCAGAGATGTGACTAGTTTGTAAAATGCCTTATGTAGAAATGATTTACCCAAGATTGTGTAACATGTTAATGTCAAAGCCAGGGTTACTTAATTTCCCGTTCCCATTCTCCACTGATGTCCTCAGAGGTTATTATACTGAATAGGCTGAGGAGACCACACTACTCGTGACTAACGTAAGCTACCATCACTTGATTGGTGGTTTCATTCCCATTGTTCTTCATTGGCTGAGCAGAGAAACCCCTCTATAAATACGTCTGCTTTAGGCATACTTTATGGAAGATCCAAAGAACACAATCCTAAGTCGAATTCTATAGCCATAGACAAGAGCCAAGCTACTCTCTCAGGGACGGTCAGGTTTGACAGAGATCAAGCCACAAATACCAGTTATTTCCGTGTCTCTGCCATTGCTAAATCAAATATGCTAGGTAACGCAGCTTTGATGTATGTTAAGAGCTTTGAAAATTTGGGGCTTTTTAAGAGTAAGTTTTCTTTGGTTTGGGGAGTTTTTTAAAGCACGGTTTCTTTGGTTTTAGTTTTCTAGCGTGTCTCTTGATTTCAACAATAGGTAAATACACATTTCTACAAACAAAGATGACACAGTAATGACTGTCCAGCTGTAAGTTACAAATCTTCGTGTATTAGTGTAAGTACCACTTCAATAAATCTGATTTGAAAACGTCTAAGGGTCAGATGGTGAAGAATCTCCTTTTGGTATATATCTGATATTGAAATTAGAAAGATACTCTTTACTAAGTCTATACCCATTAAAACCAGGTCTTTCTACCAAGTATGCTCCAGCTGAAACCATCCACTGTTTCCCCTGCCACTTTGGTAAAACATTTAAGACAAAACTAGGTATTATGAAAACCCCAAATTCCAATGTTACAGTACCGAGAGACATACTGACTGGTAAGATTATCGTTATAAATGATCTACAGATGTCGAATTGTCATGTGCCTTAGCCTTGGATTCTAAGCAAGTTAGGCAATATTTTTGCCCACCCACCTTTACCAGAGGACCAGAGGAAAGAATGTAAGAAAATGAATAGTGAACCATGGGTACAGCTTAGTGGTAAGACAGTTTGCCTCGCCTTTTAAAGAGAATGAGAAAGAGGGAGAAAAAGAAAATCATTTAGCTATAACCACTCTAATATGCCAAACTATTTCCATAAATCACCACACAACAAAGGAAGTTCTAGTCTTTTCAATGAAGCTCATTAATTTGATCACAATCATAGTTATTTAATACCAAAATCTAGGATTCCAGTCTAGAATTATCCAGCTTATTCTGGATTCCTCATTAGACTTTGGGAGTCCCTCTGCCCAGGGACTCAATTCTAAGATTGTCAGCACTTACAACTCTCCTAGTTATAAAAATTAAATCAGAAAGAACCCCTCTGATCATGAGAACATACAACAAATACTCTTCATAACACTCCCATACAGGCTCTTTCCTCTTTAATTTTTTAAACCGTTATCTACAAATGTTATGATTTCCTTAGAACCTACCTGGACAAACTCCAGTGAAAACTGAATTCTATCAAAACCAATTAGAGTGACTACAAAAAAAACAGCTTTGCCTCTTTGCAACTGGCCCTTGGCTCTAAGACTCCACCTGTCATCAAGAGTGTCAACTTCAATGGATGGGCAAGTATCCACAGGAACTGAGTTGAGATCACACTTGTCTCGCTCTGCCCTGCAAACAGATGTCTGAGTGACAACCCTTAGTCACACATAGCAAATCGAGGTTCCAGTCAAATCAGGTGGGAAGTACCTTATCTTCTTTTTAGTCTTTTTTTTTTTTTTTTTTTTTTGGCCAGCCAGTTCATTCCCTAAGACAATACCAAAAGGGCTGGTTTTCTCCAGAATCTTTTACTTTCAGCACGATGCCTGCATTTGGGTAGTATCTGGTTATTCAATGAGCAGAGCTGAGTTTATTTCTGTAGCTGGGATCTGTCAGCAAGAGCCCTCTTTGGTTCTGTGTGCTGGAATGCACACCTTTCAAAGGTTTCCCTCACAAATAGCCAGGTAAAAACTAATGTAATGTGGAGCTCTAGTGGTAGCAAGAAGGAAAGCAGCTGACAGGGAGAGCCAACAACAAAAAGCCAAGGGAACTGCTGTTTATTATTCATTTACCATGTTAAGATGGGGAAAAAAATCCTCTATAATCATCTTCCCAGAGAATATACAGCAAGCTCTTAAGGATAATAGGTTCCTCCAGAACAATAGGAGTTCAATGTCTGGCCTACATGAAACATCATAAAAACAGTAATATCGCCTCTGGAAATAGAACTCCGTGTGGCCACTTTTCAACATGTTGCCTAGTTTATTAGATATCTTCAAATTAAACTCAAGCCACCCCATATCACTAGTGTACTGGATTTTTCTTCATATTCAAAACATGCTCTCCCCTGAGTGGCTTGATTTGTGAAGTCCTATCCATACCCAGTGTCCTGGGAATTGAAATAATCCCTGCAGACAGAGGGGTGGCTGTGAGTTCATTCCTGCATTGACAAAGTTCTTCCCTTGAATATCTGACTTCTGAGGTCTTTCTGATCTACTAAGAATGAAACATACAATGTCAAACATCCAAGCTTTGTCTTCTCATCAAAAGCCTTTGCTGAAAAGACAATAGTTCCAAGGCTGAATAAATGCAACTTTTATGTTCTTTAACCTGGAACTTGACATTTTGAAGCTGTTTCTGAACCAAGTTATCATGGGAAAAAAAAAACAATCTCAAAATGTAAGAAAATACAGTCACTAAGCCTTTTTTCTTTTGCTGGTTCCGGGGCTTGAACCCAGGGTCTTAAGTACTATCCCTGAGCCTCTTTGTGCTCAAGGCTAGCATTCTACCACTTGAGCCACAGCACAGTTCCAGCTTTTGCCCGGTCGTTTATTGGAGATAAAGAATCGCACAGACTTTCCTGCCTAGGCTGGTTTTGAACTCAGCCTCCTGAGTAGCTAGGATTACAGGCATGAGCTGCTGGGGCCCAACAGGCACTAAACGTTTTATAGTCACCTGCAGCTTAATCAAAATTGGAGTGTATTCTAAGTACTACATTGTTGCCATCTAACAGTTGAGCAAACAGCACACAGCTCACTCACACAAACTAAGCGTGCTAAGACATCACTAGGTCATATAATTTTATGGGTCCACTGTCATATTCAAGACCTGTCATGGGATGAAATGTCATTATGAAGCACACGACTATACTGAAACAGCAAATTCTTCAATACTGAAGGAAAAGGGACTCATTTTCCATACATTTCAATGAAAGATAACAGAATGTTCACAAATACATTCACCACGTTTATCTGAAGAACATCTCAAGATTCATCGTTTTTTTTTTTTTTTTAATGGCTTCTAGATCCTTGAATCTACTAAATGCCTTCTCCTGGCCATATTCCAAGAGCTTTTAAATTGTTAAGTCTACAGACAACTACTAAGGCTCAGAGGTCTGTGAATGAAGATTTAATGATTCCAGATGGAGGAGGGGACTCGTTCTTCTCATCCTTGTAATACACTGTCACTGACAGCTTCCTAAAACTACACAGAAAAATGGACAACATGGAGTCTTTTTCTGGAAAGTCACTCAAAACTAAATAGTTTGTAATGCAAAGCTGAAGAATGAATTTCCTTTTGGTCTTCATTTTTGTCTACAGGTTAGGTGAGGAAGTGCAGTTACTAATTTATATCAACAGCATTAGACACCAGGGCCCGACATCTATGTAGACCTTTTTCACCACAAACACTGAAATTGTTTACTAACATTGAAGACAACTTTTCAATCCAGGATGCTAAGAACTTTGTATATCCCCTTGCCTATATTTTCCAAGGTGATTAGATCATTTGCTTTCCCCTAACAGACATTGGTATGCTGCTTAATATTTGGGGCTTTACTTGCCATCTTTCTGAGGGAGACATGTTGATTTTATTAAAGCAAGTTTGCGTCTGCATTTTCTCTGTTACTTTTACAGGTAGACCTGACAGACATAGGACCTTTTGTTTGCAAATACTCTGCTCTAGAGGGAACCTGGTTCAGTGAATTCCATTTTGTTTTACCTGCTGGACAGTTGCACTCTGAAGGTGTTTCTCTTGCGATTCTTATTTTAGCCATATGTTCATAGGATTTCTGTAGGAAAAGAAGAGGTATGAACAGCTAGCAGTAGTATTCTAGAACCATGGATCCTTCAGAGACTTTCCTCCTCTGTGGCTGAGGTACTAATGTTTAACAGCCCACATAAACATTTACATAAATGCATAGAGGGCTGGGAGTATGGCCTAGTGGTGGAGTGCTTGCCTACCATGCATAAAGCCCTGGGTTCCAGTCCTCTGTACCATATACACAGTAAAGGCTGGAAGTGGCACTGTGACTCAAGTGGTAGAGTGCTAGCCTTTAGCAAAAGCAGCTCAGGGACAGTGCCCAGGCCCTGAGTTCGAGCCCCAAGACTGACAATAAATAAGTGCATGGATCTTTGCAAAAGATAATTCAAGTAAAATACGTATTTTTTTATTTTAACAAGCAAATTACCACTGGCATAAAATAAAGAATGCTGGATTTGGGTGCCATCCTTCTCTTCACTATTTGTTCTTCAAACTGATATTTTATTTCCCAAATGAGAAATACAGAAGTTCTCTTCATTATTGAATTATCACCACCCTCTCCCTCCACAGGAAAGGCAAAACCCTGGCGCCAACATACTGCAGTTCATGACAAGGTGTGGCCTATCAAGAAAAGCCAATGTTATTGACTGCACTTTATCTCATCGGGACTGGAACTACTGCAGAAAAACTACCTCTTACCCCCGGCCCTCCTGGAGTCCAAACCATCTTTAAAGAAATTACTTTCCATTCCCCCCACCCCGCAAAAAAAAAAAAAAAAAACTTTTCCCCGCAAATTTTTAAAACGTTGACTATGAAAAAAATTCCGAGTTTGTCATTTTAAATCTATAGACTTATTTCACCTTTCTCTATTGAGAAGGCCTAACCTGGGGTATATGAAGAACAGATGGGAGCATTCTCCACACAACTGAGAATGCTGTCAGCCCGGACTCCAGGAAACTGAACAGCCGGGCTCACCTCGTCCTGCAGGCCCAGCCAGGGAAGCTGGCCGAGGCAGACTTGGAGGTACACCCGGGAAGGGATGTGAACCAATTCTACCCTCTAAAGCCTTCCACACCGGCTCACCTCCACTGCGTAACCGGGAAGGGTGGAGGCTGATCCCGCACCCTCGTGCACACCTGTGCCAAATCCTATCCACGTGCAACTCCGCACCCACACCCCCCCCTCCACCCCTCACACCTGAGCCAGGAGTCGCTCCACTTTCTCCTGCACGAGGGCCTTCAGCTGGTCCTCCGTCTCGGGCAACAGAGCCAGGGACGGTGCCCCTTTGGCGGATTCCAGAGCCACGATCCTCGCCTGCAGGTCGCTAGTCTTCACGCCCAGGTACAGACAAGCGATCACGGCCGCCCCAGAGAGCAGGGAGGCCAGGACGGCGCACGGGAGCCCGGCGCGGGCGCAGCGCCGCCCGGAGGGGCCGGGCTGTTCCGACCCAGCCTCTCGCCCCGCGCCCTTGCCCGCGGGCTTCTTCACCAACATGGTGGCGAAGGGGTCGCCGGTCACCTTCCACCTCCTTCCCCAAGACCCGGGAACGCGTCCTCCCAAAGTTCAGGGAGCGGGCGTGTGCACAAGTAGTTGGCGGAGCGGGAGGAGAGGGGGACGCGCGCGGGGCTCAGCGTGGGGACCCGCGGGCGAGGACCATCCTCCGAGCCCGGGGTAAAACAGAAAAATCAAAATCAAAATCAATACAACAGCCTCGGTCCGGGACGGGGGTGGCGATCACACGCAGGGATCGACGGGGTCCCCGGAGCCGCCGCGCGCCCTGCCCTGCGGGAGCCCGCGACCTGTTGCGCCTCGGTCCGTTTTATTTCTACCGAAGCCGGGTATGCTCCGCGCGCCACCGACCGGGCTCCCACCTGGATTCAGTTCCAGGAAAAAAATAAATAAACAACACACCAAAAAAAAAAAATGGAAGGGGAGTGGGGGGGGGAAGCTGCGATCGCTGTCCAGAGCGCAACCCGGGAAAAGGAGAGCCGCCCGGGGGAAGAGGAAGCCGGTGGCGAAGCTCCAGCCGAGGCGGCCCGAAAGCTCTCCGCAGCCTCCCGTGTGCGAGCCTTAAATACCCTGCGGGATGCTCGGGAGAGGGAGTGCGCGCGCGCCCGAGCGCGTCGGCCCTCCCCGACCCCCTCCCGGAGCCCCGCCGCCCGCCCCGCCTGGCGCCCGGGCTCCCAGCCTCCTCATTAGCATAATATATTCACCTTCGCCAGACGCCCGGCCCGTCCGTGGCAGCCTCCCTAGCGCGCCCCCACCCAGCGGCCGAGCATAATGATTCACCTTCCCTCGTCTTCCTCATTAGCATAATACATTCAACCTTCGGCCGCCAGAGGACCGGGTGCTTGGGTGGGAACTGGGCAGGAGGCTCTTATTAGCATAATACATGCAAATATTTGAATCGGCCACCTGATTGGAGAATCTCTAGGTGGCTCCTCCCCTTCCACGGTGTAACTCGGACGTTTCTCCCCCCTCCCCCCCTGCATCCCCCTCCCCGGATCACTCTGGCCAGGGCGAGGGGCCGATTCGGGGTCTGCGGTACGGTGGGTGATCACTCTAGGTTACAGCGATTCATCCCAGAGCCTTTCCTTTATCCCGGTGAAAAATGGAGTCACTGCCTCCAAAAGTGAAAAATGCAGCACACTGCTCCAGCCGGCCCCAGCATAGTGGTTTCCGCCCCCCCTGCCTTCCCAGGCCCAGGGTCTGCAGACTCTCCGCTTCCCTTCCACTTTTCAGACCCGGGGACCTCTCTCTCCCCTCCCCCAGCTTCCTCCAGCCACCCCCAGCTAGACTCCTCGCTCCTACTAAGGGTGCTAATGCGTTTTCCTGATTCCCTGTTTTGTGGGATTGAAAGGGGGAGCGTGGAGGCACACACATGTCTCAGGATTTAAGGAAAGGACTAAAGAATGAGGTCAATTTTTCCTTTTCCCTGACTCCTTCATTCTGTTTGTTCCCTGTGGGTCGAATTACAAGATCTCTAATGGGATATCTGAAAGTTAGTCTCAAGTAGCATTTCTGCCTCTGATTTTTTTTGGGGGGGAGGGAGGGTAATAGGGATGATCCTACTTCCTACTCCAAATAGCTGCTTATCTCCTCGAAAAAATAAAATACTATTTTTCTCCACACCTCCAGACAATTCCACATCTATTTTTCCTCTTTGTTCTGGTGTGTGTGTGTGTGTGTGTGTGTGTGTGTGTGTGTGTGTGTGTGTGTGTGTGTGTGTGTGTGTGCAAGTGCAAGAACTCCATCTCAGGGCTTGGGTGTTGTCCCTTAGCTTTTTACACTCAAGGCTGGGTGCTCTACCACATTCCAGGCGTCTTGATGGCTAATTGGAAATGAGTCTTGTGGACTTTCTTGCCTCTGCTGGCTTTGAACCTTGATTCTCAGATCTCAGCCACCTGAGTAGCTAGGATTAGTCATGAGCCAAGACTGGCTTTTTGATCCTTCTTAATGAAAATTACCTGCAGCTGTTGCTCCAGGAAGCCTTGCACTAAGCTGGTCTTTCTCACTTGTGTGAACTGATACTACCAGATAGGAAGAAGTTAAAGAAACTTCCTGAGGGGGTGCTACAGACCACCTGAGAGAAAACTCTCCAAATTTTGCTGTTCAAAAAAAAAAAAAAACACCATACTTCCTTATATATGCATTACATAATAGTTCACCAAGAATGACTGAATGGATAATGTTAGGTCCACCACCTGGGGCCTTCCACACCATTCAAATTTTGAAAATCTTATGCCTGATTTTTTTTCCCAAAGACTCCTACTAAGATCAGAAACACAACCCATGTCTTACCAGTCCTGTAAACAATGGTATGCACACTAAAATTTGGTGTAACACTTCAGAGAAATATATTTTTTTCTTTTGAACCTCAGAACACTATGATACCAAAGGAGAAAATGCAGCCCATGTTGCGTCATGTTTTATGGTAATAAACTTATTTTCAATAATAGTGTAGGTGTTGGAATCTTTTTCTGTCAGTGTAGTTGCTTAGCATAAGTACCACCATTTTGAGGGCTGCTGCCATTATTCACGAAAGCTATTTTAATCAAGCCTCATCCTATTATGAGAATTGTTTTTCTAGAGACTGGAGGCATGGCTCAAGTAATAGCACTCTAGCTGCAAAAGAATTGATTTTTGGACAACTGGGCCGTGCCCAGCTTATTTCTATAAGTTGGCATCTTGCTAACTTCTCTTCTCAGGGCTGAATCTCAAGCCATGATCATGTTCACAGCCACTCAAGTACCTCCGATTACAGGCATGAGCTACCAGTGCTGGACATGATACCATTTTTTTTTTTGATATATCAACAAATCAGCTTTTCCAGCTCCCTCTCTAACAATTCTTCTGCATGCCCCCCCCCCGCTCCCCACACACACTTCTTGTCCAGCTGAATGTTTATGCTCCTTGGATCTTTGTCCTATGCTGCCTTCTAACTGTCTCCTTGCACAAATAAAATTCCTAAATGATCAATTTTTATGACTGAGCCATAAATCCATTGACTAAACCCAAACCTCTGGAGCCTCAGTAACCAAGTCTCGTTTGCTATGTTCACTGGAGGGTCTGTTATTTCCAACTTTGCCTTTATCTTTTAAATTGCTTTTGTTTCTCATTTCATCTAGTGTCCCCAAGCAAATAAAAAAACCAAATAAAAAATTAACAGTAATAAAACTTCAATCCTCCTTCACCCTTCTCTCCCTAATATTTCCTACTGTCCTCAAGATGAAAACTTTATAGTTTGTATGCTGTCACCATCTTCTGGCTCCCGCTACTACAACAGCATCCTATCTCATTCTTCTTACTCTCTAAACCAGTTTGAGTGGAATATAGAATAATGGAACAAGGTAAAGTACTACCCTCTTTAAACTTCAATAGAGAAGCCATTTTCCATTTCAGAGACAGTCTGTGACTTTAATTTGGATGGTGTAACATTTAAAAGTATGCTTTGTAGAAATTGGCTATGAGAAGGTACATGAGCAACTCTTGAAAGCTCTCAAAACAATCAGGTCTTAGGAGAGAGATTGAGTTGGAATTTGAGACCTTTATCCAGAGGATTAGATTTGCTTTATGTCTTTGGTGGTCACAATACCTCAGAAATTCACCAGCCATTATCGCTACGATTTCAAAACCCAGTAGATTCTCTGCATTAAGCACAAAGAACTCATGGATTAATCAAGCTCTGGGAGTGTGAGTGTGTGTTACTTTGTGGAGTCACCAGAGCATGGCTATTTTGGTTTCTATGTGGAGAAGGATTTTTTTTAAATAGCTCTAAAAATATGTTGTGGTACAGTTGACTCCAATTGGCCTAAACTTACATCAATAATAGTAAAAGGCAAACAGCTGGTTGGTGGATAACTATGAATGCCCTAATTCCAAGACCTGTTTGTACATTACCTTATACAACAAAACAGGTATGTAAGATGAGGCATAATGTAAAGATCTTGAGATGGGAAGATTATCTGGGAATATTTAGTATATTCACAAGTGTCCTTGAAAGAGGGAGTAGGCTGGGCTCTGGGGGTTTATGCCTATAATCCTAGCTACTCAGGAGGCTGAGATCTGAAGGTCATGGTTCAAAGCCAACCCAGGCAGGAAAGTTCATGAGAATCTTAGCTCCAATTAAACATCAAAAGGGGAAAATGGAGCTGTGGCTCAGCTTGTAGAGTACTAGCTTTGAGTGGATAAAGCTCAGGGGAAAGAGCCTGAGTTCAAGCCCCAGGATTTGCACAAAAGGGAGGGGGAGGATGGTAGGGTCTCAGAAGGAGAAGAACTGTCACAGGAGAAGCAGAGCACTGCGTGATGACAGTGCTCTTCACAAGGGTCATGGAGGCTGAAATGCAGAGGGTCACCATTCAAAGCTAGCCTGAGCAAAACAGTCTGTGAGGCTCCATCTCCAATTAACGAGCAAAAAGCTAAGTGGGAGACATAGCTCAAATGGTAGAGCAAGCCAACAGAGAAAGCATGAGCTCTTGAGTACAAGACCTGGTACCAGCAATAAATAACTAAATAGTGACCAAATCTATTGTGATGCTAAGTTTGTGAAGATCTAGTACAACAGCAAAAGGAAATTAATATAAGCAAAATCACAAGAAACCAACCTTCATCTGCTACAGCATCAGAACTGATACTAGAACCACCAAATCACCATATAACAAGGCAGATCATTAAATACTAAGGTCTGCCTCTTGAATGTCTGTATAGATCTACTTCATTAACAGTTTCCCCAGAAAGGAATTACAGAACATGCCTTCTCTCATAGCATGAGAATCAGGATGTTCTTTACACGATCATAGCAAATTGACTACAGTGTGTTCTAGCTCCCCAATGCCTGCCTCTTGTGCAATGCAGCCAGCCAAGCAATGCAGTCTTTCTCATTTCTTCTCCCTACTGCTTCTGAGCTGAGATTCACCTTCACCCATCACCAACAGTGTTATGCATGCAAATCTGCAGGTGATAAAAATTGAAGGGGAGGAGAGGGGAGGGAAAAGGGAGAGAAGGGAAAAGAAGGGAAGGGGAGGGAAGGGAGAAGAGAAGGAAAAGAAGTTCATAAGAGAGGGGAGAAGGAAGGGAAGGGAAGGGAGGAAGGAAGGAAGGAAGGAAGGAAGGAAGGAAGGAAGGAAGGAAGGAAGGAAGGAAGGAAGGAAGGGAGGGAGTCTTTTTACAGAGAGACATGACAAGAAGTTAAGGTAAAAATGAAGTGCCTGGGAACAAAAATGGGGGAATGGCAAGATAGAAGAGAAAAATAAGAGATAATAAAAGCTTTTAAGTTGGTAAAAAAAATTGGCTTAGGTTAAGAAGGCTTATTTGTTCCTAATACCTGTAGGAGGCTGATCAATAATGAATATTGATCATAGATGTGAAGAAATGACACTTTTTTCAAATTTTCATGTTTTACTTACAATTAAAAAGTCTGTCAACGCAAATGTGTCATATTCTGTGTGTTTGGGTGTACATTAATTACATCAATGAAAAAGTGGAGGTTTTTTTAATATATTTTTATTGCAATTAATAGAAGGGTTACATTATATTCACCAGATAGAAGGTGCATTACTTTACAAATATCGATACCCTTTCTCATGTTATGGTCCCCATTTCCCTCCCCCCTCTCCACTGTACAACTTGATTTCCCCCCTTCCTTCTCCTATTTCAAATAACCAATTAGGCATATATAAAATATATCAGATAACAAGGTGAAATATTGTAACAATATGAAATAACCAAGGGACAGTAAAAGAGATGAGAGATAAAATAGTACATTAAGGACAACAATCACTCATTATATGGCTTTAGTTTCTTTATCCTGGAGGTCCTTACATTTAGCGTCATACTATATGGCCTTATGTATCTAGGTTTTGCTCTATTGTGAATCTCTGCTCTCCAGAGGCTGAGATCTGAGGATTAAGGTTCAAAACTGAAAAAAAAAAAAAGTCCATGATATTCTTCATCTGCAATTAACCAGCAAAAAGTCATAAGTGCAGCTGTGGCCCAAATGGTAAAGCCTTGAATAGAAAAAGTGAAGAATGAGAGAAGAGTGTGAGTTTCTAAGTTCCAGCCCAATATCTGGAAATAAACAAATACAACCAAATGCAGAAGCCACTGAGAACGGAGATCTGTAGTTTCTCTGTGCATCCTTATCACTTGTCCTGTCTCCTCTGTACATCCATATGGTGGAGTACTTTATGCGTAATATTCTAGTGCTGTTTTACAAAGGCAGGAGGAGAGTGTGGGCTCACAGCACCATCTTTCCTGAGACAATTTCCCCAAAAGGATGGAGCAGCAGCAGAGAGTTAAGTGCACTGAAATTTACCAGACACCGTTCGCTCATAACCAGGCAAAAAATTCAATAAATCACCAACAAATTATAAATGTTCTTTGAGAACAGAAGAGCAGAAAAGAAGAATTTTGCTCCTAGTGACAGCTGAAAATTTCCCTTTCAGACAGATCAAGGAACTGATCTGTGTTTGGGCCCGGTTAAGCCTGGACTTGTGCTTTACAACTGTATGAAAGCATTCATCCACATAGCTCAGGCCCTCCAAAATCCTCTCCGTGCCCAGCTCTGGGTTTGTTGTTCTGTTTTGTCTGGAGGAGGAAGGTGAAAGTTTTTCTCACACCTTAAAGAACAAAATACCAACCCTTACCTACTGGGATTTTTCTGCATTAAAAATATTACATTGCTAAATTGTATGTGAGGCAACTTTCCACTGAGTCAATGAAACCAATTTTACAAGAGCAAATTCTGAAAAGAGCAAGTTTCTGAAAGAAACCCCTGGTAGTTTACCTGGACTGAATGCAGGTAAAAGGGTAATCCGGCTCCTGCCATCTTTCATTCTTCTATCCATCTTGTGAAACACCTACTTGAATGAACATCAGGTTAGGCCTAAAACGTATGTGTGGTATACATGGGACCAAACAGAAGTTATGCTGGTGCCGTGGCTCACACCTTTAATCCTAGCTATTCAGGAGGCTGAGATCTGAGGAGTGAGGTTTGATGCCAAGTTGGGCAGGGAAGTCTGTGAGACTCTTATCACCAGTTAACCACCAATAAGCTAGAAGTGGAATGTGGCAAAGTGCTAGCCTTGAACACCAAAGCTCTGAGTTCAAGCGCCCAGGACTCTGATCAGAAAAGTAAGAACATAAGGCCCTCAGTTTAAGCTCCAGTATGCACACACACACACACACACACACACACACACACACACACACACACGCGCGCGCGCGCGCGCGCGCGCCAAGCTGGAACCAGAAAGTACCCAGTTAATCTGCTCCCAAATTTCTGACCAATAAAAACTTGGAGGAAACAAATGTTTATTGTTCTAAGGCCATTCCTTTGGGGCATATACAATGAATATGCTGCATTATAGGAGTGATGGTTTAGTTCCCTTTATATTTCTTAATATTACTACCTGCATACATATTCACAAGCCATCCATTATTTCGTTTTACGTGTTCTTGAACTTTACATAAATGTACTGTTGATATTAATGAACTCTTTTGTTTCCCCCTGCCACATTGTATTTCAGGGAACTTATTCAAGCTGTAACTCCATTAAAATTTATTTGTTACTGTGTCTATAGCCTTGTGTCACAGTCTGTCCATTCTCCTGAACCTCATGTTTGTTTCCATTCACTTTGTCTTCTCTCTCCTATTTCAGGCAGCGCTCTATAAATACCCTTCTATGCAGCTACTTGGATACAGATGCAAAAATTCTTTAATATTGTTGGTTTGTAACAAACAGCCCTCCCCTCCCCCAGAAAAAGTATAAAACACCACACTTTTATTATTGCACTAGTTCTGTGGAGCAGAAATTTGAGGCTGGTGTAGTTAGGAGGCCCTGGGCTAAAGGTCTCTGCTGAAGTTGCAGACCAAATGTCAGCTAAGCATGCAGTCATTTGAAGGCTTGATTGGACCTACAAGGTCTTCCAACATGGCCGAGTCACATGACTCAACATGAGGACTTAATTTCTCCCTGGCCAGAGTCAGGGGGGCCTCTGTTCTTTGCCACTTGGGTCTCCCTTGTGTGTTCTTATAACATTGGAGTTGGCTTCTCCCACACAGCAAATGATCCAAGCTGGGGTGGGGAGCCTTTTTTTGTTTCCAAGGGCCATGTGGATATTTATAATATCACTTGAAGGCCAAACATAATGATCAACACAGGCAGATGGCCACGAGAAACATATGAGAGGCATTCATGTCTCTGCTCTGTCCTGAACTAAAGGATTTCAAAGCCTTCACATGGCCCACAGGTTGGTATTTCCCCACCTTGCTAGGATTTAGACTGAGAAGTCACATTCACTGCATTTTATCCCATACACTGTTCATTAGAAGTGAATCACTAGAGGAGGGAGAGAAGCCCCACCCTTTGAAGTCAAGCCTGTCAGACTGTGAACCTCCTTTAAAACTTCCCCCACCATATTTCTTGCTGGTGAGGTCCAGTTATAAACCCACAGATACTAGAACACAGTCCTTTTCCACATCCTTGCCAATGACTGGCATTAGTTCACTAGTTCATTCTATCCTCATCTTCACCTATTCTAATAGGTAAATCTGCTTAAGTGGCCAGTTCATTAGCACTAGCAAAGTGAACTCTGTTATTTCATTTATTACACAGCCCTGCCTGAGGAAGGCTGGTAAGAAGGTGCTGGCCTGTGGGGAAGGATGAGTACCACAAAAACAAGGAACAGGGTTAGTGCCTGAGGAAATTTGAGAAATCAAATAAGCAAGGGGAGAGGAGGTACACAACTACAGGGATTACACAAGGGACTGTAGATCATACAGAACCTTGTAGAACTTCCCAGACAATTCTCTGGGATAGCAGAGTTGTTTTGGAAGTCTTCCATGCACAAATCAGTGCATTTCCACTTTAGCTGTGCATTGGAACCATCTAGACTTCCCATCTCACTTCTTATCCCTTAGACTTCTTTCACTCAGCTCCATAGTTCTTCAGGGCCCCTCCATCTTCATGTGGTCTTTACACAGTTTCTCCATCAGGATAACTGGACCTCTTCTCAAAGAGCAGAATTGTTTCCACTGAATGCTAGTGGTTAAAGCAAGACCCAAGACTGCCTCCACTTCAAAGGAAGGGGACTGGATGCCACACTGAGGTGTGACTCACTGAGGCCCACTAACATAACAAACCACCCCAGGGAGGTATGAGGGGCAATGAAAAGACGTGCAGAGAGATGGATCTGAGATGCCAGGGGATGCACTGGAGTTAAGCCTTTCCTGACAGGCTTTGATCATTCCATTTTTGTTCACTGATCAAAATATAATCTATAGTCGAACACTTGTGGCTTAAGCCTGCAATCCTAGTTTTAATCTCAGGAGGCTGAGATCTGAGGATCATGGTTTAAAGCTAGCCTAGGCAGGAAAGTCCAGAAGACTCTTATTTCCCCTGAACCAACAAAAAGCCAGAAGTAGAGCTGGGGCTCAAGTGGTAAATCACCAGCCTTGAGCACAAAAGCCCAGGGACAGCGCCCAGGCCTTGAGTTCAAGCCCTAAAACAGGCGCGCGCACACACACACACACACACACACACACACACACACACACGTAATAAAATACTATTTAGTACATCCATTAAGGTGGATATAAATAAAGCAAGTGTTAGTGTCTTCATGTGTCTAAGCTGCTTTAACAAGTTACTATGGACTTAGTGGCTTACAGACAGCAGCTTCTTACAAAACTGATATGGCAGAAGTGGCAGCTGTTCACTCTGTGATTTCATGTGAAAAGTACAAATTCAAGCACAAGGACTTTATCTTTCTGACTTAATTACCTTCCAAACATCCTAATACTCAAGTAATGTTACTTGAGTATATTCAAGGACTACTCAAAAAACAGTCACCCTAATACCCAAGTAATTCTACTCCTAGACATATGCCCAAGAAAATGAACACATTATCCACACAAAACCTACACGTGTTTAGACCAACAGTGTGCATAATTACCAGTAAGTAAAAATATCTTTGTTAATAGATTAAAACTAATTGATAGTGTATTTAAGGTGGTATTATATGAATTACAACTAATTAAATAAAAAATATACAATATATTATTATAAAATGTAACAGTAAATCTAGTATACAACACTTGGTTATATTTTAGCAATCCCTCCAAAAGTTAAATCTAGAATTCTCTATGACCAGCAATTCCACTCCTAAATTTACCTCAAAGGAATGGAAACCCATGCCTGCATCGACATTTGTGCAGGAATGCTTAGTGAAACATTATTTATGATCATCAAAAGGGAAAACAACCCAAATGCGATGTTGATGGATAGAAAAGCAAATTGAAAAAGCTATATAAAATGGAATATTGCTCTCTATCAAAAGTACTAATAAGTGCTACCAGCTGTAAGAAGCTCAAAAATATTGTGCTAAGTAAAAAAAGCCAGATTTTAAAAGGTTGTGGATTACACAACACTTTCCTATAAGATATTCAGAAGAGTCAAAGCTACAGAAATAGGTTTTAGTACTGACCAAGGATACTGACAGCTTTTGTCCATTGACCAAAAGATAATGTGTAGCCAGGCACATGTGGTTCATGCCTATAATCCTAGCTTTACTCTCCAGAGGCTGAGATCTGAGGATCATGGCTTGAAGCCAGCCAAGGCAGGAAAGTTCATGAGATTCTTGTTTCCAATGGGGGTGATTACTGAATGGCACATTTCTCTGGAATGAGAAAAGAGGTGGTTGTCTGACATAGTAAATACATTCAATTACACTGAATTATACTTTATTATTGTTAATTATGATATGCAAGTTCTACTTTTTTTTTTTTTTTTTTGCCAATCCTGGGACTTGAACTGGATGTGAGCACTGTCCCAGAGCTCCTTTTGCTCAAGGCCAGCACTCTACTACTTGCGTCACAGCAACACTTCTAGCATTTTTTGTGATTAATTGATCTCACAAACTTTCCTGCCTGGGCTGGTTTCAAATTGTGATCCTCAAATCTCAGCATCCTGAGTAGCTAGGATTATAGAGATGAGACATCAGCGCCTGGATTCTACTTCCTTTAAAAAAAATCATTAAATCATACCGAGTATCATCTTTCCATTTATACCAAGAGTGAGAACATTTTTTTTAAAAATCATCAAGATTTAGCATCTCGTCCACACAGACATGTAGAGAAACTGAAGTGGGACATAATATGCAACTATAGAGAATTTATTGTCTCTTTGGAGGAAACTTTTTTAAACAAATTTTATTCAGTTCTCCCAATAAATTACATTTGGCATGACATCCCAACATCTCTAAGACAATTATTATTAAAGACAGAAGTGCTTTTTTTGTGAACAGCATATGATTTTTTTCCCCTTGGAGCATGTTGACATCTCATGAAGCATGTGAGAACTGCCTTTAGTTACTTGCCATAATTAGTGGAATATTGGCTGATTGTTCATATGGCCTGTGTGTTCAGACCCTGTCACTAATGTGTCTGGCTGTGAGACACGATGAAGTAAACGTCTAGAAGTTAGTTAGCATTGGACCAGGATGACTGGTGATGAGTTTAGGCCATGATCCAGGAAGGCTATATATTACAACTACTTCATGACCTAAATCTTCAAGTCCACCCACATGATGGTCATCTAGTTCATGGCTGGTCCCTGATATGGACCAGTTGGATCAATCCAAGTTGTGCAACACTGGCATTTAGGTATAGTTTTTGTCATTATAACCAGGTTACTCTCATGTTGTCATAGTAACAAAGCCAATCTAGAAAGCCTTACACAACACTAGTGTCACTGCTTTTGATAATCTGTGTTCAGGTCTAAATATCAAGCACCGTGCTGGGTGTTGTAGATACCCAATCTCCAAGCTTCTCTCTCTCTCTCTCTCTCTCTCTCTCTCTCTCTCTCTCTCTCTCTCTCTCTCTCTCTCTCTCTCTCTCTCTCTCTCTCTCACACACACACACACACACACACACTTCCCTGTACTTTTTCCCCACCTCTGGGAATGAGGGATGCATACTGCAAAGGTTAGATATGAGCCTTGGCGGGTGGCCCGGGGGCAGGTGCCTGGGGATAATAGATTTGGGCATTCTTTGGTAAGGACTCACACCACCCTGACCCCAAGCACCGTGAGGGTGCTGAGGAACACAGTGGGGCAGCTGAGTGAACTCAGGTTTTGGCCCAGTGGACTTTACACAATGAGAGGAGTCAGAGCACCAACTCATATATTCTTCCATTCATCCTGTTCTCTCCAGGCAATTCTTCATGGTCATGTTAGATCTTCGGGGCTATTACTATGGTGTTTGCTATCTTTTTTTCAGATATTTTAGTTTGTTTTCCATGAAAGCTGGGCTGGATTAGAATCAACTATTACTGGAAGTGGGATTCACAAAGTGGCTTTGGGTCATTTGGGTTTTGGCAAATTAACCTTCAGAGAATGATTTAGTAGGGCACTTCATTTTCTTCAACTGATTTTAAAAGCACATGAGCCGGGGGCTCATGGCTCACATCTAGAATCCTAGTTACTCACGAGACTGAGATCTGAAGATTGCAGTTCAAATCCAGCCCAGGAAGGAAGTCTGAGACTCTTACCTCCAAGGAACTATCTGGAAGTGGAGCTATGGCCCTCGTGGTAGAGTCCTAGCCTTGAGCAAAAAGAGCACAGGGAAAACATTCGGACACTGAGCTCAAACCTCAAGACCACTGCACACGCACGACAGAAGTTCATTAGTACATTCTATAAAAGTTGAACTATGTAACTTAAAGATGGGGATGGGAGGGGGTTGGGAAAGGTGGGGATAAATGAAGAGGTGACATCAAGGAAGATGGATTGTACTCCTAAGCTGAATTCTGGAATTGATACCCCTTGTACAACTACTTAATTTTTTAGTTTAAGTTTTTTAAAAATGTTAATGCATGACGAAAAAAATAGTAAAGGTACACTAGCATTGTATTGCATTATCTAAAGCTCTGGATTAAGACATACAAAAAGATGCCAAGAAAATTGTGCTACTAAGAGTAGGGACAATGCCTACTTGTATAAATAGTGAAGGAGTGAAGGAAGAAGGCAGCATGCAGAAAAAAAATGAACGGAGCCTGGAAGTCACAAAACCTCAAGACTCCAAATTGGAACAGAAACGTCATGTTTTGTGAGCACTATAAATCAAAAGTCTCAAAATGGCAGGCCGCAGACTGCACTCAGCCCACAAACGTGTTTGGTTTGGCCCACACAGTGTTTTAAAAATAGGAGATTTCCCACTTAAAAAAAAAAAAACTGGATTTCCATCTTCTGAAAACTCAGAAGATCTGGCAACTATCTTCACGGCCAACTAGGTAGGCATCAGGCCAGGCTGCAGTGCAGACTCCTTTTTGGGGAGGACTCTACTTCTTCTGTTCACCCCATTTCTAGTCAGTCCTCTTCTATGCCCAGCATAGTTCATTTCCCTAATAGGATGAAAAAAAGCTACCTGAGCACAGCTTCTTCTTGGAATCAGAGAGCTGGTTTTAAACTTTTATATCTACATACCCCTGATACCCTGTGAGCCCCATGTTTCAGGACAGAAAACCTCAACCACAGGCCTCGCCGCCACTTCAGTCTAAGAGTCCTCCAGGTAGTCATTTGATTCGTGCTCTGGGTGTTTATCCTGTCCTTAGAATGTACTGGGCAGGACAGCCCAGGAAAATCTAGCCCAGTATTCTTCCTGCCAGAGACTGATCCCACCAACTCTTAGGGAACACCTAAGTATTTGATGATCCTCCTCCTCCCCCCTCCTCCTCCTCCTCTCCCTCCTCTTTCTCCATTCACTCTCCATTCCCCCTCCCCCTCCACTCCCATGCTCCTCCTCCTTCTTCTCTCCTTTTTCTCCTCTTCTTCTCCCCTCCTTCTCCTTCTTCTTTCAGGGGATGCCAGTTTGGGGACTTGAACTCTGAACCTGAGCCCTGTCCTTTAGCTGTTTTTGCTCAAGATGGCACTCTCATACTTGAACCATAGCTGTACTTTTTCCATTTTGCTGGTTCACTGGCTATATAATTGTCATGAACTTTCCTGCCTGAGCTGGCTTTGAATTATGATCCTTACCTCATAGCCTCCAGAGTAGCTGGGATTACAGGCATATGGTACCATAACTGATTTTAGTTATCATATTATTTTGTTTATTTGTTTGTTTGCTTGTTTGATAGTCCTGGGACTTGAACTCAGGGCTTGGGCACCATCACTGAGCTCTTTTGCTCAAGGTTGGTGCTCTAACACTTGAACCACAGCTCCATATGTGGCTTTTTTTGGCAGTTAATTGGAGATAGAAATCTATAGACTTTCATGTACAGGCTGGCTTTGAACTATAATACTCAGATCTCATCATCCTGAGTAGCTAGAATGACAGGTATAAGCCACAGGCTCCTGGCTTATCTCATCATTCTTAACTAGATTAGTAGCCAGGTCAGAGATACAGATAATGTCAACTCAGCTCACTTTAAGAAATGTGGAGCCTCACCCCAGCACGGCAAAAGTTCCTCAAGTTTCAGTTAACTGGTGAATTCCAAAGAAAGCAAGTCTTCTAAGGCCAGGTCTTCGGAAACATGAGATAGGCAGTGATATTCCATGACCGTGGTTTAAGAATAGCCCTCTCTCATATAGATGTCATGATAGCCTGTTAGATAGAGATAAACTCTCTGTTCTGTTCTTTGCCAGAGGCCTCTCCTCAAATTAGAGCACAGCTTATCAAAAAAATACCCCTTCTATCTGGCTAGTCAGAAAATGTATAGTTCAATGTAATCAATGCAACTGGGCATGGTGGCTCACACCTATAATCCTAGCTTCTCAGGAGGCTGAGATCTGAAGATCAAGGTTTAAAGCCAGCTCTGGCAGGAAAGTCCCTAAGCCTCTTATCTCCAATTAAGCACCAAAAGCCCCAAGTGGAACTGTAGTTCAAGGGGTATAGTACCAGCCTTGAGCAAAAAAGCTAAAGAACCATGCCTAGGTACTGAGTTTAAACCCTGGTACCTGTACAAAAAAATAAGTAAATAAATTGATGAGTGAGCTAGAGGTTCAACTGGACAGGGCCTAGGTAACAGAATGATATGAATTTCTAAAATAATCATGCTAATGAGCCTGAAGCATAGTGAGTAGAAATATAAAATGCCCCCCCCCGATTTTTGCCCTAGTTTTCAATATAGTATCTTATGTTTTTTACTGTCCTCATACCTCTCTGCCTTCCACCTAGCTAGGATTATAGGGGCACACAATCACTGCTGGCTTTGAGCTGCTTTTCAGAAGTGGAAAAGGGATGTACCAAAGTGAAGAGGGTGATCTTTCTGCGAAGGGTAGAGAGAAGGTAAACAAACCTACAGACTCATCCACTGACATTTGAAAACATACTCAAGCTCATCAGCTAAACGTGGTTGGGAAGTCAGATGCCACACAAACAATGAAGTTGAAATACACCAACTACGAACTGTGATTCTGCCACTTCGCACTATGGACTTTTCCTTCTAGGGATTGAGTAGTTGTGATGATTAATGATGAAGTACATTAATAATGCCAAGTGCTGAGAATAGTGTCTTACATTTATTAAAACTAAGTAGCTAATGCTGATCAGCTTTTATTATTGTTTCACTTTATATAGACGCTGGGAGGACATGGCAAGAGGACGGATAGCAATGAACCAGGAATCAAATGGCCTGAACTCTGAATCTGCCAACATTTGACCACAGACTCCTTATTCCAGTAATGGAGAGATACATGACTGTGGTTTAGTTTCTGTGACATTTTCTGTGATAGAATCTGAATGGGCCAAGATCACACATAGGGTTCAAAAATCAGTAACAGGACCAGATGTTTGGCCTAGCAGTAGAGTGTTTCCCTAGCATGCACAAAGCCCTGGGTTCAATTCCTTGGTTACCACATACATACAAAAAGCTGGAAGTGGTGCTGTGGCTCAAGTGGTAGTGTGCTAGCCTTGAGAAAATTCAAGGACAGTGTGCAGGCCCTGAGTTCAAGCCCCAGGACTGGCAAAAGAAATCAGTAAGAATTGCATTATTGGTCTTAGTTCAGGAGAAATAATACTTGGTGTTTAATCAGACTATGTGTTTAATCACAGAGTAGTTTGAGAAAGGAGAAAAAGTGGCATGAGGGTATGAAGAGTGCCTTTCAAAATAAAATGTAGTGCATGGAAGTAAGATAGCAACAACGAGAGGCTTACTTTCTTACAAAAAGTGAAGAATGAGCTCAAACTATCATATAAAAAGCATGACGATACGAAGATGAATGCTCAGTGAAAGTCCTCCAAAGATCTGCTTCTGATTCAATTTAGCCAAAAGAGAATCCACTCACTCTTCTTCCTAGAGTTGCTTTTAGCAGGAAAGAGATCACATAAATTCTTAGGTATTCAATCCCCCCTAGAAAATATGTCTGTCTCCGGACTAAATTCAACTTTTCCACTGCCCCCCAAAAGTATAGCATCCGGCCAGGAGTTTGGCCTAGTGGTAGAGTGCTCGCCTAGCATGCATGAAGGCCCGGGTTCGATTCCTCTGTACCACATACATAGAAAAGCTGGAAGTGGTGCTGAGGCTCAAGTGGTAGAGATCTAGCCTTGAGAAAGTCCAGGGACAATGCTCAGGCTCTGAGCTCAAGCCCAGAACTGGCAAAAAAATAAAAAAATAAAAAAAAAAGTATAGCATCCATGAAGCATTTTAAAGGAAGTACATTAGGTAATTTTTTTTCAAATCCTCCTCATTTTCATACACTTTTCTTTACTTAAATATGTTTGTAGGTATATTATTTTACGTGTGTTCTGGTATTGGGGCTTGAACTCAGGACCTCATAATCCTTTTGCTTTTTCACTCAAGGCTGGTGCTCTCCAACTTGAGCCACAGCTCAACCCCATGCTTAAATGGAGATAAGAGTCTCATGAACTCTTCTCCCCAAGCTGGGATCAAACCTCCATCCTCAGATCTTAGCCTCCTGAGTAGCTAAGATTACATGGTTGAGCCATGAGTGCTTAACGTCGTGTACTTGAGTTTTTGATCACTGATTTAATGAATAAGGAACTATAAGAAAAGGAAGTCGAAGGCTATGACATGTCTGCTTTCAAGTAATTTATGACTTATGAAAAACAACTTAATACTCAGAAACTTTTATTTGTAAACTTCAACTTTATGAAGAAAATCATTACATCTTACTATCTCTTTTGGATAAAGAACTTTATTGTTCTCTTGAAACTCTGTATTAACCACAGCAACACAATCTCAAATTATTCTTCCAGAAACAGACTTATACCTTGGTTCAGTCATCTGTATACCTGCTTTGTGCATCATGGTGCAGGAGGGAAAAAAAATCTACTTCAGTGACGGACGGGATACTTGCCTAGAACTCACAAAGTTATGCATTAGATCTCTGGCATTAAAAACAAAGTGTAGATCAATTATGCTTCCTTTTGTAAATGACTAAAAGCTAGGATTTCACTTCTATGAAATCACTGAGTGTGTATACATATATGGTGTATGTATGTATAGATATTTGTCTGTCTGTCTCTAAGCTAGGAAAATTGGGCAGTGGATTTAAATTCGTTCTATAACTCAATATTCCAATTTGAGTGCAAATTATAAACCTTACCCAAGAGGTCAAGTTTACCATCTGGAGTCTAAGAATAAACTCTGAGCCATGATTTTGAGAGCTAAGCTTGGGCTTATATCAAATTATTTTGTTTTTGCCATTTTGATTTTTTTCTTGTCCTTAGAAAGAGAAACACACATTCTGCCATTCATTAAAATTAAATGCCTCTTTTTCTGCAGATACCTGTACGTCTATTAGACCCCTGAACTGCCTTTTGTGGGGTTTTTTAATTGACTTTTCCTAGACTTCATTTAAGCACGTAGACACAAGTCCCTCTATTCTCAAGTCCCATGCTGTGGGTCATTAATGCTAATGGACTTTACATGCAGGCATGCAGAGGGACAATAAGCTCCTTAAACACCTTTTTAATGGAACAGTTTTGTGTTTTTCCATTCCTCCTTACATGCTCCCATTTGGACATTCTCCTGTCCACTGGTGTTCCCAGAGCTTGTCTTTCTTATTCTTTGTGGAACTCCACTGCTCAAAAGAGAGCTGGACTTCTTTCTTATTGATCATTCCTGGGGAAAGTAGCATGCCCAAGTCTTTCTACTGTATTTGATTTTCTGCTTTCGGAGCAAAAATTCAGATGTTGCTTTTGTTCCAGTCCTCTACTTTCCAGCAAACATATTTAATGCACAGATGATTTTTTATCCTCCTCAAGACTTGCTAGCCAGAAACTAATTAAGTAAGGAGCACATATTTACCCCAGGAGGCTAAAGAATTCTTTGCTTTAACATGGAAATATATAGGCATGCATTCAAAATCTCTCATGGTATAATGCCTTTACTTGTTTATATTTTGGGAAAAGTTATTCCCCCCTTTCATTTTTTTAAAGTACCTATTTCATAGGGCTTCTTCAAAAATGTTCAAATTTAGACCAGCGAAGTTAACAAAACAAACTGTGCCTTTGGAACCACAGATCCATAGGAAGTGAAACCCAGTGCATATGCTAGCAATCATATTTCTTTTAGATTTGAGAAATACATTATTCTTCACTGCTGTCTTTATAGCGTGATTAGTGGATTTTACAAGGCAGCTCTTATATTCCTTTTTAAAGTGAGGTACTAGAGTAAGAATACATGAGTCAGTGCCTAGCAGAGTGCTGGATATTTGGGGATAATTTAAACCACATGAAGTTGCTGTTACTGGTAGATTAAAAATTGATGAGTTGAGGGTATGGTTCAAGCGCTAGAGCACCTGGCTGACAAGCATGAGGCCCTGGCTCCAAGTCCCAGTACCACAATAATAATAATAATAATAATAATAATAATAATAATAATAATCGTAAATAAGCATGGAAAAAATATCTGTTGAAAGCATCCATTTAAAATGAACACCGGCAGCTCACTTCTGTAATCCTAACTACTCAGAAGGCTGAAATCTTGAAGAATCAGTTTCAAAGCCAGTCTTCTTCTAGCAAAAAGCTGGGCTGCAAGTATAGAGCATAAGAGTAACATAAGAGTAACAACATAACAATAACAAAGCAAGGGGACTACAGAGAGACTTATCAAAGGAAGAGGAAAAAATGGCAAGGAAACATACAGAAAGATGCTCATCATCCATGGTCATAAAGGAAATGCAAATAAAAACAACCCTAAGATACCATCTCACCCCAATCAGATTGGCCAATTTTCTGAACTCAGACAATGACAAATGCTGGCATGGGATGTGGAGAAAGAGGAACCCTACTGCACTGCTGGTGCAAATGTAAACGAGCACAGCCACTCTGGAAGGCAGTTTGGAGGTTCCTCAAAAAACTAAACCTTCCCTGTGACCCAGCCATACCACTCCTAGGCATCTATCCTGAGCATCATAACCCAGGATATGATAAGGACACCTGCTCAGCTATGTTCATCTCTGTACTATTCACAATAGCCAAATGATGGAAACAACCCAGATGCCCCACTACAGATGAATGATACCAAAAATGTGGTTCATATATACAATGGAATTCTACATAGCCACCAGACAAGATAAAATAATGGCATTTGCTGGGAAGTGGATGGAACTAGAGAAAATCATGTTGAGTGAGATAAGCCAAGACTAAAGAAACAAAAGGTGCATGGTGTCCTTCATATATGGATATTAGATCCAAACAGTACAAGGGTGATGACTCGATACTCAGGTATTCAAGGTCATTGACATGAACTTAGAGATATGAATATGACTATATAGACATATAAATCTATGATAGTATATATATATATATATTCTGTAGACATATTGATATACAGATCAATATGTATCTATGACATACAAAGTCTCGGCTTAATTTTAATTTTGTTCTTAAATTTATGGGCCAGTGATTGCATATAGAGATTCTTGAATACTTGTTTGTTAAACTCACGTTTTAAATACCATGTAAAAATCAGTATTAATAAAATCTTTTAATAAAAATAAATGCATAATGCTCTCCACTTAAATATTAAAGAAAAAGAATAATGAAGTATAAGGGGTTTAATGATAATTCCTTTACCTGGTATATATGTATATATATATATAATTTATTATTTAGCCATTTCTACTAGTCTAACCTACATATAAGCATTATATATACACACATGTCATATATATGACGTACATCATCTATAATATACCATCAGATATATGAGATGATGGTTGATAAGTGGATGAGGGGTGAAAGCAGAATTGCTAATTTGATTAAAACTTCAGGACAGCCCTTGAGGACATGCCTTACTAGGCTGTGACTGCCCTCTGCACTAGACCCCATGGCCACTTATCTACCTGTTACTGCCACTTTACACTCCACTCAATCAACTCTTAGACCTCAGTTTAGATCAAGGTTCATATATTTACATAGAGCTTAAACACTTACATTTTTAACTATGCATACATAGTTAGAGATGCACATAGCCATGCAATAAAATTTAAATTTAAATTAGAAAAACAAAAATGTTTGTAGACTAGGGCTTGAACTCAGGGCCTTCTATTGCTACACAGATGCTCTACCATTTGAGCCATACCCCCATCCCTTTTTTGCTTTGTTTATGTTTTTTTTTTTTGAAACAGAGTTTTGCTTTCTCCCACTCCCAAGACAAATGGGCCACAGTTATCTTATTTATATTTCCCACGTAGCTGGAATAGCAGGCAAACACCATCACACCTAGACTTTATTGACTCAAATAAGGTCTTGTCTATCTTTTTTGTCCAGGTTTGCCTTGAATTGCAATCCTCCAGTTCTTAACCTCATGAATAGTAAGGATTACAGACAGGAGACACCACACACAGCTAAGGAGAAAATCATTCTTTTCTATTACTCTTTTAAAACTCTCCTCCAAATTGGAAGGTGATAAGCAAGACAGACTCCACCTGGATGCCACCATCTTACCTTCCTGCTATGGCTTCCTCCTCTTTCCAGCCACCTCTTCCTGGCAGCTATTTGGCAAGAGGAGTACAGATTGCCCCCAGCCAAGCACACAAGAGTGGGGGGGGCAGGGGGGAGGGAGGGGCTGGAAACACCTCCAAGTTTCTCCATTTTCCTGCTGTGCACCTCGTTACTTTGACATTAAATCTTGCCTAATGCAATAAAATAATTTTCGCTTTATTGTAATAATATAAAAACTGTGAGAAGGTAACGGATTCATGGAAACTGGCTTTGCCTTCTCTGACTTTCAAGGTCAGAAAAATGTTAACTCATACTTGTCTTTTTCCCCAGGAGTGTATTCTTTATCCTGTCTAATTTATTATAAACTTCAAGTCTTTATCAAAATAATTAATCAGGCCCAACAGTTTGGGGTACATTCTGGAGCTGTGATAGCTACTGTCCCTAGATATACAGGTGAGCATTCTACATGAAATATGGTATTGAGCGGCCACTTAATCAGAAACACTTCTAGGTTGGATGTGCTGTTATCCTGGAGTTAAAAGGGAATCCAAATTAAATAATGACTTTTCACATTAGCACCTTGATGAACATCTCCAAGAAAATATCATTGGTCAGAAGTATTTACCCAGCATCCAAGGCCTTGTGAGAGTTTTCTGCAGCTGAAAACCTACAGCATCCCAGCTAGCCTTGCACCCAAGTCCAGCACGGCTTTCAGGGTTACTGCTACTCAGCAACCTTCAGACAAAGCCTCTTCCAGGCCCGGGCTCCATCAGCTTGCTCTTGATGAAAAAAGAGTCTCATGATGATGCTTGTAGCATCTTTTGGAACCATTTTCTATAAGTGAGGGAGGCGTGAACTCCTGAGCCTCATCCTTGGCTTCCACACCTTTTTGTCAGTCCTGGGGCTTTAACTCAGAGTCTGGGAGCTGTCCCTGCCCTACCACTTGAGCCACAGTGCCAATTTCAGCTTTTTCTGAGTGCTTCATTGGAGTCATGAACCACTTTTCATGCCTAGGCTGGCTTCGAACCACAATTCGCAGATCTCAGCCTTCTGAGTAGTTAGGATTATGCCTGGCATAACAGGATGTATTTCTTCTCAACCTTGGAGAAGTCTTCAATGAATCCTACAAGTTTTCTAAAATTTTCATGATGATTACTCTCTATCCCAAGTAGTTATGTTTGAGGAATTAAAATATCTAGGATTTCTTTTAAAAAGCAAGGAAATGTCTGCACAGAAATGTCTAGTACAGATATTTTCATCTACCTTGCCTTGGAAACCTTTACACTCAGAAGGCCTTTAATGTATTAAATGGTAAAAGGAAATGTAAAGGCCAGTTTTTTTTTCTCCCCCTCCTAATTTTACCTCTACTCTCTCAGCATCCTTGTCTGTATCTCTGGCCCTTCCAAGACTATTGTGGAAGAACAAAGCATTGAGAGAAACCCAGAATAATAACTTTTATGGCTGGTATAATTGTGGTCTGGCATTGGAGCACTCTGGGCTTGACAGTTGATTAAAGATAGTGCTTTCTCCAGCAGTTTTCTCTGTTTGCATTTCTTAAATGAAAAGCCTTTTCCTCTGGCTGGTCATTAATATTCCTAAATCTAATACCCTCGATGTTTTGGCAGTCACCCAAAGTTCTCTTTATTGGGGATCTACCACCTTGCAAGCCTTCTCAGCAGGATGATGCTAGGTGGCTCCAGGCTGAGTCAACTCCCCCATATGAAGCAAGGAACCCCTGCATCCCTGCTGTGCTATAGTGAAAGCACAGGACTCTTCACATCCCATTATTGCACATACATCAACTTCCAGAAACACATTTCAAGTTTCCCTGGAGACTCACTGAAGCATCCCTCACAGAGACTACAATGTAAATGTGCACAACCCAGTCTCCTTCCTGAGAGCCCTCTTCCTCCCCTCCCCCCACCACAAGCAATCCTCTCTCCCAGCTTCCTCCACGGAAAAGGTCCTTAAAAAGGCAACCCAGCACATCCTCTGGTATATGATGATGATGGGTCAAGTCCTAGCTTGGACACTGGATCCTCCAGCAAAATTGGCTTTGAAAGTTTGAATAAGTCTTCCCACCCTCAATGTCTATGTGTAAAAGACTTGATCTTGGCCCCTGTTGCTATTGAAAGGTGATGGAGCCTTTAAGAGGTGGAGCGTGGTGAGAGGAAATTAAATTATTGGAGGTGTGCTGTTGCAGGGGATGCTGACATGCTGAGCCTTACCTATCATCTTTTGTGTCCTGGCTACGATAAGATGAGCATTTTCCTCTTGCATATATTTCTATCCCAATATATTGTTTCAATGGGCCTCAAAACAACGCGATAAACAACCATGAACCTCCAAAATTGTGGGCCAAAATAAATCTAACCTTTGTCTTTATTTTCTCTTCTCTTCTTTTCCTTCCTTCTTTCCTTCTTTCCTTACTAGCATGCATGCATTTATTTATTATTTGGGATAGTTCAAGACTGGGCTTGAACTTCCAATCCTCCTGTCTCTGCTTTCAAAAATGCCAAAATTATAGGTATGCACCACAATATCCAGATAACATTTTTCTCTGTTTAACTTGATTATCTCAAGTATTCTTTTATGCCCATGGCAAGCAAACACAGAAGTTAACTTGCTTCCCACTTACATTTTTGGGGGGTTTGGTATCACACTTTTTCTTTTCTTTTTACTTTTTGTGTCACACATTTTTTAAACAACCATTCATTTCCAAACCACTCTTCATAGTCACTGAAATCTTTGACAGTTGAAATAAATCTTTGCCTATGCCAAGATGCCGCTTTCGGTAGATGTTATGTTCATCTTTGCATTCCTATAGTGCAGGAGTATTGATGGTAAAAAAATAAATGAATAAACAAACAAACAAGAAATTGGAATAATGCCTACAGTTCTTTGACTATTTCTCCCAATGAATTTATAGATTCCACTGATGTAGAATGAGCAACTTCCTAGAATGTATCCACTCACTTCCTGATACATTCTTCTACTATACACATCTACCAAGATATTACCTTCATACAAATGGCCCTCAAATTCAAACCACAATACGTGTAATTCCTAAAGAAAGGCATTGATTTTTTCTAGAGAGATTGAGAATTTGTTTGTGTGTGAGAGAGACAGAAAGAGAGAGACACAGACAGACCCAGAGACAGACACAAAGCGAAAGAATGGGAGGACAGAAGTAGTATGACCAGCTCTTCATGGTTTTAGCTCCATAAGTTCCAAAATATGGGAGATTCCTCAATCTCAAACAAACCAGAGTGGCTATCATTTCATTATCTCATTCATTTGTTGCGTCAGCCTGAGTGGCTTAAGGGAGGCCTGGTTATCTGGTAAAACACTATTTCCAGGTGAGTCGATGAGACTGATTCTGGAAAAGGTTAGCAGCACTGTGAGCAGGCTGAGTAAGGACAACCCACCCGCACCAAGTGAACGGGTTTAGGTATCATTCAATCTGTGGAGGGTCCAAAAAGCAAACAGGTAGAGGATGACCGGGATTCCTCTCTTCCTAGGCTGGGCTGGTACATTCGGAGCTCTGGGTCTTGGGCTTAGCACTCAGGGACTTGTATCAGCACCTCCCGTTTTCCAGGTCTTTTTCCTTAGACTGGATGTTATAACATCGACCCCCCTAGTGTTCACCCTGAATGAGTCAACTGGAATTACATCATTTTGCTTCCTTGGATTCCTGCTTTCAGATGGTGTATCATATCATGGGAGATTCCATAACAAATCATCTCTGGTGGATACGGATGATGATTCTGATTTACAGTGGTTCAACTGGTCATCTTTTCACAAGAAAACAAGTAAAACTCACCTGTCACTGTACAGGGTTGCTAAACCATAAGGTTCCACTGGTTAGGTGTATTGAATACTCCCCCCCACTTATTTTTTACTAAAAGGGCATCATACCCCCAAGATAGATAGGTTTAGAAGCATCTGTACCAGTGTGTGCGTGTGTGTGTGTGTGTGTGTGTGTGTGTGTGTGTGTGTGTGCACGCGTGCGCATGCGTGCTTGCTTTTAGCTCTGTTTGTCTGGAGAGGCCCTGACTAATGAAATGCAGGCATCAGATGGATCCCCGGCTCTTGGAAGCCTGTGGGGCTGTGCTAGGCACACCAAGGTCCAGGCTTTTACTTCCTGCTTTGCTATTCTCTCCTATTTCTCCTGCCTTTCTCATTGCTGGGAAAGGAAGAAGACTAAGCATCAGATGAGTCTGGTAAGTAACTTCTCACTATATAGTTCTCAAAGGTTCTTTTATACCACAAGGAGGGAAGGGAAATGAACCACGAAAAGCCAAGCGGCCTGCTCCTAGCCACACAATTACGGGGAAGATCTGTTTCCTGTTCTTGGCCTGGTCCATGGAGCCATTTTTCTTGGTAACATTTTTAAGCTTGTCTGGGTCTCCGGTTTGTTTTGTTATGCTTTGCTTTAAGTCATCAACCTGTTTTAAGAAAGAAATCATCTATATTTTGGCTAACCCCTGGGTAAAGATATGAACTAAACCAGGAAAATCTGATAATACACGTGAAAAATTCCCACTCAACTTTCCTCGACTCACCCAGCCACATACTGCCAACTCATTTTGGCCTAGTCAGAGACCTCACTGTCTCTTCCTCAAAACATTAAAACTTGCCTGTCCAAAACTTGTCTGTCCAAGATTCCTTAGCATTTGTTTCAATGTGCATGCCAAAAGAAAACCAACATATATAAAGAAACAAAACTCCTGGCTAATGGAAGTAGCCTAAGTAATTTAAGTTTCACTGTCATTCTTGTCTACATCATGGATTTTTAGTTTTCCAGAAACAGGCTCTAGATTTTTCTGGTCCAGAAAGTTAATGAAACCCTATCACAAACATGTTGGCCATGGTTCCAGCTTCATGGGAGGTGGAAATAAGGGTATCATGATCAGAGGCTGGTACAGGAAAAAACAAGACCCACCTTGCAATATAAACTAAAACAAGAGGTCATGGCTTAATGGGTAAGACTCTTATCTAACAAATTCAGACATTGAGTTCAAACCCCAACACTGCCAAAACAAATAAATAAATGAGAAAAACAGAAGTAAGGACAGAGGGAAGGAGGAAAGGAAGGAGGGAAGGAAGGAGGGTGGGAAGGAAGGAGGGAAGGAAAAGAGGGAGGGAGGAAGGAAGGAAGAGAGGGAGGAAGGAAGGGATGGGGGAGGGAGGGCAAACAAGAAGGGAAGGAGGGAAAGGAGGGAGATGGGGGTAGGGAAGGAAGGAGGAAAGGAGGGAGAAAAAACACAAGGGAACTGGTGAGGTCATTTTGCTGTTATACTTATGAATTACAAATAAAACTCACTATATCAACTTTTTCGAAATCAAAAGGGGCATTGTATGACCTACCAGAATTAACTTAGAAATAAACCAACTCAGATTTTTAAATCCCAGTTCTACACTTTACTAACTAACTGAATAATCCCAGGAAAGTCACTCAACCTTAGTTTGCTTATTGCTAACTCAGAAAGTAATTCCTACCTCACAATATTATTTGTGTTGAAAACATCTGGTCTGTATCAGACATCATGTCATTTCTCAAAAGTAGTTGAGAAAGGCTAAATCCACTCTGTCTTTCTCTTCATTAGAGAAGAAACTCTTAGTTACTGTGTATACTCAGATATGATTATTTTAGCAAATACACTTAAAACTTAAAAATGACACTAGAATTTGGTGAGTTTTTCTTCAATTATAATAATCAATACTGAATCAATCCCTGTACCTGTTAACCTTGTGAGACTTTGCTATGGAAAACAGGAATAGATTATTTCTACTACTACAAGAGTAGTTCTTTCATATAGGTATATAAAAATCATGTTTAGGCAGGTACCTGTAGCTGTAATCCTAGCTACTCAGGAGGCTGAAATCTAAGGAGTGTGGTTCTAAGCTAGCCCAGAATAAAAAAATCTATGACTCTTATCTCCATTTAATCACCAAAAAGCCAGAAGTAAAGCTGTGGCTCAAGTGGTAAAAGTGCTAGTCTTGAGCAATAAAGCTATTGACATCTCCCAGGTCCTGAGTTCAAGACCCTGTATCTACTCAAAAAACAAACAAACAAACAATTAAAAAAAAACATATGTTTTCATCTTCCTGTAGATCTCTAACAAAGATCCCCTTTCTCTGTGCTCACAGTGAAATGACTGTTCAGCAGAGGGGGAAAAAAAATCCAGGCTCTCATACCATTCTTTTCCTACATGCCTGATTATTCTGTTTTTAACAAGGTGACTGGTTTCCACCATAACTCAGCTATATCTCCACTTGACTAGGTCCCCTTGGACCTTAAAGTAAAAATCTGGTAATACTAGCTTTCTTCCTGGCATTCCAAACTAAATTATGCCAATCATTTATGGGTGACCCTGTGAATAATGTAAAGTGAGTCTGTTTGATATGCCAGGATAATTCCAATCCTTTTGCTTCCATGTTCTACCTCAACCCATAGTTCATGGGTTTATAAGCACAAGCAGAGCTCATACATGTGCTACTGGCTCCATTCCTAGATTATTATGTGTTTGAGGAACCCATGACGTTAAAGCCTTTCCAAGTTCTTTTATTTATAGGGTTAGTATAATGGTTGCATTTACCTTTCAAACCCACATTCTGTGAAATATAGCCAATGAGAAGGAGATCCTTGCACGGTGGCTGTCACCATTCCAAATGTTGTAGAAATACAGAGAAGAGAGAGAGAGAGAGAAAGAGAGAGAGAGAGAGAGAGAGAGAGAGAGAGAGAGAGAGAGAGAGAGAGAGAGAGGAGAGGAAAAGAGAGAGGGAGGAAGGAAGGACAGAGGGAGGACAGGGACAGAGGTATGAGCTTTAACCATTCTTCATTAAGTGGAGAACTTAGGAGTCAACCATAAATATACAATATTCTTTGTGGCTTAAAGGCTTGTTCTTTGTCCCTGCTAAATCAGTGGACCTTACTCTGAGCCTCGAGCTGCAGAGGCCTTGCCTGGCCCCTCCAGCCCAGCTTACCTTGTGTTGCATGTTGTGTGTCATATAAAAGGAATATGACCGCTCAGAGCTGCCCCTGCCCTTCAGAATCCCTTTCTTAGTTCCCAGAGCTCAGAATTCCTATCCCAAATAGCCAGCAGTCTGCCATCACATTTTCTGTGCCTATAGATCACTATAGGATAGCTCTTTGTGGTGTATATGTGTGTGTGTGTGTGTGTGTGTGTGTGTGTGTATCTCCGTCATGGGGCTTGAACTCTGAGCCAGGGTACTGTCTTTGAGCTCTTCAACTCAAGGCTACCTCCCTATTCCTTGAATCACAGCACCACTTCCTGTTTTTTTAGTGATTAATTGAAGATAAGAGTCTCAAGGCTTTTTGTGCCTGGGCTGGCTTTGAACCGCAATCCTCAGATCTTAGCCTCCTAAGTAGTTAGGATTACAGGTATGAGCCACCAGTGCCCGGCTATAGGGTAACTCTTACCAAGAGAGTATGAATGGTGAATGGATATGTGAGTTAAAGTATCTTACACAAATTGTGCATAAAGGCCTTTAGTATGAGCAGAAGCCAGCTGTGGAAGAAGAGGACTGACACAGCCATGCTTCCATGCTCCGGTGGAAAGCCGCAAGGTTAGGAGAAATACCACTTCCTGGTTTGGTTTTGTTGTTTCTTAGGGGCTTGAACTCAGGGTCTTGAGCAATCACTTTACTTTTTCACTCAAGACTGCTACTCTACCATTTGAGCTTCAGCTCCATTTCTGGTTTTTCAGTGGCTAAGTGGGGATAGAGTCTCATGGATGTTTTTGTTTTTGTTTTTGTTTTTGTTTTTTTTCCACCCGGGCTGACATCGAACTGCTATCCTTACATCACAGCCTTCTGAGTAGCTAGGGTGGCAAGCATGAGACACCAGAACCTGGCTTAACATCTTATGATTAACAAGGTTTCCCTCCCCCCAACCTGGTTGATTTATTACTGGTAAACAATGAGAATCCTGATATGTGATTCAGCCTCTGTTTATATTCTTTTTTGTTTTGCTTGTGTTTGTTTTTATTGGCGCCAGTATGGGGGCTTGCACTCAGGACCCCCCCGCACTCTTGCTTAGCTTTTTTTGCTCACCACAGGCTCTCTACTTTTTGAGCCACGCTTCCAGTTTTTCTGTTTATGCTTTTGCCCCAGTCTCACACTTGTGAAGAGTGGGTCACTAGAAGAAACTATGGCATGCAGAGACACTGGTAACCAACATGAAATTGGGAAATCATCTAGTCCCTTCTATACAGATATCTCTAGAAGTATACAACAAAAGAAGCAGCCAGGGATGGCAGAACAGAGCTCAAGCATTTAGATCAAACAGTAGCCTCAATCTCTTAAGTTGAGCTCTTTGTTCATGGAGCACGAGGCGGGACAGGACATTCTTCTCTTTGCCACAAGAATTCCATCTGTAGGGCAGGCTCTGGAGAGGCCAGCTGCTCCACACTCCCCTGTTGTAAGAATGCAGCTGAGGTTGAAAACTTGTCACAAACTTGGAGCCAATATCCACCTGTCCCTCTTGTCAGTCTCCTTCTGCAAAGTCTTCCTGGGACTTAAAAACCAAAACCATAAAAAAGGGATTTGCCTTCACTCTCTCTAGCCCAGCGATACATCACACATGCATCATATGTCCCAGGATAACGGGGTCTCTAAAATGGTGATATTTAAATCAAATAACAGCTGTGCAGCCACCACTTATGTGCTTAGGTATCACTTGCTTAAGTCTTTGAGCATGGATTTTATTTTCCAACTGACAGAGAAAGAGACAGGGGGGCAGAGAGAGACAGAGACAGAGAATATCGATGGCCCATCCTAGCTATTAGGTGGCTGAAATCTGGATATTGGAGTTTGAAGCCATTCTCCAGGTAGGAAAGTCCATGGAATTATGATTTCCAGTTAACCACTAAAAATCCAGAGGTGGAGGTATGGCTTAAATAGAGTGCTAGCTTTTCATGAAAAAGCTCAGGCCCTGAGTTTAAACCCCAATATAGTCACAAAATAATAGTAAAAGTAGTAGTCATAGTAATAAAATTTATAATAACACTAACAATAGTAATAAAATAGGGAAGAAATGTTCATACTTATAATTTATTCAAAATCATGTTAATAAATTAAGTCTATTTTCAGAAGTAGGAAATTAATATGTACAACCAGATATGTCCTGAGTATGTCCCTCTATCCTCCTGTAATAGAAAAGAGAACACTGCTGTGAAATGTACATATTAATATGCTGCTGTTTTGGTGCCTAATAGTTTTGAAACCCTATAAATGCACTGATAGATTTTTAATTCAATTTTTCAATCATTTCTAAAAGATGTCTATCTTTTTCTCAGATTCTTGGTAGGAAGACTGATTATGACTAGGTAAAAGCAAACTTCTCACTGGGCCTGGTAGTTCACATCTATAATCCCAGCTGCTTGGGAGGTGAAGGTCAGCAGGGTCGTGGCTGTTGGCTTGTTCGCTAGCTTTGCAAACCAGGTATCTATTTTAAGAGAAGTGTTTAAAAGGTGAGAGAGATGTGCTAGAGTCATAAGTCAATAATAAAGCACTTGCCTTGCATGGGAGTCCTATGTACAATCCCCACACCCTGGAACACATTTGTATGCATGTTAATAGAGTGGTTCAAATAAAACCTCCTGAACTACCAATTGTTGATCCTAAAAAGAAATAGGAAAAGGAAAAAGAGGAGGAAGAAGACGAGGTCAAAGAGAGACAAAAAGAGGAGTGGGAGGAAGAGGTGGAAGAGGAAGAGGAGAGACTTCCCATGACATGACTTTTATTTAGTAAGGGGGACATCATATTGGATAGTGCAAATGCTAACTTTATAAATTACCATCATATACAAACAGATTTCTCAAAGCACACCATACTCACGTGTACTAAGAATTTCCAATGTACATTTAATAAGGATCATAAGTCATGCCACTGGCATAATTAAAATATAAGAGAACAATAAGAACTAACAGCTCAGCTGAAGTAAGGTAAGTCACACAAGTAGCAGAGAATCATCAATCCTGCAGAGCCGTAGAGAGAAGGAACCATCCCCACCCCCAGCCCAGTTAGTTTGCTTCCTTCAGAGTGAAATCTTTTAATGTTGATATCCAATTGGCATACTCTGATCAAACTAAAGAGGATGACTGAAAAATGATATTTATCCAATCTGTGTCTATATTCATGTTGGGAGATCTAAGTTTAACTCCGCATTCAGAAGCAAGCCCATATTTCTCTATTTGAGCAGCCATGCCTTAGTGAAATCATATTATTGCTTACCTCCAGCCTCAGCATCTCCCATCAGTTCTGCTGACCTTGAGATCAGAAAGGGAAACCAAGGGAGGGAAGTGACCTTCCTTGACTCCGCATAGCATCCTTATTGCTGAAGACAGCTTATCAGTGAGAAATTGGCTGAAGAAGCCGCATCTCAGTTCCCAACATTTCAATCATGAAATGTGACGCAAATGTCACAGGCTGTGATTTTGCAATTCCCTAATTTGTTTTCCTTTAGGCATCCCACTATTTCCTTTGGAAAGGAAGCAGCAAGTGGAAGCCAGCAGCTGAAGGTTGTAGACCCTCTCAGCGACTCCCCTCCTTCCTTTCCCTCCCTCCCTCCATCCTCCTCAGTGTCTGTGCCTTCTTCATCTCCTTCACCTTTAATTTCTAGAGTTCCAACATGTGCGAGGGAGCCAGGAAGGGCTCTGAAGCAAAACTCAGGTTTAACAAAACCTAAACTAAGCCATAACCCTTCCCGAAGCGGAACTCATAGCTCCACCTGGCATGGAACTTGTACTTTAAATGCATATATACACAGTACCAGGCACAACGAGTACTCAGCACCACATGTGGGTGTTAAATAGGGGTAACTTAAACATAACCACTGTGCATGTTCAAATAATTTGGGCGACTAACATTTCCCAACACATGGACTTGCTGCTACCTCTCCTGCACAGAAAGTTCATTCAGCTGGAAGTCTCTGAAGCACTGAGACCTGTTTATTTTTAAGATTATTTTCCAGTTTGGGTAGGAAGCCAATTTACACAGTTAGAATAATTTTAATAACTGAGAGGACTGTGTCCTTCCATCCCAGTCTTCCTTATGTTATACACACAGTCGGATTGCTTTAATAACTGTTGCCTGTGCCACATGTGTGAATCGATAGGTATACAGATGTGAAGCGCAGGTACCTCCACCCGCCCCCTATCTACTGTGCCTGTCACTCATTCGTTTAACGAATAGTTATTGAACACTTCAGACATGATTATTTACTACTTATTTTATAGGAAATCTTTTTTTAAAAAAAAAAAGGACAACCATAGCCTTGGTCTTCATAAAGCTTACAATCTAGTAGAAAAAAATCAATGTTCTCATGGATATCATAAGATCTCCCCATTGCCTCGGGGTGGAGCAAGAATCAGAGGCAGAAACTAGGTAGAAGTCATTGCAGGGATGAACGGAACTGAGATACACATATACAGATTGGGGAGGAGCAAAAGGAATGGCTTTGTTATGGTTTCCGTCATGTATATATATCTATCTTCAAGAGGCTCATGTATTAGAGGCTTGGCGTTCAGTTGATGGTGTTATGGTGTAGTGACTGCATCCCAAAGGCCCTAACTTTATCAATGCACCAATCCATGGGTGAGCTCACAGCTTACCGGGCTGTTAGAAGGTGGGAGCTCATTGAAGGAAGTCGTCACTGGGAGAATGACTTTGCAGGACATATCTGTCTCAGCCCCCTCCCCTTTTCTTTCTGTGTCTCTCCCTGTCTTTGTCTCTCTGCCTCTATCCATCTGTCTCTCCTCTTCTCTACTTTCTTACTCTCCCTTGCTCCTCTCCTTCCTAGCTATCAAGACATAAGTAGCTCTATTCCACCAGGCCCTCTGACACATTCAAGCCCAAAACTACAGAGCCAGTGGACCTTAGATTGACACTTCTGGAACCATGCAACAAAAGAACACATGTTCCCTCCTTTAAGTTGTTTTTCTTGGGTGTTTTGTCACAGTGATGAAGAGCTAAGTAACACAGTCCTTAGGAAATGCACAGGATGCATTCCGATACACTATGGAGAAGAAACAGCAAATCAGGCCTCAACAACTGTGTGAAGTAGACTTCAGCCATCACAGCCAAAGTGGGCATTGATGGCAAAGCCTGTAACCCTAGCTACTCAGAAAACTAAGATCTGAGGGTGAGATACAAAGCCTACTAGGCAGAAAAATGCAGGAGACTCTTATCTCCAATTAACCAACAAAAAGCCAGGAGCAGAATGTAGTTCAAGTGGTAGAGGGCAGCAGCTTCAAGCAAAAGAGCCAAGGGAGACCATAAGGCTCTGAGTTCAAGGCCCAGTACCAACTGTTTTGTTTCAGAGATACTATGGGTCCTGTGAATTTGGGATTACTGCCAAGAATATGAGTAACAAGTGATTTTAGGATGCAATAAGAAGACTCCCAATGTTAATTTAGCTGCTTAGTGATCACACTCAGAGCTAGAACTGAGGAGAAGGCAACAGAGTCCTTCTTCAAAACCCAGCATAATCTGTGCCACTGGTACATGTCAGTGTGTGTGTGTGTGTGTGTGTGTGTGTGTGTGTGTGTGTGTGTGTGTGTGTGTGCAGTACTAGGGCTTGAAGTCAGGACCTTGGTGTTTTTTAGCTCAAGGCTAGCACTCCATGAGTCATGGCTACATTTCTGGTTTTAGGTGATTAATTGGAAATAACAGTCTCACAAACTTTCCTTCTGGGGTTGCTTCATGGCTTTCTGTCAACTTTTAAAACCTGGAAATTATCCGTAAAACTAGAAAGAATTTATGTGGGGGACAGTAGATAAACCCCACAGTGTCTGTTTGTTGGTGGAATAAAGGACAACTTCAGCTGGGGGTACAGAAAAGTGACTACAGGCCTAGTTTTCCTGCAGATCAGAGACAAAATAAAATGAAAGAGTAATAATTTGCATAACTTCATTTTCTCAAAAAAAATAGAACTGTACTATGATTTTACTGTTAAGATCTCTTGGGAATAAGGCTGGAATATGGCTCAAGTGGTAAAGAGCTTGCTTGCCAAATATCAAGAAGACCTGAGATCAAACCCCATTACTTACATGCATGCATACATACATATATGCATGCATACATACATACATACATACATACATACATACATACATACATAAATGGTTTGGTGACTGATTCTGATAACTGATTATAGGAATCTGCTTACTTGTGCAGAATCTCTGAAATAAAGTCCCTTCTTTTTGTGAAATGGAAAAAAAATGTATCAAGAGAAGAGTAATCTGGTGTGTACTTTCTCTTATTCAACAAATAATTCTTCCAAACAGAGCAATACTAATTTCTCAATCATTTAACTGGTAAAAACCAGAAAGAATTAAATTTAGAACAATGCCTTCTGAATGGCACACTCATAATCCATAAAACCAGATCATCTAAAAAATAGACTAGATGGGCAAAGATGGATATTATCAAAGCTGCCTCTGAATGTGAAACATGCCAAAATGATACCTGTTAGATTTCCACTCTTTATGAGGTAAAATGTATCATATATTATTTTCATATTTAACTTTTTTAAGATTAAAGAAAAGACTCTCCCTATGATGGATGGTCATGTATATTGTCTAAAGAGAGTTTCCAGGCAGTCACACAGGGAGGAGAGAAAGCTGAGAAGTCGGGGGCAGGGTGGGGGGGATCCAAGACAGAGTAAAAAGCCACAGAGCAGAAGAGCAAGAACTGCCCAGGGAAGGAGATTAACCCAGAGCAGAAAGCCAGCCTGCCGCCTGCCGGCTCAATGGGTAACCCAGGATTACTCCTGTTTGAAGTTTAGCTGAGAAAGAGCTTACCGTCCTTAAGCATCTACCAATTGTTGATGAAACTGATCTCTGGAGACACAAGACAGCGGAGACAGGCTTGCCAGTTGTTGACTCGGTGAGCTCTTGCTCGGGATGGCTTTAGATCTCAGAAACTCCTTTCTATGTAAACCATTTCAAAATGACCTTGCATCCTAAAAATCTAGAGTTTAAACCAACCCTCAGATCTGCTGTCTTGGAGAGTTTGCATGCAGTCAGCTCAACTCATTTCAACCCAGCAATAGCTTGTGAGCAAGGCAGGAACTGCAAACCCTCCATGGGACAATTTTTCATGCATGGTCACAAGCCAGAAAAAAAAAAAGAGCAAAGGCTAGATTATGTCTCCATGGTCCTGGAGCAGTTATTAGTGGACACTACAGGGACAAACAGAAACCTGAAGAAATTAATGGAAAGCCAGTCCTACATTTCTTTGAAACCCCTTCTCCTACCCCTAACGCCATATCTTAGCCTAAGTCTAGATGCAGGGACAGGAACCCCTATTTCCTGAGAATATACCCTTCAAAGAAATCAGCACTCATTTCCCCATCCAAAGAAGAAGCTATCAGTAGAAACTCCAACAAGCAAGAATGTAAGGATAGCCTTCCAGACTCCCCAACCCCTTAGAAACAAATCCACAGGGGAAGAAAATGACTGCAGAAACTATTAGACCACTCTGCAAGGAGGTGACAGCATTGCTAGTCAAGGCAATTGATAATTGATCAATACTTTTCTTCCTTATTATCCACAGAGACTTGTCCTAGGCCTAAGGAGGAAAGGAGGTTTCTTGCAAGGGACCCATCCAACTCCAGAACAGCAAGGTCAGGCACCACCAAGTCCCAGGAAGGGCTCCCAAGGGGACCTTCTTATCAATATGACCTTAGGGAGATGCAACCAGGTTTTCTCTCTAGGCCAACCCAGTCCTCCACTGAGCCTGACCCCACTCACCAGAGCAGTGAAGGCAATTCCACTAAGAAGGACATTGAGGGGTTGGAAACGTGGCTCAGGTAGAGCACTAGCCAATGAATGAAAGTGGCAAGAACCAAGTTTGAGTCCTGATGTCAGATCTAAAAAAGAAAAAAAAAATCAACAACAACAAAAAAAAGAGGGACAGAGCCCCAGATTATACATAGGTGAGTTCCAAGATCTTTGGATGTTTTGGTCAATTTTTAGCAACCCAGAGAAGACAAGAATAAGAGAGGTCATTTGGTTTCTATCAGACCTCAGACCTATGAGTCATCCAACAACTCACACAGAGAGATGCATGTCGTATGCAGCCTCTGTGATAAGTCCTTTCATCACAAAACCAACCTCTGGCTCAGGAGAGGGTGACAGAGGATAGAATCCTCATATACAATCTCACACCTGAAGCTCCCTCAGCTACTGCCCTAATGGATACAAGTATGCACGGATGTATGTTTCTAGAACACTTATTCACTGAGAATATGCTATGTGGTTTCCTGATGTTTATCCATTTATTGTCCCACTCCATTCAAATATGAAGCAAAAAGAGAGCAGGGAGTGTGTTGATTTTGTTTGTGAAATTATTCCCATTACCTTAGAAAGTATTGATAGTTCATGCCCAATAATCATCTGTGAAATCAATAAATGAAAAATAAAAAAGTGTCCCTGGGAGCTGCCAGGACTCTCAAATAGAAGCACCACTGCTGCGGACTTCCAAGCCCACAGGTGTAGCAAGAAAAGCCATACAGAAGAGTGTGAAGGAATACACGAAATAGTCATTGCAAGTCTCAATGCTGGTGGGACATACCCAGTACAGAGAAAACAGCCAATGGTGATGGGAAGAATTGTTCCTGCAATGTATTTTGGGTAGGATCTAGGCATCCAAATGGAGGCACAGGTCTGAGCTCTCTCTATGGCAGGGAAGCTGCTGAGACATGAGGAGACATCTGTGCCAGGGAGTTCTGGGCAAGATTGCTCCAGACCTTTTGAGTTCTTAGTGGTATCACCTTCTACTCCTGGCCTGGTCTTTAGGATCTTGTGTAAGAATCACCTCCTTTATCCAGCAGAATGTATACAAGAAGAAGCTTAGACACTACCAGCAACTAGAGCAGCCCAAGAAATTGGCTTAATTTTCCATTGCTACCTAGTCTCCTCACTCTGTGTGTGTGTGTGTGTGTGTGTGTGTGTGTGTGTGTGTGTGTGTGTGTTTCCTAACCATTAATTTCTTGATCTTACTGCTTGTTACCCATGAAGTCAAGCCTTCCACTTTCTAGTTTCTTCTGTCCCACTTTACTTACCATTCAACCATGCCTTTCTGGTGTATTACTTACTATGGATTTTATGTCTGGGCTCTCCTTCTAATTGTCTAATACTTTCTCATGTCACACTCTGAAGAGGCATATGATTGCACTGTTATGTTTAGGCCACAGGACAGTCTACTGACTGACTGACCACCATGGCATTCTCCTTCCATTGGAGCAGCTGTAATTTGGGGGACTGGTGTCTGTAGGGGTGAGAAAGCAGGGACGCTCAGCAGATCAGAGCTAGTCACAAGGAACAAGACAAGCATCCCAAGCAACCTCAGTCATAATACAGTGTGCCAGTAGGAAGCAGAACATTCCTGCAGATGGAAGCCAAGGAAAGCCCCATTTTCAAGCAGTCACATTTCAGAAAACATAACCTAATCAACTATGGCTGGGAAATTCCAGGTCTTAAGTCCTAATCCCAGTTTTTCTATTAACACGCTACGTGAAAGTTTGAAGATCTCCTTGTGCCTAACTTTCATCTGTAAAAATAAGGAACTGATATCTATTACCTCTTGAAGCTGCAGAGAGGAACAATAAAAGTGATTTGCAAGGTGTTTTATTGCCATAAAGTGCTATGTCAAAAATGGTCTGTTTTTAAATAGTCTGATCTGTTGCAATGTGTACTGAAGAGTGCTACTTCATAGATTCTAAGTCAATGTATCTTTAAGTTTGCTGTCTATTTGGTTTTGTTAGTTTTGTGGAATCACTAAAATCTAGTAAGAGACATAAAAGGCTTCATTCCCATTAAATTTTCTCTTACAAAAGAAAAGGATTCTGGTGTCATATCTTGAATGTATTCTTTCACAATTCTGTCAGCTAATATTTTAGATAATAATTGTGTTCTAGCCTTCATGCTTAAATGTATAGAATCAAAATTAATGGAGTATGTGTGGTTACTGTATCTGACTTTGTTATCTGTTATATGCATGTGTTTATTTGTTAATTTGAAATAGGAAAGGGAGGGCCGGGAGTTTGGCCTAGTGGTTAAAGTGCTTGCCTAGCATGCACGAACACCCGGGTTCGATTCCTCGGTACCACATACATAGAAAAAAGCCAGAAGTGGTGCTGAGACTCAAGTGGTAGAGCTCTAGCCTTGAGAAGGTCCAAGGACACTGCTCAGGCCCTGAGTACAAGCCCAGGACTGGCAAAAAAAAAATGGCAATAAAAGAAGGAGCTTCCTGAAATAGGAAAGGGAAGGGAGGAAAACAAGATGATTGGGAGGGGTGAGGGGAGGGGAAGGGGAACAAAAGCATGAGAAGGAGTATCAATGTATGAGAAGTAATGAACCCACTATCTGACAAATGTACCCCTCTATATATTACCCCAACAATAAAAAAATGAATGTGTTTGCACTCAGTGCTGATTTGGAGAGTCACTTGTGCTCATCTTGTTCCTGCTTTACATCCCTTCTGTTATTCTTTTGCTTTTTTAATTTTCCATTTGATTTTTATTTTAGTTTTGAATCAGTATGCATTGATGACATATAGAAAGGGATTTATTATGATATTGCTGGCATTGTTCTGTCATTATGTTCATGTTATTATCCTACTGGCTCGAAGTCAACTATGGTGGAAGCACTTACACTACAGAAATGAACCAATCTACAAATAAGGTTTATATTTCTCTTTTCCTCTTTTCTGGTTGTTAACTGTTCATCTGAAAACCACTGGGTTTGTGGTATTTACCATTTTAAAAACAGAGATACATATGTCATCATCATTATCATAAACAAGAGCAACAGCAAAAATAAGCCTCTAAGTACCAATGGGATTGATGTCATAAACAACATACTATCTCTTCTTTTGAAAGCGTCTTAGGATGATCTGTAAAATATACTTGGAATGTTTTCTACAAGTGGATTCAAGTATTTTCTTAGCCCCAGTCAGTGACCCTAACATTTTAGTATGCCAGAGTCTTTCAAAACAAGTTGCTAAGCTCTCTTTACCTTTGAGTTTCTGGTTCAGTAGGTTTGGGATAAGCCCTGAAGTTTTTCCTCTCTAACAAGGTCCCAGGTGACACTGGATGGCTGGTGCAGAGTAGCACAGAACAAAAACCAGGAAGGTTACAGGACTGCACTGCGACCTACAAATCCAACCACTACAAATTTAGTGAAATGTACAGGATTCTTATGAACCTTTGTTTGAAAACTGTTTGTAATACCAATGCAAGAGGCTGGCTACCCTGCAGAGAGCCTGGTTTCTAGACTTCAAGATAGTGAGGTTGCTAGAAAGATCTATGAGGCTGGTAATATGGAATCAGGGTTTTGAGCCCAATCAAAAGTGGAGAGTCCCCATCAGCCCCTGTGATGAATTAATGACTCTGCTTTCACATTTCTGGATTCCTTGTCACAGCAAAGCTCTCTCTGAGTCAAAGGAGTAAAGATTTCTACTCCTTAACTTCCTGAGTCAAAAGAATAATGCAATGTTCAGAAACTGAACAAGATCAGAGTTTGCAATTTCCTACAGTGGCCAGGGACCTGGTTAATTCTACCCATGAGAGAAGCTAAAGGGTTCCAGGCTTCCACCAGACCCTAAGGAGGCCTCATTGCAATTTCTTGTCTTTCTTTCTTTGTCTTTCTTTTCTTTTCTTTTCTTTTGTTAAAAATAAGTGGAGGGTCCACTGGGCCTCCACTCCTCTTTTACTGCTGAAGATGAAAATTTCATTTCATTTCCATATCTCTGTGTTAATTCATTTTAAAAAGAAAAAAGAATTCACTCACAGGTTTCTCTAGTTTGAAAATAAGAACCTGAGTCTTCTGGTCCAAAGACCACCACATCTACATCGGAGCCTGATTTCAAAGACAGAACAGAACTGGGGAACACTGTTGTCCTTGGAACTCACAGCATTTACTGCAGCCTTCATTCACATCAGCGGGCTTGCGGGTTCCCATTCTAGGCTGTACTAGAGCCATGACCTTGGGACACTCCATTTCTGCATCTGCAACTCTTAGCTTCTTCTTCCACTGCCAAATAGTCCCTGTCCTTGCTTAGAACCTTCTCTCCTCCCAGGGCTTCTGCATTTCTACATGGTTTATGCAGAAACTCCTGTCAGCTGCCACACCCTTCCCATCTGCAGCTCTATAGGATCCGCATTCACGGGTAGGTTTAGACCTACCTTCATCTTCAGAATCCCTAGCACAAGGTTTGGCACAGAGTAAGTATTTTTGGAATGAATGAAATTTAGGCCCACTCCTAGATCTATTTATATTTACAGCCAACAAGGCAAGGTTACATGGTATGGAATTTGACCAATTACATGTAACAAATGTGAAAAGCTGCCTTGCTCAACTGGAAATAAGGCTTTAGAACATGAATATTCATCCACATGCATTACCTAACAACATTCTTGATCTTATCTGGCTCAAGCACTGTTAATAAATGAGATTGTTTGATGGTTCTTAAGCCTGTTTCTAGGTTTCCCTAAAAGCTTCTTCCAATCACCACCTAATTTTTTGATACGCTGTCAGTGAATAATTGTTTGCAAATTCTGGGGTCCTCCAGCTCAGGTTTTGAGATGAGATTTTGAGTGCTGTAGTTTATTTGAATATCATACAGTAAAAAAAACAAACAAAACAAAAATCCTGAAGTAAGGTAGGAACCAGGCACAGTAACTCACACCTATAATCCTGTTACATGAGTTTCTGAGATTGGGAATATCAAAATTCAAGGTCAGCCACATTAACTCACACCTATAATCTTAGCTACATGAGTGGCTGAGATTGGGAATATCAAAGTTCAAGGTGAGCCGAGGTAAAAACAATAGTTGGACAGACTCTTATCTCAACCACTAGCTATGTGCAATAAATACACCTGCCATCCCAGCCATGTAAGGAAGCTTCAACAGGAATAGGGTGGCAAGACCCCCAATCTCAAAAAATAATTCGAGCAAAGGGGTTTGGAGGCATGGCACAAGCAGAGGTCAAGTGAGTAGGAAAGATGAAGCCCCTGAGTTCAAACCCTATACCACCATAAAGATAGGGGAGAGAGAAGGAGAAGGAAGGAGAGGAAGGAAGGAAGGAAGGAAGGAAGGAAGGGAGGAAGGAAGGAAGGAAGGAAGGAAGGAAGGAAGGAAGGAAGGAAGGAAGTCTCTGTTCTTTTTTAGGAAAGAGGTTGCCTCTGAAGAACCTAGAAGAATGCTTGCCATAGAAAGCTCCATCAATTAATAAACCATAGCTGACGGGGAGAATCAGCCAGCTAAGAATGCTCCTCAAGAAGCATTCATTGCTAGCGTTTGTAAGACCTGAAGGTCAGCCTCCTTACAGTCACCTCGGTATTCAGTAAGGACTAAACATTTCATTCCTGCAGCTATTTAGTTTAATTGTTTTTTATGTCATTTCCCACAGTAAATAAATACACTTAATGTGACCTTCATCTTTCACATTTCTGACCCACTGGTATAAAATAAACAGTGACCATAGGGTATATTAATAGCTGAATGAGTGTATCATTCTAAATGCCATGCCAAGGGACTGGGCCGTAGAAAAATCTCGGCATGTGGTGCAACCCCATAATTTAACCTAAGTGAGCTTTCAGAGGAGACTATTGCATTCGTGTCCCTGAAATATTATTTTATTTGTTCACTCTTCAGACTTTCTGTGGGTTATGATGGGGCAGAATGAGAAGCAACTGTGCAAAGCAAAATAAAAATAAACAAGTTGGAGCTCTTGAATCACTCCTGGGTTGTGATTTGATTGGGTCAGGAGCTAGGAGGAAGGATTCAATTTTCAGCAGCCCTGCTCTGTCCCCAAAGCTCACATGTGTTGTAGCTGGCCCTTGATCTACAGCCGCCCTTGTTTACTATGTGACAGGCAGCTGTTCCCTCCCAACTCTCCTGTCCCTGCACACGCCAGCCCAGGGCAAAATGAAGCACTAGAAGAAACTGAAGCTCAGCGTAGGCAGCAGCGTGTGGCTGCAAAGCTCCATATCAGACAGGACCTGATCAGCCAAGGCTCAGCCACAGGGTAGATAAGAATCCAGCCAAGCAAAGAAAATGTCCTGTCATGTAGATTACCTAGGAAATCAAGCTTACACTATGCCACCAAATACTGACTTGGCGTTTTCATCTTATTGGGTTCTATTTTCAGCTGTTAGAGCTTTTCCCTTCACCTGCTGGGCTCTTTCTGAAATAAAGACAGCCACAGAGTGGATCTCGCTAGGGGCCCCTGACTGACAGCTTTCCCTAAAGAGCACCAATTACATCCATCTCCCAGGCACAGGACCCTATTTGGAAATACTGAGTTCTCACTGCCAGGTTGGGCAATCTTTCTGCCATGTGGTTATTCCTGTGTGTGTGTGTGTGTGTGTGTGTGTGTGTGTGTGTGTGTGTGTGTGTGTTTGTGTGTGTGTACCAGAACTCAGGGCCACTTGCTCTCACTTGACTTTTTCTACTCATGGCTGGTGTTTCACTACTCTAACTATGCTACAATTCTGGCTTTGGGTTTTTTTTCTGGTTAACTGGAAATAAGTATCGCTCAGATTTGTCTGCTTGAGCTGGCTTGAATCTCTCAGATTTCAGCCTCCTGAGTAGTTAAGATTATAGTTATGAGCCACCCGCATCTGGCTTGACTTATCTTCTTTTTGTAAAAGTAATGAATGAACAAAAAAGAGACTGAGAGAAAAGAAGAGAAAGAGAAAGGAGAGAAAGGAAGGAAGGAAGGAAGGAAGGAAGGAAGGAAGGAAGGAAGGAAGGAAGGAAGGAAGGAAGGAAGGAAAGGGAAGGGAAGGGGAGGAGAAAGAAAGAAAGAAAGAAAGAAAGAAAGAAAGAAAGAAAGAAAGAGAGAGAGAGAGAGAAAGAAAGAGAGAGAGAGGAAGAAAGAAAGAAAGAAAGAAAGAAAGAAAGAAAGAAAGAAAGAAAAAGAAAGGCAGATAGGCAACTGTGAGATGCACAGTTTCAGCCACAGATAGAATAGAAAATCCCTGGACAAGAACTCAGGAGAACAACGGACCCAGATGGCTTTCCACAGATGACCATAGGCAAATAGCTTAAGCTCAGTAAACCCAAAGCTCTTATTCTATAGAATTCACTAATAACCTCCGGCTTCAGTAAGTTATAAATTTCCATGATATATTCCACCTACCCACTTGCTGTAGAGGCATTTTGGTTAGAGTCCACCTTTGAACAGTATTATTATTTTAGAAGAAAGAATGATCTGAATTCATCACTGACAATTTGATTGCATCCACATGTTCCAATAATCACTTCATTGTCTATCTTAAGTTAGTGAACATTCCCCTTCATGTTTTAGTCAATCCACAGCTGATGAGGCAGAGTGGAAAACACTGCAAAGTTAGTGGATTAGTAGAGCACCAGCCAGGAGAAAGATAAGTGGGACTACTTGGCCATGAGTTCAAACTCTGATTTGCTATTAGAGCTATCTAAAGAGCTTCTGCTCACTGTTGTCCCTCTGAGATTTTCCTTGGGCAGAAAAATGAAAATACTCAGGGTAGGAAGCCAAGAATATACAGAACAATTTCTAGCTGTAGGTGACCTTAGAGACAGGCTAGAAGTATGGGCTAGTGTAATGAGAGAATCTGAGAGAGTGGTTAAAGGTGGAAGTTGTAGGGAGATGCTGGTGGGCTGCTTTTCCAGTCATGTGAAGGAGAAGGAAATTGACATGTACAGAAAGAGACAGAGACGCTGACACTATGGAAAGCCTTGATTCCCACTGCTGTCTCATCTCAGGTCATAGCTTTTTCAAGCAATCTACCCTTGGATTCAGTGGGCAATTAAGATCACCTTTACAGGCCAGGCACCCATGACTCATGCCGGTAACTACAGCTACTCAGAAGGCTGAGATCTGAGGATCATGGTTTGAAGCCAGTCCAGGGCAGAAAAGTTCCCATGAGACTTTTATCACCAACTAACTGAAAGTAGGGCTATGGCTCCAGTGGTAGAGCACTAGCCTTGAGCACAAAATATTCAGGCACAGTGCCCAGGTCTGCGCCCACAAAGCTCCACAACTGACAAAAAAAAAAAGAAAATTCACCTTTATTTCTGAACAGAATCATAAGCAAACAAAAAATTCTATTAAAATAAAACAAAAATATTAAGATATTACATTCCTCTGGTGAGATTTTAGTACTATCACTCTAAAATCCTGTCACATAGATATGATCATTTTGAATGTACATGCCAGTACTAGGCCTTGAACTCAGGGCCTAGGAGCTGTCCTTTAGCTTTTGCTCAAGGCTAGCTCTCTACTACTTAAGTGCCAGTAGTATTAACCATTTCCATGTTTAACACTATCCTATACTAGTTTCTAAAAGACAAATCTAGGTGTCACGCAACAGAGTAGAAAAACAAAACAGACAAGGAATGGATATCATGTTTGCATTGTTTATCTATAATGTAAGAGGCAGGCATTGTTTCTAACATGTACCACCTTCAAAGACGAGGCCAATCAAAATTATACACACATTCTATCTATTTTTGACATGATAGATGATAAAACTGAGAACTATCACAATAATTACAGCAACACCCTGCTTTTAAGTTGCCTTTCAAAAGTAAATACTATCCAGATCTTCAATATAAGTAAAATAGACTATCCCCTGTTAACAAAATTAAGCAATATCGAACTGCTTGTTCATGTAAATAAAGCTGTGATTAAAAAAATAGATAGGAAGAAAATAAAAAGGGGGGAAAATAACTGATCTATGGATACTTTGTGAGAGAGCTTCTTGTTTAAACTAATGTTATCTACCAGTCTTGCTCTTGAGAGATGCCTTATACACTAGAATATTCTATATAAGCATTTGCAGTATTACTCGAGGAAAGATAAATGATCCTCAACAATGGGTTCTTCATAGTAAACAGCCAGTGTGGTATGTGGAAAATGAGCTACAGCCCTCATCCCACGGTTCTTAGCCCTGTCCTATTGATTTGACTGTCTTAACTTGCATCTGACCCACATATGCTTTTGCAGCATCACTTCCAAAATCTCATGAGAAACATAAACATGTGTTCTGGGAATTCTTCTTGATTGGTTTTTCTATAAAGTAAGTGTGTGGTGTGTATGTCTTGATTCCCCTCCTTTTTTCCCAACTTAGCTGCATGTTAAAAATCATCCATCTTCCTTAGGTCTCAAAACATGGCTGTCAGAATCAGAATATAAATATGATTTTGTTTCCTGCTCCCCCTCCAATAAATGATTTTAGTCATTTTCTTAGGCAAAGTTGTATTCTACTTCCTTTTCAATTTCTTTTACCATCAGACATTTTTTTTCAGTGAGTGTAAAATGTATATCCTCTAAACACATTTCATTAAGAAATATATGGTCCTTTCTAGCGGTGGAAATCATTTAATACTTTTCCCCACAAAATTACCCTCAAGATGGGTGGAGAATGTTTCACTTATTTGATGCATTTTGGGTTGCATAAAAATTCATGCAGGAGAAGGTAGAAGAAAGTATTTTGGAGCAATTTAAATATAGCTTCCATTTATAAACAAAAAAAAAGCCAGGTACCAGTGACTCACACCTGTAATCCTACCTATTCAGGTAGGCTGAGATGTAAGGGTCGTGGTTCAAAGTTAGCATGGACAGGAAAGATTATGAGACTCTTATCTCTAATTAACCAGCAAAAACCAGAAATGGAGGCTAAAGTGGTAGAGAGCCAACCTTGAGGGTAAAATCCATGTGAGAGTGTGAGGTTCTGAGTCCAAATCCCAATACCAGCACTGAAAAACAGGAGGACAAAAACCTAAACAGTTGCTAGAATTCAGTGTACCTCAGTTGGCACAACTGTAAACTGGAATAATAACAGAAATGATATGTAAAGTTGTCTAATGAAATGAGATAAATCTAAGTAAAACACTTAGAAAGACATTGAAACAGAATCTTGTAAAGGTATTTGTAGGACCTGGGAGTGTGGATTAGTGGTAGAGAGTTTGCCTAGCATGCATGATTTCTCAGTACCACATAAACAGAAAAAGCTATATATGGAGCTGTGGCTGAAGTGGTAGAAGGCTAGAAGAAAAGGTTTGTGTTTATCCAGGTCCATAGTAGGATCAGTCATAAGACCCAAAGACAGAGGCAATCCCCAAAACCCACTGACAAATAATGAGTGAGCAAAATGTGTATCTCTCTCTCTATATATGGTATACATATATAATCACATACATATGTGTATATCTACATATTCATAAATGTATACTTACATGATCACATTATATATTGCATGTATAATCATACTCTGATATATTTATGTATAACAGAAGATTAGTCTTACAAAATAAGGAAAGTCTGACTCATCTGCTATAAGACATAAGCCACTGATAGAAAAGTAAATACTAGTGGCTTGTCTTGTACACTTAGCTACTTAGGATGAGATGCTGAGAACAGGAGGAGGGCAACTTAAGGCAGAAAAGTTGTGAGACCCTTTTGTACTCTGTAAGTGGGCACAGTGGCATGTTCCTATCATCCCCAGGCAACATGGCAGGTTAAGAATGGAAGAACAAAGTACAAGCCAGTCTGGGGAGAAAAGTCTATGACACTCCATCTCCACACACACACACACAAAAACAAACAACTGGAGGCCCACATCTGTGATCTCAACAATGAAAGGAAGCATGGAAATAGGTAATTCCATGGCTCTGGCAGGAAACAGGAAGCTAGTCTAAAAATAATCAGTGAAGGCCCAGGAGTTTGGCCTAGTAGTAGAGTGCCTGCCTAGCATGCGTGAAGACCCGGGTTCAATTCCTTGGTACCACATACATAGAAAAAAGGCCAGAAGTGGTGCTGAGGCTCAAGTGGTAGAGCTCTGGTCTTGAGAAAGTCCAAGGACAGTGCTTAGGCCCTGAGCTCAAGCCCAGGACTGGCCAAAAAAATAAATAAAAGTAAATAAATACTGAGTAGCTAGAATTATAGACGTGAGCCACCACACCCAGCTCTTTTTTTAAATTTCATTTTATTATCAGATTGATGTATAGAGGAGTTACAATTACATTCATCAGATAATGAGTACACTACTTCTTTAACATTGGTACCTCTGTCCAGGTGTTTCTCCCACATTCCCTCCCCCCATCCATTTCCATGTTGTAGAGTTCATTTCTTGTGAATATGGCTGCTACAGTGGTTCATCCATTGTCCTTTGTGGCATCATCTTGTTTTTTGTCCTTCCCTTCCTTGATTCAAATAAACTTATGTGCTTGCCTGCGTGCTTTTCTTATAAAATAAATAAATAAATAAATAAACACATAAAAATTAAAATAATCAGTGAAAAACAGGGCTAGGGATGTGGCTCAGTGGTTTCTCACCAGCAGCCTAGCAAGGCTCTGAGTTCAAAGACTCAGTATCACAAGAGGGGAAAAAAAGCTAAATACTGTAGTCAAACTCAAACAAAAAAAAATAGAATCATATTCCCCAGGAGTTGCAGAATGGAAAGCTTAAATGGTGGAATGTTTGCAAGGCTCTGGGTTTAATCCCTGGTATTTAAAAAATAAATAAATAAATAAATAAATAAAAGTAAAAATTAAGATGGTAAATATGTACCATGTCATAAATTTTTTAAATGAAAAATGTTAGGTGGGCACAAATGACTCATAGCTGTAATCCTAGCTACTCAGGTAGCTAAAATCTGAGGGTCACAGTTTGAAGCCAGCCCAAACAGGAAAATCTGTAAGAATCTTACCTCCAATTAACCAGTGGAGGTATGGCTCAAAAGACATAGTGCCAGCCTTGAGTGAAAAAGCTAGGCTAGAGTGAGTATAAGACTCTGAATTCAAGTCCCAGTACCAGCATGCATGCACACGTGTGTGCGCGCGCGCACACACACACACACACACACACACACACACACACACACACACACAATACTGCCACTTATAGACAGTTTCAATACAAAGGGGCTACTCAGAAAGGGGTTATTGCTTTTCTTCTTGGAATTTCCTGATTCAATAACAGGTTCTTTAATATATGCTATAATAATCAGATAGTTATTTAGGAGAAATTCTCCTGGTTCAAGTGGAAACAAGCAATGGAGTTTTCCTCAGGCTGCTCAGGGGTCCTGGGTGAGGATAAGAACTGTGAGGAAGGAAGTGCCTGGAACCAGATATCCAAGCAGGGATCAGAGCACAGGTGGCTGTACTCACTGTGGGGTGGCATAAGAAAATCTGGTAGCCATCAAATCGTGCCCATCAGACCTATGGCGACCAAAGCTCCCATCAGCCACCTTGGCATCAGGGGTCCTATAGATACTGGAGGGCAGAATATGACACAGGGAGCAGAGCAAATAAACCCAACCACTGGGGAAAGGGTTATAAATTCCAAATACCTTACAGGAAACCTAACAAGAAATACGCAGTGCTGACATAAAGACAAACACAACGTTTTACTGGGGGAATCTAAAAGAACTCAAATAAATGGAGTAAAATACTCAGTGGAGAAAAACAAATAAGGAAAAATATCAAATTTTCCAATTGCCATTTATAAATGTATTCCTTAAAAAAGTTCTTTTCCCTCAAAAAAATACTTGCAATTATAAAGCCATATAAGGAAAGAGTAAGAAGTGGAATTAAACTTCATAAGTAAAAATGTCTAGACAGGGGCCGGGAGTTTGGCCTAGTGGTTAAAGTGCTTGCCTAGCATGCATGAAGACCCGGGTTCAATTCCTCGGTATCCCACATACATAGCAAAAAGCTGGAAGTGGTGCTGAGGCTCAAATGGTAGAGCTCTAGCCTTGAGAAAGTCCAAGGATAGTCCTCAAGCCCTGAGCCCAAGCCCAGGACTGGCAAAAAAAAAAAAAAAAAATGTCTAGACAATGTAATTCTGGCATGACACTGGAAAGGTAGATCAGATAAACAGATTCCTAATTTAATGACCTGTCCAATATACATGTGTATTTAGAATTGTTAATCACTTTTTCAACCCCCAGAGAAAGGGCAGGTTTTTTTTTTAATTGCCTTACAATTTGAAACTGTGAAAAAAATACAGGGAAGATAGTGGATGGGAGACTTTCTGATCAAGATTCAGATCTATTCATACATGAATAGGCATGTTAAATTGATACCCATTTGTATGAGCATTTGAAGATGGTAATAAACAGGGGAATACACATAAAATGAAAAATGCTTCTTATCTAAAACTGTTTATTATCTTACATTTGTATATTCCTGTATGGCTTTGATCATATATGGTGATATACAATCAATGTATATCTCTTCTTTTTTTTTTTTTTTAGTACCAAGGTGAGATTTCCACTTGGTAGACAAGTGCTCTACCACTTGAATCACAGCTCCAACCCTTTTGTTCTCTGGTTATTTTTGAGTTAGGGCCTTATCTTTTACCCAAATTTGCTTAGACCTTGATCCTCCTATGTCAGTTTTCACCATGGCTGGGATAACAGCATATACCACCACATCCAGCTTTTTCTGTTATAGGGGGGTCTTGTAAAAATTTTCATCTATGCTCGTCTCAAACCACAATCCTCCCAACCGCTTCTCAAGAAACATTATAGACACAAACCACCAGGGTCTGGTTCAGTATATTTCTGGTGTAAGTTTATTTTTAAGCAGATTTTTAAAAAGTCATATGTTCCACATGACATTTGAAATGTGATGTAAAAACTCAGTTTTTATAAAAAAAAAGTTTTAATGAAAAAGTCATATGTTCCAATTATCACAACATAAAAGTACAAATTAAAATGAGATAACAGTTTAGCCCATCAAATTGAAATTTTAAAAATGATAGTTCAAGTGCCAAGGCAAGGTCAAGAAGAGACATTTCCATTAACTTTAGATGTGAGTATACAATGGAAACGCTTTTAAGAAGCAATTTGGCTAAATGTCTCCAAATGCTAAAAATTTGTTCGAACTTTTTACCTCCAGAAATAGGTATGAGGGGTACTGAAGCCTCCCTAAATATCTAAGAATATTCTGAATGATATAACCTTCAAAACATCAGAAATACTGGTTTTAAAATAAAGTTTTAGATGCTGGAAGAAAGAAAATTAAGAAGCTGAGGGGAGAGGAGAGGGGAAAAGGCAGTGAGGGGAATTGTAAAACCGAACAAATAAGTTTGAATAAGGTAATTGAAGAGGCAAGGAAAAGGCTAGAGTGACATTAGAAGGAAGGGATTGTGCTAATAGGCAAAGGAAAATGAAAATATAGGTTCCCTAGAGGGAAACTACTATTGTTTTGTCATCATTTTAAGCAGTTCTTGGCACTTAGAAGCCACCTAACAAATATTTGTCAAATGAGCATTTTTTTAATTGGTTGGCTAATGGAGTTGGAATCTAAATGAGACAAGTGTAAGATGCTGGACTTCAAGTGAAATAGGTCTTTTCAAAAAAGGACTGGAGTGTAGCTTAGTGCTAGAGCACCTGTTTAGCATGCATGAACCTCTGGGTTTCATCCCCGGCACAAAGAAATGATGAGGTTCTTCTTTCTGTGGCACAGAGCTACACAGTGAGCTGCTCTTGTCTACACTGTGTGATCAGCGAAGGCTTAATGACACAAGAAGATGGCAGAAGCCTTGATACACTGCAAATGGCTTCACAGCTCAAACAAGATGAACAGGTCACACTTCCAGAGATGACTGGAGCAAGCCAGATGCATGATAAACCACTAAATCTACAAAGAGTGGCTCACTGGCATGGAAACTGTGCCTGTGTGAAGAATGATGCTTATGTGGCCCAGATTTAAGACACCTGACAGTCCACTTCCAAAGCCTTCGGTACCAGAAATATGTGGATGAGGCTTCTCAGAAGGAGATCAAAGACAGCCTCACCTCATCTGCCCAAAGTCTGCTGGCAGTTAACTCCCATTACCAAAAACCAAAGCGTTCAGAGGCCCTGGTGCCATGCTGTCGGCCAGAAATCCCACCAATAAGCCCATCATGAAGAGCAGGGCTCACCTTTATAGTAAGCCCTGCATGTGGATTTTAAAAGGTGGGACAGGCTGGGAGTTTGGCCTAGTGGTAGAGTGCTTGCCTAGCATGCACGAAGACCTGAGTTTGATTCCTCAGTACCACATACATAGAAAAAAGCCAGAAGTGGTAGTGAGGCTCAGGTGGTAGAGAAAGCCTTGAGAAAGTCCATGGACAGTGCTCAGGCCTTGATCTCAAGCCCGGACTGCCAAATAAATAAATAAATAAATAAATAAATAAATAAATAAATAGTGGGACAGAATAGCCCAAAGCTATTAAGGGGGTATTTTCGGGCTTCAGTAGCCCCTGGAATTGAATCCCAATTCTGGAAAACAAAGAAAAAAATTATATTAAAGCAGGTTGTGGCAGAATGCTTGCTTACCATACACTCAGGAGGAAACAGGAGGATCATGAGTTCAAGGCAAATGTGGGGGCACGTAAATGAGACCTCATCTCAAAAAATAGAAAAGAAAAGAAAAAAAGTGACAGACTGGGCACTGATGGCTCATGATAAAACAGAGGAAGGATGTCCTGGAACGCAGACATCCTGCATCTGCTCCCCTAACATGACTCCCTGGAGGCTGGCATCCAGATGTCCGCAAAAAAAAAAAAAAAAGACATCATTTCTTTAAACTTAAAACAGGAGATTACAGACAAAAAGGGATGGCAAAGAACATATCTAGCAAATTAACTAGAAAGCCTACAGAGTGGGAGAAGATCGTCATTAACCATACAACGGACAAAGGCCTCATATCTAAAATATATCAACAGCTCAAAAAATTGAATCACTCCAAGACCAATCTCCAAAGTAACAACCATCCCATTAAAAGATGGGCCAGAGACGTAAAGAGAGTCTTCTCTGAAGAAGAAATAAGAATGGCCTATAGAAGTTGATGAGTGGATCAACAACATGTGGTATTTATGCACAATGGAATTCTATGCTGCTGTCAGAAAGAACGACATCACCCCATATGTAAGGAAATGGAAAGACTTGGAAAAAATCATATTAAGTGAAGTAAGCCAGACTCAAAGAAACATAGGCTCAATGGTTTCCCTCATTTGTCATAATCAGTAGAAACCTTGGGGTCTCCTAGCAGAGATTTACAATAGAACAAAACCTAGATACATAAGGCCATATAGTATGATACTAAATGAAAGGACCTCCAGGATATAGAAACAAAAGCCGTATAATGAGTGATTATTGTCCTTAAAGTACTATATTATCTCTCATCTCTTTTGCTGTCCTTGGTTATCTCATATTGTTACAGTATTTCACCTTGTTATCTGATATTTTATATATGTATATATATATATATATGTTTATCTGGTTATTTGAAATCAGATAGGGAAGGGGGGAAAACAAGATGAGGGGCAGGGGTGGTGGGAGGGAAATGGGGACCAAGACATGAGAAAGGGTATCAATGTTTGTGAAGTAATGCACTTTCTATCTGGTGAATATAATGTAACCCTTCTATTAATTACAATAAAAAATAATAAAAAATTTAAAAAGGGATTGCAGAGATGGCTCTTTAGCTCTTTTTTTTTTTTTTTTTTTTTTTTTTTTGGCCAGTGCTGGACTTGAGCTCAGGGCCTGAGCACTGTCCTTGGACTTTCTCAAGGCTATAGAACTCTACCACTGGAGCCTCAGCACCACTTCAGCTTTTTTCTAAGTATGTAGTACTGAGGAATCGAACCGGGTTTTTGTGTATGCTGGCAAGCACTCTACCACTAGGCCAAACTCCCAGTCTTGAGCTTTTATTACTGTAAAGCTTCAGAACTTCAGGAAGAAATAATTTTCCTAAAATCTTCATGGATAATAAAACTAATAACACAAAATGGTCACATGTCTGATTCCTCATCTCTTTTAAAGATAAATGTTGACTACATTGCAGTAAATTGGGGTGGGCCACATTTCCATCTATAAACTGGAGTCCAACTGGTGGGTATGTAGAGATTTGTTACATTATTATCTCTTGGAACATGTTTAACATTTTTATATAATATAGTTTTAAAATATGCTAATAATAAATAAAATAATATAACATAGAGGTATTTTTTAAAGGAGAGGGAGAGGAAATGTTAGGAATGGTGTAGATTTCCAGACACTGCAAACAAGAAGTTAATAGCAAGCAAGGTGTGGTAGCACATGCCTATAATGCCAACACTTAGAAGGCATAGATGGAGGATCTTGAGTTCCTGGACAGCCTAGGTTATATAGTAAGATCCTGTCCCCTCTAGAACTAGTGGCATGGTTGGCACAAGGTATAGAATGCCTACCTAGCAAATATGAAGGTTTTAGTCTAAATCAGAACCACTGAAAAAATAAATCCATAGGAAAATACCTTCATAATTCAGAAAGGAAATTATTGCTAAACTAGGATTTTGTACCTAGATAAATTATAAATTAAATATAAAGAAAATAGGAAGCACCCATGTAGATTGACCTTAGATGAACAATACCAGTTTATCCACTATACCTGTAAGTAAAAGTACCTTGGTATCACTATAAATAGGTTTGTATATTTGATATGGAAAGAGGAAGTAGTTTTCTTCAAATTATTTCTGATTGCTTCCTTTTGAGAAGTTCATAGGCTTATGTATGGGATATAAGAAAATAAACAGATGATGATTTCTGTATACTAAAACAATATATCAAATTCTCTAATTGAGCTGTGCCTAATCTCCTGGCATTTGGCTCAGAAAAGAACTCAAGAGGCAGACCATGTCTGAGAGGAGTCTTAAGGAATGTGGTTTCACCAGGGAAACAATAGAAGTCATTTCAAGAGAGAAGGCCAGATTTTAAAAAAGCACAAATGGAAGAGAGTCACAACAGTGAAATAGCTTTGTGCATATGATCATATAAAATGATACTTATCCTTGTCTCTTGTAAGTAAGATTATGCCATTTGTGTGAAGAGAAAGGGAACCATAGAAAGAGTGGGACAGGGACAGGAGTTTGGCCTAGTGTAGAGTGCTTGCATAGCATGCATGTAGACCTGGGTTTTTGCCAAGCCCAGGACTGGCAAAAAAAAAAAATAGAAACAGTGGTACAAAGGATAAGCTAATGCAATAATGATACTTACTGGACATTATGTTGCAAGGACTAGCTTGGGGGGAGGGAGTAGGGAGGGGTTAGCAGGAGAAAATGAGGGATGGAGTAACTTTAAAAACAAAGGCACTCATTAGCTTACTTATGTAACTCTAACCTCCCTGCCCATCACCTTTTCAATAAAAAAGTAAACGATGGGGGAAAAAAGATGCTTATTGAAATGAACTGCAAGAAATGGAAACAAGAGAGGTTTTTTGTTTTGTTTTGTTTTGCCAGTGGTAGGGCTTGAACTCAGGGCCTGAGCACTGTCCTTGGACTTTTCTCAAAGCTAGAGCTCTACCACTTGAGCCACAGCACTACTTCCAGCTTTTTTCTATGTATGTGGTACTGAGGAATCGAACCCAGGTCTTCCTGCATGCTAGGCAAGCACTCTACCACTAGGCCAAACTCCCAGTCCACAAGAGGGGTTTTATTTTATTTTTTGTAGGATTTTTTTCTAGTTTCCCCTTTTGTCACTGCTTTTGATTTCTGTACCTTTTATCTCATATGTAATAGGGAGGGGAAGGGAAAGCATAGAAATGCTGAGACAAAGGGTGAACCAATTCCACCATGAGACTCATTAGACAATGCATTGGGAATGCACTATACAGTGTGGGATGAGGGAGAACAGAGGTGGGGAGGGAAACAACTGGGAGAAAAGGAGAGAAGAGGTGTCACTGTTCAACAAGGACTGTATTCAATACCTGACTTACATACTGTAACCCCTCTGTATATCATCTTTACAGCACAGTACTGCTTCCTGGCATCAAGGAAGTCACTTTGTGTTCTCATGGGCCAGTCTTACCTGAATGACCAATGACCAGAGAGGAAACTGGTAAGTTTTACACAGTCATCTGCTATCCAAGTGTTAGGTTTATTGTTAGAGTTAAGAAACAAAGTACTAGGCAGGCCTGGATGGTCCGTGGCTACAATCCTAGCCACTTAAGAGAATAAGAGTTCAGAACTGTGGTTCAAAGCCAGTGTAGGCAGACAAATTCTCCAGACTCCTATCTCCAAATAAGCAGCAAAAAGCCAAAAATGGAAGTATGACTCAAGTGATAGAGCTTCAAAAGAATCCAGCAGGAGGTCTGGAGTTCAAGCCCCAGTATGAGAAGAAGAAAAAGGAGGAGGAGGAAAAGGAGGAGGAGGAGTAGGAGGAGGAGGAGGAGGAGGAGGAGGAGGAGGAGGAGGAGGAGGAAGAGGAGGAAGAAGGAAAAGGGGGAGGGAGAAGGAAAAGGGGGAGGGGGAATAAGGTGCTAAAAATCTATATTCCAAAAAGGAAATTAAGATCAAATAAATTTAAAAACCAACTAAGATGGTAAATTTCTTAGTGGCTTAAATGTGTCTCCCACCAAAACCACTTCTGTAGTCAGTTTTAGGAAGATTCTAGCTTGCCCATATTCACTAGTTTTTCTTTTGAAGATTAAATTGAACCTCTCTTGGCTGATATTCTAAATAATATTTTTTAATTCAGCAATGTTTATTTTTATTTATTGCTAAATTCTACAAAAATCATTGAGCATGGGTTTGGATAGACTGTTTATATAAAAACATCGTTGTGGTGTTTATAGTCAGTGGGAAAGGCAGATGGTAGAGAAATATATGAACATTAACTATATAAATGATACTTATATGGCATGAGGTCCCTACCACATAATACAATCAGAGAAGGTTCAAATATTCCAATAACATTAGGGTCAACTTTAATCTTAAAAACACTTCATAAATACAATAGTAATTTTAATACCTGTTATGAGCATGGCCAGGAAAAAATATACAATCCAATTATGTCTTTATTTGCTCATTTTAATGAAAACACTAACTCCTGTGAAATTCTTTTTTTTAAATCTATGGTGAGTCCTGGCCAATACTAGCTAAATAACAAAATGTATTACAGGGAATATATAAGCACAAACAGATCCATTTTTCTCTTACATTTGAAAAAAGAAAAAAAGGAGGCTTTTTAACTCAAAAGGATCTTCTGTTTGTTGAATGAATCTGTCACCCTAACCAAAAGACTATGTTACAGTTTAATTGAAAACCAGAAGGTAAAAATAAGGAGTGAACACATAATATCCTTCTTTCTTCATCTTTGCTTCTGGAAGGTGGATCCTTCCTGATCCTTGAATCACAGCTGTAGAGTTTGCGAGTTTGTTGCAGGAGAGGGATGAGGGAGGCTGCGCTGTGCTGTCCTTGTGGGCTTCACTGCTTATGAGGGCAAAAGTTGGGCCCATGGCTCATGCCTATAATCCTAGCTACTCAGGAGACTGAAATCTGAGAATGGCAGTTTGATTCCTGCAGGGGTAGGAAGGTCCATGAATGTTTAATCTCCAGTTAACCAGAAGAAAAAAAAGATGCCAGAAGTGAAGATGTGGGGTCAAGTGGTATAGTGCTAGCCTTGAGCACAAAAGCTAAGGAACAACACCCAGGCCCTGAGTTCAAGTACACACACACACACACAGAGGCAGAGTGGACAGTCTGCAGTGTGGCTAGCTCTTACTCTCATTCCCCACAGGCTACAGAAAGTGAAAACCAATGTAGAAAGAGAAATATGCCACACTGTACTGAATGCATGATCTATGCTCCACCTCCTGGCCTTTCTGAGTTTATGTCTTAGGTATTTTCTAAATCACAGCACAGAACTTTTAGCAGCTTGATCCTAAAAGGTAAATAAAATAATGGCTCATAAATACATGGGTTATTTTTGACATTTTATCAGCCTGGAAGTAAAATGAATAGGGCTTGAATAGTGAGCCAGAGTGAAAATTAAGGTTTCCTTTTTCTTATAAGGCTTGGATTGACTGCTAAATCAATTCAAATTTACCAAATTGTCAGACTTAGAATTATTGCGATCTTGATTACCAAATGTTTTCTTCATTACCATTCAGCATTGATAAAAGAACCTTGAGCTAGGTACCCACGGCTCCTACCTGTAATCCTAGCTACTCAGAAGGCTGAGATCCAGAGCATCAAGATTTGAAGCCAACTTGAGTGGAAAAGTCTGGGAGATTCTATTTTCACTTAATCAGCAAAAGGCAGGTCTGGAGTATAGCTTAAGTTGGAGAGTACCTGACTAGCAAGGACAAAGCCCTGAGTTCAAACAGCCAAAATAAAATCACCATCATAATATAGTATCGTCTAAAAAATTTTTAACATAGTTTATTTAACAGTTTTGTGTTCTCTAAATTTCCCTTTTTTTTTTTTTTTTTGTTTTGTTCCAGTCCTGATGCTAGAACTCAGGGCTTGGGCACTAATCCCTAAGCTTTCTCAAGGCGAGTGCTCTACCACCTGAGCCACACAGCACCACTTCCAGATTTTTCTATGTATGTGATACCAAGGACTCGAACCCAGGGCATAGTGCATATTAGGAAAGCATTCTACCACTAGACCACACTCCTTGCCCTTAAACTTCCTATTTTTATATATTCCTTTTGATTGTTTTTCTTTAAAATAATGACTTAGCTTGTCACTCACAATATTTTTCCATATTTAAAACAAAAGTTGTAAATGCCAGCTTCTTCAGAATCATTTAAAAATAAATATTATTTGTTTTCTTCTTCATTCTCTTAATGTTCAAAAGTATGATGATAATGAATTTGAAAATTTACCCAACTTTTGTTTAACTTCGGAACTGCAGTGACATCTAGTGGTCATTTTGGTAGTTTCAGTGACAAATTGTTTCTCTACCTTTAAAGTCTAAAATTGTTTTTGTTTTTGTTAATGAAATGTGTACAGATATTTCTGGTGTTTATATTTTTTAAATACTTCCCTGGCAAACAAATATGTGAATTTTCAAAGAATTCACCTAATATAAAGAACGATTTTTGAAAGCTGTGTGCTGGTGGCTCATACCAGTAATCCTAGCTTCTCAAAGGGCTGAGAACTGAGGATTGCAGTTCAAAGCCAACCTGGGCAGGTAAGTATCACTAGAAAAATCAGAATTTGGAAACTTGAAATTTTTAAGGGAGCAAAACTTGGCCATTTGCACAGGATAAAAACAGGATCAAGGGCGGGGAGTTTGGCCTAGTGGTAGAGTGCTTGCATAGCATGCACGAAGACTCCGGTTTGGTTCCTCAGAACCACATACATAGGAAAAAAAAAAGCTGGAAATGGTGCTGAGGCTCAAGTGTTAGAGCTCTACCCTTGAGAAAGTCTAAGGATAGTGCTCAGGCCCTGAGCTCAAGCCCAGGACTGGCAAAAAAAAAAAAAAAAAAAAAAAAACAGGATCGAGACATCAATATAAAATCCAATTATGTGAGCACTTAGTCATATAGCATCTGTCAACTAACATTAATATATTTATAGTCTTGCTATAAGATAGACTAGATATTGAGGACCATAAAAACATAACAGACCTGTGGCCAGAGTTTTCTATAGTCTATGAGTTGAAAAATGAATTTAAATTTTTAGTCTTGTAAGAAAAAAAGTCAAGGAGGGGTGGGGGGAAGGAAATGAGAACAAAAACATGAGATGGGGTATAAAATAAAGAAAAAAAGTCAAAAAATATTTGACAGAGATGTGACACTTGCAAAGCCTAAAATACTACATGCTGATCTTGTAACACATCCAATATCCATTGAACTCAGGGTCTAGAAAAAGAACAGAAGCAATAAGTAAAAATGCAATAACTTATGATTTCTGACCATTCAGTATGAACTCACAACAGGTTAAGCACATATATTCATTATCTTATTCTGTCTTCATGAAAAGTTCCTATTACATGATTACGATAATCATCAATTCACCAATGAAGAAGCTAAGACTAAAGAAGGTATTATAATCAACTCACATAAATAACCAAATCTAGGGTTAAATCTAGGTGTGTGGCCCAGAACAAGCATTGCCTACTCCATTCAGGTATGCACACAAATAAACAGGTAGAAAGTGGTAGGGATCCGGGGCTGGGAGTTTGGCCTAGTGGTACAGTGCTTGCCTAGCATTCACAAAGACCCAGGTTTGATACCTTGGTACCACATACATAGGAAAAACCAGAAGTGGTGCTGTGGCTCATGTGGTAGAGCTCTAGCCTTGAGAAAGCCCAAAGACAGTGCTCAGGCCCTGAGTTCAAGTCCTGGGACTGGCAAAAAAGCCACATGTAGTAGGGACCCAGAAAATAGAAAATACACATCATTCTGTGGAAAAAGGAAGGCTGCAGATAACACTTCCAGAGGGACATTCAGGAAAGATCCAGGTAGGTGTGCGTGTGTCCATGCTACTACTAGGGTTTGAACTCAGGAACTTAAGATTCCATTTGACTTTTCATCTACAATTGACTCTGACTTTAGCCATACTTCTATGTCTGGCTTTTTGCTTGTGATTTGTACATTAAAAAGTTTCTTGGAGTTGTCTGTCTGGGCTGGCTTTCAGCTATGATTCTCAGATCTCAGTCTCTTGAGTAGCTAGAATGACAGGCATGAACCACAAGCACTCAGCTGCACACACTCTTTACTTCAACACTCTAAATAAAAAAAACACCTTTTGGCAGGGCATAAACGCACGGCCTTACTGTTGCACTCTCCCAGTTGAGCCTCTCTTCCAGTAATAACTTCTTTTAAAATGCTAGTCTGCCCTATCACTTCATTTTCTTCTCCTTTCTATTTTTTATTATCTGTGAGTTGTATAAAGGGATTTCAATTCAACATATCAATTTATGAGTGCAATGCATCTTGATCACTGTCACCCCTTTCATCATCTCTCCCAGCATAATCCCTCAATTGACTCTCACTTCTTAAACACAATCTGGGCCTCATTGAAAGAGATAGGTTGCTAGGCAATTCCATGTGCAGGCTACCAGAGCCAAGTGGAAGATGGCTTTGTCATCCCGAGACTGCGAATGCTTCCAGTCAAGGCAAGAAGAGAAAACACAAAGCCAGAAGTGGCTGTATGAAACCAGAGCTGAAAGAATAGGAAACCCAAATCACAGAGAAGAACCATCTAGGAAGGCTGGGTTGGGGAGAGAAATATGGAATGTGGAGGGGGTGGGGCTGTTGAGCCAGACATTTGGGACAGGAAGTCCTGGTAGTGTAATGGCACCATGCAATTGAGGCTGGCATGCCAGGAGAGAGAGTAGCTCCTTTAAGTATGATACCAAGATGGATCCCCATAGTCTACTGACGAGGAATGTGGCCTCGGCTGAGACCACTATCAAATTGAAGCACGTGCATACTAAAAAGATGACAAATAGTGAACGTTCACATAGGCAAATAAGATGGATCAGGTAAGTGCTCACTGAGGGAAGCCTGAACTTGGATTTCAGAGCTCATATTCCTGGCTTTCTAGGCTATTATTGATTTTCTTGGCTAATTTTCAAGCTTGTGCTATGAACTCCCGTCTTCCCTCTCAGTCCCACATCCCTAGCCACTCCACGCATGAATCATCACTGAGCCCACAAGGGAAGTTTCAATAAAGAAAGCAGGTTGGGCTGGTAGAAGAACTATGCTGAGGCCATCTTGTTATTTGCTAAAGTTCATTTGGTTACACTGTGTGGATTTATAATGCAGCAGCTGTGTTTCCGTTTCTCCCGTAAAGCTAGCTGCAGAGAAAATCCATCAATTAAAACAGACAAAAAGAGACCACAAAGTACTTTCCCAGGTACCCAAAGTTGACAGTCAATAGATTACAACGGAATCTTTAAGTGTTCTGTTGGTCAGTTGTATTACTCTGCAACTTTTCGTAGAGACCTAAAAGCAGATACTGTGTTCAGCTCTACTCCAGAATTTTTAAATTTATATACAAGGATGTAAACCTATCTAGAGTTTTATGTGAGTTTCTGCTCGGCTTTAGGGGTTTGGTGTATAGGCTGTCATTCTTCATTCACAAAGAATACAATTTTTTTCTTGATGCTAGTATTTCCCACATAAACCTCCCCACTCTACATTATATACAGGCTACTGTCAGGTTCTCAGAACTTTCTGGCCTCAGGCAGATGGAACTTGATTCTTTCTTACCACACATCCCACTATGATGGAGAGATTTCAAGGGCTCATAGGCTGTGGGTGGTAGATAGACTTTATGGAGAGAAAGATGGAACCACAGAGAGAAGCAAAGAAAGCATTGCTGGGGTTGGAGGCATGGCTCACATAGCACAGTGCAAGCCAAAGAATCAAAGTGTCAGATGCCAAGCTCGAGTCTGGATTTTGAATGAAGAAACAAAGGAGAGACTGCATGCATACATTTCACCCTTGTGGGACTTTACCAGGACAAACTCCAGGAAGTGAAGGCTGGCAGTGGGCTTTGCAGGATGGCTGACCACAGGCACAAAGACACCTGCAGAGAAGATTGTCCTACTTAATATTATCTAGAAGCTGGGTGCTGGCAGCTCATGCCTGTAATCCCAGCTACATAGAAGGCTGAAATCTGAAGATCAAGATTCAAAGCCAGACAGACAAATCTAAGAGATTCTTATCTCCAATTAGCAAGCAAAAAGCTAGAAGTGTAAGGGTGGCTCAAGTAGTAGAGAACCAGCCTTTAACAAAAAAGCTAAGCAAAAGCACAAAGACCTGCTGGGCACAGTGGCTCACACCTGTAATCCTAGCTACTCAGGAAACTGAGATCTGAGGATCAAGGTTCAAAGCCAGCCCAGGCACAAAAGGACCTGTTATATTCAATTAACCTCTAGAAAACAGGAAATGGGGCTTGGCTCAAGGGCAAGGTGAAGCCTTGAAGAGCTCAGGGACAATGTCCAAGCCCAGGGGTATGGCTGTAGCCTCGAGCTGAAGAGCTCAGAGACACCGCTCAGGCCTAGTTCAAGCCCCATGACCTCCCCCCCCCCCAAAAGTACAAAGACCCGAGTTCAAGCTCAAGTATTGTATTAAAAATTAAAACTGAGACTATAAAGTGATGTCAAGATATCAAGAAATGGGGCCAGGAGTGTAGCCTAGTGGTAGAGTGTTAGCTAGCATTCATGAAGCCCTGGGTTTGATTCCTTGGTACCACATACACAGAAAAAGCCGAAAGTGGTGCTGTGGCTCAAGTGATAGAGTGCTAGCCTTGAGAAAGCTCAAGGACAGTGATCAGGCCCTGAGTTCAAGCCCCAGGACTGACTTTAAAAAAAAGATATCAAGAAGTATTTTTTACCAGTGAATGGATTTAGGGGCCTGTGGAAGAGACTAATGCTTCAGAAGAAAGAAAGAAATTTAGAAAAAAAGAAAGAAAGAAAAGAGGGGGAGGGAGGGAGGGAAGAAGGGAGGGAGGAAGGGAAGGAAATAGGAAGGAAGAAAGAAAAGGAAGGAAGGAAGGAAGGAAGGAAGGAAGGAAGGAAGGAAGGAAGGAAGGTTGGTTTCCTCTCTGCTGGGTCTAGGAGATCTGGTCTAATCTTATTCAGATCATGCTGTGTAGCCTAAGTTTCCATCCCTTGGTACCTGTGAGTTTGTTCATCTATGTTATTGTGAATGATAATAAAAAGAGTTGTTCCACATAAAGCATATCTGCACTTCTAACCTGCCAGGGATCTATGAATGCTCTCTCAGTGTATCTGCTTGCTTCCATGCCATAGAAATCTGGTGTATCCGTTCTTCTAATACTATTTTTTTCCTAGTCCTGTCCACCATTGGGCCACACCCATAGTTTCTAGGATTAACATGAGACACAGAATAGTTATGTGTCATTAGAAACAAGGGGTTTGGAAAAGATATCACCTCCCCTTCCACTGCCACCTGCCCTGTCCCAATGAAATTAACTATCACTGCTACCAAAAGAAAGTATCAACACTAGCACAAATCCACATCTGAGGAACAGCCTAAGAAAACATCTGGAAAATAGTATACTGTTAACAAACCATTAGATGAAAATGTTTGATTTCCCACTCACTGTTGTTACACACTGCAAAAGCAGTTAAAAGTCTTATGAGGAAGCAGGTCTTGGCTAGAGGAGTGGCTCAGCAAGGAAGCCAGGTGTTTGTACTTGCCGAGTAACAAGTGCCAATGTGCAGACTGTAATTCAGTCTGCCCAGTGCCAGAAGAGCAAACCACATGGTGTGAAAGCAAGTTCCTCAATTGGGTGAGAGTAACCAGGCAACTGAGACAAAGTGACAACAATCTCTCCTTTTACTACAACAGGCACTTTTAGGGCAACTTCTTAATGAAAAGTTTCATCTCGTTATATTTCCAGTTATTTGCTTTTATTCACAATTTATATTGTGGTCTGGAAAGAACCATTTCTAAACAAGGGATTCTGTAAAACATACCAGATGTGGGAAATACCATAAGACTAGCCTTAAAAGATGGGAGGAGGGGGGGTTATGTGTGAACAACGATGGTATCCTAATAGAAAAGGAGCCCTTGGGGGAGTGGATATGAAGAAAAAAATGATTAAATGTGCTCAAGATCATCATGCAGATCTTTTCAAGCCGCCACCTCAAGGGGCCAGAAGATTACATTCATCTGCAGTTGTCATTTGGAAAGGGAGTAATGCCAAAGATGGAAGACAAAGGAATGTTCAGAGGTGCAAGTGGTGTCCGTGGTTCATGCCTATAACCCTGGCTACTCAGATCCAAGGATCATGGTTCAAAGCCACCCTACACAGGAAAATAAGTCTGAGAGACTCTTATCTCTAATGAATTACCAGAAAACTGGAAGTGGAGCTGTGGCTCAAAGTGGTATAGTGTAGCCTTGAGCAAAAGAGCTCAGGGACAGCTCCCAGGTCCGAGTTCAAGCCCCTTGACAGATTTAAAAAAAAGCTACTTGTGGTTGACAGTAGATTGCGTTCCTAAGCTAAGCATAATATCTTGAGTTTAAAGCCTCTGCCAAAAAAAATCTGAGTCAATTGCTCTATTTCCTCTGTCTGAAAGCACTTTATTTATACTCTCATCTTGGAAATGAATAGTTATTCTTGCACGTAGTTTTCTTCCCAGAGAAACTGTTAGTTTCCACTCATCTTTGTATCCATCCAATAATGTATATAGCAGACATTTACTAAATGTTTGTTGTATTCAAGGCCATCAAAGTCATAAATGGTAATTATAACATAGTAAAAGAAACTCCATGTTTGGCTCTGAAGAGACTGCCTCTTACAACTTTAGCAGGAGGTGTGCAGAAACCTTGGGATACTGGTTTATAGTCATTTCTAGATGACACACTCTTCCAGGTAGGCTTAAATAGAAAGCAAGGCAGAATTTCTTACTCTTGGGAGTAGGGCCAGAGCTGAGCACCTAGAGCTGGCTAACATAGGTCTTAACTGCTGGCAGCAGTGCCTCAATCCCCTTCCTGTAGGTTTCCACTTGTTGTGACAATTTATCCAGTCTTTCATGTTTTTCCTCTTTTTCATCACAGATAACAATAACAGACTGCCAAGGCAGAAAAGACAGCAATTACTATAAAGCATTCTGTCAGGCTATGACCTGCCATAGACCCAGAAAAGAATTTGCTCCTCTACTGAAGATTCCAAAACGTGGTTAGTGCCAAAGATATCACTATAGTCTCTTCACACCACAAAACCCTGGCTAGGAGATGTATCTGGGATCAAAACAATATTGAGGTGTGTGGATGGGGGGGGGAAGTGACTGACTTGGGGGGAAGTAGCAGAAATCACCTACCCTACATGAGACACTTAGAAAACTCTAGATCTTCACTTTGCAGTCATCTGTCAGAATGTTAAGGACAGTGTTTAAAACTAAACAACACCCTATATTCTGTGATACTTTTTTTTTACTGGGGTGTGGATTCAGGATTTTGTACTTGCTAAGCAGGTGCTCTACCACTGAGCCACACCCTGAACGTTTATTATTATTTTTTCAATGTTGGTTATTTTTGTGATACAGCTTGCTTCCTTCCTGGGCAAATATCACAATTAGGAAAATAGTGGATGCCACCACGCACATATGTCAGCTGATTTCTCTTGTGGATTTCTCTCGTAATTCTCCTGTGTACTAGGATTACAGACACACACACACCATTGCACTCAGGATAGCAGCTTTTTAAATTGAGCTATTTCCAGAAGTACTGTTTCACAGTTTTCCTGTAATTTGTTTACTCTTTCAACTAGTGCAAAGGAAAAAAATAGTCAAACTGTAATAACAAAAGCATTGTTTCTTAGGATTGTTTGGCTTGCATGGTCACATAAAAACAAAACTAAATCGGCTTTCTGGTGCAATGGTGTAGCAATTGTGACTACTTCCAGCAGGTGGCGTAGGAGACTGCCCTTGGTAAACCTAGTCCGAACTTCCCAGCCCTTTGCTGTCAAACACAGCTAGAAAATCAAGAGTATTTTCATGGGGTAGAAAAGGATGCATGCAGCCAAAAGAGACTAGTATAAGGACAACCCCAGGCCCCCAAGGTGTTCTGCCATCTTGGCACAGCTAACAAGTTGTAGTCCATAGCTGCCTGTCTGGGATAATGATGTCTTGATTTGGGCCATCTTATTCATTTAAAGGCTTATTTTATGTGTTTAGAATGTTTTATAAATATCAATACCAACACCTGTATTGATGAAAGAAAGAGATGAAATCAGAAGGTGATAGATGAGTGATTCTAAAAAACTGAAGCAGAGGCTTAAAATTTTATAAGACTGAATAATAAATATATATGTGACAACCCACTTGAAAGTAGGAATCGAGCTGAAGAAAAAAAAGTGAGGGGCTGGGAATGTGGCTTAGTAGATAAAAGTGCTTGCTTAGCGCTCTGAAACCCTGGATTCAATTCCTTGATATCACATAAACAAAATAAATAATCGGTTTTAAAAAATAAAGGGAAAAAAGTGATTCATGCCATCTGTGAAAAGGTTCTTTACTATGGGAAATCTGTGCCCCCACAAACTTGTATGTTGAGGCCCTAACTTCTCTGTATTGGAGTTTGGACCTCTAAAGGTGGTGAGGAAAAATGAGATATGGCAGATCTTGGTTGACAATATAAGGCCAGGTTTAGTCACAGCTATTCAGGAGGCTGAGGGAAGAGGATTACAAGTTTAAGACCAAACTGAGCTATGAGGGCATTTAAACAGAAAAAGAAATTTCTAAAAGGGCCTGCCTATAACCTCATGCATTTGCAACACAATAAACAGTGTAATCTAATTGTTCTGTGTAACTGAGAAATTGAATACTCTCAATATGTTTTGATCCAGAAATACATAAAATGATAGTGGATAGATAGATAGAATGGTATGTCCTAAAGGAGCCATCAAGTTATATGGCAGGTGTTCAACAAGTGATGGTTCCTTCTTCCCAAGTCCCTTCTGAATATCAGCTTATAAATTCTCAGATGGCAGGGACCATGGGCTGTGATTCTTTTTTCCTGTGGAATATGTAGGGTTGCTCAGTTTCACTAACTGCCTCAGACAGTTGTGAAGTTTGAATTCTTCCATTCCCTAATATTCTTGTCTTTCCTGTACTTACTCTGCCAATGAATAGTGACTGCTGCTGTCAACTTACCTGTATCTATAGCACTTCCATTCCCTGCTCATCATTCCTTGTTTCTGAGATGCTACAGAATGGATAACTACAGAATTTAAAATTAAATCAAGTCAAAAATAATAACAAAGTGTTCTATGTGAGACTTTCCCCGCAGTGCATGCACTTGGATGTGCCTGGAAATTATTTGCCTCACATTTCCATTCTATCATTTTCTTTCAGGATCTAAGTTGTGTCTTAGACAGTTGAAATATTAAAGATAGTTACATGACATCTACTCAAATGACAAAGGAACAGGAAAGACAGTAAAGTTACTTCTTTTCACTATGTATCAAAGGAATGGTAGAACTCCCACTAGAGTACCAAAACAGGGAGAAGCAACAAAGATTCAAAAGAAGCCAGAAAAGTCACAAGAAAAGATAATGTAGCAAGTTTGTAGAAGTAAAAAAATACAAATAAAGGCATGATACATACATAAGATTCTGCATACTTTTTCGATAGACTGTATTCATCTTAGTATCTATAATACCAGTGACCAGCTGGAAATGCAATGGATATGTATTTCCAATAAAGAAGGAAAAAATAGAGTGGGAATGTGGCTTAGTGGTAGAGTGTTTGCCTAGCATGCAAGAGGCCCTAGGTTCAATTCCTTAGTACCACATAAATCATTAAATAAATCCTAACTAAAACTTTTTTTTAAGTTGGGAAGGGATAGATTTAAGTGAAAGGGTGTTCTACAGAGGTCCAATGTGATTTTGAGACTAGAGAACAGAAAACCTGTGAAGAATGGAAAGCCAGACTACAACTGAGAAAGAAATAGGCAGGGGAGATGGGTGCTCAACTATGCTATTGCTGATGCATAGAATAAGGCCAAAGCTGAGGATAAATAGTGACATGTTAGAAATATGTATTCTTCATTTGTGGCAGCTGTGGGCTCCCGTTATGACACTCCTTCCATGGAACAGAGTATTCTCTTGGCCTTAGCGTCTGCAAGCGTTTGTACATCAAGCACTGGAAACTGCAATGAACAATTCCGTTTGGCATTTGTGGATCTGTCGTCACAATGTGCACATCCCTTTTGCACAAAGTTGCAGATGATTGAAGAGAAGTCCTTTCAAAACAAAGGAACAAAACCCACCATCTCGTTGAAGAAAAATGAGCCAATTCAGCTTAACCTTGCTATTCAAAAGCAGCAGGTTTCCAAAATGTTTCTCTGTTTCAGAGCTATTTGGAGACTGGGTTCATCACTGTCACAAACTATCACATGAACAAGGCTCTATAGAAGATCAAGGCTTCACTGGATTTCATGCAGGCTTCTCAACTCCATTGCTTTTAGGCAGGCTGAGGAAGGGTGAAGTGGAGGAAAGTTTCTCACCTGAAGGAAGCCTGGATGCAAAATGAAGAACAGGAAGCAGCCAGATCCACACTACATCCTTCATACCCCTGCTGGAACGATCCACTCCTCTTACCTTGGCCCTCTTCTAGATTTCTATCACTTCTGAATAGTCTACTCCAAGTTCAGATCCATTATGGATCAGGAAAGAGCCTCCCTGACCATCACAGACACACCCAGAGATGTGATTTTACTACTTCCTAGGCGCTTCTCAATCCAGTCAAGGTTGAATCATCATCAAGGCTGCTTGAGCTCCAGTCTTAGGGTTCTGACTCAGTAGGTCTCAGGTCTGGCATGACAATTTGCATTTCAAACACTACCATTCTAAAGACCGTGGAACACAAGACTACATATGTAAAACAAAGTCTGACAGGCGAAATAGGATAGTAGAATCTGGACAGAGGGTAGAAGTGTAGATTAACACAATGGACTTGCAATGAACACAATAAAGGTAATGCGAGCCAAATAGATTTTAGTTTTATCTCTGCTTCTGCTCAGTAGAGGTTCATTCATTTTAAGATTATTTGAGTTCTGGAAGTATGAATTTACTAACTGGAAAAAAATGAGGATAAGAGAAATATTCTAGACTCTGAGCATCAAATTATATTTATAGCCTACACTTTTTATAATGGCATGTATTATACTGTATGCAACAGTAACCCAGGCCCCGAGTTCCAGCCCTTGGCCCGGCTCGCCACCCCCCCCCCAACCCCCCGCCTCCGGGTGGATGGGATGATTGGTCTGATCCCGTCCCAGGCTCGGGGCCTCACCCAGGCGCTCTCTACCGCCATCCCGGTTCCTGGACCGCCGCGGTAAGTGGCCGCGGGTTCCCGGGGTCCGAGTGAGGCCCGGCGGCCGGGCCAGCGCGCTGGGCCCCAGGGCGGAGGCGGGGATTCCGGCGCGGGCCCGCGACCCGGCCGGCCGCCCGGGGGTCGCCGCCGCCTGGCTCCCGCCGGCAGGGGGCGCTGCGGGGCGGCGGCGCGCGGCCGCGCGTGCGGGGAGCAGCCCCGGGCCGGGGTCCCGCGCACGGGAGGCGGGCGGGACGGGATCTCCGGTGGCCGCCGCGGAAGCACCGAGCCTGAAGCCCGGGCGGCTCCCCGGGTGACGCGGACGCGTTCCTTCCCCTTCCTCCGGCCGCCGGGCCCCGCCCTCCTTCCCTCCCTTCCTCCGCCCACCTCCCCGGGCCGAGCCGCCGCTGCTGCTGCCGCCGCCGCCGCCGCCACTGCCGCCCGCGACGCCGTCATGTCGGCCCCTGCCGGGTCCCCTCACCCGGCCGCCAGCGCTCGCATCCCGCCCAAGTTCGCAGGAGCCGCCGCCTCCGGAGCCGCCACGCCCGCGGGCGCGGGCCCGGCGCCGCCGCAGCAGAACGGTGAGGCGGGCTGGGGCCGGGCGCGGCGCGGGGCCTAGTGCGGGCCGGGCGGCCTGCGCGGCGGTCGGGGCCGGGGCCGGGGTCGGGATCCGGGATCCGGGCCGGGAGGGGCGTCGCGGCCCGCGGCCGAGGTGGGGTCGCGGTACGGGGGCCGCGAGGGGCCGCGCGGGGCGCGGATGGCGTGAGGGGGCCGGGCGGGGAGCCTGAGGAGGGGCGCCCGGGCGTGGGAAAGCCGGCTCCGGGCTAGTTGTAACAGGGAGAGGGACCCCGGTCCCCCAAAACCTGTGACCGGCGCCGTAGGAAACAGGAGCCCACGTGGGGCCGGAGCGTGACGTCCGTCCCCGGCGCGGGCCGGCGAGTTGCCCGGAGCGACCCCAGGGCTGGGCGGGAAGCCGGGCCGCAGCCACGCGTGCATGTGCGGTCTCGGGGCCCCGCAGGGCGGACGGTGCCCTCCAGCCTTCCTAGGTCTCATCAGGAGAAATCGTTTCTTTCATTTCTTTATTTTATTTTATTATTTTTTTTCCTTTTGAGGCCCAGCGAGCACGCTGCCTGCCTGGGAGGAGAAGTTAAAGTTTGCACTCGAGTGTTTCCCCCTCCACCCCCGCCCCTAGGGGAGACAAAGAGGTGTAAATACGTAGCCCTGACCCAGCCCAGCCCTCTCCAGGTCTGGCCTTGCAGCTCTGCGGGTCTTCCGGCCCCCACGGTGTGGAGTTTGCTTGGCAGTGGGTTTATTTTATTTTATTTTTTTTGAAAAGGGAGCCAGCCAGCCAGGTGTCAAACGCATCCAGGCCAACACCTTGAGATGAGGGGGTGTTATTCCTGCCCCCCCCTCCCTCACCCCGCTTTTCTAGTTCCACTTTCAGAAAGAGAAAATTGTGCCAGAGTTGTTGGCTGGCTGGCTGGCTGGCTGTCCTGTTGGGAGGCAAGGCCTTCTTAGGCCGTCTGTGTTTTGAAAGGGGGGAGCAGGTAGGTTGTCAAACGTGTCTGAGTGAACACGAACGCAGGATATGCTCTCCCTTCCCCCCTCTCGCCTTTGTCTAGATCCACTTTGAGAAATTTAAAAACAACATTGATCACAGTTGATGGTTAGCCTGTTGGGAGGCCATGGGCCACTGAGAATGAAAACCGATTTCATCCTAATATTCTGTGCAGGAGTGTCAGCTGAATATTAGGGTGAAATCGGTTGCCCGTGGGGATGGGGGCAGGGGGAGGCCTCTTTAACGACTTGATGGTACCCTCGAATGAAAACCTTCAAAAGTAATGAACTGGATATGGAAGGCACTTTTTTTGTTGTTGTTGTTCCGTGGTGGTAAGCAACCAAAACTACTCCCCAAATGATTGACCTATTTTTATCGGATTTGAATTTATCATTCAGCCTGTCTTATCTAATTTGTTAATCAAAACTTGGTAGATGCTAGTCTGATTGACCAAGCTACTCCTCAGTTTTACAACTGGTGTTTTCCAAACGTGAAATTCCTCATGCATGCAGAAAATTAGAGGTGGAGATATATATATATATTCCTTTGTCAACATTATATTCTTTATTTCCAAGAGTCCTACAATAAAGGGATTTGAGTGTGAACAGTGTCACATATATAAGTAAAAATATGAGCAGTTTTCATTCTTGTAACTTCAATAGAAATTCTTGGTTACATTTTGTTTTTACAAATCCTTGTGCGAGGACTGGAGATGATAACTGAGAAATAAGGTAGGTTTTTTAGGACATCTATGATTGACAGTGATTCAGGGCTTGTGTCTTCTTTTGATTTTCTCAGTATGCATTATCATCTGGATGAACTATGTATTTTTTTGCCAGTCCTGGGGCTTGAATTCTGGGCATTGAGCTTCTTTTTGCTCAAGGCTAGTACTCTATCACTTGAGTCAAAGCAACACTTCCAGTTTTTTTTCTGAGTGGTTTATTGGAGGTAAGAGACTTACAGACTTTTCTGCTCTGGCTGGCTTTGAACCACAATCCTCAGATTTCAGCCTCCTGAGTAGCTAGAATTACTTGGATGAACAATTTTTTTTTTTTAAGTGGCAAATGTTTATTTGAGCCTTATAAATGTTGTGGATTCTCAGAGATGCCAGGATGTTTACTCAGCCAAATAGGATGTTAAATTTGTAAGACTGAATCAGTATTTTGATGCCAAGCATAAATGATGCTTGATTTCTACTGTTTATAATCATTCCTTTTCTTTAAAGTTGCAGCAATCATTTCAGCATCTGTTGCTTGGCAACCAAGGTTAGGATTGTAGAGTAGCTAAAACCTTCTTTTAACCTGACCGATATTTTGGTGACATTGCATGTTGGCTCTGGCTAGCAGGAAGAGGGATTTGAGAGGTAGGAGTGGGAGGGAATGGCTGCCTGTAGGAAGAAGATATAGCATGAGCAAAAGTCTGGGAGTGTTTGTGCACTTTGAAATACTGGGCTCACCAAACTGAAAGCCAGGGTAGGAGTGGCAGAAAAGGGCATGGTGCTGGCAGCCCAGAGTGGTTACAGGGGGCTGGGATGCAGAAAGGCCTTAAAATGCCATGCTCAGGAATTTGGAAATAAAGAGCTAGGGTCACGTTTGCATTTGTGGAAGGGATTAGTTTAAGTAGAGAAGCAACAAGATTAAATCTATTTTTGTTCTATTTCCTAATTTCAGGGGAAAAAATCATAAAGATGAGGTCGTTATTTGGGTTTCTGATTTATTCTTTAATCTTCCATGAACCATTTTATATTTTTGCTATTTCTGGAATTCCAGACATGGAATAAGCCAAATAAGAATATAAAGCACCATGGAAGACAGAACATGAAATATATTTGGTTCCTGTGCTGAGTTCCTGTCATAGAGCTTCTGAAACTTACAGGATTTCCTGGATGACCGCAGTTGTCTTGTTATTTTATTTGTTGGACCATCTGGGTCACACCTGAGGAAGTGACTTAGGGTGGAGCCTAAGATTGCTTTGGTCACCAGAAAGAGTAAAATGTTAGAGGGTTAGGAAAGTTTGGTCTCTAGTGGACCCTGTGTGTGAGGAGCAGGGGGAGGGGGGGGAAGAGGAAGGCTGGGCCAGGTGAGAATTACAATCTAGAAACACTTGAACAGTAAGATTTGATGAGCTTCTTGGTTGCTGCACTGGGAGGTGCAGGCTGCCCCCTCCCTCTCCCTTTCCTAGTTTTGTGAATCTCCTCCACTGGAGAAGATTTGTATCCTATCTCATTCTATTTACCTATCTGTATTTGTTTAGCTGTTTTGTGGTATTTGGGATGGACCCACATTTCAGGAACGCCAGACAAGCATTCTACCTCTGAGCTATATCCAAAGCCCCTCCTCTGTATCCTTCATAATGCCTTTGATAGTGAACTGATGGAGGTGGGGGGGTCTCCTGGGACTCAGCCCTGTGCCTGCCTATGGGACCTGGCTCTCTCTACAGGGCAGTGGAGGGAGAGTTGAATCCCTTTGGAGGGTGTCCAGTTGGTCTCGCTGGATAACTCCATAAGCTGATCATCAAAGTCTTCTGAGATACTTTAGCACATTTTTGTTTGTTTGTTTGTTTGTTTGTTTTGGTGGGTCATGGGGCTTGAACTCAGCCTGGGTGCTGTCCCTGAGCTCTTCAGCTCAAGGCTACCACCCTACCCTTGAGCCAAGCCCCACTACAGTTTTCTAGAGGTTAATTAGAGATAAAAGTCTCAGGTCTTCTTGTCCCTGGCTGGCTTTGAACGTGATCTCAGCCTCCTGAGTAGCTAGGATTACAGGTGTGAGCCACCACGCCCACACAACACATTTTTGTTTTTGCTTTTGTTTTTAATTGTGAGTAGAGTCCTGAAAGAGAAGTCAGGGAAAAGCAAAGTGGATGTGGTTAAAAGAGGGGAGGTACATTTGGAACACAGTCTGTGAAACATGTAGGCTTTTTCAAATGAAGTCAGGGTCCAGAAAGGCTAAGTGGGCACATTGCTGTCTTCAGGGCTAGAATCCGTACTGGGCAGGTTTATAGATCTTCACTAAATATTTGTTAGCTGAAGTCTAACTGCACTTTTCCCTCTAATAAGTGCATAGGAGGCAGAAAACTTGAGTCTCTATCACTTTTACTGGTTTTCTAAGTTTAACTACTACTACTCTTCTCTGCTTAATGAAAATAGTTTTACTTCATTAAATATGTATGGTTGTTTCTATTAAACTTCATTGGAGTTATATTCCCACATTTCAGTTTCTCATTGAATACTGTATGAGATTATTTCTGTTTCCATGTAAATAATTAGTGGAATACTTTCCACTTTTTTCCCTCTGCCTATTGAGATTTCTTTTAAAGCTCAGTCATCAAACATACGAGGGTTGAGTGAATTAATATCCTGATAATTATGTAGCTCCAGAATTATTCTCAGTTGACTTGAACCTAAAATATTTTTTTCTTTTTCTTTTTTTTTTTTTTTGTAGTACTGAGGTTTGAACTGAGTTTGAAGGTTCAATTTGAAGCCATGTGCTTGCTAGGCCTATGCTGTACTACTTCAACCACTCCCTCAAGTATTTTTTAATCTGGGTTTTGTGGTTTTGCCCTAGACTGGCCTGAGTCTCTGCTTAATTCTGCCTGTGTAGCTGAGATACCAACATATTGGCCTTGCTGGGTGGATGGGGAATCTCTTCTGTGTTAAGACACCCGCTTATTGGTTGAGATTGGGTTTTTGATTTTTATCTCTAGGCTAGCCTCAAATCCTCCTATTGAATAACTGGGATTAAAGGTATGGGGCTCTGCCCTCAAGGCTTGAAAGGCATCTTTGTCTTTGTGTGTGTATACACATTAGTGTGCCTATTCTGGGGTTGGAACTCAGGGCCTACAGGCTATCCCTGAGCTTTTCTGCTCAAGGTTAGCATCACTTGAGCTACAAGTCCACTTCCTGCTTTTTGATGGGTAATTGTAGGGTTTCATGGACTTTCTTGCCTAAGCTGGCTTGAAACCATGGTCTTTAGATCTCAACCATAGTAGCTAGGATTACAGGCAAGAGCCACCAGAGCCTAATGAAAAGGGTCTTTTAAAAAGACTTTTTTTTTTTTTTTTTTTTTAACAGCCAAATGTTATAGCATACACAGAGATCAGAAGTTTAGAGAGCGACCATGGCTGTATAATGGGAACCTATATCAAGCAAAATAAAACAAAACCAAGAATGCCCAACATAGCATAGAAGATTTTTTTTAAAAAATCAGACTTAAGGGCCGGGAGTTTGGCCTAGTGGTAGAGTGCTTGCCTAGCATGCACGAAGACCCGGATTTGATTCCTCGGTACCACATGCATAGAAAAAAGCTGGAAGTGGTGCTGAGGCTCAAGTGGTAGAGCCTAGCCTTGAGAAAGTCCAAGGACAGCGCTCAGGCCCTGAGCTCAAGCCCAGGACTGGCAAAAAAAAAAAAAAAAAAAATCAGACTTAACAATATACTACTGTTTTTGGTTTTTTTTGTTGTTATTTTTTACTTCACTTTTACATGAACATTTTTGCATGAAAGTGTTTTCTTCCCGCCATACGTCCTTTCCAAGAAAGATGCTAATGGCAGTTTGATCAGTTTAATTGTCAGTAATGCAAGAGATGCGAGTATAGTTGTTAAAATTCATTATGAAAGGATCAGTAAGCACGCCATTTGCCCAGCGATGCAATCTGGTTCATCAGTTACAGGAAACCCTTCAACTTTGAGATCACATGCAAAATTTAAAGTGATGCTAGTCTCCCCAGTGTGTCTGAAATATGTTCCTCTTGACCAGTGTCTCAGGTTTCTGGTGTGTATTTATTTATCATCACTGCCCAGAAGCCTCGGGGTCTCTCACGGAGATATTACTATGGTATAATATAACTGAATGCAGTATTTTTTTCTATGCTGATTGATAGTTATCTCAAGGACCTTAACAAAGTATCCACTCTGCATATAAACAAGCAACTTTTATCCAGGTTTGTTGTTGTTGTTGTTTAGTCTATATTGCTTTATTTATTGGCAGTGTCTTTTCATCATTCCTCAGGTTTCTGGGCTTATAGTTGTAATAATTTTGTGAACTACAGTCATTGTCATTGGTAGTATTTTAGCTAACTTCCTCTTTTTTGTTCATGTGTAAGCCTTGAAATGTTAGATGCTGAAGACTTTGAAGTAGGACAGAGGTTGAGTCAGGCTTTGTGGCCTTAGCTCAAAGTAAAGCCTTTTCATAGAAAGCACTGTGGTGTTATTAGAGGGTGATGTCATGCATATTCTGCCCTGAGAAGCACTCTTTGCAATAGACTGAACAGACTCAGAATTTCCCAGAAGACATCACTGGAGAAAAAGATGCTCAAGGTGTTGTGCAGTAAAGTTCCTCCTCCACATCTCTGAACTTTGGCATAAAGATTCCTTCCTTGTAGAGTTGGTGAGATGGCTGCATTAATTGAAGTGCTGTTTGGTTCTTAGCAGTGGAAGTTGCCTCAATTCCACTTCTTCGGGAACACCTCAGAAAGACAGGGAAGATAAGGTTTTCCTCACTGTACTTCCGAAAGCATGCACAGTAGGTACTCATTTAAATAAGTGGCCTTGGCTTCGTATTTCATTATTGTTTTGGGAGACTTGTCACTAGAAGGAATTTACCCTCTTCCTGTCTTTTAAGGTTCACTCACTATTTTCATCTTTAATTTTCTAACACTTTCCAGACCTCTTTCTCACAAATCCGTTCTTGTAAGGTTTCCACTAACAGGCCATTTACCTTAACCAGCTAGCTTGCAGCAAGGTGGGTTAGGTTGCTTTGGAATATTTGAAGATGGTATGTCAAAAGGCACTTGTAATAGGATCTGGAAAAACATGAGGAAATAGAGAGGTGGAGTAGTAAAACATGTCTAGCCAGTGGCCAGTTCACGAGGTGTGTGTGATGGGAAGAGGTGAAGTGGAGCATCAACTCTGTCTAAAATAGTGAACGAAATCTGAGTACTCAGATAAGAATGTGTGGATCAAAGGCAAGGAACCCAAAAATATATGGGAGAAAGAGCAATGGAACAATAGTATTTGAGGATATGTTGCGCTGCTCTTAGAGGTTCTTGGAAATTAGGCTAGGTTTGAACTTCATTTGCATGAAAGAAAAGCCACTGGAGACTGTGTGGTAGGAAGTGTTACCAAGCACTTTAGTTCAAGTGTCATGAATTGGAGGGTAGTGAAAGTGGAACAAAAGGAAGTCAGAGCATTTTGAAGTTTACCAAGCCAAGTCATATTTAATATGTCCTAAGAAAACTCATGTACAGCCAGGCACCAGTGGCACACACTTGTCATCTTAGCTGCTCAAGAGGCTGGCATCAGGATGATGGGCAGGAGAGTTTTCAAGACTCCAGCTCCAGAGTAGCTCAACTGGTAGATTGCCCACTGAGCAACCAGGTCCAAGAGTCTTGCACCCAGAGTTCAAACCCGTGTGAAAACCAAAACCCTGTCAAAAACCAAACTGGCAAAGAAGACTGCCTTCTTTTGTTCCTGGAAGTGTGGTTCGGGCGGTAGAGGCCTGCCTAACAAATGTGAGGCCCTGGCTCAAACACCGGTACTGCCAAAGACAAATGTAAAGAAGAGTGGGTAGAACTGTGATTCTTAGCCTTTTCATACATTTTCAGCAGCATTCTGGAAAAAAAAAAATCTTTGAACATGTACATACATACAAAAACCAAGTTTCAGGATGGCACTTGCTTGATCCCCTTCTGAAACCTTTAAAAGGCAAAGTAATGTTATTATTCTGCCCTGTCAGCCTCCTTTGGAGCCCCCTGAGGCAGGTATAGCTCTTACTTGCTTGTGTGTGTGTGTGGGGGGGCAGTTGTGAATCTTCCACCTGCTCAGTATTCTGTTTGTCTTCATACTAGAATCATGCACCTTGAGTTGAAGCAAGTGTAAGCTTTACTGATCAGTCTTTGGCAACGGATGTGAAGGACTTAAGAGAGTGATCTAGTGTGCTAACACACACCTGTTGAAAGTCATCTTGTGAAGGAGCTAGCTGTGACGCAGGACAGATAGTCACAGTTCCCCAGAGGAAGAGCTTTTGCAGTGTTCTTTTTTTTTTCTCTTCACTGATTGCCACATGTTGGAAGCTCAGAACAACATAGACTTAATTGTACAGCACAAGGCCAGGTAGGCTAAAACCAATATTTCTCCACAAAACTACTTTCCTTTCTGGTGGATCTAGAGATGCATTTTCTCTGCTTTTTTTTTTTTTTTTTTTTTTTGCCAGTCTTGGGGTTAAGCTCAGGGCTTGAGCATTGTCCTTGGATTTTTCTCAAGGCTAGAACTCTACCACTTGAGCCTCAGCACCACTTCTGGCTTTTTTCTAAGTATGTGGTACCAAGGAATCGAACCTGGGTCTTCGTGTATGCTAGGCAAGCACTCTACCACTAGGCCAAACTCACGGTCCTTTCTCTGCCTTTTTCAGTTTGTAGACTTCTCTACATTCCTTGACTCATGGCCTACTTTCTCTATGTTCAAAGCCAGCAGCATTGCATCTCTGAAATTCTTATATAGTCACACCACCCACTGGTTCTCCTGTGCCTCCCTTTTCTGCTTTTAAGGAATCTGATCATTAAATTGGGACCACCTAGTTAATCAGAGCTACACTGTTTAGTAAAGTTCATCTGGTTTATTTCCCTTTGCCATGTGACTTAACATATTCACAGGTTCTAGATATTAGGTTATAGACATGTTCTTTTTTCTTTTTCTTTTTCTTTGCCAGTCCCGAGGCTTGAATTCAGGGCCTGGGCACTGTCCTTAGACATTTTTTGCTCAAGGCTAGCACTCTGCCACTTGAGCCACAGCACCACTTCCAGGTTTTTCTGTGTATGTAGTTCCGGGGAATCGAATCAGGGGAATCGAGCATGCTACCACTAGGCTACACTCCAGGCTGGATGTAAACATTTTCTTATTAATCATGTTAAAGAATTTGAAGGGCTGGGGATGTGGCTTAGTGGTAGAGTGCTTACCAAGCATGCATAAAGCCCTGGATTCGATTCCTCAGTACTATGTAAACAGAAAATGCCAGGAGTGGTGCTATAGCTCCAGTGGTAGAATGGTGGCCTTAAGTGAAAGAGGCTCAGGGACAGTGCCCAGGACTGGTGCAAAACAGAAAAAAAAGAATTTGGAATTTTTTTTAATGGTAAGAGAAACCATTGGAAAGCTTTATACAAGGAAGGGAATGATCAGATTTGCTTTTCAGGAAAATCACTGCTTATATTTGGCATAGACATTGTCCAAAAAAAATATGTCATATAATCAATTTAATAGGTCATTCCCAACAATTTTTTCCCATAAATGCTTTTAAAAAAAACCTTTTCAGTTTAGATGGAAGTGTTTCAAAAATAGTATCAAATGGATAATACCTTTCCCTCAGCATTAATATTAAAAGCTTAGTGCATTAATCAAAACCAGAAAATTAAAATTGGTAAAAATACAATTATGCTACAGATGAACTATTTCTTTCTTGGTTTTTTTTGGGGGGGGGTCTGTCAAGGGACTTGAACTCTGGGCCTAGGTGCTCTCCTTGAGTTCTTCAGCCCAAGGCTCCTGCCCTACCCACTGAACCACAGTGCCACTTCCAGTTTTCTGGGTGGTTAATTGAAGATAAGAGTCTCACAGATGGAACTGAGATACTCACACGTCAGCCTCCTCAGTAGGGTTATAGGCGAGAGCCAGTGAGCCACTGCACCTGGCTTCAGATAAATCTCTTTCTTAAATTGCATTTCATCAGTTTTTCTACTGATGTCTTTTTCTGTTATGGGATCTAGTTCAGGATGTCATGTTACTTTTAGTTATGTTGTTTCTTGTTCTTATTCTGTGACAACTTAGTTTTGTTGTTGTTTTTTGACCTAGACAAGTGAAGACTACTTGGTAGGTTTTTTTTTTTTTTTTTTCATTTTGGATTTCTGGTGCTTTTTCATGTTTAGATTGGAAATAGCAATTTTTAGGAAGAATATATAGGTAAAATACCCACATTGTTGCATCATATCAGGGATTACATGATATTAGTTGTTGTTTTATTACTGGTCATGTTAACCTAAGGTTAATTAAGTGAATCTTAGTTCAGGCTGCTGTAACAAAAACAAAAAACAAAACAACAATAGAAAACCCATACACAGGATAGTTAAGCAACAGGTATCTGGAGCTTGGAAGTCTGAGGTGAGGAGAAGCCTTCTTTTTACCTTGTTGCTGTGTGCTCACTTGGCCTTTCCTCGGTATGTGTGCACAGAAAGATCTTTGTCTTGTAAAGCCATTAACTCCATCGTGATACTCATGTCCTAACCTTTACCTCCAAGGGCTTTTACCTCTAATATCAAATCGAGGGCTGGGCTTCACCCAAGAATTAAAGTAGGGGGCATGGAGAGAGATAGCTATAAACATACAGTCCAAATTCCTCCGCAATGAAGGTGTTTTTTCCTTTTACTAGAGTGACTTACTTAACTCCAGTATAGCTTCAGAAGAAGAGGAATTAGGCTCTAGCTCTTAGAATGGGATATATTAAATGCTGTTTGTTCACATGTTAAAATCATCACAGTAATTAATAACTATTCTTGGAAAAATAGATGTTATCCTGTCCTACTTCTTAAAATCTCACTCATTTTACCATTTCCCAGTGACACTTGCAGCAGATATGACTATGGAATTCTAATGGTGAACTTCCTCTAAATTTTTGGAATTTTTTTCAAAGGAACACTTTGACTATTAATTCCTTTTTAAAATGTAGTCAGTTATTTATGTTATAAACTAAAAAGATTTTTTTCTTTGAAATCTAATTGGATTATGTTTATTCTTTTTTTGTCCAAATTATTTCAACTTTGACCACTGAGAGCTTTCTTAGATTAGCTTCTGCATCTGTTTTCGCCATCCTTTTAATTTTTTATGATTATATAATTCTGAAATAAGAGGAGCTTTATCTCCTTTCCAATCTGTGGCTTTTTTTTTCTCTTTTCTTGGTGGAGTAAATATTATGTTGAATAGGAGTGGAGAAAGAGGGCATCTTCATCTTCTTTAGATTTAGGAAGCATTCTCTCTTTTACTGTTAAGGATGACATTTGCTGTAGGATTTAATAGTTATTCTATATTGTGTTAAGATCATTTCCTTCTAGGGGATGTAGCAAGTGCTTACCTAGCATGGCCAATTCCTTTGTTTGATATTGAGCATCACAAAAAGAAAAAGGGAAAAAAAAAGTTTCTTTTAGTCTTAGTTTATTAGGATGCTTTTAAAATTATTACTATTGGGGCGAGGGTTGTGGCCTAATGGTATAGCGCTTGCCTAGCATGCTGGGTTCGATTCTGCAATACCGTAGATCCAGAAAAAGCCAGAAGTGGTGCTGTGGCTCAAGTGGTAGAGCTCTGACCTTGAGAAAGCCCAAGGACAGTGCTCAGGCCCTGAGTTGAAGCCCCAGGACTGGCAAAAAAAATAAAAATAAAAAATGATTACTATTGGATAGTAGCATCTACCTAATGTATTCTAGAAGATATTGATGTAATTATGTGGCTTAGATGTATTCCTAGAATTACATGTGGTGCATTCCAAAGTTGAAATGTCTGTGCATTTCTAGTATGAACAAGTTTTCTAATAGTGTTTTTTGGTTTTTGTTTACCCTGCTGCATTCTACTTGCTGATATTTTTGTTCAAAAAAAGCTTGCTCTGCTAATAAGTACTTTTCCTCACAATACTTAAGCATGTAATACAAGTGCTTCATGAGTTTACCTATTTTCATTATAAACTATTAGAAAACTTCATTCCAGGGTTGAGATTTAATTTTTTAAAAAAGCTAATAAATTGGGCTGGGAGTTTGGCCTAGTGGTAGAGTGCTTGCCTAGAATGCACGAAGACCCGGGTCGATTCCTTGGTACCACATACTTAGAAAAAGCCAGAAGTGGTGCTGAGGCTCAAGTGGTAGAGTTCTAGCCTTGAGAAAAATCCAAGGATAGTGCTCAGGCCCTGAGCTTAAGCCCAAGACTGGCAAAAAAAAAAAAAAAGCTAATAAATTTTACTCTAGAATGTAAGACATTTGTAAGTGACAGTGGCATTTATTCCCTGTGATTGCATGTGGTAAAGAATATAATAAATACAGTGTTGCTTGGTACCACTGCTTTTGTTTATAGCACAGGTATAGCATTTCCTTTCATATCCTTAGTACAAGTGTCAACATATCTGTCTATCATGAAGGTAGTTTTTAACTCTCCTGCCTCTAGCTAACACCTAAGTGCTGAGTTGGTAGGTATATGTCACCATGTCCCATATTATATTTACATTTTAAAGTACAAACCTTTAAACTTCTAGTTGTACTGACAGGTGACTTACTAAGATTCATCATAGAAATTAACTTTAATTTTCAATTTATCTTCTGATTCAGTAAATAATGTTACCGCCATTGAAATACTGTGTAGATTTTTCAAGTGAAGCTTTATATATCCCAACACAAAAGGATACCCAGTAGTAGAAGCAAATTGTAGCACTTTGTCATGGTCCTGTTTGTATTTTTTTTTCAATGTAATATTACATGTACACTAAGATAGACTACCGAGTTTGTGAGCAAACTCAATCCTGTGATAGTTGGTAGGCCTGTTTTATCTTGTTGGCCAGAAAATTCCTTTGCTCATGACATAGCCTTCTTCTAAAGCTGTTCATAATGTTCCTTGTTCCTTCCAAACTGAGTGGTCTTGAGAGAAAGAGCCAAAACTGAAGGCTAGGCAAATCTTTGAAGTAACATGTCTGCTCTTAGTCACACAGGCCATCCTGGTCTGTGAGGAAGAGATACTCATGTGTCTGACCATGGGTTCCTTGGGGACCAACTTGAAGGCTAGTCAATAGTAGGTCTATCTTTTGTAATAAGTTGAGGTTATGAAGAAGGAAGTTTGAATTTGGTCCACATTTGGATAGGAACTGCTTCGTAAATTTGTTTATCCATACCTGTAAATACTTGCTTTTTTGTTCTTTCAGGTCCAGCACAGAGTCAAATGCAGGTTCCCTCTGGGTATGGATTGCATCATCAGAACTATCTTGCCCCCTCAGGTCATTACTCTCAAGGACCTGGAAAAATGACCTCAATGCCATTGGATAACCAGCGTGATGATTACTACCCTGGTCTGTATACAGTACCAACACAAAACGTGGTGACTCCAAGCACAGCCAGCCAGCCAGGAGCACAGCAGGTGTATGGCAGGGCCCCTCCTGCCCCACACGTCATGGGATCTACTCCAGGATCTTTCCAAGGTGCTGCATCATCAGCATCCCACGTGCACACGAGTGCCTCCCAGTTGTACTCCTCCTTTGTGAATCATTACAATAGCCCAGCCATGTACTCCGCCAACTCGTCTGTTGCTTCTCAGGGATTTCCCTCTACTTGTGGTCATTATACTATGGCAACTGTTTCTAATGCTGTGTATCCTAGTGTTTCATATCCTTCTCTGCCTACTGGTGATCCATATGGGCAAATGTTTACCTCACAGAATGCTCCAGCTGTCAGGCCAGTTACAGATAGTTCATTTCCTGGCCAAAATCCAGCTCTCAGTCATCCATCACCACTGCCCCCTCCACAACAGCACCATTCTCCACAACAGCTCCCTCAGCAGCAAAATCTCCCTCGATATAATACCCTACCACGGGCAGCGCCAGGCCTTCCTTCGACCCACGACAGTCTCGTCCAAAACCACATGGGATCTCTGGCAACACCCAGCAACAACCCTACAAATACTGGTAGGTTGCCAAAACATGGTTGAAAATCAGAGTGAAAATTAACTCACCACAGCAGTGTATTTGCTGTTTGTTTGTTTTTTTTTTTTAATTGGGATATTTTATGGCATACCTCTGAACTCTCCTCCCTCCCCCCCTCACAATTATCCACCTAACCATGTGCCCTGTGTAGCCTAGTTTCCTTGTCATGATGAGGTTCTTAGGAATGCTGATGTATTTTATGCCTCTGCTATAGTTGGTGTTAATGTGATTGGGTATTGGGCTAACTGGAGGGGTCCATTTGAGGGAAATGCCTGGATGGTACGTTCTTTTTCATTCTAGGTCAGCTTGATCCATCTGGTACCCCAGGAAAGTAATGACTTAGAACATTACAATGGCTTCTCTAGGATGCCTCCTACATAGAAAAACTTTTATCGTTCTCAAATTGGCAACTTAGGATGCAGGATATAGAAGATGGTAATAAAGTACATAAAGGATGCCATTGTGGTTAGTCTTTCTGACCTTCCTAAACCCAAGGTGGAGTTAAATGACTTAATTTTAAAAGTATAGAATTATGTAAAGTATTTACATTTGTGTTATATATGTATATATATAGTGTGTGTGTGTGTGTGTGTGTGTATGTGTGTGTGTGCTGGTTCTGGTCCAGGTCCTTGAACTCAGGGTTTGGGTGCTATTCCTGTGCTTTTATACTCAAGGATACACTCTACCACTTAGCCACAGCTCTACTTCCAGCTTTTTGGTGGTTAATAAGAGATGAGTCTCATGGACTTTAGGTTGGCTTTGAACCTTGGTCCTCAGATCTCAGCCTCCTCAGTAGCTAAGATTACAGACATGAGTAACTGGCATCCAGCAGGGATTCCTTTTTTTTTTTTTTTTTTTTGCCAGTCCTGGGCTTGAGCTCAGGGCCTAAGTGCTGTTTTTGGACTTTCTCAAGGCTAGAGCTCTACCACTTGAGCCTCAGCACCACTTCCAGCTTTTTTCTATGTATGTGGTACTGAGGAATTGAACCTCGGACTTTGTGCATGCTAGACAAGCACTCTACCACTAGGCCAAACTTCTGGGCCAGGGTTTACTTTTATAGAAATAATGTAATCTTTTGAGAGGTTATTCAGATACCTAATCCTCATATATGTCATATGTAAGGAAATGAATTCTACATAACTTACAAGAAACTAAGAAGCTACTAGGAGTTACGTAAAGAATTATCTTAAAGTAAAAACAGACAAAAGACTTTTTTTTTTTTTTTTTTGCCATTCCTGGGCTTGAGCTCAGGGCTTGAGCACTGTCCTTGGACTTTCTCAAGGCTAGAGCTCTACCACTTGAACCTCAGCAGACTTCCAGCTTTTTTCTATGTATGTGGTACCAAGGAATCGAACCCGGGTCTTCATGCGTGCTAGGCAAGCACTCTACCACTAGGCCAAACTGGCCCAAGACCTATTCTTGAATTATGATTTCTGTCTCTAAATATACCATAAACTAAACAGCAGTTTGGCAATTCATTATGTACTGTGCCAGGTGTTATATATTGTTTCTCTGTCATATTCCTTTTGGGAAAGACCAATCTCCTTTTGATGGGCATACTTCTCTGGTTCTTCCCGTTGCTGTATCTGCCTTCATCCAGCAAATACTGGCAGGCCTACTTTGTGCTGAGGTTTTGTAGTGTTGAGAGATGAATAGTAAGAGGCTTGACTCTTATTCACAGAGGCCCTGCAGCCCACCTCTCTAGAGGCAGATATCCACACAAACCAGTATTTGTCATGAAGCAAGGATCTGTAGTGCTTAGAAAGCTTAACTCAGGTGCATTTGGCTGGTTAGTCCTGGAGCTTAGGGCAGTTTTGTCTGAGGTGACAGTTTGGCTACAAGATGGAAGATGAATTCTTTGTGTATAAAAGAAATTTAGGTAAATTAATTATTTAAATTCAGAAGGGCAGAACTTGAGAGAAAATGTGCAGAAGGGAGTTAGGATGGATTTCTTAACACATGGCACTAGTCATGAAGGGTACACATGATAAACTTTAGTAATTTCTTTAAAAAACAATAAATTTTTCATAGTACAAAGATATATGACTATGGAATCCTCCCTTTTATCTAATGTAAGCCAGTAAGCAAGTTTTTCATAATTTGAAGACAACTTAAAATGAAAGGACATTTGATATTTGAAATGCTTATTCCTGTATTTTTCTTATTTGGTAGTGTTTTCCTATTAATTTGTTTTTTTTGTGTGTGTGTTATGGAAAATTGCATTCTTTTTTCTTGGTTTTTATTTTTTTATTTTATAAATTCTTTTTTCTCCATTTCTCAGCTTTTCTTTTTTGAGAAGGAGTTTCATGGACTTTTCACCAGTCTGGCCTTGCACTGTGATCCTCTGGATCTCAGCCTCTTAAATAGCCAAGATTATAGTTTTAAGCTGCCATACCTGGCTTCAGATTGATAGAAAGTTTGAAAGTTTGATGATACTAAAGCATCCTGAGATATGAAATACCCCAAATACTTCTCAATATGATCATATTTAAATGCTTCTCAATATTGTGGGGAAGAAAAAATCCTTTCAAAACGTTGTACATGAATCAGTCAGGATCTTACAAAAGGCAGGTCTGATTCACCAAGTCTGGTAGGCCTGGCTGAAGAGCATGCATGTCTAATGGAGTGTTCACACGAGGTGCTGCCAGCTGTGGACTACACTGAACCAGGACACCCAAGGGAGCACCATTTGCTATTTTGCATGTGTGACTCTGTAGCAGATGATAACATTTGTTTGAGGCCAAGTAGACTGACTGTAATCTCTCTCTGGACCAAAGGCCTCATTTCCTGCAGCTTGCCCCCAGGGTTAGAGGATTCTATATTCTGGCTACATGTCTCCACTTAACCTTCAGCACACCCTTTGTGAAGCTGCCATAGGGAAACTCACCTGGGAGGGGTTCACAAATAGGGCAATGAAAATCTTCCTGAAGTGGCAATCATGTTATTTACACTACTTGCCCCCTTCTTATCCCATCTACTTTATTTGTTCACTGTGCAGAAGTGCAGTGTTGCAAATGGTGTTCCCTTATAGTCCTTGAACCTGGGCTTGTTTACATACATACGTACATATATACATACATTACCTATATGGTGTATGTGTGTGTTCATGTGTGCATATACCCATAAGATAGTGTCTGTTTATATTGCATGGTTCCTATTGATCACTGCTCTTTTACCATAAACTTTTCTAACATCTCTTTATAGGATAGTCTGCTAATTTGAGGTATCTCAGAGGCTACTTGACTCAGATAGATGTATTTTATTTGAGACATCCAACCTAGTGTTCTGGTGAAGCCCTTAGTTTTTGAAATTAGAAATCTGAAATCTGAATAAGGAATCTAAAACCAGTGCATGACAAGTAGCAGCTAACCATGGTTTTTTTTTTTTTTAAAATGCAGCTGATACTTAAAATATTTTTGTAATTCAGAAATCACATTGCTACAGTCAAGTAACTTCATTCATCTTCTTACCTGATGTACCATTGCATCATACAACAGCTAATAGAAATGGTTATTGTGTTCATTTTGTTTCATGAGGTGAGGAAGTTTTTGAAATACAGTTTATGAGAAACTGTCACTAAAAATTGAAACATGGGTATGACTAAGCTGTAGGTCTCACTCCATCCTAGCAACCATGTGGTCCTGAGTTAGCCTCCCATGCCACCCCCAAAATGAAAGGTAGGTGTGAGTATGCTACTCAAGTAGAATAAGAGCAAGGCTTTGAGTTCAGCTTGAAGTAGCACCAAACTCCCCCAAACATACACAAACAGACAGATAACATGGAGAATTATCTTTAGGTTTTTTGGAAAATAATTTCTTTAGAAAAACTGTCACTAAAAATTGAAACATGGGCTAGGGGCATGACTAAGCTGTAGGTCTCACTCCATTCTAGCAAGCATGTGGCCCTCCCATGCCACCCCCAAAATGAAAGGTAGGTGTGAGTATGCTACTCAAGTAGAATAAGAGCAAGGCTTTGAGTTCAGCTCGAAGTAGCACCCAACTCCCCCAAACATACACAGACAGACAGATAACATGGAGAATCATCTTTAGGTTTTTTTGGAAAATAATTTCTTTAGACTTCCTTTTTTTTGGTTGCTGTCGGCTATATGACTTGAACTCAGGGCCTGGATGCAGTCTCTGAGCTCTTTTACTCAAGACTAGTGCTATGCCACTTCCAGTTTTTGAGTGGTTAGTTGAAGATGAGTCTCATGGGGACTTTTCTGCCCTGGCTGGCTTCAAACCTCAAATCTTAGCCTCCTGAGTAGCTAGGATTATAGATGTAAGCCACCAGCACCCAGCTTCATTACCTTTTTTTTTTTTTCTAGATAAAACATGTGCATGTAATACTACTGGAGTTTTCTATAGTTTCTAATAAGTTGCATTTTGTTAAAAAGCCTGTTTTAATATACTTCTCCTTTGTTGCTGTGGATGAATAGTCTTGCCTTCAGTTGCAGATTCTCTGTCTGGTCCTGGTATGCCTCCCAAGTCTGGCTCAGTGATACCCACTGTTCTGCCAGGAGCCCCATCAAGAATGCCTCCTGCTGCGAAGCACCCAGCTGAGCCCATATCTTCCGTCACACAGCCCTCAGAGCTGTTCCAGCAGAAAGGTATTTGAAAATTTGTTTGACACACACATAACATACACATGCGGATTTGAAAAAGTCCCAGTTTGTAACCATTATCTACAGAAAAAGTGAAAAAGTAATTTATGATCTCAATTGAGCTGAGACTGTTCCCTTATGATTATTTTATATAATTACAATTGTAGCTCATATACAGTTTTGTATTTTGCTTTTACATTTATTAAACTATACATTTTTATGTATGTATAGTCTTTTTAAGCCATTTTTCATGACTAAAAATCATTTTTGCTGATGTATTATGATTTAGTGATCCATCCCTTTATTATGAGCCATTTATTTCTTTTTTGTTGTTAATATTGAAGGTTATTAAAATTGTTTGTAGGGGTAAAGCAGCCAAGAGCTCCTAATTATGTTGTTGGATGCTTTTTGTGCTTCTCATTATTGTTAGTGAAAAACTTTGAGGAGTGAAAATGAAATTATAACCCATGCTTGTACATAGTTGGCAGACCACAGTTAACTTGTGCAGTACTCTCAAGGAAGTAGCCAGTGATTAAAATGTGTTGTTTTGTGTCTGTTTCTCTACATGGTTTTTCAGAAATTTTCTTGGTTATTTTCTGTCTGGCTAAAATTCCCACATAATCGTGTTTCAGGTTAATAACAGTGTATTTTTCACTTGATCAGAAATAGCCCAACTGTTTTCAGGAATCTACAGTTTGTATTTTCCCAGCAATAATTGTACTATATTAAGAACCTTTCTCTGCATTGTCGGCTCTGCTGTAAGAGCTCTAATGTAGGCTTGAAGAACCCTTCCATTATGTTCTGAAAGTCAGGAAAGGAAATAGTATCAGAACCTGTTACGCTGATTTCCTTGCTTGTGTCTGCTGAGTGTTTATGTGGTCAGTAGTGATCTTTCTCTCAGTTGGTCAGTTTATATATTGTAAACCTTATTTTTATTTTTAGTATATATTGATTGTACAAGAGGGATTTCATTGACATTTCTGTACATGCATATAATATGTACCAATCAAATTCACCCCTCCTGTTATCTCCTTTACCATACTCCCCTCTTCTTTTTTTTTTTGCCAGTCCTGGGCTTGAGCTCAGGGCCTGAGCACTGTCCTTGGACTTTCTCAAGGCTAGCGCTCTACCACTTGAGCCTCAGCACCACTTCTGGCTTTTTTCTATGTATGTGGTACCGAGGAATCGAACCCGGGCCTTCATGCATGCTAGGCAAGCACTTTAACCACTAGGCCAAACTCCCGGCCCCTCCCCTCTTTTTAAAACAAATTCAGCAGGTGTTGTTCTATTCTCATCCCTGAAAATAAACTACTTAGGTCATGTTCATCCTCATTCACCATTTCCATTAGCTTTCCCACTTCTGATTGTGTTCAGGCCCACCACAGAGCCTGTTTTACTTTCCTGTCATGCTTTTTCACAGTTTCACTCTGATGTTTCAGATGTGCATACATTATATCTTGTTAAGAATAACCCTCTCCTACTATGTTCTCTTTCCCTACCTTCCCAACTCTTTATTGACCAGTAGTTTTCATGGAGATTCTTCATGTCATCTTCATACATAGTTGTAAAATATTTTGAAATGTTTTATACTCCATCTTTCTTTTTCCCTGTCCACACTCCCTTATCCCTTAAAGAGTCCTGCAGTTAAAATTATGTCTGTCTGTGTGAATATATGTGTATGTTTCTGTATTTTATGTGTTTAGGTGTCTGTATGTATATAGGTCAATGTATAAGTATTTAGATCTAGCCTGCCCCAGCTGGCTTTGAGCTGTGACTCTTAGGTCTCAGCCACCTGATTAAGTAGAATACAAGTTAAAGCCACCAGTTTCTGGCTCTCTAAGCTTTTGTTTACCTCTATTATGAAGAATAGTTTTATTGAAGGTACACTAATACAGATTGACAGTTTGAGGGGTGAGATTAGGGCTTGAATTGGGTCCTTACATGCCCTTCTCCTCTTCAGAGTTTATGTTGAGAAATCTGCTATTCTCATGGGTTTGTTCTTGTACAGAACATATGCCTTTTCCTTTACTCTGGGTACTTAGTGTTCTAACTGTAATATTTCTGGGGTGTTTCTTCTGAGATCTGGCCTGTTTGATGTTTTGTATGCTTCCTCTATTTGGATAACCCTTTCTTTCTTAAGGTTGGGAAAGTATTCTGGTATTAATTTATTGAATATGTTCTCAGAGTCTTTAATTTGTATCTCTTCCCCTTTTGCACTTATGATTTGTGTATGTATGTATGTATGTATGTATGTATGTATGTATGTGCGTATGTGCGTGCATCCGTGTGTACACATGCATGCACATGCATTTGTGCATGCCAAGCTTGTAGCTTGACTCACAGCCGGGATATTGCCCTGAGATAATGCTCAAGACCGGCACTCTACCAGTTGAGCCACAGTTGCATTTCCAGCTTTTGTTGGTAGTAAATTGTAAATGAGTGTCAAACTTTTGTGCTTGGACTGGCTTTGAACCATGATCCTCATAGCTCAGCCTCCTCAGTGGCTAGGTTTACCCATGAGTCACTGGCACCTGTCTAGGTTTGGGCTTTTTGATAGAGTCTGGGAGTTTTTGTAAATTCAGTTAATATTTTCTTAGTGTTAATTTCAATGCCTATTAACTTCCCAAACCATTCCTAGTAGGATAGTTCTTTCAGTTACAAGCTTTCTGTCTACCACTATAAAACCCTGAAAGCTTGAGCTGTGTTCTTCATGTTATGTTGGAGTGTCTTGGTCCTCTTCTCTCCCCATGTGTGAGACCGCTTCCTTTTGCTGCAAAGACACCCAGGCTTACTTGTCTCTGGGTAAAAAAAGTTATGCTGGTTGGGCCGGGAGTTTGGCCTAGTGGTAGAGTGCTTGCCTAGCATGCATGAAGACCCGCGTTCGATTCCTCGGTACCACATACATAGAAAAAAGCCAGAAGTGGTGCTGAGGCTCAAGTGGTAGAGCCTCTAGCCTTGAGGAAAGTCCAAGGCCAGTGCTCAGGCCCTGAGCTCAAGCCCAGGACTGGCAAAAAAAAAAAAAAAAAAAAAATTCTGCTGGTAAAGAGAGGAGACTTCACACTAAAAATACTTAAAAACTATCATTTGAACATTTTTTTGAGATGAACATCTAAAATTGTCAAAATTTACACTTACATAATGTCTTGATTATAAAACAAAAATATAGCACTACTCTTTAATTATTTTGTGGTGCTGAGCACTGAACACAGGGTGTTTTGTGTGTTAGAAAAGCACAGAACTGCATTCCCAGTCTATGTAATTTTTTTAAGTGTATCCATGACATGTCATTTTTTTTAAATATACTGTAGTATATTTAGCATTTGGAAAGTCTTTTTTCCTTTTTTTCCTTTTATGTATAGCCTTTTCCTGAAAGTAAAATGTCCTGCGGAGCTAGAAACTCTTTAAAAACTGTTCTATACTACAAATAAAATTTTTGAAACTACTGTTGCTTATGATCATAAGTCTAGTTATTAGAGGGGTTGTTTGTTTGTTTTTGCTTGAGCTGGCATAATATTATATAATTGGTGGGAACAGCACAAGCATCACGGATTTGATGTTATTTGGATAGAAAATGCATTTTTCGGGGGCCGGGAGTTTGGCCTAGTGGTAGAGTGCTTGCCTAACATGCACGAAGACCTGGGTTCGATTCCTTGGTACCCCACATACATAGCAAAAAGCCGGAAATGGTGCTGAGGCTCAAGTGGTAGAGTGCTAGCCTTGAGAAAGTCCAAAGACAGTGCTCAGGCCCCGAGCTCAAACCCAGGACTGACCAAAAAAAAAAAAAAAAGAAAATGCATTTTTTCAATGAGATGATTGGCTTCCCTCCCCACTAGATCTTCATATTTAGGTTACGTGTGATTCATGGGTCCATTTCATTCCGATTTCTATCTTTATACACCTAATTAGTGAGAATTGACATTTACAGAAAATAAGAATGGTATTGAAAAACTTTATTTATTTATTTATTTTTTGCCAGTCCTGGGCTTAGGGCTCAGGGCCTGAGCACTGTCCTTGGACTTTCTCAAGGCTAGCGCTTTACCACTTGAGCCTCAGCACCACTTCTGGCTTTTTGCTATGTATGTGGGGTACCGAGGAATCGAACCCTGGTCTTTGTGCATGCTAGGCAAGCACTCTACCACTAGGCCAAACTCCCGGCCTTTGAAAAACTATTTTATTGCAATATTATTTTACTGTTTAAATCTTTTTAATTCTCTGAGCCATATTTCTGAAATTGTCATTGGTTAAATTTTGTTGCCCAGATTGTAGATGGTTGTGTTATTATCACTTTGATCTAGCAGTTTACAACTTAATAAGTGCAGTCAGCTTGCTCATCACCGGAAACAGTGACATCCTGCCTCCTTTCCCTTGTATAAATGAGGAATCTGATGTTGAGAACTCTTAGTTTCCTATCCAGAGACCAACAAAGGTTCGGGAGGTAGAGATGACCAACATAGACCTTCTCCCTCCAAGCTGGCTGCGCATTTTTCCTTTTTCATTCAGCGTTTTATATTTCTTTACACCACTGCCACTCAGAAACTTACCATGTTCGTCCAGTATTCTAGAGGGGGAAAATATGGATATTGGTCATGGATTATGTAGACGTGTTCTGTCCCTATAACCTAATTGGCAAAAGCAGTTCTCAAAACGGGTATGAACATATATGATCCTGAATACTAATAGATTCACCTCCTGGAAAATTTGTTGCTGTTAAAGGGACTCCAAAAGTACTAAATATAAAATATAACAAAGTGAGAACTTCTTAAAATTAAGGCTGTATTATAGTAACAATATAACTTATTATACTTTTTGTCATTTTGACTGTTAGGGTTTGCCTGTTGTTTATTTTTGTAATTCTAGGGGGTCACACCTTTGCAAATGCTGGACACTCTTCCACTGAACTATACCCTTGACCTTGTAGGATTTTTCTAGTGTATCATCGAAAACTCTAGTAATCCTAGAAAATATTCCGTTTGAAAGAATTGGCAATAGTAATGTATGACGACATATTCACATAAGCCTAGCACTGAGGAAGATGAGGCAGAAAGATAACAAGCTGTATCCCAACTTGGCTATACACTGAGACTTTATAACTCCTTTGTACAACTACTTAATGATTTTTTTGGGCGGGGGTCTTTTTTTAGTTGGTTGTGGGACTTAGACTCTGGAAGTAGGTGTTGTCCCTGAGCTCTTCAGCTCAACGCTACTGCCCTCCCCCTTGAACCACAGCGTCATTTCTGCTTTTCTAGTGGTTAATTGGAGATAAGTCTCAGGGACTTTAGTGCCTGGGCTGGCTTTGAACCACAATCCTCACCTCTCAGCCTCCTAAATAGCTAGGATTTCAGGCGCGAGCCACCGTGCCCTGCTCTTAATGATTTTTTTTTTTGCATTGAAATGTTCTTTATTCTTGGAAAATACATTACAATGTGAATCAAATCAGAAATATAAATTAAATAATTGGCTTCTTCATTTACTCTTTTTTCCATATTTTATTGTAATTAATAGAAGGGTTACATTACATTCACCAGATGGAAGATGCATTACTTCACTTACATTGATAGCCTTTCTCATGTCTTGGTCCCCATTTCCTAAGCACCATAAGAACTAAACTAAACGAATTAGCATTTCCTAATGCACTAGTCAGTTAGGTTTGTGGAAGGTTTTTCTTTTTTTCTTCCCTCTTAGAGATGCAATTAACAGTAACTGATATTTGTTTTAAGATATACAGAAAAATTTTTCAGAGTTCAACCTGATGATAGTAGTTAATACTTAGTGTTTAGTTCAGGTGAGGTGCCCTGTCTGAGCTTTTGAAATATATTACTACTCACTTACACCTTAGAACCACTTGAGGTAGTTATCCTTCCATGTTCCAGATGATTGATGTGAAGATCAGGTGTGGCCAGGAACACACTTCCAGAACTAAAATTAAATCCGGGTCCCCATCCCACATGCTCACCCTGCTTGTCTACTCAGTAGTTCTTAACTGCTTCTCACTTTGTTCTCCGAGGACTCTTTCAAGGGCAGAGAGTTCAGATAGTAGGGAACAGGTTGGGACCTTGTAAAAGCAGAACTTATTATTTAAATAAATTGGTCATTACTTGTACCACACTACATTTCATATTTTGGAATGTAGACTGTCACTATGAGAACCACTCTTCTGTTTCATCTCTGTTATATGTCTCTATGAGATGTGTCTGTCCTGGAAAAGATCTGGAGATCTGGAAAAGATCTGTCTGGAGACAGGAGCAAGTGCTCCATTTAGTGCCAGAGAAATTTTTTTTTTCTACCCTGTAGAACAGTGGGTCAGTGTAAGATTTATGTAAGTCAGGGTTCTGTGCTTCCTTTGGGCAGTGAAAGAAGAAGGCTGTTAACACTGGCACATTTTTAGGAAAGAAAGTACAGAAATTGAAACCTGGAGATAGGTTTCTGAAAATCCATTATTTTGGGGGAACTCTTGAAAAGTCTTCTAGTAATTTAGGAAAGGTATTAGTTGCTCAAAACTGTTGGATTTAAAAAACAACTAACCTCTACTAGTACTCTTATGATTAATTTGTTTTATTGGAAACAAATATATTTCCTTTTACTAAGCAGTCTCAGAGGATATGGTTTCCTGGAGAGTTTTGCCTGAGGTATCTTGCTAGTAAGTAGTTTAATTGGAATGTCCTTTTTTAAAGTATCATCCATCCTTGGGGAGGATCAAACCCAGTGCTTGCACAGGCTGGATAGATATTCTGCCACTGAGCAAAACAGTCACCCCTCAGTAATGCCTGGTTTGTAGTTTTTCTTTTTCCTCCTCTTTTCTTTTCTCTTCTGTCCTTTCCTTGAGAAGAATGTCTTTTTTAACTACTGTGGTCTGTCCATTGCATAGCTCTTCATCATGTCAGAGTCTTTGGTGTGTTTTTTGCCTCTTGGTTCACTAAATTTAAATTAGAAACCCTGGTTATGACGCGATTTATTAGAATGTATCATTCTCTCTCCCTTTGCTGGTGCTGGTGGTTATAGGAACTCTGTACACTCTTTCTACACTGGGTTTCACTGTGAGCTTTCCCTCCCCTGTATTTAACCTGTGTATTTTCATGCGTGTGCTCTGACACTTAGGGGGCCTAAATAGAAGCACTTAGGGGTGTGCCATTCATGTATTCACTCATAACCATTGATGTATTCTAGAGTAGCTGATGTGCTTGTTGGCTGCTTTGTGTTAATGACTCTCCATTTGCTGCAGTATGTATCTGCTGCACACACCTCCAGCAGGGCAGATAAGTGTGGAATGATTATTCTGGAGCATTCCTTTGTAGATTAACTGAAGTGTCATGCTCTTGTCCACTAATAGTCCCAAGCTCTTAACAGAATTTACTTTCCAGGCAAAAGTGAGCTAAATTCTGAACCTAAGAGTTACAGTTGAAGAAAGTACGTAATATTAATGTAGTAACACCATCAATCGAAGTGTAATCTAAAATGGTGCTATTGTAAATATTAGTGTACTGTTTCATAAGTTTATTTCAGTGCACTAAATAGGTGCTATTTTTTTTTTCCACTGAGTGGCCATCTCATTGCTGTCAGTTTAAGTATTAGGATGTTTTTATTTGATAGTCTGAAGATAAATCTAATAAATAATAATAAATCTGAAGCTAAATCTATTCTAATATATTAGAATAAGTGTATGCATATGCACATATAAGTGTGTATGTTTGTCTTGTGATTGTCAACAGCCAGTCATATTCAGTCCTGAAAAGAGTGATTTTCTTTTGATTTTTTTCATACTTTGTATGAACAGTACAGTGAACAGAATTTGTTCTTGTCACATCTTTTTTTTTTTTTTTGCCAGTCCTAGGTTTGAGCTCAGGGCCTGAGCACCATCCTTGGGTTCTTTTTCTCAAGGCTAGAGCTCTTCCACTTGAGCCTTCCCACCATTTCTGGCTTTTTCCTGTGTATGTGGTACTGAGGAATCAAACCCGGATCTTTGTGCATGCTAGGCAAGCAATCTACCACTAGGCCAAACTCCCGGCCTCCTGTTACATCTTTATCACTTACATACATGTACATATGTATTTGTTTTTGTGTGTGTATTTGCCAGTCCTGGGGACTCTCCCTGAGCTTTTTGTTCTCAAGGCTTGTACTCCACCACTTGAGCCACAGCTCTACTTCTGACTTTTTGGAAGTTAATTGGAGATAAGTGTTCCATGGACTTTTCTACCCAGAGGAACTTTGAACTGTGATCCCTAGATCTCAGACTCCTTAGTAAAATTACAGACATGAGCCACTGGTGCCCAGCTTCATGTATATGTCTTTTAATGTGCAGTGCTAATAGTATTTGAGTCCTTCATTTTAAGCAGGGCATGAGAGCATGTACAAAGGTCTATACAAAGTAAAGGTAAGAAAATCCTAAGCTCAAGGCCAATCAGAGCTGCAGAGAGAGATCCTGTGTCCAAAAAAAAAAGTGAAAGAAAAGAAAAGGAAGAGGGAAGAGTTTAGACTATAGGGAAGGAAGGAGGCCAGAATGGGAAGGAGGAAAAGAAGAAAGGAAGAGTCTTATAAAGTTCTTAAAGAATAACTCCTGTAAAACATTTTACTACTGGTTGTTAAATCATAGTGCTTCCTGGTATATTGAGTTTTATTCTCATATGAATTTGAGAGAACTGCTAATTTACCTATATTTTAAAAAATATTTTAGCAAGGAAGTGGATTTCCCATGATACTTTTAGTCATGGTGGGAAGATAAAGCTTCACTCATCTATACTCTAAGCTTAGCTTCCTTTTAGACTGGTTACACAATACTAGCTTTTTCCTATCTTTTGATTTCACCACGCCAAGTAACAAAGTCTCCAATCAAGGGGAGACGAAATATGAGACTAATACTACAAATGAGAGTCTTCCTTCTATAGAGTGGATCTGTGGGATGTAGAGGTCTTAACTCCTTCATACCCCATGTAGGAGACCTCATTTATCACCTCCCTGCAGGAGATCGTCCTGTCTATAATTGTCAACTTGTAAGGCCAAAGTTAATAAGACTCTTGGTTCTTTTGTCTTGTGGGGTCAAAGTGAAATGTATGGCCTGGGCCCACTTCTCCCTAGGACACTGGGGACATAGGTTAAATATTGCCAGAGCACTGTTGGTGTTGTTAAAGTGTTATTGATAAACATTTGTTAACATCCTTCAAAGCACTTTGCTTTAAATGTGCTAAGATATTGGGTGTTAAACAGACTTAAGTCCCTAACTAGCCTTTTTCTGAGGCCCCAGTTGCCTTGGGGAGAGGACACCTGTCAGGGAGGCTGGACTGGCCTCATATAAATCTCTGAGCATGACTAGCTCCAGAAGACACTGACCCACAAGCAGCTTAAACTGGAGTCTGGCTCAACAGAAGATTAACTGTCACAACTGGCACTTCTCCCCAGGACAGGGTGGAGGGGACTTCAGCCAAATAGAGTACCCGTGATTGGTGTAAACAGATCTTTCATTTGCATAATGGACTTTTTGGTGCAAACACAATCCTTTTGCATAACAGACCAACAGTATTACATTGGTACAGATGCTTTTTTCCTTCCTCCTGGCTTTAAAATAGGCGGGGGAACTCAGCTCATTTTGTCAGCAACTGGGAGATACTTTTCTTTGTTGCTCCACTTGCTTTCTCTCAAGTGATCTTGCCACCTTTGCTGATACCACAAAGAAAAAGAAGAGAAGCAGCCACAGTGGCAGGAAGGAAGCTGCCCTGGCAGTCTGGGTAGAGTTGACCAGAGCACGGAGCAGGCAGCAGGTGGCAACAGCTCAGATGGGTTCGCAGCAGAGGGCCTCTGGTCATCTGCATGCAGAGGACCTCTTAACTCTTAAGGCCTCGAGTCCTCTGGAGTATGAGATTCTTGGGTTGAGAGACCTCTCCTACTGCAAGAAATTAATACTTGGAGTCCTGAAGCCTGTGCCACCATCCTGTCAGAGGTCAGGGACTGACTGTCATTGGCCACTGTCATCTTCATCTCCCTCATCTTGCAGTACACAAAGGCCTGGAATAGCCTGACGTAGCCCCTTTTCACTCATAATTTCTATTTGGATAGAACAAAAGGACCCCACCTGGCTGGTGGATAGCCAGGCAAAAAGAAGCCAAATGTAACCAAAAAACTCAGAAATGTCATTTTAAAATATTGTCAATGTAATACATGTAACTTTTTCATCCTTAACTAGTTTGTTCATGTTAAAGCTGCTTTTACTAAAAATTGCTTTGCAGAAAATTTCTAATGGTTCTAGTATTGATAAGACATTTGCTAATATTACTGTGCATGCTGGATGTTCTTTGGGATGTCAGAGTTCTTTCTCACTTTTATTGCAATGTCAGATTTTATTTCTCGTCCTTCATGTTGGTTTGACTCTTGTGTTTGTGCTTTCCACTTTACAGGCATGCAGTATGGTGAATATGTTAATAATCAAGCTAGCTCTGCACCGACTCCCTTGTCATCAACTTCCGATGATGAGGAAGAGGAGGAGGAGGATGAGGAAGCAGGTCTGCTTTAGCTTTACACCAGTTTTTGATCTTTTCCTACTCACATTTTCTTTTATTTCTACAGGCTTAGTCTTTAAAAAAGAAAGTGTCTCTGGAGATTATCACAATGAATTTACTTGATTTGGGTTTTGGACTGTTGAAATGGGATATGTGCTTTGTTTTTCCTCCTTTGACTATTGCTACCATTTTGTTAGTAATAGAATACATCTTTCATGATGGCAGGTGCATTTTTCTTTCAGAAACCCATTTCTTTCCATGTCCTGTGCAAAGCAGTGAGTCCTGAATGAGCTCTTGCTGTAGCTACCTTTTAGAAATAATATTTTCTGCTTTGCATGTAACTTAATCAAAATGAACTGTGTGAATAGAGAGAAGAGATTAGGTCCTCTTGGTCTGTCTTGTAACGTACTTAGAAAACTCATAATTTATAGTTATTTTCTTGTGCATAAACTAGTTGTTTCTCGTGTCAATAGTAGCTACTCAGGAGGCTGAGATCTGAGGATTGTGCTTCAAAGCAGCCTGGGCAGGAAAAAATCCAAGAGGTTCTTAGCTCCAGTTAACTACCATAAAACTGAAAGTGGAGGTGTGGCTGTGGGTCAAGTGGTATTGTCCCTTGAGCATAAAAACTCAAGGGACAGTGCCCAGACCCTGAGGTCAAGCCCTAACAACCACCACCACCAACAAAAAGAATTCATGCACATGATTGTGTGGCACAAGTTGTTGTTGTTTTTTTTCCTAGCTTGAAAATAGAATACTCCTGCAGATAAGCAGTTTAGTTCCTCTTAATTTAAACAACTGAACTAAGTGATGATCTAATTCCTATAAGAGATCACAGTTTCCTGTTTTTATTATTAAATTTGTCCTATGAACACACTGGTGTAACCAAATTGTTTAATTTTCTGTACATTTTAAAATATTTAAACCTATTTGCATGATTTTTTGAGGGGGATAAAAATAGAAAGTATTTCTATAAAAATAGAAAGTATTTCCCAAGGAGAAATAATTATTTTACTTTAAATATAAAAATACCCATCTACCTTTTCACATTTTTAACAATATCATATAATTTCAACAGAATAGTTGTGAAAAGATTGAAAGAGATTCTCATATGCTTTACCCAGATGAGCTATTTCTTCTCTGCTTGTTCTGCAGTTCTTTTTTTTATATTACACCATTTGACAGTAAGTTGGAGATACATTATGATTGTTACTGCTGAATGCTTCTGAACATATTTCCAAATGAAAAAGACAATAACTTACATACCACAGTACCGTTATCAAGAAATGAGTGTAGATGCAATATCTGATAATATAGCCTATAGTCATAGCTTCAGTTGTCTTAATTAGATTTTTATTATTATTGTTCATTAGACCTTATTAGCTATTTCAGTGGTCCAGATCCAGTCCATATTCATGCACTGAGTTTAGGTGTCATGTCTTTTTTATACTCTTCCAATGACAGTCCTTAACCTTTCTTGATCTTCACATACTCAAAGAGTGTTTCTCTATTTGGACTTAATTGATGTTTCCTCTTGATAACATTCAGGTCAAGACCAGGCGAGTGGCCTAGTGATAAGGTGCTTATGTAGCATCACAAAGCTCTGGGTTCAATTCTTCCGTACCTCATACACAGAAAAAGTGTGTGGCTCAAGTGGCAAAGGGCTAACCGTGAGCAAAATTGCTCAATGATAGCGCCCAGTCCCTGAGCTCAAGCCCCAGGAATGGTTTTAAAAAAAAAAAAAGATTTACATAATTCATTTTGACAGGATTTCAAAAGCAATATTTCATCCTATCTGAGGTAGGTGATATTAATTTGTTCCTATATTGATGAGATTAACTTATTCTACTATGATATAATAGAGTGACCTAGTTTCTCCACTGGAAAGTAAACTACACTTTCCTCTGGAAATTAATGAGTGATATATAACATCATTCTTTCAGGCTGTTAGTGTCCTGTATGTATTCAAGTATCACCCATTTGTTCTGATACTCATTGATATCTCTCAAACTCTGACAGCCTTCTTCTATATTGATAAGCTGGAGTTTTATTATAAAGAACAATCATTGATACCTAGCTTGTCCTGGAGTTGGCCAATAGCAGTTCTTTCAAACTGGCTCTGATAGTAGTTTAGAATGTTCCATGAATTTTTGAGCACTTACTTTAGGTATTTGTAGCAGGCTAAGTATCCTTAACCTGCCCTGGAATGAGCCATTGCTTGAAGAAGCTAGGATCCTGGTTCCTTTAGTGCAGAATGTATTTGCAGAAACCAGAATACAGTGTAATATTTGCAGAGCTTGACTGAAATTTGAAAAGAGAGAATGAATTGATCAATAAAGAAATTCTTGCTTGTTCCCTCCACCCCACCCCATATATAGCACTATATTGGGAATAGGGAAAGAAAAGAATATTTGAGCCTTTTTTCCCCTTTTCTGTGTAATGGTTACTTGCTAGAAGGGGCTAATCTTGGTAGTCATAGACATAAAACCTGTCGTTACTAATAATTAACAACTCAGAAGTATGAAATGTTCGGGTTTTTTTTCTTCCTTTCTGCTTAGCGGTAGACATGGAATTTGGTTTATACTTTTTTCATGTTTTATTCCTACTGTAAGGAACTAAAACCTCTTAATTGCTGGTCATTTTCAAGTTGAGCACCAAAGTTAATTTATTGGCCTTTGTGGACCTATGTTACTTGCCTCCTAGAGACAATAAAATCTTAAGTTGCCTTTTCTTACACTTTTCACAAGCTTCAAGGATTCAGTCCTTTTGATGTATTCCTTCTCTCTCTCTCTCTCTCTCTCTCTCTCTCTCTCTCTCTCTCTCTCTCTCTCTCTCTCTCTCTCTCAGAATTTAGCTCCTCTTGTTCTCTTTTTCTTCTTTGAAGCTATAACAGAGTCATTAAAAGAATGAACAAGAAAAATCTCCCTAGTTCAGTAGTCATACTTGCTTACTTGCTCTCATCATTCTTGTTGTCATTGTGTTGGTGTGAAGAATAACTAGAGCACCTAAGCTTTAGTGGCATGAGTCCAGCATAATAATGTGAGAAAGTGCTCCAAAAGTCCCAAACGTCCAGTCTGAACATGTCACCACAGTGGACAGACAATTCTACCTTATGTCTCATGAGAGGTCACTGTCCAGACACCCTGCAAATACTGTGTAAAGTTACCTGTAGGCTACATAGGCTGTGGTGATAAAACATAAATGAGACATAAGTGGATTTTGTATTTAGACTTGGTTGGTTTTAAGATATCCCAGCACTTCGCAACTATTCCAAATCTGAAAATGAAATTGAAATATGAAACAGTTTTAATCTCAAGCCTTTTAGATAGGCTTTTTTCTGCCTGTATTTTGGTTGCAAAGACCAATGCAATGGCATAGCTCTGGCCTCCAAAAATTCCTAACATGGCAGGATACTACATATGATGACAGTACAACTTGTGAAAAAGAAAATGCCTTCACTTAGGACAAGAATTGATTTTCCACAGCCATATAAAGAACACTGAAAGGATTTGAAATTTGAAAAAAAAATAGAATAAGCTATATAGAGAAAGGAAATCCAGACTTAACAGGCCACTGCCATGTGTGGTACATTAAACAAGAATAAAAGTGTTAGATGACGGAGGAAGGCACAGGCTTGTCTAAAGAAATACAGGTAAAAGACTAGCCAAAAGATGCATCTCTTCCACAACAGTGTTGCAAGCATCTTACTGTCTAGGATGGTGGGAGAATGATACAAGTATTTAAGCATGTTCAAAATGTCTTATAAAAGTTTCTTGGCTCTGCGTGTGCTTGTTTTCTTTTTTTGGGTCAGTTTTGGGGCTTGAACCCTGGGCCTGGGCACTGGCCCTGAGCTCTAAAGCTCAAGGCTACCGCCCTGCCCCTGGAACCATTTCCGGTTTTCTAGTGGTTAGTTGAAGATAAGAGTCTCTTGGACTTTAGTGCCTGGGCTGCCTTTGAACCTTGATCCTTGGATCTCAGCCTTCTGAGTAGCTAGGATTACATTTGTGTACCACCATGCCCAGCTTTGTTTTCATTTTAATACAGTTCAGATTGGTGTTGGCAGTGATGGCATGAGCTAATGAAACACTAATCAACATAACTAAAACATGCTAATTTACAGTATTTTAGCAAAGTTTATTTAGTTTAACGATGTAAAGCTTAAGTACTTTAAAGTTACATTTGATATCAGGATTATCATCACAACTTAGTAATTGCAGAACATTAGCATAACCCCCATATGTATTAGCAGAGCTCTGCAGTCTAGCTGAGCAGCACACAGCTCTAGGCAACCACTGATTTACTTGCTGTCTCCATACATTTGTCTCTGAACATCTCATACAGATACATTATATGATGCTGCTTAATACTTCTGTATGAGCATTCCATTCCTCTTTATTATTTGAAAATGCGCCATAGTGTTTAGATTTCCTTCCCTTTATTCATGGGCTGGACAGTTGTTTCTGTTTTTCAACTGTTACAAATTGAGCTACTGTGAACATTTGTCAGCATATGTTTATATAGGCTTATATTTTCTTGCATAGAAAGTCTGAGTTGTACGGAGAATTCAATCTTTTGAGCAATTAAACTTTTCTACAATGTCTATAATAAAAAAGTTATACTTTTCAATATTGCCAAAGATTGCTATTGTCTTTAGTTATAATCATTTTGATTCTCATTTCTCTTGACAGCTGATAATGTTTAACATCTTTCCATATGCTTATGCATTTATTTTCTTTAGAGAAATATCTTTGTCCATTTTTCTTTTCATTTTTAAGAGTTCTTTATATATTCTAGATACTTATTAGATAATATGATTATAAATATTTCTTCTTTGCAAGTTGTTTCCCCCCACCCTTCTCTCTCTCTCTCTCTCTCTCTCTCTCTCTCTCTCTCTCTCTCTCTCTCTCTCTCCCTCTCCCTCTCTCTCTCCCTCTCTCTCCCTCTCTCTCCCTCTCTCTCCCTCTCTCTCTCTCCCTCTCTCTCTCTCCCTCTCTCTCTCTCCCTCTCTCTCTCTCCCTCCTCTCGTCCTGGGGCTTTAACTCAGGGTCTGGGCACTGTCCTTGAGGTTTCTCAAGGCTAGCGCTCTACTACTTGAGCCACATCACCACTTCAAGCTTTTTCTGTGTATGTGGTACTGAGGAATTGAATCCAGGGCTTTATGCATGCCAGGCAAGCACTCTACCATTAGGTCATACTCCTGGCCCTCTCTCTACTTTCCTTGGTTGTTTTTTTCTTATTTTAAAGTATAGCAGCTGGGCACGGATGGCTCACGCCTGTAATCCTAGCTACATAGGAGACTGAGATCTGAGTGAGGATCATGGTTCAAAGCCAGCCTGGCACGAAAAGTCCACAAACACATGTGTTGTTGTGGATTATTAAACACATAGTAAAATATGTTCAAATAGAAGAGTCAGATGCAGGCAGTACAGGTTTCTTGGGTGTGCTCTTCAGAATAGTTTTTGTTTTGTTTTGTCTGTTGTGGGGCTTGAACACAGTGCCTGACTGCTGTCACTGAACTCTTTTACTCAAGGCTAGTGCTCTACCACTTTAAGCCACAGCTCCCCATACAGTTTTCTGGTGATTAATAGGAGTAAGGGTGTAATAGATTTTTCTTGCCCTGGCCTGGCTTTGAACTGTGATCCTCAGATCTCAGCCTCCTGAATAGCTTACATGTGGCTTACATGTATGAGCCACCAGTGCCCGACTAGAGCAGAAATATTTTTAACTTTAAGCTCCCTACTTTATTCCTTTTGCCTCTCGTGCCATATTTAAGGATTCATTTTCTAATGCAAGGCCATGAAGAGTCCCACATTCTAAGAATTTTATAACTTGAATTTAGGCCTACCATTTACTTTGGGCAAAACCAGTATCAGGAAGGGCTCTGGCTTCATTATTCTGCATGTGGATATGCCAACTTGTTCTAACACCATTTGCTGAAAAGAACATTCTTCTCCACTGAAATGTCTTGGTAAATGGTTTTGTTTTATCAAGGTAAAATTCCTTTATCACAAAACTAACCATTTTGAAGTAGAATTTACATCTACTGTGTTGTGAAACCATCACCTCTTATCTAGTCCTATGTCCTAAACTAAATTGAACTAGACAAAGTCAAACATTTGATCATCCTAAAAGAAAAATTTACTCATTAAGCAGTAACTCCACATTCAGCCTCCTGTAGCCCAGAGCTGCTACCATCTATCCTCTGCCTATTCATAGCATTCGTGTAAACATGTAGGTTTTGTGTCTGTCTTCTTTCACTTAATATGTTTCCAAGTTTCCTTCACATTGCAACATGTATTAGCATTTCATTGCTTTTTAAGGACTGAGTATATCATTGTATAAACATCCCATTTTTATCGATTCATCTGTTCATGACCATTTGAGTTTTGGTAATTTTTTTAATGCCTTTTCCTCAGGACTTTTTTCTTTTGGGGATAAAGGGTTTCAATATATAGATCAATGGGCCTTCATCCAGCCTCCATCTCCCATGTACTAGCATGTACCAACATCCCCAACACTAAGATTTTCAGCCTTACAAATCAGTTTTCTGCTTTCCTTATAAATTCACAAATAAAAGGAACAGAAAGGAAGACTCACCACTTCTTTATTAAGATGAACAGCATATGTATAGACACATATATATACACCACATCGGGCATTAAGGAAAACACTCATTTTCTGAAGACAGTAGTGATGATTGTAACTTAACCACAGTTAATGTGTCATGTAAATGATAGAATTTTGTGGGCTTGCAGTCTTGTGCCTTCAAATCATGTTCTTTCCTGAGGATAGTGTTCCTCCACAAAGAACTGTAACTATTTTGCCCTGCGCCCTTCAGTTACCAATGAAATACTGCTATGCATATCCATTCTTTTCGACCTCAACTGTAATTCAAACATTGATTAATGTTGATATTAAGAGCCAAGGGGTATCTTTTTTCCTTTTTGGCCAGTCCTGTGGCTTGAACTCAGGGCCTGGGCACTGTCCTGAAACAATTTTTGCTCCAGGCTACTACTCTGCCACTTGAGCCACAGTGCTACTTCGGGCTTTTTACCAGGGAATCAAACCCAGGGCTTCATGCATGCTAGGTGAGCATGCTACCTCTAGGCCACACTCCTGGCTGTAAGGATAGCTTCTGTACTAAAGAATTTTGTCACTTTGAAGTAGACCCAAGTCCATTTTTAAGGGAGGGACCTAATATGTTTTCTAGTTTATATGTAAGCCTATATACCCTAAGACATCTACTTAGGATATTTGTAGGTTTCCAATACAAATACTTGTGTGAGTGAAAGAAATACATTTATATTTTCCTGTCCATGTGTCTTGTCACCAGATTTCATCATAAATTGCCACTCTACTTTGCTCCTAATTTCCCAGGTTTTGGATGAATATAAGCAATAAAGATTGCATCGTCTTCACAGTTACAGATGGCCTTCATTCATATTCCCTTACTAAGTATGACAGGCATTATTTCATTCTGCACATGAATAAATGGAAACACAGAATGCTTAGTAATGTGCTAAGGATCAGCTTATGCCACAGACTCCTAGGAATATTCCAGAAAGATTGTTGTATTATAAAATTCATTAAGATTTAATCATCTTTGATGTCTGTTCCCTTACTTAAAAATGTTTAACTGAATTTTATTCTGTTCAACTTCCTATTCTCCTAATCTCTTATTCATTTTAACAAATTTTGTGTTTTAAAAAAATATTTCAAATGTAAATCATTTTAGTTTTTTCTAGTCAAAAATATTCCTAGTTGAACACAAACAGCTTGAAGCAGCTGTTGTGAGATGCACTGTAGTTCTCGACTCAGCAGATATTTGGGTTTTCCCACAGGTGTGGACAGTTCTTCCACCACCAGCAGTGCCTCGCCCATGCCCAACAGCTATGAGGCCCTGGAAGGAGGCGGCTACCCAGGTACCTTGTTTTTGTGTGTGCTCCTGTTCACGTTAAAACCACCTCATCACCAGTTGGTTTTAAAGGAAACATCTGTTGCAAATAGTTGGTAGACTATTTTTCACAGAAAAAAAAAAAATGAAGGGGGAGGATATTTTCCTGACATTTCTCAGTCCTGATTTAATCATGTTCATTGTCTTAACCCTGAGTATTGTTTCTAGGAGGCCTAAGGAACTTATCTTATTTTAGTTATTTTTTTCTCTTGTCTCTTTCAAGGAAACATTTAATAGTGACTAACTTGCTTCTTTCCCCTTCTTTAAAAAAAAAAAACAAAAACTTGTTAAATTTTCTATTTTTCCTTTTATGTTTACTTAGATTCTCCTTTCAACTAACCTGTGACTCTTTATTCCCCCTGTGGCCTCTGGTTGCCTCTACATGGTAAATAGCCACTGGGGATATGTTTTGGATGCATTACTTTAGCCAGATCTAGAAATAACTTTAATCATTGTATAAGAATATAGAAATAGTGGGTAGTGTTAAAGAACAATTACTTGACACCCTTTCACCACCCTACAGTGATTTTAAACTTCAGTACTAAGAGAACAAATAATTTTGATTCTTACCACTTGGATTATAATCCAAGACAAAGTTTAACTAAAGTTGGAGTGCTGTACTTAATTGGATGCTAACCATCATTCCTATTCTGTGAATCAGTAGAAAACATCAATTCTGTCAGCTTACTACAAAGTATCTTTTTCAAGACTATTCAAATTCAAATTAAACATCTTTCTTAGAAATTAATGTGTATACATATATGTGTGTATAGTTATGAACGGTTCCAAAAGCAGTAACCATTGAAATGTTACCAAATTACTTCATTCACTGAAATAGTGAACACTGTAACTCTAGCATTTTATGATCTCTGAATTAACCTGAAATGAAATGTCACTTGTGACAATTAAAAGATCTTGACCTTAAATTCAGACATCGATCTTTTGTATATTCAGTCAACAGATTTTCATCTTTTTTTTCTTTTCTTTTTTAAATTTTATTTTTTTTTATTGTAGGGGTAATGTATAGAGGGGTTATAGTTACATTCGCCAGGTAGTAGGTACATTACTTCTCACACATTCATAACCCTTCTCATGTTTTTATCCCCATTTCCTTCCCCCCACCCCCTACAAATTTTCATCTTGTAATAAATTATGCTTCTGCACAAGTTTTCCAGTAACTGTATATACTTCTCTAAATGAAGGATATATTTAAGCATCCCTTGCAAAAATAGTAAATGAATTAAAGGTCTATTGTATGTCTACTACTAGGCTAGATCTTGGGTCTATAGAACTTTGGAAATATTGTCCTTTTCTAAAGGAGAGATTTAGACTTTGATGTTTATGACTTTCAATTTTTTGTTTCTTAAATTGATGACTTGTCACATTAAAAAGATATTTCGATCCATGTTCTTAGACAGAGAAAGCACTATGAATTGAAGCTCTAGTCCTTATAAGAAGTCCAAAGGGTTACAGAACACCAATAAGCTGAGCTTTATGTAATCGGGACAGATAATAGCTGAATGATTAGAAATGTAGTTTCAGAAATATATTAGGCCTAGTAGTAGAGTGCTTGCCTAGCATGCATGAAGACCCAGGTTCGATTCCTTGGTACCACATACATAGAAAAGCTGGAAATGGTGCCGTGGCTCAAGTGGCAGAGCTCTAGCCTTCAGGAAAACCCAAGGACAGTGCTCAGGCCCTGAGTTCAGTCCCCAGGACTGGCAAAAAAAATATATATATATAACCAATATGTATAGTCAAAACTAGAAGTAACAGATTGAACAGAAAGGTGTGATTCCTCAAGGATCTTTTAAAAAATGTTATTAAAACCACTAATTTTCAGGATGTATGTTTACAGTCTTATTGCTAATGAAAATATACCAGTTTTAAGCAGGGCACTGATGGCTTCTAAGGATTACAGTTTAAAGTCAGTGAGCCTCTTATCTCCAGTTAAGCATCAAAAAAGCCTGAAGTAGAGCTGTGGCTCAAGTGGTAGAGTAGTACCCTTGAGCCAAAACAAAAAGCCCAAGGACAGCATCCAGGCCCTGAGTTCAAGCCCCAGGATTTACATAAGCATAAATAAAAAAAAATCAATTTTATAAGGAAAAAATTAAAATGATCACACATTATTGAACCTTAAATAAGAGAGTAGAGCTAACATTTTAGCTGAGCCCAAGTTCAAATCAAACCCCAGTACTGCCAAAAAATACTTGTTAGGGGATTATGGAAATGTGCTACTCCTACCCTGGGCATTTACATGCTTGGCAGGGTCAGGTAGAGGACAAGTTAGAGGGAAAAGATAGTGGGCACTCTAGTTTTTTCAGCCAGGATCTCTATATGAAGCCCAGGTATCCTTCAATTCAGGGTCTTCCTACAGTGTCTCCTGAGTCTGAGGATTACAGATGAACCACCTGGTCTAGCTTTGACATGATTGCTTTGCTTTGGTTGATTCTTAACCTCAATCCTACTCAGAGAATAATAGCTTGGAACAAAACAAAACAAAAAAACCAGTATGAGCTGTACTAACTAGAGAATGTGGATCCATCTGTAAAAAAAAGTGATAAAGCTGGAGGCATATAGATATACAGGTTCATTATTCTCTGTACTTGATGCGCATTTAGAATTTGTCAGAGGATAAAGTTTTGAAAAGACAGGAAAATGTTAAAAAGATATTGTTTTAAATGTTAAAAAGATATTGTTTTAAAAAGAAAAAAGATGGGGCCGGGAGTTTGGCCTAGTGGTAGAATGCTTGCCTAGCATGCACGAAGACCCAGGTTCGATTCCTCAGTACCACATATGCAGCAAAAAGCCAGAAGTGGTACTGTGGCTCAAGTGGTAGAGCCCTAGCCTTGAGAAAATCCAGGGACAGTGCTCAGGCCCTGAGCCCAAGCCCAGGACTGGCAAAAAAAAAAAAAGAAAGAAAAAAGATATTTTTTGCCAGGATCAGCTCTTTATACTGTCCTGATTTTCAGTTGTTTTTTTCTCCCTTGTTAGAGATGCATTCTTCATCAGCAAGCAGTCCTGTTCCTGATCCTGGCCCTGAACCTGATCCTGCTCCTTCTTCAGCTTCTGCTCCAGCTTCTGTTTCTGCTGCTCCTCACCCTTCAAAAATGGTTAAGCCTTTTGGCTATGGCTACCCAACTCTTCAGCCTGGTTATCAGAACACTGCACCACTTAGCTCTGGAGTACGTCCCAGTAACCCCGTGTATTCTGGATTCCAACAGTATCCTCAGGTAGGGATTCAGTCATGTGAAGACTGAATCAGCATGCGTTTAACAAGGTTAAATCTAGATTTAGATTTAGCTTTCAATCTTCAGTGCACAAGTATTCATTTTATAATCAAGAAATTAAATGTTAAGTTTTAAAAAAAAATCTGTACTACTAAAGCTGGCATTGTCCCCAGATAATGACATAGTAGGATATGGCTTAGGATTTATTTTAGTTCCTTCTCTTCACTGGAGGCACCCTCGATGACACACAAATGACCCTGGTGAGAGCCTCCATTCATTTAACTTGGGCCACATGTGCTCATTAACTGCTGCCAGGACCGGTCTGACATGACTTCTGAAGACACCTCCTAAAGATTTAACAGTTTGATTATATACAGAACAGTGAATGTTTCACATTTTTATGGTGAGAGGAAAATAAATACAGGGAATTGATTGAAATGGAACAAGTATAAGTGTTTCAACTTAAAATGTTCTTAGTAGCCTTATACAAATTACATCTTCCACTAAGCTAAATTAGAAGTAGAAAAGTTCAAAGGAAAGGTTGATTCTTAGAAGTGTTAGACAAGACAAAAACAATTACATCAGTAAATAGTGTTCTATAATGCCTTCAGGCAAGAGTTGAGACCTTTTGCCAAATCTGACCCACTGCCTGTTTTTGTGAATGACACTAATGGAATATATCAGTGCCCATTCTTTAATGTATTGTTTGTAGATAGTTATGATTTGGGCTTATAGAACCTGTACAGACCTAAAATCTTTATGTTGTTGTTGTTTGGTGTTGGCCCTAGGGTTTAAACTCGGGGTCGGGGCACTGTCTCTGAGATTCTTGTTCTTAAAGTTAGCACCCTACCACCTGATCTCCATTCTGCTTTTTCTGAGTAATATTGGAGATAAGAGTCTTATGGACTTTTCTTCCCGAGCTGGCTTTGAACTGTTATCTTCAGATGTCAGCCTCCTGAGTCGTTAGGATTATAGATACAAGCTACCAGTGCCCAGCCAGACCTTAAAATCTTACCAGTATGGCTGCATTTCATCTATGATTAACATCAAATCAATTTTAAGGAGATATTTACTTTTGAAGTGCTAGAATAAGTATCTTAGTTTAGCTCTGGAGAGCCTTTTATGGTACCAGTGAATGCTATTGAACAATTCACTTGATGTAGCTACTGGCTCTTTTTGTAGTGATTTGATTTAAGATAATTTTAAGTGTTGGAAAGCCTTTCAGGAGAAAAATTTTCAGATTTGTTTCTTAGGAAAAATGGAGCTGTGCTCAAGTGGTAGAACACTATCTTTGAGCAAAAAGCCCCAGGGATAGTGCCCAGGTCCTGAGTTTAAGCCCAAGAACGCACATACAAACACAATTTTTTTAAGTTTATAAATAGGAAACAGGGGTATCAAGGGTTCAAGAAATAATGTACCCATTATCTGATGAATGTAACCCTCTGTACATTATCCCAGTAATAAAATACAATAAAAAAAATACTAAGCTGGGCCCGGTGGCTCATGCCTGTAATCTTAGCTACTCAAGAGACTGAGATCTGAGGATCAAGGTTCAAAGCCAGCCCAGGCACAAAAGGACTTGAGACTCTTATCTCCAATTAACCCCTAAAAAACCAGAAGTGGGGTTTGGCTCCAGGGTAGGGTGGTAGCCTTGAGCTGAAGAGCTCAGGGACAGCACCCAGGCCTAGTTCAAGCCCCATGACCCCCCACAAAAAAAAAAAAAAATGACTAAGTTAAGAAAAGAGTTGGAAAAAAATATTACTATTTGTTTAACATGTCATTTGAAATATGATGTAAAAATCAATGTTAATAAATTCTTTAATAAAAAAATGACAATACCCTGGACCGGGAGTTTGGCCTAGTGGTTAAAGTGCTTGCCTAGCATGCATGAAGACCGGGGTTCGATTCCTTGGCACCACATACATACAAAAAAGCCAGAAGGGCCGGGAGTTTGGCCTAGTGGTTAAAGTGCTTGCCTAGCATGCATGAAGACCCGGGTTCGATTCCTCGGTACCACATACATAGACAAAAAGCCAGAAGTGGTGCTGAGGCTCAAGTGGTAGAGCTCTGGCCTTGAGAAAGTCCAAGGACAGTGTTCAGGCCCTGAGCTCAAGCCCAGGACTGGCAAAAAAAAAAAAAAAAAAAAGCCAGAAGTGGTGCTGAGGCTCAAGTGGTAGAGCTCTAGCCTTGAGAAAGTCCAAGGACAGTGCTCAGGCCCTGAGCTCAAGCCCAGGACTGGCAAAAAAAAAAAAATGACAATACTGTTAAAAATGAAAAAGAAAAAAGAAAGTATTAGAAAAATAAATATTTTACCAGATAGATGAGAAAAGAAAACTCAATAGTAATATAGTATAGCTTAAAAAAAAAACTAGTACATCAACAATTACAGAAACGTAAGTAAACAACAACAACAAAAAAGCATCTAATATTTCCTTCATCAAGACACAAGCATCATCTTTGGGATCTGTTTTCCAGATTTCTAGCTTTGTGTCTTTACTAGTAAAGAAACTGGTCATCCAAATGACATATTTAAATAAAGAAGCTTAAATGTGGACCTTGTTTTTATACCTTTCTAACTTATTAGTCTAATATCTTTCTGTATTATTATATATTCTTTATCATTTCAAAGCTATATGTCTTTATAATCATCCAGCCTACCATTGCCTGGTATAATTGAATATCAAATGACCATCCTTTCACACACACACACACAATTTTTTTTTATTTCCTTAATGAAATTTATGCAAGTGGAATTAATGAAACAAAGCATGTAGTTTCAGGAGATTAAACTTTATCTCTAATCATTCAGTAACCTTTTTTGAGTCTTTACTTGGCAGCACTTTTCTAGACACTGAACATACACGTTTTATATATGCAAGAGAGAAATTTCCAGTTGCGGCTGGACGTTGCTTAGTAATAGGGAAGGTAATAGGGATGAGCTAAAGAAGAACTACAGTCAGAATCTAGGATTTTACCCAAGTGCAAGAATGAGACATTGGAAGCTCTGTACAGTGGAATGATATCTAATTAACATATTCAGAGAATTATTTTGACTATTGTGGAAAGAACTAATTAAAAATAAGAATGTTTCCAAAGACAAAAATATAGAAACAAGAAAATCATCTGTGTGTGTGTGTGTGTGTGTGTGTGTGTGTGTGTGTGTGTGTGTGTGTGTGTCAGTGTGTCAGTATCAGTTGTGGGACTTGAACTCTGGGCCTGGGCACTGTCTCTGAACTCTTCAGCTCAAGGCTACCAGCTTACCCCCTGAGCTACAGCACCACTTCTGGTTTTCTAGTGGTTAATTGGAGATAAGAGTCTCAAGGTCTTTAGTGTCTAGGCTGGCTTTGAACCTCAATCCTCAGATCTCAGCCTCCTGAGTATCTAGGATTACAGGCATGAACCACCATGCCTGGCTAGAAGATAATCTTTTTCACAATACAGAAAGTAGATGTTTATGCCTTGCACTGTGTAGTATCACTGAAGGTAGTGTAAAATGGGAGATAGGGAATAACTTTTGACACACTGATGGATATCAAGAGTAACTTCCAGATTTTTTTATATGCAACCAGGTAGAATTAAGGGATATTATTATGTGAAAACAAGGGGAGTACAGGTAAGAATCAAGTTAACCACATTATCAAATGCCTAGTAGATATCCAGATGGACATGTCAGGTTGATCAGCAGTTAACAGTCCCTTGGGGAGAGGTAACTTGCCAGTTTATTTTTCTAGGGGAAGTGGATTTGATTGATTTATCCTTCCAATTATGTACACAAAGGTTATGTTATATTGTTCCAATTTAGCATATGCCCTGGGAAAGTAAGCATGCAAGAATTATTTTGTATAAGCAAACATGTTTCAGATCCTGGGTTCCAAATTGCATTTCATTCAACCATGAACTGAAAATATTTGTGGAAGTTGGAAATGAGGCACAAGTAGTCTACATTTCGTCCAACAAGTGAAAGGTCCACAGTTCAATTCAAAAGGAAAGCCAAAGAAAGAGCCAGAGAAAGAAATATACAGACTTTTAAAAATTGTTCTCCACATAATCCAGCATACTAACCATGTGCATAAATTTGCATTGTATTAGATTATAAACACTCTAGGAGAGGAAGATGTGCTACTCCCTCACGGAAGTGGAGGGATACTCATCAATCAGGATGTTAGGAAAAGTAAAATTATCTTAATTGAAATTGGAAATCAGCATTGGACTCTAGACATGCACATGCAGTTGGATCAGAGGAGGATATTACTAGGAGAGGAATACCAAGGCATAATGCCTATGTGCATCTGATTATAGAAAATATTTATTGAAATGAACTCCTTACGAATGGAAATAAGAGATTTCTCTGTTTGTTCAAAACAAAACAAAAAGACCATGCTTCTATTTTTACCTGTTAGAAAATTCTGGAAGCAATGCAGTACACTAGCACTGAGCAACCTTATAGCCCAGATTCTGGTTTCTAGATACCATCTTCATTTGTAAGAAACAAGATTCCTGCAGGAAAGCTAGCAGAGGCTAGGGTTATTGAAAGATTGGTGGGAGCTGGGGATGTAAACAGAGTTACTGGAGTTTTATTGTGAGATTTAGTTTTGCTAATGTGAGTTTGTGTTCAGTATTTCAAATATGTCTAAATTGACTGCTATAGTGAGGCATTCTAATACTCAGCTTTAAATTTCTTCACCTTGGTTTGGCATTATATTGCAATGCTGTTATCTGTTATAAGAAATTTTATCCAGGTTTGTTAAGTTCTTTTCTGTTTCTTTGGGTTTCTCTTTTCAGCAGTATCCAGGTGTGAACCAGCTCTCTTCCAGTCTGGGAGGACTGAGTCTTCAAAGTTCTCCTCAGCCAGAAAGCCTGAGGCCTGTCAACCTCACTCAGGAGAAGGATATTCTACCCACCACTCCCGTCTGGGCTCCTATACCTAACCTAAATGTAGAACTCAAAAAGTTAAACTGTAGCCCTGAGTAAGTATTCATTGATTGCATGATCTTTCTCAAGTAATAGTCTTTGGTGAAAGTATCATGTAACTTTCACATCTAGAAGTAGTGTGGTATGAATTCCCTGACGGAAGCTTTCCTTCGTGTGGACTTTCCTGTTGCAGTTTCTGTAGAAGCTGACGACACATTCAGGTTAGGGCCCAGTCCCCTGTCACCTATACTACAGGTGTCTGTTTGATTGAAGTAGGGTTTTAGGTGCCCAGACACCACTGTCATAGTTCATTTTGTTGAATTTCTTTCCTCACTTAATACCAGATTTAATTTCTGGTATCTCCTAAATAAGAGTCTTCACATATGTTCTTCAGGCTTTTCATACAAAGGACACAGACTTACTTATGTAAACCCAAGAACTCAGGGCCTGGGCACTGTCCTTGAGCTTTCTCAGGGTTTGCACTCTACCACTTGAGCCCCAGCAGCACTTCCAGCTTTTTTGAACCTAGGGCTTCATGCATGGTAGGCATGCTAGGACACACTCCTGGTCCCTCTTTCAATTTTTTTTTTTTTTAATTTTCCTACTCAATAAAGAAATATGTTGACCATTAACCCCAACTTATTGATCCAGCCTGAGTTGAGGTTTGGATTTCATTCACTAAGAATTTTCTCACCCCCTGAAAAATTGTAGCTGGCTACTAATCTGTACCACCAGATAAATCCTGGTGTACTTTCTGTGTGCCCAGCTTTGTACTCATTTCCCACGGCTTCCCAAACTCGCTGTTTTTGGGTCTTGCCTACTCTCAGCACTTTGTCTCCTAAGAATAGGTTATTCTTCTGCACCCACATGCATTGTAGAAGCCATCATACTACTTCCAGACTTTGTTCTCACAAACTAAATTCATTTGTAGCAACATTATCTTCTTATTGCTTTAACAAAAATAGATACTCTTCTTTAGAGTTACTGTTTTACTTCTGAGGCAATAGTTTTCCAGGGAGAAAGAAATTGAAAACCTTGATATTGTCAAGTGAGTATCATTCTTTGGATTTTGGAGCCTTTCATGTTTACTATTTTCACTTTAAGATTGGCAAAACCTGTAGTAATAATTGAATAAATATTTGCTGACGGTCTTCTGTGTTAAGCACAAGCCTCTGCTCCTATGTTTGCAGTAGAGTTAAAAATCCATTAAAGCTCCTGATCTCTATGGAGTCATAGAACTCATTGTTAGAAGACAGGCATACTATGCACCATCAAAGTAGTAAGTGTATCATACGATTTCAGAATATTACAGAGGCCAAAGTGAGGAAGGTAGGTAACTATTCTTAGTTAAGGGATCTGTGCAGGTTTTTCTCCAGGAGTTAGTGGATGAGCGGAAGTCTGAATGCAGTAAGAGCAGCCACAGGGTACCCGGAAAAAAAGTGATTTAAGTTGTCTAGACACCAGAGGAATAGCAGCGTATAGTAAATATATAGCCATACACAATGTTAACCACACTGCTTAAAATAACCCTTTCTGGCTTCTAAGCATTACTTCTATTTCTTTGGCTGCTCCTTTATTGATCCTGTTGACCTTAACTTGCACCTCCATTGGTGATAGCCCTCAGTGTGTGCTCCAGCAATGCTAGGGTGACACAGGACAAAATGACTGTGATCTTGGGGCTAGGAGTTTGGCCTAGTGGTTAAAGTGCTTGCCTAGCATGCATGAAGGCCCGGGTTCGATTCCTTGGTACCACATACATCGAAAAAAGCCGGAAGTGGTGCTGAGGCTCAAGTGGTAGAGCTCTAACCTTGAGGAAGTCCAAGGACAGTGCTCAGGCCCTGAGCTCAAGCCCAGGACTGGCAAAAAGAAAGAAAAAAAAAAATGACTGTGATCTCAAGGGAAAAGGCAGACAAGGTTCTTCACAAATTAAAGCAAGTCAGATCAACAGATAGCGACAGATAGCACAGAAGTGTAAGCATAATTGAGAGCTCAAAGAGAAGTCCTTCTTTATGGCATGGAGAGGGAGTCTTGAGTACAGAATGGATGCCGGGGAAGGGATGGACAGTAGGAGCAGCCGTGTTAAAGTTCTGGTATGCCTTCTACCTCACGCATGGCACCCCATGCCCACGTCCCACAGCCTAGTCATAGGAATGTCCATTTTCCCCTGAATGTGTTGTGCTTTTCTCCCAGGAAAATATACAGTCCTTGATTTAGGTCTTTTGACAACTGTGTATATGTATGCCTGGTGAAATAGCCAGAATCTTCCTCTGTATCATTATAATAACATGTGCAAATGTTTTTTACCTGTGCCCTTACATGGTGTTATGTTATCCAACCTACTTCAGTGTATTTTGTCTGACAGCTAATGTACTTCATTTTTATATTTATTGCAGCTCATTTCGGTGTACTTTGACAAATATTCCACAGACACAGGCTTTATTGAATAAAGCTAAGCTTCCTTTAGGATTGCTGTTACATCCCTTTAGAGATCTAACGGTAAGTAATATTTTTAAATACCTTGGGTTCTGACATGTGGCTGTATAAAAGATAACTATATTTGATAGTTTTTATAATTGTCATCTTTATTTTTTGTGATGCTGGGGATGTTAAATTATTGTCAGGGTAATTAATATATGCAGTTAGCTTCTAGGGATATTTAATAGGATTGAAAGTCCTTAATAATCTGAACCTCATTTTTGGAGATTTCAAGCTCGATAGCAGATGCACAGTGCGTAAGCTTTAGTAGTCTTCTATTAGAGCCGTGATGCCTGACTTGGAAGGAAAATTGTTCCAAATGAAACAAAAAACCTTGGCTGGGAGTTTGGCCTAGTGGCAGAGTGCTTGCCTAGCATGCACAAAGACCTAGGTTCGGTTCCTTAGTACCACATACACAGAAAAAAGCTAGAAATGGTGCTGTGGCTCAAGTGGTAATAGTGCTAGCCTTGAGAAATCCCAAGGACAATGCTCAGGCCAAGACTGGCAAAAAAAAAAAAACCTTCATAAGTCTAGGGAAAGTATTTACAATTTGGGACTGTTCAATAGAAACAATGTTTCTATACTTTATTTGGTTTAATACCTAGTTAGGTACATTCTTATGCATCCTAAGTTTTTGGTTTTGGTTTTGGTTTTTGGTTTTTTTGCCAGTCCTGGGGCTTGAACTCGCGTGAGCCTGGGTGCTGTCCCTGAGCTTCCTTTGCTCAAGGCTAGGGCTCTAGCACTTGAGCCACAGCTCCACTTCCAGCTTTTTCTGAGTATGTGATACAGAGGACTGAAACCCAGAGCTTCATGCATGCTAGGCAAGCACTCCACCACTAGGCCAAACTCCCATCTTACATCAAGTTTTTAAAAGCTTACAAAACTATTTTGTCAGAAACATTTTATTTACAAGTTACTTCTGTTACCTTTTCTTTTTTTTTTTTTTTAACTAATGTGGTTTTTTTTCTTCATCCAGTTGCCATAGCTTTCTTTTGTTCTGTCACCAAAGAGTATTTATTGCCCAGCTTCCATACTGGATGCTGGAATCAAAGACCATTGCACTTCCTCCTGGAGTTTATTCCGTACAGGATGTGTAGAGAGGATCACAGGGAATAGAAAGTAGCACTGTAGTGTGAGATAGATGTACCCTAAATTTATGCTTTCAATCAGTACCATTTAGCCATCTCCATACTATTACAACTTTACCCTTAAGACAATTTTCTCTATCTACTGGTGAGTGTTCTCTAAATGCAGTTTCTACACACAATGTCTTCAGACAGTATATATTCCATATATAGTGGTTGTGTTTTAAAATGAAAGTAAGAAAATATTTATTATTAATAAAAGCCAGGGTAAAGTATGCTAAAATGAGAACAGGTTAACTCAGATATGTGGAATAAATAATAATGATCTATCTTCATCTTCTTTTCCATACTTTCAAATTTTCTACCTTGAATATAAAGCTCCATTCCCATACTAAGCATGGAGATGTGCTTTTTTTTTTTTTTTTTTTTTTTTTTTTAAGGCACGCTGTGTTTGGCTGCCTCAGGCCTCAACTCCACCAGGTGTGCTGTCACTGCACAGGCAGTGCCTGACAGTGTGGTAACATGCACCTTTGCCTTTTGTAGTGCAAAAGACAAAGGCAGTGTTGCATAGTGCTGCTTCTCTCCTATGGTGTTACTTAAGTCTCACTTGATGAGCTGAATCTTACATCATTTTCTTGGCCAACCAAGCTTTCTTGTCAGCTAATGACATTGATTTCGTCTGGTGTGACTTCATTGTTGTGTTGTTATAGTTACAAGAGTGCAAGAAAACCACAGCTGTGTGTGTGGTTCAACATTGCACTGGGTTTAATTAGTACAGTTCAACATGAAACTACACAAAAGTCCATCTGTGGTTTATGTACTCTATTTGTGGAGCAGAGCAGTTAGTGTTCTGTTTTCCACCAGGGTTCTTTTTGTTGCTACAATATCTTTATTTTCTTTCTCAGCAATTACCAGTGATAACATCAAATACCATTGTGAGATGCCGATCTTGCCGAACATACATCAACCCATTTGTGTCCTTCATTGATCAGCGTAGATGGAAATGCAACTTGTGCTATAGAGTAAATGATGGTGAGCTCTGTAGTGTGCTTTAGTATTATTTATATCACTTTCTTCCATCCCTGTTGCAGTAAAAACAATTTTTCATGCTATTTTTAATGAAGAGATTGTAGACCAAGGTACTTTAATTTTGGCTGGCCACAAAAGTAAAGAGAAAGACAAGACAAAGTTATAAAAGGAATACTCAAGGTGAACTCTTACGCCTGATACTTTAGATTGTCCTCCATTTTTGTATGTTTGTGTAGTTGGTTCTTTCAACTCAGGAAGATCTTTATTTAGAGTGGGAGGGAAGTTAAGGGCACATGTAAATCTGTTCATTTCCTTTATACATTGTGTGTGTGTATGTCTGTGTGTGTTTGTATATGTCTGTATTCGTGCACATATGTGCGCTAATACTGGGATTGGAACTCAGGGTTTTGTGCTTGATGTTAGCTCTAGAATCTTATGGACTTTTCTGCCTGGGCTGGCTTTGAAACAAGATCCTGAGAATTCTGTCTCCTGAGTAGCTAGGATTACAGGTGTGAGGTACCAGTGCCCAGCCTCTTTACTTATTCTCTCATCTCCTTATTATATAATTGCTTTCTTATTTCTCTGTCTCTGATATTTCCTCCTGTATCATGTGATGTAATAAATAGGACAGAAGGCTACCTGTGATCTGGTTTCCTCACATGATTTCGAAAACACGTTTATTATCTTTCTCCTTTTTTCAAAGGGATTTGTTTTCATCATTCAGTGTTTGCAAAAATTGTTGATAGTCCTTATAAATAGTGCTGCTAAGTATTGAACCTGAGCCATGTTCTTCCCTCTTATCCAGTTCCTGAAGAATTCATGTATAACCCCCTTACTCGATCGTATGGAGAGCCTCATAAACGACCAGAAGTTCAGAATTCTACCGTGGAGTTCATCGCCTCTTCAGATTACATGGTAAACCACTCATTGTTAAACGTTTATTCATGGCTAAATAACTCAATTATAATTTTCTGTGAAGGGAATTCTTGTCCACATTTCAGTTGCCCACACTATTAATTTTTTAAAGAATTTATTAACATTGATTTTTTACATCATATTTCAAATGACTTGTTTAACAAACAAGTATTCAAGAAGGGAATCTCTATATACAATCACTGGCACTTAGATTTTAGAACATAGTCAAAATTAGGCTGAGGGTTTGTATGTCATAGATACATAATAATCTATGTAATAAAACATTATGTCTTTAGAGTCATAACCACACTATTAATTTTTAAGAATTTATTAATAGTGAGAGTTTGCATTTAGTCAATTGAAGACAGTTTCTAAATGTCACTTTATATCCCAGAATGTTTTAGATCACTAAGAAATGTTTGCAGTGTTTTATGGTGAGCACTAGTGTTTATAATTCGTTGCTATTTGGATTTGATTACTTGCCTTGAGCAGATATACATACTCTTTCATCATTTAAACTTAAGACACTTGGAACAGAAAATATTTATTTTTGCCAAAAACTGCTGTTTTAGGAGTCTTAAAGATATCATTGGTTCTCTAGCACTTTCACACATTTTTTTCCCTCCCTTGTATCGGTGAAAATTCTCTCTGCTCTAAATTATATAGACTCTAAATCTCAGTTCTTTTTTTCCACTTAGTAACAATGAATTTATGCAGCCAGGGCATCATGTAATCCCAGCCCTTGGGTTCACGGACAGGAAGGTCCTAAGTACAAGGGCCACCATGGGCTACAAAAACAAGCCAGCAGTGCTGATGGCTGATTCCAGTGATCCCATTTTCTTAGGAGGCTAAGATTGGAGGACTGCAGTCCAAAGCAGAAAAGTCTAAGAGATCCCTTCTCCAGAAATAACGAACAAAAAGCCAGGCTGGAGGTAGAGCATGAGCCAGGCAAGAATGCCTTTTAACACGTTCAAGGCTCAGAGTTCAAACCGCAGTACTAGCAGGAAAAAAATAATTTGGCCTATGTCCTGCTTATATTCTGTTCTGTTTGGGAGTTTGAACTCAGGAGTTTGTACTTGTTAGATGGGTACCCTAGCCTTTTAACTGTTTTTCAGATAGAGTCTTGCAGTTTTATCGACAACCAGTCTCAAACTCTAGTTCTCCTGCTTATTCTTCTGTGTAGCTGGGATTACAGATGTAGACCACCATGTCTAGTTTATTGATTAAGTAAAGATCAGGTCTCGCTTTTTCCCCAGGCTGGCCTCAAGCTGTTATTTTCACAGACTGTGCATTTCAAGTAGCTGAGATTATAGGCATGAACCACCACTCCTGGCATTTTTGTCCTCCCCCCTCCCTTCCCCTTTCCTTCTCCCCCACCTTTTTTTTTTCCTGCCAGTCCTGGGGCTTGGACTCAGGGCCTGGTCTCTGTCTCTGAGTTCTTTTGTTCAAGGCTAGCACTCTTCCACTTAAATCACGGCACCACTTCCAGCTTCTTCTGTTTATATGGTGCTGAGGAATTGAACTCAAGGCCTCATGCATCCTACCAAGTAGTCTGCCACTAAGCCACATTCCCAACCCCTATAATATTTTCTAACAGTGGGAGATCCTTTTCTATATCTGCATTCTTAATCTGTGATGGCTATAGCAATTTATAGTGCTGCTAGTAGAGAAAGCTGCATAAGAATAACTGATGGGCTCTCCCATTTTCCGAAATGTTTGTGATTTCTTATTTAATATTGTGTAATTTATTGTATGAAGAGGAAAAGACTTGGTATGTACTCATACTATGTATGTACACTCTATGATTCTATTTTAAAGGAAAACATGTCACATTTGTTCTTTTTACATCACAAATTGAACCTTCTAAATAAATTGCATTTTTTTTCCTTTCAGCTTCGCCCTCCTCAGCCCTAAAGGAAAACATGTCACATTTGTTCTTTTTACATCACAAATTGAACCTTCTAAATAAATTGCATTTTTTTTCCTTTCAGCTTCGCCCTCCTCAGCCCGCAGTTTACCTGTTTGTCTTAGATGTGTCTCACAATGCAGTGGAAGCTGGCTACTTGAAAATTTTGTGCCAGTCACTGTTAGAAAACTTAGACAAGTAAGACTATATTTTTGTTGACATTATGTGTATGTATATAAAGAGACATGAAGTGTTTATTTGTAATTTATGGGTTTGAGTTTTGTTAAGTTTAGTCATATGTATTTATAAACTTTCTGCCATAGAATAAGGATTCTGCTACTTGAGTTGTGGGGCTTGAATTCAGGTTCGGAGCACTGTCCCTGAGCTCTTTTGCTCAGGGTTAGTGCTCTATCACTTGGAGCTACAGTACCACTTCCAGTTTTCTAGAAATAGGAATCTCATGGAAGCTGGGCATGGTGGCTCACACCTGTAATCCTAGCTACCTAGGAGGCTGAGATCTGAGGATTGAGGGCCAGCCTGGGCACGAAAGTCCATGAGACTCTTATCTCCAATTAACCCCTAGAAAAAGGGAAGTGGCTCTGTGGATCAAGGGATGGGGGTAACCTTGACCTGAACAGCTCAAAGTCAACGCCCAGGCCCAGAGTTCAAGTCCCGTGACCAACAACAACAACAACAAAAATCTCATGGATTTTCCTGCCTGGGCTGGCTTTGAAACTGCAATCCTCATATCTCAGCCTCCTGAGTAGCTAGGATTATAAGCATGAGCCACCAGCACCCAGCTTAATTTGAAATTTCCTCAAAAGACTAAACATAGAGCTCCCCTATGACCCAGCAATTCCACTACTAGGCATTTACCCAATTGTCCAGAAACAAGGACATACTAAATCCACTTGTACAATGATGTTCATTGCGGCACTATTTACCATAGCAAAGATATGGAACCAACCTAGATGTCCCTCAGTTGATGAGTGGATCAACAAGATGTGGTATTTGTACACAATGGAATTCTATGCTGCTGTCAGAAAGAATGACATTGCCCCATTTGTTAGGAAATGGAAAGGCTTAGAAAAGATCATATTAAGTGAAGTAAGCCAGACTCAAAGGAACTTAGGCTCAATGGTTTCCCTCATTTGTCATAATCAGTAGAAATCTTGGGCTCTCCTAGCAGAGATTTGCAATAGAGCAAAACCTTGATACAAAAGGCCATATAGTAGGACGCTAAATGAAAGGATCTCTAGGATATAGAAACATAAGCCATATAATGAATGATTGTTCTTCTTAAGGTATTATGTTATCTCTCATCTCTTTTGTTGTCCCTTGGTTATCTCATATTGTTACAATATCTCACTTTGTTACCTGATATATCTGATATATTTGTATTTGGTTATTTGAAATTGGATAGGGAACGGGAGAAAACAAGATGACGGGTGGGGGTGGGGGGGAGGAAAATGGGGACCAAGACATATGAAAGGGTATCAATGTATGAGAATTAATGCACCATCTATCTGGCAAATATCATGTAACCCTTCTATTAATTACAATAAAAAATATATGGAAAAAAATTGAGTAAAAAAAATGTAGGTAGTTCCAAACTTCCCCTCTGACTTAGATCATGTAAACCAGGAAGGAGCCTAGTATATAAATAATCTGGATGAGATCTTTATCAAGCATAGCTAGAACTGAAGGATATTGTGTCGAGTAACCTAAGCCAGGCACTGAAAGCTGGATATCTCATGGTTGAGGACAGGGCAGGGTCACGGGATCAAGGAGTCAGAATTTTATCCAGACAAGAGGATCCACTCAAGAAATGTGTTATACAAGGTGATGACTATAATTAGTATTTTGTACTCTTGAAAAATGCTAAGGAGATTTGAAATGTGCTCAAAACATGTGTGTTAACCAAATTTAATCTGTTATGATGTATAAATTATGCAAGGAATTTATGCCTGCTTTTAATTGTGCCAGTGAGCTGTGCTCTGCATTTTGGTGCATCAGACGTGAGCTGTGTTGTGGAAATGATAGCAGACTAGTTAAAAATGTGGTATAATTTTGGAAGTATAGATTCTAAACATGGAAACACTTCCATCTGAGAATGAAATAGTTCATCCTTCTTGTTTATGTTGCATATTAATTTAGGTAAGAGATAAGTCTCTTCTGAAATTTAAAGTATATTGGTTTGACATAGCTTTCTATCTCATTCTTTTCTGAAATAAAATGTCACTTTAAATTCTAAATTGCCATTTTTATCTTCAGGCTTCCAGGAGATTCCCGAACAAGAATAGGCTTCGTCACCTTTGACAGCACCATTCATTTCTACAACCTGCAGGAGGGTCTGTCTCAGCCACTGATGCTGATTGTGTCTGATATAGACGGTGAGCAGGCTGCAAAGTAAACCCAGACTCCGGGACGTGGGCGGCTTCGTTTGAGAGCACATTTGTCATACATTATACCCATATATGCAGCCCACACGTGTATAGATAATATGTACCCATAGTATGTCCTTAGCACAATGATAGGATATGTATTATATGTGACGTCTTGATTAACAAAATAAGGTTTTCTGATTTATGATATTCTTTTGACTTGGTTGGTTGATTGTTTTCCCTATAGATGTTTTTCTACCTACACCGGATAGTCTACTTGTGAATCTATACGAAAGCAAAGAGGTGAGATTGATTTTTTTCCTCAGAATATTAAAATGTGTCTGTCAGTTCAGCTGATGACTAGTGTTAACCTATGTTTGCCTGATGCACTAATATCAGGCAGTAGACAGTGTGCATAGAATGTCTGTGGACTCTTCAGTTTACAGTCCCCAGAGATGCAGTGACACATACTATATTCTGGAATGTTTTAAGGAATATTGTCTTATCTTTTCAGTAATTCAACTTTTAATCTTTGTTTTCCCAGCTTATAAAAGACTTATTGAACGCATTACCAAATATGTTCACCAATACACGAGAAACACACAGTGCCCTTGGTCCTGCCCTTCAGGCTGCCTTTAAATTAATGTCTCCAACAGGGGGCCGTGTGTCTGTATTTCAGACACAGTTACCTTCCTTGGGTGCAGGACTTCTGCAGTCCAGAGAAGATCCTAATCAAAGGTCAAGTACAAAGGTATTCTATGTTTAGTTTCTCTGTCATGTCTACAAACTGTGAGGATTTGTTCATTGTCCTTTTTAACTTTGCTGATAATCATAGTAATAGTAAATAACTAGGAAGAGATTAATTCAGATTTTTTTTAATCTTATTTTGTTTTTGTATGCAAAAGCTGTAAAAATTTAGAGGTCACTTAAATCTAATCCTTTCATTTTAAAAAACAAGGAAACAGCCAGTGGCTCACGCTTGTAATCCTAACTACTCAGGAGGCTAAGATCTGAATGTTATCGTCTGAACCCAGCCAGGGCAGGAAAGTCATGGACTTTCCTTACCTCTAGTTAACCAATCAAAAGCTGGAAGTGGAAGTTGTGGCTCAAGTGGTAGAGCACTATCCTTGGGCACAGAAATCTCAAGTCCCAGGACTGTCACGCATACAAACTGATAAAAACAAAATTGAGGAAATGCATTCAAGTGTTCTTCTAAAGGATAATTGATATTCTCATCTCAGTGTTTTATTTTTGATCATGCATATTAGTAAACCTGAGCTATGCCCATGTAAGTGCTCATACTAATAATGAACTTTTTAATTATAAATGTAATACCACTCATCAGAGTGAAAAAATGCCATTAATAATCTCACTATCAAGATATTAGCATTTGGGTATAAAAATACAGTTTAGCATAATTAGGCATTATTTCTACTATAATACTGCCTTCTTCATTGGGAGCTCTGAGATTCCTAAAATACTAAAAAGTGGGCATGTATTTACTCAAGTAAATACAAAAATGTGCAATTTAACCTAGCTCTTCAATAGCCCGGAATCTGTACTTAAATCTTGTTAATCTTTATACTTCTGTTACATAACATGGAATAACATTTACTTCTAGAGTTAAGAGTCCTTAGGTTTCTGTTCAGAATTTACCATTCAATAACTGAAATCTTACACAAGTAACTTAATGAGTTTTTCCTCCATTTCTCATATGTAAAAAATAGCCGATAGTTGGGATGGCTTTCAATAATAGAGTACCCATCTTGCATGTGCACAGTCCCCTTGCAGTTCCTAGGGTTAGTTACTTAAAATCATATGGAAAGGCTAGTTACAGTATCTCCTGTCTGTTTTCCTGTTTACCTAGAAGGCAAAGATCAGAAGGATCATGGTTAGGTCCAAGGCCATCACAAGCAAGAAATTAGCAAAACCCCCAATTTCAACACAAAAGCTGAGTATAATGATTCATCCTGGCTTTGAGGGAACCATAGGAGGATTTCAATCCTAAGTGAAATAAGAAATCTTATCTGAGAAGAAAACATAAAGCAAAAAGGGCTAGAAACATGGCACTGAATTTAAGCCTCAGTACCACAAAAAAATACATGTATATATGTATGTATGTGTTATTTTTATGTATATTGTTATGTTTATATATATATATATTCTATGGGATATATATGAGAATTAAATTATGTCAAGCATCTGAATCAGTGCTGGCAGAAAAGTGTTTTTTTATAACTATTAGCTGTTGTTGTGATACAGAGCAGAGGGCATCCTTTCCGATACAAGAGAGACATAAAAACGTGTATGTGATTTAAAAGTTCCTTACTCTGATCTGTTGACTTAGGTAGTACAGCACCTTGGCCCTGCAACTGATTTTTATAAGAAACTTGCTTTAGATTGCTCAGGACAGCAGACTGCCGTGGATTTATTCCTCTTGAGTTCCCAGTATTCTGATCTTGCTTCTCTAGGTAAGATGTCATTGCATTTACCTGCTTATGTGTATACATTTTTAACATATGATTAAATATGAACTTGTCCTTTACTCTTCTCAATTCAGGGAGAGAAAAACATGCAAATTAAATGCTTAAGGTCTTTGAGGGTTATCTGTAAACTTTAAAGCCCTAGACAAATATATGCTCTACAGTAAACCTGTTTGCTATATTTTATGCAAATTTTTGATGTCCCAGACTTAACATGTTATTTGTCTTGGATCTTTTCATTATAAATCAGACTTCTGTAGCTAATCCTTGTGTTTCTTTCTGAAGCTTGCATGTCCAAGTACTCTGCAGGATGTATCTATTACTATCCATCTTTCCACTATACTCACAACCCTTCACAAGCAGAAAAATTACAAAAAGACCTAAAACGATATCTCACAAGAAAAATTGGATTTGAAGCTGTCATGAGGATAAGATGTACTAAAGGTATGAACTTGTAAATGTGTGTGCTGTCTCCTGTGGTCTACCTATGCTACTGACTGTTCTTCATAACATGATTTGGTTTGATCAGTTAGCAATGTCCAAAATATACACCCTTTGATTCAAAATCAGAGGTACTGAAAGTAATTTTAGACTGCTGTTATTCATCTTTTAGGTCTTTCAATGCATACTTTTCATGGAAACTTCTTTGTGCGTTCCACTGACTTGTTATCCCTTGCCAACATCAATCCTGATGCTGGGTTTGCAGTGCAGTTATCAATCGAGGAAGGTTTGACCGATACTTCCTTAGTGTGCTTTCAGACAGCACTGTTATACACGTCGAGCAAAGGTAAGGCTATCAGAAGTAAAGTGAGACCTGCCAGGAGCCTCCTCCACATTCCACTTAGTGGAGTGAGGAGAACGAATGGATGTAGTGGGAACTTAGCAATTTCAGCACGTAACCGAAAGTACATGCTGATAAGTTGTTTTTAACACTAACTTTTAAATCTAAATAATACACACTCTGTGTGTGTGTGTATGTGTGTGCACGTGCTTGTGCGTATGAGCGTGTGTGTGCATTCCTAGGATAATACATTTCTGACAAGCTAAATCCCTTCTTTGAAATATTTTTTTGCATTATAAACTAAAGCATTCAGCCCGGTGTGATGGCCCACGTCTTGGTCTTGACCCTACCTACTCTGGAGGCTGAGATCTGAGGATCGAAGCTCAAAGCTAGCCCAGGCATTGAAGAACTAAAGAACATGAGATTCTTACCTCCAATTATTCCCTAGAAAATGGAAAGTGGAGCTGTGGCTCAGGGATAGGGTGATAGCCTGGAACTGAAGAGCTCAGGGACAATGCCCCATGACCCACAAAAAATTAATTAATTAAAATAAATGAAGGCATTCAGCTGGGAGTTGCTGAGTGGTAGTGTGCTTGCCTAGCATGCATGAAAACTGGGGTTCGATTCCTCTGTACCATATCCATAGAAAAAGCTGGAAGTGGCATTGTGGTTCAAGTGGTAGAGCACTAGCCTTGAGAAAGCCCAAGAACAGTGCTCAGACCCTTAGTTCAAGCCCTAGGACTGGCAAAAAAAAAAAAAATGAAGTCATTCATTTGTGTTACTTGACAGCCTACATTTTCTGATACTTTACTCTGTTGGGTAACAGGAATGAGTAACATTAAAATAAAAACTAAACTGTAAGTTTCAGCTACCCATGTTCTATATATCCACTAGTTTATGGAGTAGGAGGGTATTTAATTTTCTTGGACACGCATTTTTTAGGCTGGCAAGGTAGCTCAGTGAGCATGCTCACCCAGCCTTCACAAGGTCCTGGGTTCAGTCTCTATTACCAAAAACAAAGAAACAAGAACAGGCTAACCTTGTTAAAATTTGCGGTTACATTTCAAAATCCTGTTGATGCTGATTTAACCTGGCAAAAATGGTGATTTAAATGACTTTCTTGCATCACTATGCACATTTGTTTAGGTGAGCGGAGGATCAGAGTACACACACTGTGTTTGCCAGTGGTGAGTTCCTTAGCAGATGTGTATGCCGGAGTGGATGTTCAAGCCGCCATCTGCCTTCTGGCCAACATGGGTGAGTGAAAGGAACCAGTGGGCCACCCAAGCTCAGCTCTCCAGCCTAGACAGTGAAGAGAAGGTGGGATGTTTTTCTGCCCAAGGGATCCCTCATTTAAAGAGTATGTTTTCCATTTCCAATTAGTGCAACACAAAGTAGATTGTTCTTATGTTCCTTACCAATTCTTAATTTAGTAATCTGTTGGGCTTCATGGTTGCTGAAAACTTTAAAAAAAAAATCTAAATGTCTTCAAATGAATGCCTGAAGTGTCATATGGTGGACTAAACTCAGCGCTGAGCTGTTGGGGTTAAAACCAGTGTGGTTGCCTCTCATGGGTGGAGTGCTGAGGGAAAGAAGTGATATTCAGAAGGTTGTGCCTGACATTTCCACTTAATTACTTGACTCCATATACTATTTGTTTTAAACAAATCTTTATTGATAAATTTAGGCCTGTAGTGTATTGCTCTTTCCAATTAAGATCTGGAGTTCTGTAAGTAAAATTCTAGTAGCGTTCACTCAAGGACCTTCTTTGTAGGTGGGCAGTGCCAGGAGCGGGAACGAGGGCCATGTGCAGCCTTTTGTTCAATTATCTATACCCTAAGGCTCCCCACCCCCACGGGCATATTTATAGATTCATTTTTCTCACTTGCCTCTCAAGGTAGGCACTCTACCACTAGAGTCATATCATCAGCCCTTTCTCTCCTGGATATTTTGTAGGTAGATGCTTGCTTTCGTTGTTTGTGGTGGTGGTAGTAGTGATGGGCATTGAACTCAGGGCCTGTGTATTGTCCCTGAGCTCTTTTTGCTCAAGGCTAGTGCTCTACCACTTTGAACCACAGCACCATTTCTTGTTTTCTGCTGGAAAGAGTCTCTTGGGGGGGCCTACGTAGAGTGCTTCGCTAGCATGCATGAAGACCCAGGCTCGATTCCTCAGCACCACATACATAGAAAAGGCTGGAAGTGGTGCTGTGGCTCAAGTGGTAGAGGTCTAGCCTTGAGAACGCCTAAGGGCAGTTTTAGGCCCTGACTTCAAGCTCCACGATGGACAGGAAGGAAGGAAGGAAGGAAGGAAGGAAGGAAGGAAGGAAGGAAGGAAGGAAGGAAGGAAGGAAGGAAAGAAGGAGAGTCTCTTGGACTTTTCTTCCAAGGCTGGCTTTGAACTCAGCCTCCTGAATGAATAGAATTACAGGCCACTAAGCACCCAGCTAGTCTTGCTTTATGCCTATGTTGAAGTTACCTCCTTAGACTGCTTTGTGTCTCCCTGGATGACAGCTGAGTTTCCTTGGTAGCTGGGGCATGAGTGTCATGCCACCATGGTTGAGGTGGAGACTCACAAGCTTCTCTTTTGCCAGAACTGCTGTCAAACTATGATCTTCTATCTCCTCCCCCAAGCCACAGTGGCTAAAGGCTTGAATCAACATTTTACGTTGATACTTACTTGGAAATCTCTGTGTGAAAACCATGTTTAGCCACACACTGGTGGTTCATGCCATTATTCCTAGCTACACAGAAGGCTGAGAAATTCGGATTTTAGTTTGAAGCCAGGCAGGGCAGAAAAGTTATGAGACTGTTTTATCTGTCATCAGGCAAAACACTGAAGTTGTTCCTCAAGTGGTATAACACCAGCCTTGAGTGAAAAAGATAAGGGGCCAATGCCCAGGCCTTGAGTTCAAGCTGTAGTACTGTACCAGCCAAAAAAAAAAAAAAGTTCAGCTTGCCCCCGCCCCATTTTTCAATCTGATGACCTGAAATGCTTTGTAAAGAAGATTTTAGAGGATCATGAGAGATTACTTAGGTTGTGTAATTTACATCGGTTGTGCGGGGGGTGGGGGGGGAATGGTTCTTTAGAAATGTGACTTCACTTTGAGTGATGGAAGCATCTCCAGAGCTTTATCAGAAATAGATGGATAATATACATTCTTTTTATCAAGAATGGCTAGGTGTTTGGACTTACGAGATTAAAACAAACCAATGTTCAGAAGAATATAAGAACCTAGACTTGTTCTGATTTATCACATTCCATTCAGGGAAAGTAGGTAATGAATTGATACTTGAGGAGGGAACCAAGAAATGCATTTTATTGGTCTCTTACATGATTCATGTCTGTGCTCTCTGAGAGCTCACAGGGATCTCATGGTTAAGTACGTCTCTATTTGGGTTGCTTTGCAGCTGTAGATCGCTCCATCTCATCCAGTCTGTCAGATGCAAGGGACGCCTTGGTGAACGCAGTAGTGGACTCGCTGTCTGCCTATGGCTCTACTGTCTCCAACTTGCAGCACTCAGCGCTCATTGCTCCTGGCTCCCTCAAGTTGTTCCCGCTCTATGTTTTGGCCCTTCTCAAACAGGTAGCTCTCTGCACAATGTTATATTTAATGAGATTTTTTAAAGAAAATTCTCAGATAGGAAATGAAGCCAAAAGGTTGTTTATTAATACTTAGCCAGAGGAATAATGATCTTCAGCATTGTGCTTTTGAAGAATAGGGAAATATGAGTGGGAAATGAAAGTACACAAATACATATGACTCCTGTGAAACCATATATATATGTTCCTTCTCCATCATATGTGTATTGTGTTCCTGGCCCACTCTTCATACGTGCTTCTAAAAACAGAATGAGGAAGGGATCTAGTGTTTTACTATCTTCCCATTCTTTTGAACATAACAATTGATGCCAAACACATTCATCTTATTTAGTCTTTATCACAACCCAGAAAGGTAAATATTGTTCTGTTTTTCTAATGATGAAAATGTAGCTCAGAGAAACTCACTCACTTTTTTACTAAATGTCATCAGCTGAAATTGAGTCCAGGCCTGTTTCTATGATTGGTATTTGTCTGCTATGTATGTTTGACTTGGAAACCTGTATCTTTTCCTTGTAGAAAGCATTTAGAACAGGTACAAGCACTCGCCTGGATGATCGTGTATATGCCATGTGTCAGATCAAGTCTCAGCCACTTGTTCATTTAATGAAAATGATTCATCCCAACTTATACAGGATAGACAGACTGACAGATGAGGTATGCATTTGAGCGTCACTATTCACAGTTACTGCATTGTCAACATTGTCCTCCATTCTTTGCTCTTGTGTGGTTAATAGGACATTAAAGAAGGATATTTGGATCTGATTAGATGCTCAGAAACTATATCAGTCAGCAGTTACAGAATTTCATATGTGAAGTAATTTAACTAATGTACCATTTATTGCAAAGCCAAAGTGTAGAGTGATTTCCATTTGCACTTGATAGATATTTGCAGTTTCTGATATGATCAGATTGCAGTATCCAACAGATAATTTCAACATGCAAATATGTAATACTTTTTTATTTTTGTGTGAAAACAGTATTTGTTGACATTAGTAATCTAACCATCGTGGTATGTTAGTAGAGACATGTAAGAACGTACTTTGCTGTGTATTTTTTTACTTTTTAAATTTGAGTACATTTGATTGTTTTACTGCTACAGCCAAGGTGTATCATCAGTAATTTTTAATCTGTAAAACTCTCAAATGTCACATTTTAATCCTTCGTAGATGTAGTGACGGAATGTTAGCTCACATATGCCGCGTTCTTTTCCAGGGTGCGATACATGTTAATGACAGGGTAGTGCCTCAGCCGCCCCTTCAGAAGTTGTCCGCAGAGAAGCTGACGAGAGAAGGTGCTTTCCTTATGGACTGCGGCTCGGTAAGCACCTCTATCGCATTCCAGCAGGCCCCCAGGGAGAGATGAGGATTGGGGCCATACAGTGACTGGGTACACACGTGAACCTGTGTTAGGAAGTTTCTATTTGGATATCATCTTATTATCATGGATGAATACATTTTTATTATTGATTGCATATACTTGATAAAGAGAAACAAGAAGATGAATTCTCGTGTGTTTAAGTGTTCTACCTTGAGAATTAAAATTCAAGAATTTATCTAATTCAGTATTGTATATAGGCATATTTGGTTATTTGAAATCAGATAGGGAAGGGGGAAAACAAGATGAGAGGCGGAGGTAGGGGGAGGGAAATGGGGACCAAGACATGAGAAAGGGTATCAATGTATGTGAAGTAAGCACCTTCTATCTGGTGAATATAATGTAACCCTTCTATTAATTACAATAAAAATATATAAATATATAAAAGAATTTATCTAATTCAAATTACACCAGTTGTTGGAAATCTCGAGATGAAGGAATTCAGAAGTAACTGCTTGAGTGGGGCAGGCAGGTAAAGGGTGTCAGAGTGGTCAGACAGCTTCAGATTGTTCCTATGAGCAGGAAAATGGTTTGGATAGCCACAGAAGAGTTGAGAGTTGAAAATAGAGAAAGTGATTGAAATATAGCATTACCTTCCTGCAGGGAAATCAATGGAGAGGAAGGTAAAACACAATTAATAGGAAACCTTGATATTTAAGTGAAGATGTAAACCATCACCTGGATCCTTCTGTGTAGCTCCACTGTGTGCCATTTTCAGGTTTCACTCCTTCTTTTCTTTCTTCCTGTTGTATTTGAAATAATTCATTTGATCTCTTCTTTTTTTTTCATGTTTTCTACATTAGTTATATAGGAGGCACGTTTCATTGTTACTTTCTACACATGTTTACAATGTATTGCCGTCAACCTCTCCATTATTCTGCCTTCCTAAAACATTTTTAACTGCTTTTATTGTTCAGTTTTCCTACATACAGGCAGTTTAATTGTTAGAGAATTAACTAATTAATGTTAACTATTGGGGCTTTTAAATATTTTATTTTTTTAGGTGTTTTACATTTGGATTGGCAAAGGCTGTGATAATAACTTCATAGAGGAAGTACTTGGATGTCCTAATTTTGCATCAATACCACAGAAAATGGTCAGTGGACTTTAGTGTGTATGTGCGTGCGTGCGTACGTGTGTGTGTGTGTGTGTGTGTACTTTGAGCATTACCACTTGAGTGGAAGAGCTCAGGTACAGTGCCCAGGCCCAGGGTCCCCATGAAAACAGATAAAAAACAAACCCGAAGAGGCCAGGAGTTTGGCCTAGTGGTAGAGTGCTTGCTTAGCATGCACAAAGATCTGGGTTTGATTCCTCAGTACCACTTACATAGAAAAAAGCCAGAAATGGTGCTGAGGCTCAAGTGTTACTTGAGGAAAATAAACCAAGGACAGTGCTCAGGCCCTGAGTTCAAGCTCAGGACTGGCAAAAAAAAAAAAAAACATGGAGGATGCCAAAAGAAATACTTGTACATGTATAATATTAAAATGAAGACCTTTGTAAGCTAGTTATCTAAGAGATTAATATATCTCAAACCACTATAGAACATTTCTTTTTAAAGCCAAAAATAAATAATAATAATAAAAAATAAATAATAATAAGTAATATCTGTGTACTTACTTAAAAAGGATATTGAACTAGGCACAGTGGCTCATGCCTGTAATCCTAGCTACTCAGGAGGCTGAGATCTGAGGATTGCGGTTCAAAGCCAGCCCAGGCACTAAAGAAAGTGAAACTCTGATCTCCAATTAATCATTAGAAAATGGGAAATGGGGCTGTGACCTAAGGAGTACAGTGGTAGCCTTGAACTAAAGAACTCAGGGACAGCGTTCAGCCCCAGAGTTCAAGCCCCATGACCTACCAAAAAAAAAGAAAAAAAAAAAGATATTGACATGAAAAATAGAACCATAGTGTGACCTATTTTTATTTTCAAGAATATGTTTGTGCATATAGGCATAGCTATATATACTTAGAAAATCACTGGATATGGTTGCTCACACCTGTAAGCCCAACAACTTGGGAGGCAAAAAATGTATATTCACTAGGTCCTTTCTGATAAAGTAGCTGGGTGTGTTGGTGTACCTGCAATCCCAGCTACAGTGTAAATAGGAATTGAGGACAAGGGAAAAAAGTAAAACATTAGATCCAAAATAGCCAGAACAAAAAGCTGGAGGCTATTACAAGTGATAAAGCAATTTACACACCACCCTGCTCTTACATTACTTGCTTTCAATTTTTAAACGAAAGAAACATGGAATTCTCCCAGCGTTTGTCACTTGAAGTACTATGCACCCCTGTTAGTAGAGTTGGGAACTGTGGTAGCTGCCTTCATGGGACTACCACCATCAGAAGCAGCACTGAAGACATGGCATAGTGCTCGTGACGCCGTGTAGACATTGGGAAGGATTTATTACCTTGTCTTAAAAAGTATATTCAGGTAAACTAATGACGCATCTCTTGATAAATATGGTTTAAACTGATTTGCTGCAAGCTAAACCTGCACTGGTGTGGAGAGATTATCAGAATGATTTCCTAACAGTGCTTCTCTTTCCAGACACATCTTCCAGAGCTGGACACACTTGCGTCTGAGAGAGCCAGGTCCTTTATAAGTTGGCTCAAAGACAGCAGACCATTGAGTCCAGTCCTTCATGTGGTGAAGTAAGTGCGTCTACAACTTCTCCTGAGCTGACTGAGTGGGATTTCCTCTTCTTTCCTTCTTTCTTATCTTCATGTATATTGTCAAGGTGATGTACAGGGGTTGCAGTTACATACCGAAGGTGATGAGGACATTTATTACAGAACATTGTTACTTCCTCCCTTGTTTTCTTCCACTTTCCCTTCCCTCAACTCCCCCCAATACAGTGCATCTTGATCAGTCAGTCACTCCTTCCAGCATCCTTCCATCCCTCCCACCAGCCCCCTTCCCTCACTTTTCTTAATTATATAGGCTGTATATTGAATTCTTGACTTCAGTCTTTCCCCCCTTCTTTTCTTCATTTCTCTACCTCTCTCCCCTTAACCCTACCCTACTCCTTTTTTTCTTTTTGTCAATTGTGGGACTTGAACTCTGGGCCTGGGCACTGTCCTTGAGCTCTTCAGCTCAAGGCTAGTGCTCTACCACTTTGAGCCACAGTGCCACTTCCAGTTTTCTGTTTGTTAATTGGAGATAAAAGTGTCACAGATTTTTCTACTTGGGCCTACTTTGAACTGAGATCCTCAGCTCTCAGCCTCCTTTATCTCTTTGGGCCTGCTTTACTTACCAATTTTTTCTAGGTCTTTCTATTTCTTTGCAAATGATATGTTTCTTTCTAGTAGATAAGTAAAATTCCATTATGTATATACCCCACATTCTCTTGATCCATTCGTCCAGCATGGGGCACTTGGCTGACTCCATACCTTGGTTGTGGAGAAAATATTGCAGTGGATGTGATTGTCAGAGCTGGATTTCTTGTCTTCAAAGCAGACATTAACCGACCCCAGAGTATAACATCCTCGGGATAGAACATTGTGCCCTGCTCAGCAAGCCCTGTGGGGTTTTGTGAGGCTCCCGTGTCTTACCCATCTGACCCATCATGAATCTCTCTTCCCTTTGCTCTCTTTCAGAGATGAGAGCCCTGGCAAAGCGGAATTTTTTCAACACTTAATTGAGGACCGGGCAGAAGCTGCATTCTCTTACTATGAATTTTTGCTTCATGTTCAGCAGCAGATTTGTAAGTGAAATAGAATGAAACTGAACAAGAAGACACAGATGCATAGCCTCGGCGAAGCCTGGTCTTCCAGAGGAGCACGTGGTGGGTTGGGAAAGAGGTTTTCCCTGTTACTCAGCAGTGCCCTGCTCTTCTGCCTGAGGTGCGACAGGGGAGGGGAAGGGAGGAGGCTTGGCCTACGTTAACGGAGGTGATGATGCCGTTTCACTAAGTATGTTTCAGTTGGTTTCTACACATTTCCAGTAGTGCAGTTGGCAGATTCATGTAGCTGTGTGGAATGACATGTCATAATGTAACATTAGATCATTTTTCTCCTTAATATAACATTTCTGGACTTGAACTCTGTCAAGAGATGCCAAAAGGCAGTGGTACTGTGTTACTCGTTTATATGAATTACTTTTTAACAAGGAATGATTCATATTCATTAAATGAATTGAACATTTTCTCTGTAAAGACAATAGAATTTCAGTACATGAACTATAGAATATATACATATATATATATAATGTACATAAGCGTTCCATTTGTAAAGAAAATGTAAAAAATGTAACTACAGAATATGAATTGCTTAAGCTGTGCTACATTGTTGGATGACAACTCTTTTTGTCGCAGTTAGAGATTGAGGTTGACTAATGCATATTATGAATTGAGTCCACAAAAGAAACACAAAACTCTTTGTAATTCTGTTAAATCTTTTATGTGGATTTATTTATGATCAGCCTACTAATTAAAAATATTTTGCTTGACAATTGTTTGGTGTTTTTTGTTTATGTTTTGGTTGGAAGTTTTGTGGTTGAGATTTGATGGTCTTTTTACATATGGACTCTACCATGAAGTTCCTTCTTGGAGGAAATACAGTAGTTTCAGCTAGGAATCTGAACACCCATCAGTTTCATTGTCTTTCTGTTGTAGTCTAGAGACAAATGATGTTGTTTTCAAAACATATATAATTACTAAATATAATCTTAAACTGTATTACTCATTTATATTTAGCATTTTCCTGTATGCTTATAATAGGAAAACCCTAATAACATACTTGACTATTCTTTTATTGTTTTAGATTTGAAAATTACATAATGAATTTTGATAGTATTTTTGTTCAAATCTCATTCACGAATAGCTTATTTATAATTAAAAACCACTGGACATAATAATACTTTTAGTTGTAGAATACAGTTTTATTTTATACACCGTCAAAGTCCCTGTTGATGACTTTTGAAGAAAAGTTGTTAGTTGGTGTTGCTAATTCTTGCTGGTTTTATGCTTTTGTGGATCTCTTTTCTTTTAGATAAAAATAAAAGAACTCTCACATTCCGTTATGCAAATGAGAGGTTACATGACTTACCCTAAATGACATTACTTACTAATTAGTGACAGAGCTGGTGATAAAAGGCAAATGTTCTCCCACCCACTCCCGCCCCCCACCCCCAGGACTGAGCTTCGTCCTTCTAAGAAGAATGGTACTGACGGAGCATCTGGAGAAGCTGCAACTCAACACTGACATTTGATAGTGGGAAAGACAAAAATGTATCTTTTGGCAACCATACAATAAATATTTATAAGCAGATAATGCTTGCCAGATACTTTTCCCAGGCATACACTTTGTTTTTTAAGGTAGCCTGAGTAGAGGCACTGGGGACTAGATAGATGTGCCTTTGGGTTGCTGTTTCTGCTGAAAGATGCTGTAGACTCTCAGCAGAGCAGTGGGTAAGAGTGAACTGTCCCCTCCAAGAATAAGGTGCCCAGTTGACCAGTGCTGGTCAGTGCGGTGGCCTGGCAGCAGTGTGGGCCATCTGGGGTTGTGAGTCATAGTCGCCAAGGGAAGCCAGCTGTCTTTCCCCTAAGCATGTTCAGTGCTTGGTGGAAACAAGTTAACAAGGGGGAAGGGGCTCAGATGGGTAATGAAAGTCAGTGGGCTGGAGATGAGACTGCACTTAGTGGTAGAGTGTTTGCCTAGCATGCATGAAGCCCTGGGTTCGATTCCTCAGTACCACATACACCTATAAGGCTGGAAGTGGTGCTATGGCTCAAGTGATGGAGCACTAGTCTTGAGCACAGAGAGGCTCAGGGATAGATCCCAGGCCCCGGGACTGGCAAAAGTCAGTGAGCTGAGGAATATGGTGGTTCCTTTGAGGCCAAAGAGCTGTTAGGAGGAACCGCAGGAAGAATGAACAGGAGAGCTTGCATTTAAAATTTGGGGAGTTAGATATTGCTGGTGACATGGAATATATCTCTTGCATGGGCAGTTCAGATATCTAAGAGGAGAGGAGGTCAGAGTGTAAACTCAGATTAATATGGCTCCTCTGTTTGTTTATTAAGTTTGCCCCCAAAAATGACAAGAGTAGAGATGGAGATGTGAGGGTTATTAAAAAAAAAAATGGCAGTGGCAGCAGGTACAACATGGCTTGATAGCCTGAGTTGGAGGACCAAAAGCAGACTAGAATGAAGAATCTGGATTCCTATAAATGAGGAATGGAGGGTTGCCCTTGGGATGTGGAATCAAACCCAGCCATTCCCTAGAAGGTTGTCCAGGGACACAAAGCCCTCAGAAGTCACTCTGCTTGCAGTGTGTTAAGGTTGAAGTCAATTACCTGGGCAGAGGCATGATGAGACTGCTTGATAGGAATAGTGGGGTTGATTGACAGAGGCATGATGGGATACAGGTAAGCTGTCTTCACTGCCTCCTCCAAGGCATTTGCTTTGTGAGATGACATGTTGCTGAGAGCAAAAGCAGGTTTTCAGGAGCCCCAGTGCAGTTGGGTAAAACTCATTAAAGACTGGTTCTTAGTGTTGGTGTTGAGGATAGGAAAAGATTTTCCCAGGACAACTTTTTATAGCTATATCCATCACTTTCTAAATCTGATAATGACTACTTGAGAAGGGGCTTGACCAGAAATATATACTGTTGGATCTTAGGAAAGTATGGATACATACATCAATGGAAATATGTGTGTCACATTCTAGTTAATGGCTCTGTGCACATGACTCTATTGTGGTCAGGACATGCACAGATTAGGAAAAGTGTTAGGCTAATGAAACCAAGAGCCCTTCTTTCAGAATAGCTTCACACTAATACATGTAATGACCTAGAAAGAAAGCCAGATGCTAGTGACTCACGCCTAGAATCTTAGCTACTCCAGGAGGCTGAGATCTGAGGATCATGGTTTAAAGCCAGCTCGGATACAAAGTCCCTGAGACTTATCTCCAATTAACCACCAGAAAACTGGAAGTGGTGCTGTGGCTCAAAAGTGGTAGAGCTCTAGCCTTGAGCTGAAGAGCTCAGCGACAGCACCCAGGCCCAGAGTTCAAGCCTCATGACAGACCAAAAAAGGTCTTTTAAAAAGACCTAGAAAGAGATGAAAACTCACAACAAAGTTGGAAATAACCTAGCAGACACGACACATCCCTGTTCTCACCATGTCATGTCCTCATCCATCTCAGGACTGCCAGTCAGGCATCACAGAGGCCACCTTCAGTCCTGGACTGGTGATGTGAGCCCAAGATATCTCTTTCCACACACTTCCGAGCATTGTCACAGATTTTTTTCTTTTTTTAAGTCTCACTATATAGTCAGTGCCGGCCCAGGACCCATGGTGGTCCTGCCTCTGTCTTTGAGTACTGTCCATTTTAATAAAGGACAGTGTATTATTTCTTTCATGGATTTGCTTTTTAGTCCTTTGTTTAAAAAGTTGTTGCTATATCCAAAATCATGTTTACTTTCTTTTTTTTAACTTTATTTTATTGTTGGGGTAATGTATAAGAGGTTAACATTGTCAGGTAGTAGGTGCATTACTTCTCACACATTGATACCCCTTCCCATGTTTTTGTCCCTGTTTCTCTCCCCCACCCCTCCAAATCATCTTGTTTTTCCTCTTTCCCTTCCCTATTTCAAATAACATGTTTATTTTCTTCTCTAACGAGTTCATTAACAAGTTCATATTTAGTGCAATCAAGGATGAAGTGCTTTATTATATCTTGTAAATATATTTACTTATAGATTTATTTTCTCAGAAACTTCTGCTACAACAGAATCCTAGCTTCTCAGGTTCAAAGCCAGCCTGGGCAGAAAAATCCATGAGACTCTGGTCTCCAGTTAACCACCAGAAAAGCCAGAAGTGGTACTGTGGCTAAAGTAGTGTAGTAAGCTAGCCTTGAGCAAAAAGAACTCTGAGACAGCCTCCAGGCCCAGCGTTCAAGTCAGGACTGATACATGCAAAGTAGGGAAATGAAAGTATAAGCATAATGCACAATTTATATTTTGGCTTTTATAAGATTGCTCATTACAAATACACATAAACAATAATTTGGCATCTTTTGAAAGCAGTTCCATTGCTTTTACTTTTTCACCATTACATTATAATGGTTGAAGTTTCCTTATGAAAATTCCCTTTACAAATGCACCTTGAAATAGCGTATTACATTAAGTAAAATAGTCACTTTCCTTTAAAGCAGTAACAACAAAAAAGGCGTACTAAACATATATTCCTGAGGAGTTTTGGTTTTCTTTTTGGGTGCTGAACTCAGGGTCTAGGTGCTATTCCTAAGGTTTTTTGCTCAAGGCTAGTGCTATACCACTTTAGCCTCTTCTGGCTTTTTGTTGATTAATTGGCAATAATGAACTTTTCTGTGTGGGCAGGCTTTGAACCTTGATCCTCAGACCTCAAACTTCTGAGTAGGTAGGATTACAGGCATGAACCACCATGCCTTGCTGACACAGTCTGACACAGTCATGACACAGTCATGAGCTGCATAGAACTGGTACCTGACCCGGTGGGATATGGTTTATACTGTAATACAGTCTCTGGTCCTATGCTTTTAACTACAATACTAAGTTAGAACCGGACACTACTGGTGATTCCACGCCTGTTATCTTAGCTACTCAGGAGGCTGAGATCGAAAATTGTGATTTAAAGCCAGTCTGGGCAGACAAATCCTAACCAGCAAAAAAAAAAAAAAGTGAGACTGGAGACATGGCACAGTAGTAAAATGTCAGCCATGGTTGAAAAAGCCCAGTGAAAATTCAAGGCCCTCATACTGGGACAAAGCAAAAAACTCACTAAGTTGGCCTATTTATTAGTATATGAAAAAAAAAACTGTTTTGAATCGCAAAACATATATCTCTCTTCCCAAACTAAATGTAGCTCCAATTCAGTTTACTCTGGATAGTTCCTTGAGTATGACCAAAGACAGCTGTTGGCCAGCTGAGGTGTGGACATGCGTGACAGAAGAGGCTGGAAAGATATAATAGTGGGTTTAGCTATTCAAATGAAGGTATCTTTTTAGAAATAGTATGGACAAAAAAAAACAGTGAACACACACACACACACACACACACACACACACACACACGTCCCTGTGCTTTGAGAGAGCTTTGGCAAGTGAACAACCCTGAAGCTTCTGAGTGAATTCATTGTGCTGGTTCCTAGCGGCTCTTGCCCACTCAGAACCTTCATCTTCGTCATTTTGATTTGTGCTGTGTCTACCTCTCCAGGTAGATTATGCATGCCAGGGCCAGTGTTGGCCTTTACTAGTTTTGGGATGCCTAGCACAGTACCTACTTTAAAGATTCAGTGAAGAATAATTCAAGTATGCCTGTGGGAAGGAAGAGATGTGACAAAAACTTAAAACATGTGACCGGAAGTTATGGACTAGAAGGCAGAAAAACAATACACAGAGATGGGAAGTTTTTGTGCCAAGTCTACAGGGTAAGGACTAGAGAGACCTGAGATTACGAGCTACTTAAGAGGTTGCGATCTGAGGATCTTGGTTTGAAGCCAGCCAGAGCAGCAAAGCTGCTGAGTTCAAGCCCAAAGACCAACCCCAATAAAAGTGTCCACTGTTAGTGTATGAATGTGTAACACCTCAGCTGTGCATAACACTCAGAGGGGCTCAGCAATTTGCTAGCCTTGTCCTGGTGGCAGATTCTAAACTGGAAAGTACATCTTCTCCCAAGAAAACTTTTTTTTTTTTTTAAGCACTAGTTAATGACTCAAGTAAAGTCATTTATTTTCCCAGAGGAACTTTCTGTCCTCAACGACACTAACTGCCCTAGGGTGGGGGGAGTGGGGATTCTATTTTCAAAAGCCTAGTGTTGCTTAACTCAATTAGTTTTGAATGGTTCCTGCCAGGGATTTGTCCTCAGGCGGTGCTCTAAACTCTGAAAAGGGATGGGATTGAGTCTAGCAGCCGTCTAGTGGGGGGAAAATGTGTAAATCTCCATCTGCCTCCAGAAATTAGGGTTGAGAGACCCCTGAGGGCTGTGGAGAGGGGAAAGACAAAAAGAGGTTAGCACAATTAGAGGGTTAACAGAGCTCAAGTAACAGTCTTATTTGTTCAGGCTTGACTTTATCTTCCTAACCCCAGGCAGAGATGTTATCTATAGTCCCAGAAAGGGCGGCTGAGAGCTGCTGGAGGCATTATTTAGGAAAGGAAGAGCTAATGTCTTGGGGTTTTGTGTTTCCTGGTGTTCCGAGGTAGACGTTTTAGTATCCTAGACGTTTGCAGGGTTAGAGTATTTGTTTTTCTTCCTTTTCAATTCATGATTATTACCGGGAGGGGCGGCCACCTGTATGGTTTGACAGCTTTGAGTCCTCCACTCTAGCTCTGGTAGGTCTAGCCAATGAAAACACAGGCTGGCTGCCCACTACAGCTGTGGAGTAGAATGTATTTTTTTTTCTTTTTTAATCAATGCTACAGCAGGGGTGTACAGCCTGCCTGCTCCTCCGGATGGGGACGCCCCGAAACTGTTTTTCTCTCTTTTTTTTTGCCCAGACCTTCCTGATCTCTGCCTTCTTAGTTGCCTTTTTTTTTTTTTTGTCGGAGGGGGAAAATCCCGGTCCGGGCCCCGCCCTCCCGCCCACGCCGCGGCCGCCGGCTCCGAACCGCCCTTCGCAGACTGCAGCCCAGGCGGGAGGACGAGCTCGGGCCGCTGCGGGCCGAGGATGCTCCCGAGGCGGCTGTGGCGCGGGCTCCCGCGGCGGCCGCCGGCCCCCCGAACCCCCCACCTCGCGCCGCCGCGGACGTCCCGGGTAAGCGCGGGCGGGCGCGGGGCCCTTCCCGGGGCCGGCGGATGCCAAGTTTGCGCCAGGCAACTTTGGCGGGAGCGGCCTGGAGGCCAACAGGTGGGGAGGGGGAGGCGGGGCGCGGGGACCCCACGACCTCCCCGGGATCGAGGCTCGGGATGGTGACCTAGCCACCCCGCAAACCTCCGGTGTGTGGTGTGGGGAGGGGCGGGGGGAGCTGTGTGCCACCGACCGGACAGACGGAGCGACAGACAGACGGAGCGACAGACAGACAGAGCGAGCTGAGCTAATTCGGGCCAGATGTTACTCAAAAAACAAAACGGGGACATGGGGCGTGCGGTTTCGATTTTCTTCCTGTCCCCACTCCCATCTAGTTTCAGATTCGTTCCAGATGGTGATGGTGAGAGGCGAAGGCCCAGGAAAAGAATTTTAAAAAGTAGCAATGAGATTTTCAGGTCGTTTTTCTCCCTGGGTTTTTTTTGGGGGGGGGCGGGGGAGAGGAAAAAGAGTGTGTGTGTGTGTGTCTGTCTGTCTGTCTGTCTGTCTGTCTGTCTGTCTGTCTGTCTGTCTGTCTGTGTCTGCCTCCCAGCGTCTCAGGGCATCAGAAGACTTGGATAGATGCAGGAAATGAAAGTTTTCGGTCCATTGAAAAGGGAAGAAAAAGAAAAAGAAAAAAAAAAGTTCCCCTTGAAAGCAAGCCAGGGAAGAACCGTCATTGTGTTAAGAAACTGCACCAAACTCCTTAAAATGTCAAATGGTAGACTCTAAAGAAATTGCAGACGATGTCTTTTAAGATTGCGCTCTTTTTTCGTTTTGTTTTGTTTTTTGGGGGGGATGTAATAGTTGAGCTCAGGACCTCATGATGGCCGGACATAGACATGGTGCTCTACCATTTTGCTTGCCTTATTTTGGGGGGATTGGGTCTTCAGGTGGACTAGCGTGGTTGGTAATCATCTAGGTATCTCCTTTGTAACCGAGGTGACAGACAGTTGCACTGCACCAGCTTTATGTCATTGAGATACAGTCTTGCTTTTTGCCTGGCACCTGGAGTCTCCTGATTTCTACCCCTCGAATTTCTAGGATTATAGACATCTGGCCTCGGCCACACTTAGCTTCAAACCCACATCCTTCTGCCTCAGCTCTCAGAAGCACTGAGGATTACGAGTGGGCAGTACCTGGCTCAAATGATTGTACTCTATTAAGCCTATTTAACAATGTTAGGGTGCTGGGATGGAACCAGGGGGCCCACAAACTAGGCAGGTACTCTCCCACTAAGCTGTATTCCTAGTCCTTTAATGTTTCAGATAGCACGTAATAGATCCCAGCAATGGCTGATTCTGGCTCCATTATTTCTACCACCTGACACTAGGATGTGCCCCAACAAGAACATAAAGGAAGAGAAAATGACACCGTTGAGCTTGTTAGGCCTACGCACAGGGGAACCATGCTTCATGCTTTAGCTGTAATTAATTATGCCCTTAAGCCTTATTTCTGAACGTTTTTAATTTGCAGACTTGGGCCACCTGTCCAAGACAATTTACTGGACTTCAAAAGTAGAAATGTTAACATGTTTTCCCTCGCTGAGAAAGCTCCCCCCCAAAAAAACAAATCTAAGCTCATGTTTATCTTGTGTGTAGCTTTCTTTAAAATCTGACAGTAAAGAAATTGATAGAACTTTCCTGGCCCCTTAGGAGGTTTACCTAAAGCAGTTTATTTAGTGAACCATTTTCTGCAAATCAGATTACCTTTGCTATATTGGTTTTTTTTTTTTAATACTATGGTACCCAGGGCTTCATGCATGCTAGGCAAGCACTCTATTAAGCCACATTCTCAGCCCTTTTCTAAGTATGCTCCCCCCCCCAAAAAAAATTGAAAAAACCCTAAAGGCTACGGAGTCAGCTTGGGGTGGAGAGACAGAGGGACAAAGATATGGTTTCCAACTTCATGGCTCCTAAAATCCCAGCCTGCAAGGACTTGCCATGACTAAGCATCTCAAGCCTTTCCCGACTGTAATTGTTATCTTCAGAAATTGAGTATGCCTTACTGGGAATGTTTAATAACTTCGTGAAATCTAGGGTTCCCATCCTTTTTAGGAGGGAGATAATTGTCAGTGCCTCAGGAGCAGCGGAGTAAACAGCTCAGTTTGTTGATATGGATATGTGTGGTGGTTTTGAAAAGAGCGCATTTAGAGGAGGTGAGTGTCTTGTGTTACCGTTGGTGGAAACACGTTGGCGGGGTGGTTGTCAGGGTAATCTGTGGTTCCTGCTGGCATGTGTGCCAGTGTGTCAGACTGGAGCGATTACAGCCTCTGGTGAAGTCTCTGGAAACGGAAAGCTCTTGCCTCGCTGTACCTAAAAATTCCCTGAAAGGATTTCATGCTCCCAAGACATATTTAAATCCTTCCTCCCCAGGAGCTACATTTAATTTAAATAGGGGTATGTGTGTGTTTTCATGTGGGAACTCCAACCTTTTGTTTTGGGTGTATCATTCTATTCTAAATGAGTTGTTTGGTGTTTGGTTTGTGTTGGTGTGTGTGTGTGTGTGTGTGTGTGTGTACATTTGGCACAGCATTTTGTCTTGCTGTGTAGCTCTGAGTTGTCCTGAACTTCTCTAAGCTCATCTTCTTTAGTTCTGGGATTTCAGGCATATACTGCATGCCTGGCTTCCAGATGGAAAGATGGGATGTTTGAAGAGGAGACTTGAAAAAGGTGTTAATGGAAAAACTGCTCTTTCTCCAGGCTGACAATACTAGGACCATAAACCTGGGAAAATGGTTGCAGAAAATATCTTGCAAACATAGCTTTGGCTTTCTAAGCCTTTGCGAGAGGGTCCCTGTGACATTTTAGAGCTCACTAACTCACTTCTGCAGGTCTTCTGGAGAACAATTTTGTTAATTCATAGAAACAATTTTTCACTTTCCTGGGGGTGGAGGAGGTTCAAAGAAACTCAGCAGTAGCCTTTCATTGCTTTCTTCCTGAGAGCAAGGTAAGCCAGATGAGCTGCCTTGACTCAGAACCATGTACTGATGCATCCACTTTCATTCCTAGCCATTCTGGGCAGCCCTCAGTCCAGGTGGCTGAGCTCAGGTCACTTATAATGCCAACTCAGTTTTCACCCTTGACTATTACTGTTTCCAAGGTTTCTGATGCAGCAGGCTCCTTCCATTCCTCACCCCTTTTACCCTGACACTGAGTTAACAGTGGCCTCCACCTCTTTGCCAGCCTACTTTTGATGAGGTCCAGGCAGACAGAAAAATGAGTCCCAGGATGCATGCCACTGTGAAATCAGTGATGTCACTGTCCTGTTCTTTGACTTCTTGCCCTGCTTCTAAGAACTATGCGATCAGAAGTATTTTTCACCATCTCTTGATCACCTCTGCCTGTGCACAGTTGATCTATCGTCATTGCATGTCAGGTGGAGGAATGAAGGAATACAAGAAAAAGAATGGAGAGCTGGGAGTTTGGCCTAGTGGTAGAGTGCTTGGCTAGCATGCATGAAAACCCAGGTCCAATTCCTCAGTACCACATACGTAGAAAAAGCGGAAAGTGGTCTTGGGGCTCAAGTGGTGGAGCTCTTAACATTGAGAAAGCACACGAACAATGCTCAGGCCCAGGACTGGAGAAAAAGAAAAAAAGAAAAAGAATGGACTGTTGTGTGCAGCTCCTTACAGGTCTCAGCTTCTGAGTTTCCTCAGCTCCACTTCGTCTAAGATGAGTAGAGGGAAAATTTGACACATTCTCATGTACTTTGTGTGATAAGAGCCTTGAAGAATTGATTTCTTTTTTTTTTTTTTTTGCCAGTCCTGAGCTTGAGCTCAGGGCCTGAGCACTGTCCTTGGGCTTTCTCAAGGTTAGAGCTCTGCCACTTGAGCCTCAGCACCACTTCCGGCTTTTTTCTATGTATGTGGTACCCAGGAATCGAACCCGGGCCTTTGTGCATGCTAGGCCTTTGTGCATGCTAGGCAAGCACTTTAACCACTAGGCCAAACTCCCGGCCCAGAATTGATTTCTTAAAAAGTTAACCAGTGTAATCTTTAGACACATTTTTAAATTATTATAAGCCAGTAAATGTCCTAAATTGTATTTGGGTTAGCAGTTTGGTTTCAGTCAAGCTTATCTGTCAGGACTTTTTAAAAAACATAATTTGTGTAACTTAGCAAACCAAAATCTAAAAGGAAAGCCTAGTAGATAAACATTTTTCCTGGCTGTTTTTGAAGTGTAAGGTGTGGTTAGGCATTGTTTTATTTTCTCCATAGACAAGGAATCTTCTTCCTTAATGGGATTCTGAATATTAGATCATATTTGTTATAAACTTATAAAGTGCTGCTTTGTGCTTGCCAAAAGTTAATCAGTGTTACTTCAGTAAGCTTAATCATTAAAACTTAATGATTAACTTTAGATAATAATTTAAAGCATTACTTTAAAAATCCATTATAAAAATACCATTATCTGGAGGCCGGTGGCTCATGTTTGTAATTGTAGCTACTTGAGAGGCCATCAATAAGGAGGATCACAGAGTGAGGCCCATTTTCAACCCATAATTAGGCACAGTGCTATGTTCCTGTCATCCTGAGCTATATGGGAGGCTGAGATTCGGAGGAGTCCCGTCCTAGGCCTGGATGAGAAAGTCCATCAGGGGAAGTTAGACATGGTGGCATGCATCTTGGATCCCAGTGCATGAAAGCCGGAAGTAGGTGGCCTGTGTGGGGCATAGGCAGGAAGTGTGAGCTCATTCTAAACATACCCAGGGAGAAACAGGACTGGCAGTGTAACTCAGCCACAGATTGCCGGCCTAGCATGTGTGAGACCTCGAGCTCAAACCTCAGGACACACATTTGTATTGCCCATATGTCTCTTGGTTTTAGAATGGCTTTTCCTTTTTACCTAAGCAAAAAGAAATCCTAGGAGAAAATAGATGCTGGAGTTGATGGACCTTGTGATGGCAGAAGGTCCTGGCACAAGCAGTTTGATAGTGCCTTTGCAGTCGAGTCGTGCTACTGGCAACAAGCATGTGTGGTTGCAGTATTGCCAGTCCAAGGCCTCCAGTCCAGCCCTTGCCAGTTAATTGAAGATGGGGTCTTGTGGACTTTCTGCCTGGACTAGCTTCACAGTATTCCAGGTCTTAGGCTCTGAAATAGCTAGGAATGCAGGTATGAGAAACCACCACCTGGCCTGTGATAGCAAATGTTTCTTTTCTGAATTCTAGGATTTCCTGTCTCCTCCGCCTCCTTCTGCCTGACTTGAGGATTGAACTCAGGATCTGGGAGGTTTCCTTTAGCTTTCTTTTTTTTTTTTTTTTTTTGGCTCAAGTCTAGAGCTCTACTACTTGAGCCACAGCTCCTCTTTTTTTGGTGCTTAATTGGCAATAAGAGTCTCAGACTTTCCTGCCTAAAACTGGTTTTCAGATATTAACAGCCAAGGTATAGCCATTAGTGTCCATCCAGGAATAGCTTTTTTTTTTTTTTTGCCAGTCCTGGGCTTGAACTCAGGGCCTGAGCACTGTCCTTGGACTTTCTCAAGGCTAGAGCTCTACCACTTGAGCCTCAGCACCACTCCGGCTTTTTTCTATGTATGTGGTACTGAGGAATTGAACCCAGGCCTTTGTGCATGCTAGGCAAGCACTCTACCACTAGGCCAAACTCCTGGCCCCATGGCATAGCTCTTTTTAAATGAACTAGTAGCCAGTCTTCCATCTTACTTGTGGGAACCTGATACACAAGCCTTTAGCCCTGATAAACTCTTTGCTAAGGCCTCAGAGTGTAGACACAGCTTGCAGCTTGCGCTCTACCACACCTTCAGTCCCACATTTTGCTGCTTAACTGGATCTGGTCTCACAGGCTGGCCTTGAGCTTTCATCTTCCAGGGCTTTGCCTCCTAGGTTGTCGCTGATTCCAGATTTATTCATTTATTTATTTTTAATTAAAGAATTTATTAACATTGATTTTTTACAACATATTTCAAGTGACATATTTAACAAACAAGTATTCAAGAAGGGAAGATTCCAGATTTTTAATGTTTTGTTTTTTTTCTTGCCTGAGGAACGGTTCTGAAGTGAGTTTTAAAAGTCAGGCAGTGAGGTGCCGGGAGTTTGGCCTAGTGGTAGAGTGCTTGCCTAGCATGCATGAAGACCTGAGTTCGATTCCTCACTACCACATATATAGAAAAGCCAGAACTGGTGCTGTGGCTCAAGTGATAGAGCGCTAGCCTCGAGAGAAAGAGGCCCAGGGACAGCACTCAGGCCCTGAGTTCAAGCCCCAGGATCAGAAAATAAACTAAACTAAAATGAAAGAGCCAGGCAGTGGCTCTGCTCCATATCATTAACAAACTTTTCTGGCCTGTTCCTCTGTCTACCAGGTGCAGCTTCCAAATCAGAAGAACAGAGTATTTGTAGTTTTGCAGGGCATTGTGGGCTAGGCCTAGAGGGGTTTTGTTACCAAGCTCATATTCCATTGAATAGTTTATCGCATGTGGCACATGACTGCTGTTAGCTGCCAGAGGACTGGGAGCTGCAGGAGCCTTGTTTCTGAAAAACAAAACAAAACAAAACAAAAAACTTGAAGGCTCAGGAGAGATTTTGGTGGACACCTAGCTAGGCGTGCCTCTGACCTCTCAGCTAGAAGCATGGTAGTTTTGTTTAGGGGAATCACTGAAAAAAGTTACTCTGCAGTGGGTATTTACAGAGCAACTTTATTTCTTCCTGATAATTGTGGGAAGGAAAGGTAGAATTTCAGGTTGGTAATTTAGGCTGGAACAGGAACACCTTGTTGGGTTCATTAAAAGCTGCCCTCCAGGCTGAAACTTAATAAAAAAAGGGAGCAGAGTCCCTGGGACTCTCTAGGAGGAAAGCATTCTAATGGCTCTGTGAGGATCTGAGGCCAGGATTCAAGTTTGTGCAGTAATACCTGCTCAGAAAAGAAAGCTGGGGAAAGATGCTGACGATGTGGTTTTAGGAAAAGACTTGTGAGCTGTAGATAAATGAGCCCTAGTGTAAGTTAACAGAAATATGCCTAGAATATAAAGTTAATGGTGTTTTATAGGTTACCCTGTTATAAATATGGTGGTTTATACCTATAACCCTAGCTACACAGGAAGCTGAACTCTGAGGATTGTGGTTAAAGCCAGCCCTGACAGGAAAACCCATGAGACTCTTATCTCCAGTTAATCACCAGAAAACCAGAAATGGAGTTGTAACTCAAAGTGGTAGAATACTAGTCTTGGGCCATATATCTTTGTGACAGAGCCCAGGCCTTGAGTTCAAGTCCTAGAACAGGCCAAAAAAGTTAAAAAGAAAACCCCAAACCCTTAGCAGGCTATAAAATTAACCCTCAAAAATCAACTGCCTTCCTCTATGCCAACAGTGAGAGTAACGAGGCAACAATCAGGAAGGCAACTCCTTTCCCAATAGTCTCAAAGAAAATAAAGTACCTAGGAATTAGCTTAACTAAGAATGTAAAGGACCTTTTATTTTTTTTTATTATTTTTTTTGCCAGTCCTGGGCTTGGGCTCAGGGCCTGAGCACTGTGCTTGGGCTTTCTCAAGGCTAGAGCTCTACCACTTGAGCCTCAGCACCACTTCCGGCTTTTTTCTATGTATGTGGTACCAAGGAATCGAACCCAGGTCTTCATGCATGCTAGGCAAGCACTTTAACCACTAGGCCAAACTCCAGGCCCAGTAAAGGACCTTTTAGATGAAAACTTTAAAACCCTGAAAAAGGAAATTAAAGCAGAACTAAGGAAATGGAAAAACCTCCCATGCTCCTGGATTGGACGAATCAACCTCGTGAAAATGACAATCTTGCCAAGGGCTATCTACAAATTCAACGCAATACCCGTCAATATCCCAATGTCATTCTTTAAAGAAATAGAAGAGGCAATTCAAAATTTCATATGGAATAATAAAAGACCCCGTATAGCAAAAACACTTCTTAGCAGAAAGAACAGCACAGGAGGAATTTCAATACCAAACTTTAGACTCTATTACAGAGCTATAATTATCAAAACAGCTTGGTACTGGCACAAGAACAGGCCTGAAGACCAATGGAGTAGAACTGAGGACCCAGATATTAAACCACAGACCTATGGCCACCTAATCTTTGACAAGGGAGCCAAAAAAATAGAATGGAAGAAAGACAGCCTCTTCAACAAGTTGTGCTGGCAGAACTGGTTAAGCACCTGCAGAAAACTAAAGTTGGATCCTTCTTTGTCACCCTGCACTAGAATTAACTGCAAATGGATCAAAGACCTCGAGGTAAGAGCTGACACACTGAAAACTTTACAAGAAGGAATAGGAGATACACTAGGCCACCTTGGCACAGGTCGAAACTTTCTTAGTAAGGACCAAGAATCACAACAAATCAGAGAAAGGCTGGATAAGTGGGACTGCATTAAACTGCAGAGCTTTTGTATGGCAAAGGACATAGCTAATAAATTAGTTAGGAAGCCTACAGAGTGGGAGAAGATCTTCACCAACCATACAACGGACAAAGGCCTCATATCTAAAATATATCAACAGCTCAAAAAATCACTCCAAAACTAATCTCCAAAGTAACAACCATCCCATTAAAAGATGGGCCAAAGACTTAAAGAGAGTCTTCTCTGAAGAAGAAACAAAAATGGCCTATAGACACATGAAGAAATGCTCCACATCTCTGGTCATAAAAGAAATGCAAATCAAAACAACTCTAAGATTCCACCTCACTCCAGTTAGAATGGCCAGGATCAGGAAAACTAATAACAATAGATGCTGGAGGGGATGTGGCCAGGAGGGATCACTACTACACTGTTGGTGGGAGTGCAAACTCGTTCAACCACTATGGAAAGCAGTGTGGCAGTGCCTCAAAAGGCTAAACATAGAGCTTCCCTATGACCCAGCAATTCCACTACTTGGCATTTACCCAACCATCCAGAAACTAGGGCATACTAAATCCACTAGCACATCAATGTTCATTGCAGCTTTATTCACCATAGCAAAGATATGGAACCAACCTAGATGTCCCTCAGTTGATGAATGGATCCACAAGATGTGGTATTTGTACACAATGGAATTCTATGCTGCTGTCAGAAAGAATGACATCGCCCCATTTGTTAGGAAATGGAAAGACTTAGAAAAATCATATTAAGTGAAGTAAGCCAGACTCAAAGGAACTTAGGCTCAATGGTTTCCCTCATTCATCATAACCTGTAGAAACCTTGGGCTCTACTAGCAGAGATTTGCAATAGAGCAAAAACTTGATACATAAGGCCATATAGTATGAAGCTAATTGAATGGACCTCTAGGATATTGAAACAAAAGCCATATAATGAATGATTGCTGTTCTTAATGTGCTATGTTATCTCATCTCTTTTGCTGTTCCTTTGTTATCTCATATTGACACAATATCTCACTTTGTTATCTGATATATTGGATACATTTGTATTTGGTTACTTGAAATTGGACAGGGAAGGGGGAGGGGGAACCAAGAGTGGGGTGGGGGGGAGGGTAATGGGACCAAGACATGTGGAAGGGTATCAATGTATGTGAATTAATGCACCTTCTATCTGGCAAATATCATGTAACCCTTTTATTAAATACAATAAAAAAAAAGAACACACACACACACAAAAAGAAAACCCCAAACCCACAACAACAACAACAAAAATCCCTAGTTATATAGGATAACTGGAAGATACTGTGTCTGAGAATAAAATATATAAGCCTAAGGGCTGGGAATGTGGCTCAGTGGTAGAGTTTTTGCCTAGCATGTAAGAAGCCCTGGTTTTGATTCCCCTGTACCATATAAATAGAAAAAGCCAGAAGTGGCACTGTAGCTCAAGAGGTAGAGTGATAGCCTTAGCAAAAAAAAGAAAAAAGAAAGAAAAAAAAGAAGCTCAGGGATAATTCCCAGGCCCTGAGTTCAATCCTGGGGATGGCAAAAATTAATAAAATAAAAATGACTAAAACTACCATAGTAATTCTGGACTTATTTTGAAAGAGGTGGAGACATTTTAGCATACCCTGTATGTTTTCTCACCACATTTATTTAATCATATTCTTCTGGCTTATCCATGGGCTTTTGTTGTCATTTGTAAGCCAGAATAGTGGCATTGATCAGTCTTTAATAGATACTTTTGAGATACTAGAAAGCATCTTCATTTCCTGTTGCTTTTCCTGGTACTTCAATATAATTATTATTTTATATCACCAAATTAACTATAGATTGCCATGGTTGACATATTTGAACTGTATATTTTGTATCCTTGAACTTGGATCTTCTGTAAGAGTCTGGGAAACATTAGTAAGGCCTCCGATGAAAATGTCATAAAGAGCTGTAATAGCACAGATGTTGGTTGGTGATGTGGTGGGGGCAGAAGATGGAAGGGGTAAGCCCCTCACCTGTGCTCCCAAATGTTGACAAGAAGAAAAGAGGCTGAATGTGCTGCCGGCTCAAGTTTAATCTAGCTGTGAAGAGGCTGAGATCTGAGGATTGTGCCTAGAAATCACACTACACAGGAAAGTCCATGAAACTCTTATTTCCAATTAGCCACCAAAAAAAGATGCGAGTGGAGCTGGGCTCAAGTGGTAGCGTGCCAGATCTGAGCAAAAAAAGCTAAGGAACAGGGGCCGGGAGTTTGGCCTAGAGGTAGAGTGCTTGCCTAGGATGCACGAAGACCCGGGTTTGAAGACCCGGGTTTGATTCCTTGGTACCACATGCATAGAAAAAAGCTGGAAGTGGTGCTGAGGCTCAAGTGGTAGAGCTCTAACCTTGAGAAAGTCCAAGGACAGTGCCTAGGCCCTGAGCTAAAGCCCAGGACTGGCAAAACAAAAAGCTAAGGGACAGCACTTAGATTCTGAGTTCAAGCCCCAGTGTACACACACAAATTATACTATAAAATATATACTATTACTGGTATAAACACATTTTGAATTGTCTCGAACCCCGAAGTATCAAAACATCAAATATCCTTGTAGATGCTAAGGAACTATATTCTTGAAGACTTCTTGTTATCCCTCACTTTACAAAAGATAAATTTGGAGGTACAGTGAGCGTACATTACCCATTGCTTTAGGTATTATAGAAGAAAAGTAACTTCGCTGGGCTGTAAAAGGCAGTGTCTCTTAATGGAGGGTGAGGAAGAAGAAGAGTACAGGGCATGCTGATACTTAACCTGGCAGTTTTGTGGCCAGAGACTTTCAGTTTCCCTACAAGCCCCCAGGAATGAGGGCTCCAGATCACTCATGTGGTGGCTCAGGGAGACGTGATGGTATCTACATTATATAACAAGGCTGTAGTGGGGGCCATTAAATTTTGTTAGGGGCAATATTTTCACAGGGCATTGACAAATCAGTGGAGATGGAGATGCATGGAAAAGGTGACATGTGTTGAGGATTCTCGAGGAAGGTGACTAAAGAGCCTAGATAATAGTTTGAATCTGGTAAGAAATAAAAAGAAAGTAAGATGTTTGTATTCGAATATGTGAGCTAGTATGATAGGGAAGAAGATTATTATTCTGTGTTGCTTGAAAACAAAACTCTCAAGGTTGGAAAGAATTGGGCAGGGAGTGTGGCCTAAGGGTAGTGTGCTTGCCTAGGATGCTCAAAACCTTGGGTTCGATGCCTCAATATCACATACCCAGAAAAAGCCAGAAGTAGTGCTATGGGCTCAAGTGGTAGACTGCTAGTCTTTTCTTTTTTGCCAGCCCTGGGGCTTGAAGTCAGGGCCTGGGTACTGTCTTTGGACACTTTTTGCTGAAGGCAGGTGCTCTGCCACTTGAGCCACAGCACCACTTGTGGCCTTTTTCTGTGTTTGTGGTACTGAGGAATCAAACCCGGGTCTTTCTGCATTCTAGGCAAGCACTCTGCCACTAGGCCACGCTCCTGGCCCATAGAGTGCTAGTCTTGAACAAGCTCAAGGACAGTGCCCAGGCTTTGAGCTCAAGCCCCAAGACTGGCACAAAAAAAATTGGAAAGAATAGATTGGTTGGTTATAGGATAACCAATTATTTTTATGTGCTGGTACTAACGCTTGAACTCAGGACCCTGCCTCTTTCCGTAGCTTTGTTGCTCAACACTGGCATGCTACCACTTGAGTCCCTCTTCCACTTCTGGCATTTTGCTGGTTCATTGTACATAAAGGTCTCTGGGATTTATCTGCCTGGGCTGGCTTTGAACTTCGATCCTCAGATCTCAGCCTCTTGAGTAGCTGGGATTTCAGGTGTGAGCCATCATGGTGCCCAGCTTAAGGTGATTGTGGTCATCCCTAAGGTTGGATCTGACTGACTCCAGTGTGCCAGGAGCCCTTGGTTACCCACTTTGGAGATCCAGCACAAAGTCAGAAATTGCTGATGTTCAGAGACTCAGGTGGGAAGCTAAAAGTTAGCCAGTAGCTACTGGCTGTTCCCAATAAGAAAAATCTTGGAATTGTTGATAGTACCAAAACAGTTGTGTGGGAATGATCTTGTGTTTAGACTTTTCTTTTTATGCAGTTATTGAACCTTTCTGTAAAAGCTTGGGGCTCACAGGTTTGCTGTGTAGTTTTACCAGAAAGCCTCACAGTGGTGGTAACTCATAGTCCTGCTGAAGTTGGTTGGCTGCTCTACCAATCAGGTTTTATATTCACCTGAATGAATCCAAGAAGATTCGTTTCATTAGTTTACACTGTTGGTTAGGTTATGCTCCTATTTCATTAGTGGTATGTGAATTTGGGCCAGTGACTAATAAGCATTGTAATCAATTATAATTGTTAGGCTTGCAATTATGTGAACATATCAAAGATCTCTTGGAGAGAAAGTATTTCACCTGAAGGTACCTTTGGCAATGAATGAGGAGGAAATACCTTTCTTAATATGTAGAGCTGTTTACTTAAAGCTATTAAAGAATAGACAAAGATCTTTCAAAGATAAGACTTTTGGCCCTTAACATGGTTTATATTTTAGCATATTAAGGTTCTTGGTTTTGAAGCATCAACAACGCTTTGTGGACTGTTATCTCCATGGCTCCACACAAGTGACCATCTTAGTAGAACATGGCTTCCATTCAACTGGCTGAGCTAGCAATTTGGAACTGGCCAGCTCCGCTGGCTGCCCTTTCAGGAGTGGCGTGGAGTTGTATTTGGTGAGAGTGGTTATTTTTCTAACAGATACATTGGGAAGCCATCTGTGATGATTCTAGGAGAGTGAATCTTTGGTCCAAGGGATGTTGCAACCTCAGCCTGGCACCGCTGCCTCTGATTCTAGCCCATGCCCAGGCTTGAGTGAACCCATGAGCCACTGCCTCTGTCCTTAGAGTAGATTCCCATTCCTTTTTAAGCTATGTCGGGTACATGTATGTTCCTTTACCCAGAGAGTAAATCTGTATTCCTTTCATCAAGATGCTAAACTTACCTATATATCTATGTACCATCTACTATGATAAATATAATATTGATCATTTGGATTTACAAGAAAATCACCAATACCTTGATAAAAGATTGATCTCAAAAGAGAATAAAAATGTGTCCAAGCATAGGAAAAATCTCAGCCTCACCGTAATGAAGGAAATTTTTTTTAATGTAATAGGATAAGGAAGGACTATTTTCCCGCTTTCTTCATCTTGACAGATAAACAAGGATTGTACTCCAAGCATAAAGCATAGCTTGGCGGGGAAGCTTCTAGACTGTTATGAGAGTTTGAAGTGATTCATAATTCATGGTCCCAACAGGAAACAGATGGTCCACTCAGATTTGGATAATTAGTGGGGAGTTTATACACAAAAGATTCTTCAGTCACCCAGGACTGTCGTGGGTGGGAGGACAGCAGGAATTGTGGACACAGTCCTTTGTCAAGCCAGATTCTCCTTTTAATGTTAACATCCATCAAAACCGAAATTGCAAAATTCTCACTGCCTGTGAAGCTGTCAGATGCGAAATGGAGTGAATTTCTCAAAGTCAAGCTTATCCATATTTTATATTTTTTAATATCCGCAGCTGTTGGGTTCAGCACCCGTTTTCTTTACTTGATAATTATAATGTGTAATGATGGCTCATACTCAGTATGTATCAAACACTGCTGAGTGCCCTTTCGCCTGTGGCGATGGGGGAGGGGAGTCCTCGCTGCCCCTATCACCCTCTCACTGACCAACTGATGTTGAAACCAAAGTTCCAATAGACTCTAGGGACCCACAGCTCCTCCGGTCTGCTTAATTGTGGTGGGAGGTTTCTTTTTCTTTTTTTGGTGTCAGTCCTTAGGACTTGAACTCAGGGCCTTGTCCTCTTGTGTTCTTGCTTAGCCTCTTCTGCTTAAGGCTGGAATTCTACCATTTGAATACTCTTTCACTTCCAGATTTTTGCTGCTGGTTAATTGGAAATGAGTCTCTTGGATTTGTCTGCCTGGACTGGCTTCAAACCATGATCTAAACCAAGAAAGAGCTTGCAAACCCTGAATTCAAGACCTAGTACTGGAAGAAAAACATAAAGGAAAAAGGGGTGGGAAGGCAGGTTTTGGCTCCACCAGTGAGCATGAGGAAGAGGAAAGGGCCTGCAGGGACTGGACGTTCCTCCTCGTGGCTTGAGTTATCCCGTGCTCCTGACATCTTCCAACACTCTAATTAGACACTGTGTGCACTTGATCTGCAGAAGCCCAGAGAAGTGCAGCAGCATGCTCAGGTCACAGAGCCAGGAGCCAAAGCACTGGACCTTACATGGGAACCAGGTCTGCCAGCTGCTCCTTTTCCTGCCTTCAGTGGCTCAGACAGGCAGCAGATAAGAGCCCACCCTTCTCAGTTTCACTCTCCCCCAGTCATATCCCAAAGGCCTCTGAGCAGGCAGAGCCTGCTCAGCCAGTGGATCACAGATCCAGGGCTACCCTGGATCACTAGACATAGGCCACTGACTTTTCTAGAACCTTGGACCTCCAGACCCATGGCATTCAAGTAGACATGATATCTGATAAACAAGAGATTACTTCTCCCTCTAGCTTAGTTTCTAATTTACATATAATACCACCCCAGGAAGTGTGTGTGTGTGTGTGTTAGGAAGGGATTGGGAAGCATAAAGAACCATAACTATAATAAAACTCATGTTTTATTTATGAGACATGAGCAAGACTGAAAGCTGGCAACTCTTATCAACAACAAAACATTCAAACTGTTTTGGGTTTTTAGTAATGCAATACAGTACTATTTCTTTTAGGTCACTGAGCTCATTTATTTGTTCCCCAGCACCCTGTCAGATAGAGGAAGGAGTCAGGATGAATTTCCATTGTGTTCAGCGTCTTGGGTGTTGCCCGGTGCTCCCTCTCCAGATGTTGGAAGCTGTTAGTCTCAGGGTGGTGTCAGGACTGCAGTTGCACTCATCAACTGACTTATTCCCAGCACTAATTATTGATAAGGCTGTGCTTCACCTCACTGGAGGAGAAGAGCCCTGGGGGAAGAAGCAGAGCCTGACTTCGGAGATAGCTCAGTGTTGCCATTTCTATCTCATGCCACATCCTGGTGAAGGTGGTCGTGTCTGGCCCAAATTCAGCAGATACCTTGGAATAAGAACACTTATGGGATACTACCAGATGCAATCTGGGTGACGAAAGGGCATTCTGTAAAGAGCAGTCTAAATAGTTCTGCATGTGTTGATGCATACCTGTAATCTGTAATCCCAGCATGAAGAGGCCAGGGGATCTAGAGTTTAAGGCTGGCCTTGAACTCTAGGCAGGCCCCATCTCAAGTTTTTCTGAGTGGTAAATTGGCAATAAGTCTCACTGAGACTCTACTGCCTTAGTTGACTTAGTTGACCACAGTCCTCAGATCTCAGCCTCCTGAGTAGCTAGGATTACAGGTGTGGGCCATTGCTGTCTGGCCTGTGCAGGATGGATCTTAGTGATTGCCGAAGTTTGGTTTTGTCAGTTCCCATGGGGGGTTGGGCCTTAGAACCGAGTTCTCCTGAGGAAAGGCTTAAACCTCTTACTAAAATACACGTACTGCAGCCATGGATGTTATGTGTCACGTAAGGCCATGCTTTCCTAGTACTGACGTATCTTGGAGATGCAAATCAAATTAGAAAACTGGGGAGCAGAACATCTAGGCTGTGGTGCACCACCTGGGTTGTTAACTGCTTTTATGCTGTTTTCAGATAGCTTCTCCTATTTTATTTTTTGCTCAGGTCACTCTGGACCTTGGTCTTCCTCCTTAGGTTTCCCACATAGCTGGGATTCCAGGCAGGGATCAGTTCCTCCTACCTGCACACACTTCCACTTTGTTGAGATAGAAGGACTTGTTGCCCAGATTGGCAAACATTTATCCTCTTCCTAATCTCTGCCTCTGGGTAGCTGGTACTTGAGACATGAACCACCACACCCAGCAAAAACAGTTGGTGTTGGGGACCAAGCTAGGGACCTTGTGCATTTTAGGTAAGCACCCTTAATCACTGAGCTACATCTCTGGTCCTTTGAATACAAACCTTAATGGATGCATAATCATACTTTATACATTCATAATTTATTTAACCCTCCCGCTATTAGTGGATGGTTGGACTGTTTCCAACTTTTTCATGTTATGTTACAGTTACACATCTTTGTCAAGGGACAATCGAATTAGATGTTTATTAAGCCCATAACAAGGAATATACATACATTTCCCCCCTCCCTCCCCTTCTGATCTGCTTTTATACTTACTTGAGATGAAGGTGTTCTGTTTGGGGAGGATCTGGAGGAGAGTAGCTTGCTGTCATTTCTTGGAACAGCCTGAGCACTCTGGGTTCAATGTCACTGGCCTCTTTGGAGTCGGATGCTCCATGTCTCGTTGCCTTTGGCCATTCCATGCGTCTGCTGTATCTCCTATCTCCAGTGGGAGCCATACCAGGCCATCTGGTTTCCCTTCCAGTGTCATCTTGCGTCTCTTAGGCACTGGGGAGTCTGTGGAGCCTCTGGACTTCATGTACCCTGGAGGGGATGTGGGGTTGTCCCACCTTCCTAGCCTTTCCACCCCATCTGGACCCCTGCAGGGAGGGAAGAGACACCCTTCCCTGGCTCAGTAAGCCCTGGCTGGTTGACAGTGCTTCTCAGCAGCCATGCCACGTTGTCGGTGGCCTGGCTCTCTTCCTCATTTCTTCCTCTCTGTCTCAAGCCTCACTCCTGCCTCACTGGATCACTAAGCAGCAAAACGACTCCCCAGAATGTAGCTGGGGTAATCACTAGATGCCATGTGGGGAAGCAGTGGCGGGGGGGGGGACAGGAGGGAAAAACGGGGAGAGAGTGAGGGCAGGGTGACATTGTCCAAAAAAAGAAATGAACTCTACCTGACTCATGTGACTGTAACCGCTCTGCACATCAGTTTTATAATCATTTTAAACTACTCCCCCATTCTTGTCTTAGGTTCCACTTTGTGGGGGGAACACAAGCTAAGACTCTGGTAACAGTTACATGCATTTTTGTTTACAGGGCTTGTGAAAGATCCCCAGTATACTTCATTGTCCTCACACTCACTTTGAGAATGTTGTCTCAGTGATACTGCTACAGCATTCACAGCGGCAGGAAAGCCAACAGCCGGAAAGGTTCATGAGTTTCTGAATGGTTTAGTGGGAGGGCTTTTTTTTTTTTTAAATCATGCTTGCCTGGCCAGAAGATTCCATGACATCTGTGGCTCGTGCCTGTCATTGTAGCTACTGAAGAGGCTGAGAAATGGAGGATCATGGTTCAAGGCCAGTGTGGGCAGAATAGTCTGTGAGACAGGAAAGAGCTGGACTGGAGGCGTGGTTCAGTCAGCAGAATGCCTTGCTGAACAAGCAAGCCCAGCCATGTGTGTAGACCTTGAGTGCAAACCCTGGTATCAACAAATCAGACAGGATCTTCTTTATTTCAGATCTCCTGCTTTAAAAAAATAAATCTTATTTTATTTATTTATTTATTTGCAGATTTTGTGGGTGAGGCTTTGTGGAAATCCAGAATATTCCCCAGTACACAGTTATGGGACAGCAGTGGCACCGGAGGGTAAGCATCCTGTCAATTCCTTGCTTCCTGTGCTAGCTGGTGATTTCTGTCTGAAGAAAGCGGGACTATGAGGCTAGAGCAAAACGGACTTGTCCCCCCTTCCCTCCCTCCCTCCCTCCTCAGTGTACCCCACCTCCTGCTGGAGTGTCTCCCCTTGCTCTTCCTCTATTTTGCTTTTATTATTCTTAATTTTGGTGTCAGTCCTGGGGCTTGAACTCAGGGCCCGAGCTTTTGCACCACTTCTGGTATTTTTTTTGGGGGGGGTAGTTAAATGGAGATGAGTCTTTCAAGGATGATTGGGACAGGGTGGGGGTGGGACAAAAACATGAGAAAGGGGTGTCAGTGTTGGAGAAGTGATGTGCCCTCCCCTCCCCTGCATACACAAGCTGTATAGTTTCTCTTCCACATAGTGTCTTTTGGCGTGATCACCCTCCGTCCCCCCCGTGTCTGTGCAGAATTCTTGCAGCTTAAAGGCTTTCATAGAAGTGCGTTTATCATTGCTGTGCCACTCTTCTTTTTCATGGTAGAAGTAACAGTGCACTACAGACACGGCCGTCCCCTGATCACGCTCACGTTACCCTCCAGGGGAGAGCGCTGTCAGTTTGTGCTCAAGCCCATGCTGTCCACTGTGACGTCCTTCCTTCAGGATGTGCGGAACGAGGACAGAGGGGTCACAGATGTGGCCATTCGCACAGCAGGTATGCACCCCACCGCTGGCTCCGCCTCCTCTCTCCTGAAACCGCCTCTTGGCTCTTTTCTAGAAAGAATTTTATTTTGCAATTCATTATAGAATAGTTCCTTGACTTTTCTTGAGTTCTTCTTTGTTACTCTTCAGGGCGATTTTAAAAAGCATAACCACATTGGATACAAAATGGGTAAAATAAGTTTACAGTGTAAGTTAAGTTACTTGCTCCCTCAACTTAGCCAGAAATACTTTGGCACCTTCCCCTACTCCAAACTGGCATTAAGGTGTAATTTGCAGCAAATGTATAATAATTAGGAAATGAAGTATAGTCCATTGGTTAGAATTGATAGTAATTAAATGCACACAATGCATTTATTTTGTCATGCAGAAATTATAGTCTAATGTTTTTGACAGAATTCATTTTTAGAAGATATATGCATTTGCTATTTACACACGTGTATTAGCAAACATATTTGGCCTATATGTAGGTATATACCTATGCACACATACACATACACATGTATATCCTAGCAAAGGTGATTAGGTTGGCACCAATGGCTCATAGCTATAATACAGCTACTTACGAGGTGGAGATCCAGAGAACTATGTTTGAAGCCACCCCAGGCAGGAAATTCCCAAGAGACTTAATTTCTAATGCACCTTTCTGTTCCTCTCCTAAGAGTATCTTCCTTTGGTGTCACTTTGTGTGTGTGAATGCAGAGTCCTTGTATAATTTATCCTGTCCTAGTGTATTTTAACTCTAGCTTTTGCATATGAGAGAAAACATGTATCACTTGTGTGAGCTTGGCTTACCTCACCTAACGTGATTTGTTCTACATCCATCCATTCCCTATAAATGACATACTATTTTTTTTCTTGGCTGTGTAAAAGGTAATTCCCTTTTTTCCCCTCTCATCCCAGAGTTTGAACTCTGGGCCTGGGTACTATCCCTGAGCCTTTTGCCCAAGGCTAGAACTCTACCACTTGAGCTACAGTGCCACTTCTGGCTTTTCCTGTGGTTAACTTGAGATAAAATTTAATGGACTTTCCTTCCTAGGCTGGCTTCCAACCCAGAATCCTCAGCTCTCAGCCTCCTGATTTTTATTTTTAAGAGACCGGGGGTTTGGGAGCAGGGGGAAGGAAATGAAGACAAAAACATGAGAAGGGGTATCAATGTGTGGGAAATAATGAACTTACTACCTGACGAATGTAACTGTAACCCCTCTTTATATTATCCCAACAATAAAAAATAAAATAAAAAACTTCAAAAAAATTAGAAGCCAAAAGAGAGAGAGACACACACACACACGCACACACTGGGGGCTCACACCTGTAATCTTGTACTGAGGACATCAATTGAAAGCCAGCCCAGGCAGAAAAAATGTCTCTGTGAAACGCTTACCTCCGGTTAACAACTCAAAAGCCAGAAGTGGTGCTGTGCCTCAGAATGGTAGAGTACTTAGCCTTGAGCAAAAAAAAAGCTAAGTGGGCTGGGAGTTTGGCCTAGTGGTAGAGTGCTTGCCTAGCATGCACAAAGACCCAGGTTCAATTCTTTAGTACCTCATAATTAAAAAAAACAAAAGCCAGAAGTGGTGCTGAGGCTCAAGTGGTAGAGCTCTAGCCTTGAGAAAGTCCAAGGACAGTGCTCAGGCCCTGAGCTCAAGCCCAGGACTGGCAAAAAAAAAAAAAAAAAAGCTAAGGGACGTCACCCAGACCCTGAGTTTAAGCCCCATGATCAACAAAGAAAGGAAGGAACAGGAAGAGGAAGGAAGAGAAGGGGAAAGGAGGAAAGAAGGAAGGAAAGGTAAAGAGAGAAAATAAGAAAGGAAAGAAGAGAGGAGGAGAGGGAGGGAGAGGGACAGGGTGAAATTTGCTTGGGTTTAATTTGGGCTTCAAAAGTATTCTGAAAAAAATGGAAGTACCACTGTGGCACTTCCTTATAACACAGAGAGGCTCGGGGACAGGGCTTAGGCCCTGAGTTCAAGTCCCAGGACTTTTGCCCACTGTGTGGGTTGAGTTGTTTGGCAATTCTTAGGAAAATGATCTCACCCCAGCTGATAGTCAGGAACCCGAACAGCCAGACTCCAGAGTCAGAGCCATGTGCAGACTTGACATGTTGCCTTCTGGAACAAAAGATCCATGGAGAGTCTGATGGCAACAGTAGCCCAGTCCTTCCTGACAGCCAGAGCTGGGTTCTCACAGCACACATCACAGCTGGAGAGTGTTGTTGAACCGCAGCCCAGCAAACACCTGGCTGGACAAAATACACAATTGCAGGTGGATAGTTCTGCACAGAACATAGATGAGAATCTCCAGCCAGCACTCATTTTCTACTCACTTGCCAGTAAGGTTTGTGTTGCTGTTGTTGTTGTTGTTGTAGCTATTGTTTTGGGGGTTTGACTCGGGCCTGGGTTCTGTCCCTGAGCTCTTTTGGTCCAGAATAGCGCTGTAACACTTGAGTCACAGCACCACTTCCGGTTTTCCAGTGGTGAATTGGAGATGAGTCTCATGGACTTAACTGCCTGGGCTAGCTTTGAACTGACATCTCCAGACCTCAGCCTCCCGAGTAGCTAGGATTACAGGCATGAGCCACTAGCACCAGCTTCAGTTGGCCTTCTTACCAATTGTGTTACTTTACAGCTTAGGCTAGATCAGAAGCTGTACAAAAAACCATGCTCCACTTAATAATGTCTAAGAGATTGTTTTCTTATTTTTTATATTATCCTTAAGTAGTGGTGCAAAGCAGTTTTACTTCAACATGTCAGTGTGAACACAGTGCATCTTGATCAATGTCACACCCCTTCCATTTTCTTCCCCCATCTCTCCCACCCCCTCCTATCCCCTCAGTTTACCTGGTTCCATTTTCACGTGTACCTTGCATATTATGACTGCATTCACCTACCCTTCCTCTCTCCATTCTTCTACCTCTCCAGTTAACCTCACTCCTGTCCTGACAACACATGTGCTAGCTCCCTGGTATTCATTCTGTTAAACTGTAAGTTAGTTGCTCAAAGGAGTTACACCATTGGAACCCTCCCTGCGCACACCATACTTTAAGTTAACATGTACATATGTTCACATGACCCTTTCTTCTTACATACACATACATATTTAGATCTAACTTGCACATATGACAGAAAACATGCCTCCTTTGACTGAGTCTGACAATTTTTTTCAGCATTATCCATTTCCCAGTAAATGACATAATCTTTCTGATGAGTAAAATTCCATTGTGTGTGTGTGTGTGTGTGTGTGTGTGTGTGTGTGTGAGAGAGAGAGAGAGAGAGAGAGAGAGAGAGACAGAGACAGAGACAGAGACAGAGAGGGGGGGGAGAGATTTTCCTAAGAAATTGTTTTCTGAAGTGTTCCTAGGGCTAACCACCAAAACTCTTGAGACTGAATCATTTTGATAAAAGGGCTAATTATCGTGTCCTGGACAAGCTGCTACAACTCCTACAAACAGAACTAGGGTAGCTGTTAAGAAAAATGTCTCCTGAGCCTAGTGTTAGAGTGTTTTTGAACTGAGAAATTGGCAGACAGCGTAAGTTGTTTATGTTAAACCTACACTGACTGTGGGTATGATGGCCCTGCCAGGTGGTAAGTGGAAGTGGAATTCAAGTGGAAGGTTCCATGTACAATCAGCAGAAAAGTCTTGTTAGCAGCAGCTAACAGAGGGCTGCTGTCCCATCCATCCTCTGGCTTCTGTAATTAAACTGAGGACCTCACAGAATTTTTGATCCCTGGGATTTTGCAGGTTCTAAAAATCTCTCCTGCCTCTCTCCATATCCATGAAATAAACCACATATATGGAAATTTACTTCATAGACTTAGTGATGTTTATTAAAATCTTTGGAAATTCTCTAGTGTACAGAGGGGTTTTAATCTAAGCTATGTTCATTTTTTTATCCCTACTACTTCACCTCCTTGGAATTTTTCAGAAACTTGTGTATTCCAAAGCTAGTGGGTGAGCCAGTATACAACCAATGATTGGTTGTGCTTTGTGGTGCTGGTTAGCTACTGGGGTTTTGTCTTCCCATGTATATGTCTGTATGTGCATGTGTTACTGTTGGGGCCTTGTCTCAGGGCCTCATGCTTTTGCATGATTTTTTTTTTCATTCAAAGTTGGTGCTCTACCACTTGAGCCACCTCCACTTCTGGCCTTTTGCTGATTAACTGGAGATAAGGGTCTCAAGGACTTTGTTGCCCGGGCTGGCTTCAAACCACAATCCTCAGATCTCATCTTCGTGAGTAGCATTATAGGCATGAGCCACCATACCCAGTGGAAAGCTTATTTTGTTTATCTTATAGGCAACACTGGAATTTGAACTGAGGGCCTCACTTGCTAGACAAGTACTCTACCCCTTGAGACATGTCTCCAGTTTGGCTGCTAGTTTCTGACTGGAACGATAATTCTCTTGATCTTAGTAGCCTCCTCAGGAGCTAAGATTACAGGTGTGAGATGCCTCTTCCCTTCCCTCCCCCACCAATGCCTGGCTGGATTGGTAATTTTCTATAGGTTGGAAAGTGGTCCTTATTATTTTAAAGCAAAGACATGTTTTCCCATTGTTTTCTTCCAGATGGCAGTGTGATTCCAGCCTCAACTTTAATGGATGTTTTACTCACACAAGATTTTAAACTTATCATTAACAAAGTAGTATATGATGTACAGTGTCCCAAGAAAGGTAAGAAATGTAGCTGTCCAACTTTGGTCTTTAGCTGCAGGGTTTTTGTAGTGCACAAAGCAAGGCTGGTTGAGAACTCATCTCCGAAGTATTGCACAGTGGCCCCCTTTCCCCTACTGGAAGAAGGAAGGAGGGAGGGAGGTTTTCTTAGTTTTTGTGTTTTTCTTCTGGAGAATTTTGATAAACATCTTGTATGAGGGGCCGGGAGTTTGGCCTAATGGTAGAGTGCTTACCTAGCATGCATGAAGACCCGGGTTCGATTCCTCGGTACCACATACATAGAAAAAAGCCGGAAGTGGCGCTGAGGCTCAAGTGGTAGAGCTCTAGTCTTTAGAAAGTCCAAGGACAGTGCTCAGGCCCTGAGCTCAAGCCCACGACTGGTAAAAAAAAAAAAAAAAAAATCTTGTATGATCAGAGGCACACAGACATCGCACCTTTGTGTTTCTCTTCTAAGTGTCCTCCTTTGGTCTTACTGAATATGAATGCTTAGAGTCTTGTATAACTTATTATGTTCAGTGTGTACTGGATCTAGCTTCCACATATGAGAAAACAGATGCTGTTTGTCTTTCTGAGCTTGACTGACCTCAGTTAAAATGATTTGTTTTAGGTCCATCCATTTCTCTGCAAATGATATGATATTGTAATGGCTGTGTAAAGTTCTATAGGTACCACATTTTCAAAAAATCCAATCTGAAGATTGCAGTTTGGAGCCACCCCTGGCAGGAAAGTCCGTGAGACTCTTATCTCCAATTAACTACCAAAAACTAGAAGTAGAGCTGTTGCTCAAATGATAGAGGGAAAGCACCTAGGTCTAAGTTGGAGCCCTAGGACCAGCATCAAAAAAACAAAAACAAAAAACACTCAAGCTAGTAAGATTATGTAGATGCTGTAAGGGTCTAATATATAGATATATAGATACAGTAGAGAAGGGAGATCTTTGTTAATTTGTGTCATAATTTTAGGCAGAACAAGGGTAAGCTAGCATTTCCTGTATCTGTTTCTCTATTGCCAACAGCTCAAAATCCTGTGCCCAGGTGGCTTACTGGGAGTGGGGAGGGGCAGTTAGAATACAATTTAAACTGTGTGTGTGTGTGTGTGTGTGTGTGTGTGCACGCGTGTATTGCTTTTCAGATCTACAGTTTGATTTGACTTCCTGTTACAAGAATATTCAGGGCCAGGAGTATGGCCCAGTGGTATAGTGCTTGCGTAGCATGCACAAAGCCCTGGGTTCAATTCCTCAGTACCACATACACAGAACAAGCCAGAAGTGGTGCTGTGGCTCAAGTGGTAGAGTGCTAGCCTTGAGAAAGCCCAAGGACAGGGCTGGGAGTTTGGCCTATTGGTAGAGTACTTGCCTAGCATGCACGAAGACCCAGATTTGATTCCTTGGTAGCACATACACAGAAAAAGCTAGGTGTGGTGCTGCTGTGACTCAAGTGATAGAGCTGTAGCCCAAAGACAGTGCTCAGGCCCTGAGTTTAAGCCCTGGGACTGGTTTAAAGAAAAAAAAAAAAAAGGAAGAAAGCCCAAGGACAGCGCTCAGGCCCTGAGTTCAAGCCTCAGGACTGGCAAACAAAAAAGAAAAACATGCATTCAAAATACTTTTCAAATGTCTATTTTACCTTGGTTTTTGTGTCTCTATATACTCTCCTGAAATAATAGTTGGGAAGAGGGAAATAGCTTGTCCTCAGATCAAGGAGAGCAGCTGGCCACCATTCTGGCCGACACTCCCCTACTGCTAATGCAACAACCACACTCAGAAAAGACCAGGCCAACCCTGAGCCTTAAGCCTCCTCATCACTACAGATGGTCTTTGTGGGCTCAGGAGATGGAGGCCAGGCCTGTGTAAGCATCCCGAGGATGTGCACGCGTCACAGGCACGGGGACTCTATCTCGTTCTGACTTCCCTGGAGGAAATGAAGTGTGTCGTGACTGCTTCTGTTTCCCTGGTCTTTTCCCAGAAAAACCCAGTCACGAGCACGTGGCGGAGCTGGAAAACATGAAATTTCTGGTCCACAGACTGTTCACAGTCTTGCACTTGGAAGAGTTTCAGAAGAGACAGGAACACCATTTGTTGGAGAAAATCGACCTCCTGCAGGAGCAACTGCGGCCCCTGGAGCAGGTGAGGCAGCTTCACAGTTGGATCCATTTTGAAAGCAATGTTTCCTGAGGGTTCCTTACCTCAGCGGTTCCATGCCATTCCTCCTTGCATCCTCCCGAGTCTGCAAGTTCAGTTCCTAAGAGGAGGTGGGGTGGCAGGGAAAACAGAAGGCACACAAGGAGAACTTAACTCATGTGGTTTGACTCTAGGGCTGTAAATGAGAATCCCAGCAGGGATGTGGCAGCGGAGTCCAACTTCCCAGCCCGGGCGCTGCTCAAGAAAACTGTGGCTAGGAAGTTAGTCCTGACTTCCTAAATTAACCAGCAGTGAGGGAATGTTTGGGGGAATGTGATGGGTTTAGGAGAAAACTACATTCATTAAGCCTGTAATCCCATCTGTGATTTTCAGGGGCTGGGGTGGGTGGGAAGAGGCACTGATTTGTTTTCAGGCAAGGTCTAATTAATTAGCCTTGGGCTAACTTCGAAGTAGTGATCCTTCCACCTCAGCCTCCCACCTCAGTGCTGGAATTACATGTATATGCCACCACAGCCCAGGTTCCATGGTTGATTTGTGAGATACATTTTAGGGCCTGGGATAATTTACTCATTTTCAGAAATTGACATTTACTTAGAAATTTAAAATGTTCCCAGTTGATCCAATTACTATGTCCCCATACCCATAAATCACTCCATCTGTGTATATTACCTTTGCTCTTGCTGGGTAAAGCTTCCTTGTTAGAGAATATCCTGATAGCTTATGGTTGACTCTTACTGTTAAGAAAACTTGGGCCAGGTGCCAGTGGCTCAGGCCTGTAATTCTAGCTACTCAGGAGGCTGAGATCTGAGGATCATGGTTTGGAGCCAGCCTGGGCAGGAAAGTCTCCTTGAGACTCTTTTATTTCCCATTAACCACTCAAAAACTGGAAGTGGTTCTGTGGCTCAAAGCAGTAGAGTACTAACCTTGGCCAAAAAAGCACTGGGACGACCCCCAGGTCCCGAGTTCAAGCCCCATGACTGACAAAATGAGATTCATATGCAGGTGTGCATGTAGGCTGGGATCCAGAAATGGTCTGTTGTTTTAGTTCTCTGAGAATGACTTTTGAGTTTTGCATTAGAAAACTTCCTATAATACTTAGGACATTTAAGATTTTTCTAAGGAGCTGATTTGGAAATGAGTAATCAGATTGTTTTCCCAGGTGCTTGATCTCTTCAAGCAACATTTTGAACTGGCGTACAACTTGGGTTGAACCACGATGTGCACTGGCTCAAACATGTTTTTACTTCTTGGCCGGAGTTGGTGTGCTTGTAATCTGAATGAGGGCTCTTCTTCCCCCAGGTGAAAGCTAGTATCGAAGCTCAGTCAGAAGCCCGAACCAGCGGCCTCCTGTGGGCTGGCTTAGCCCTCCTGTCTGTGCAGGGAGGGGCGTTGGCCTGGCTCACCTGGTGGGTGTACTCCTGGGATATCATGGAACCAGTTACATACTTCCTCACATTTGCAAATTCCATGGTCTTTTTTGCATACTTTATAACCACAAGACAGGTGAGTAGTTGCAAAAAGAGTAAGCAAAAAAATCTTTGTAAAGACAACCTTATCAAGTGAGAAACAGTAACCCTTTTTATTTACTGTTGGCTGGGTTTTCATGAAGTTGATATGGTTTTACTGTTTTTGTAGTACAAGGAAAGCACATGTAACCTAGATGGGTGAATCCATTGTGATAAGTGTGTCATATTTACGTTCTGTTCCTAAGTAACTTCTAAACTGCAAAAGTCAGGTGTCTCACACTGATAATCTTAGCTTCTCAGTAAGTGGAGACTTGAGAATCAGTTTGAAACCAGCCCTGGTAGCGAAACCCAAGAGATTCTTACCTCCAGTTAGCCAGCAAAAAACAAGTGGAGGCATGGCTCAAATGGTAAAGCATTAGCTTTGAGTAAAAAAGCCGAGTTTAAGGCCCTTAGTTCAAATGTCCCAGTACTAGCACATTAATAACACTGAATAACATACAAACCCCTGTAATTTTAGCTTTGGCTCATAGTTTTGCAAAAAAAAAAAAAAAAACTCCATTTTTTTCCTTTTTTATTACATGCAATTTTCCTTTCTCAGCTTGGTTGCTCTTTTAGAAAGAGCAGCTGATCTCAGAGATCAACGTGTGTCTGCTTCTTTCTCAGAGGCAGAATGTTCATTCAAGCCATGCTGGATTCTTTTCTTGCTTTAGAATTACACTTACACGTCCGCGAGGAGTAGGCAGTTTCTTCAGTTCTTCCACAAGAAATCACAACAGAGTCATTTCGACGTGGAGCAGTACAACAGGTTGAAAGAAGACCTGGAGAAGGTATCTTCCTGCAAGCACATCTTAGAGCTGGTTGTGTCTGGAGTCAGAGCTTGGTGTAGAGAGATAAGGCAATGGCTGGATCACCCAGAAAGCTTCATAGTTCCGTATGTTTTGGGATTATTAAGCAAAGTGGTTACAAACCTCATCATAGTTTCACAAACTGTTGTTACTCTTTTGTATTCTGGTGTCACCATAGCTTTCTTTTTTGGGGAAGAGAGGGAGGTTCTGGGTTTGTTTTTGGTAGTATTGGGGCTTAAACACAGGGTATCACACTTGCTAGGTGGGCACTCTACCTCTTAAACTACTCTACCAGCCCTTTTTGCCTTGCTTATTTTTGAGACAGATCAAAGCTTTATGCAAGCGGGGCTCATGCTTCCTTGTGAAGCTGGATGATGGACAGGTTCCTATGGTTTCAATGTGTACATAAGGTCTCAACCTGGGATAATAAGATGCATGCTTTCAATAGAAACCTGTGTCCAAGCAAATTAGAATGTGGAATTGTAGGAAGGAATTTACATGGCATTCCTCTCAGATGAGGAAATAGGTTCTTAGCGTCACTTAACCAGAAAACACTAGTAGTGAAGTAAGGGACCCGTAGAATGGACCCAAGAATTGTTAGCTTCAGGAGCCAGGAGTTTGGCCTAGTGGTTAAAGTGCTTGCCTAGCATGCACGAAGGCCCAGGTTCGATTCCTTGGTACCACATACATAGAAAAAAGCCGGAAGTGGTGCTGAGGCTCAAGTGGTAGAGCTCTACCCTTGAGAAAGTCCAAGGACAGTGCTCAGGCCCTGAGCTCAAGCCCAGGACTGGAAAAAAAAAAAAAAATTGTTAGCTTCAATACCAGTAAGTGGCTTTTAAGAAAAATCAGTAATTTTTAGGCAATTTTACTTCTGGCCTTTCAGTGCACTTTTAAGTGTTCAGGTACCTTCTCAGCATGGAACGTAACTTTTATTCTTGGGGTTCTTGTGAACATACAGAGTGCTACCAGGGTCTTGAAATTGTCAGCCTCTTATGTGCTGGGATTACAAGTATACATTACCATACTTTGCCTTTTTTTTAGCTTTGTTTTTTTTTTAATTAAAGAATTTATTAACGTTGATTTTTACATCAAATTTTAAGTTTAACAAACAAGTGTTCAAGGAGGGAATCTCTATTTACAATCACTGAGACTTAGTATTTAGAACTTAAATCAAAATTAGGCTCAGGTGCTTCCTTTTTTAAACACAATTTTGTTACAGAAATGAAGTAAATGGAGGTGAGTAGCTGGAGTGGTACAGCACCAGTCCTGGGGGAGGGGAGTCATATATTCCCTCCTTAAAATTAAAAATGTAATTGTTAACTAGGAAAACTATATTTATACTCTATAGATTCTCTTAAAGAATGCTACTTTCTGAGCCGGGAGTTTGGCCTAGTGGTAGAGTGCTTGCCTAGCATGCATGAAGACCTAGGTTAAATTCCTTGGTACCACATACATACAAAAAAGCCGGAAGTGGTGCTGAGGCTCAAGTGGTAGAGCTCTAGCCTTGAGAAAGTCCAAGGACAGTGCTCAGGCCCTGAGCTCAAGCCCAGGACTGGCAAAAAAAACACAAAAAAAACAACAAAAAAAAATGCTACTTTCAATCTGTGCTCTTTAATCAACTAGTTAGAAAAAAGGAGGCTGACAGGTTATGAAGAACATGAGTTATTCTAGGTGCTGGTGGCTCATACCTGTAATCCTAGGTACTCAGGAGGCTGAGATCTGAGGATCATGGTTCAAAGTCAGCCCGAGCAGGAAAGTTTGTGACTTTTTTTTTCTGTCAGTTGTAAGGCTTGAACTCAGGGCCTGGGCACTGTCCTTAACCCTGTTTGTGCTCAAAGTTAGTGCTCTACCAACCAAGCGACAATTCTACTTCATTTTTTTGAGTGGTTAGAGATAAGAGTCTCACAAGGACTTTTCTGCCCAGGCAGGCTTTGAACCGCTTCCTCAGATCTTGGCTCATGTGTAATCCCAGTTACTCAAGAGACCACCAGTGCCTGTCTTGTGAGACTCATCTCTAATTAACCACCAGAAAACTAGAAGAGGCCCTGGGGCTCAGAGTGGTAGAGTACTGGCCTTGAGCAAAGGAGCTCAGAGACAGTGCCCAGGGCCCTGGGTTCAAGCCCTATGACAAAAATAAAATAAGTGGGCTGAAGAACCATTGTGATGAAGTATTTTTTAATATAAGGATAGAGTGCTTGTTGGGGCCACAGTATTGTTAAAAGAAAAAAATAACCTTACAAAATTAATTTTGGCATTTTCTTGTTCTCTCAGATCACAATGCCTTTTCTTTTTCCCATGACAGGCTACAAAATCCCTGGAGCAGGTCCGCCACGCCCTCTATTGGAGAATTTACTGACTTCCTGGCCTTTATAAGCATCATAGGGTTTCTCCTGTATGTATTAATTTGTAACTTAGACATTTGGGGGTTTCATAGTTAATAAATCTACAGAAAGCAGAAGTCTTCTGAGAAGTTCTCATGCGAGGTTTGCCTGACTTCCATGTCACACAGGGCTGGTAGGCTTCCTTAAAAGGAGCACCTGCTGGTTAGACTTCCGCCCAGTAGGTCCCTGACCGAAGACCATGCCCAGAAGTGGTTTGGAATAATCTTTTGTTAACTTAAAGAATGTAATTGTATTGATGGTTCCTGATGCTGACGGGTTTTTAAGAATCACCATGTAGCCAGGCATGGTGGCTCACACTTGTAATCCTAGCTACTCAGGAGGCTGAGATCTGAGGATCACGGTTCAAAGCCAGCCTGGGCAGAAAAGTCTCCATCAGACTCTTATTTCCAATTAACTACTCAAAAACTGGAAATGGTGCTGTGGTTCAAGTGGCAGAAAAATATCCTTGAGCACAAAGAGACAGACAATGCCCAGGTCCTGAGTTCAAGCCCCCACAACTGACACACAAGTCATATAATTATTAGTGTATGAAACAGTAAAACCAAGAAAAACAAGTCCACTATAAATACGAGCAAGAATATGAATTACAAAATTTATAAAACACTTAATTTCCAATAAAACACTAATTTACAATATGAATTTATAAAACATGATTTCTCAATATTTTAAAAGTATCATTCTTAGGTTTTGAAACTAAATTCTATTAAAATTGGAAATTAGATCAGGCATATATTTACCATTTGTTTGCAGGTCTAAAAAACAACCTTTAGGTGATTATAGATAGGTATGTACAGTATTTCCTGAGGATTTTGTTTCAAACTCTTTTGCTATACCCATAAACTTTTTTTTTAAAGGCACTTCTCTGCTAGGCATTAAACCCCGACCAGGAAACATTTTAAATCGCTGTACCATATGCGATTGAACCTAGTTACAGGCATAAAAGGCACTGGTGGACATAGGTAAGACCAAACAGCCCCTACTTCCTAGCTTTTGGGCAAGAAATGAAGCTTCTTGGTCAGCATGGAGGCAAAGCATGGCACCTGCTTCTTGCCGATGGCACTGAGGTCCTTGCAGAAATCCACTCGGCGCTGGGACACCTTCCTGTTCACCAGGGTGAGGAGCTCGGTGAACTCCAGGGAGGAGCCGTATCTCCCCAGCATCTCACACAAATCCTGGATGTACCAGGAGCCATTCACAGTTTCTCGGTGAGAGTAGTACCCTAGAAGAGGAGGAGGAGAGAGAGGCAAGCTAGCTTTCTTTCAGTTCCTATTGATGGAAGGACACCATTATAATGCATGTCTTTACAGAAGTGGAAATTCTCTAAGATCCCTGGGAGACAATTATGTTTCCATGAAGGAAATTATTATTTTGTTTTGCCAGTCCTGGGCTTGAGCTCAGGGCCTAAGCACTGTCCTTGGGTTTTCTCAAGGTTAAAACCCTACAACCTACCACTTGAACCACAGCACCATTTCCGGCTTTTTTTTTTCTATGTACACGAGGAATGGAACTCGGGTATTTGTGCATGCTAGGCAAGCATACTACCACTAGGCCACGCTCCCAGCCCCAATTTTCCTCTATCTGAGAATTCTGAAGATGGGAATTTTCAGTGATTTTAACACTTCTCAGCAAGGCTTCCCATGTCACCAGGAATTGAGAGTAGGGGTAGTATTTAAAATACCACTACTTAGTCAAAACAATTTGCACAGATTTATACCTATCTTAGGGCTTAAACTCAGGGCCTGGGCACTGTCCCTGAGCGTTAGTTATGTTCTACCACTTGAGCCACAACTCCACTTCTGGTTTTTTAAGTGTTAACTAGAGGTATGTCTCATACATAGGCTTTCCTGCTCAGGCTGGCTTTGAACCATGATCTTCAGATCTCAACCTCCTGGGTAGCTAGAATTGCAGGTGTGAGCCACTGGCACCTGGCTTCCCCTCCCTCCCATACTTTGATCTCTGTGCCATGTGATCAAAGAAAGCTCTTCTATATCTGACTTCATTGTGATAAGAGTGATTCAGTCTCAAAACACCTGGGGCCAACTCATGCGCACACGCATTCGGGGGCTTGACTGCAGGAAGCACTCACCTTCAGCAACAGAGTAGCACATGAGGAAGTCGGCCCCCGCTGGCAGCGTGTACACGGAGGCCGCATCCACCTCTGTCACATTGTTGTCTGGCTGGTCTGAGCCATGGTCTACCAGATCCAAAGGAATGACAGGTACATCGTGCTGGTTTCCCCGGCATGCCTACGAAAGGGGGGAAAGTGCTTTGCCTGCTGCTTTCTTCCCACTGCGTAATGAATGTGGAATTCAGCGTAACTCCTATCAGTAGGAGAGGAGGAGACTAAAAGGCTGCAGACATGCACACAGGGAGACCATGTGAAGGCCGAAGGGCAAGGCAGCCTGGGAAGCCATGGAGAGGACTCACAGGATGCAGACAGCAAAGTCCTGACTTACACTTGGCATTCTTTTCAGGCTACTTTTAACTTGGGTAGTAACTCATCTACTGCTGTGACCCATAGGACCAACCATTTTCTGATTACTTCCCAATTTATTTTTCAAGCCCAGGACACTTATCTTAGGTTCTAGAAATCTTCCTATGCACAGAACAGACACCCCATGCACTTGCTCAAACCAGAAATCTTACCTTTTCTTATAGCTGCCCCCCCATGCCCACACTTTACCAGTTTTAGGGTAGAATGTGCTACCATTTCATACCCTCCAGGCTACTCAAAGAAGTATATCATTGCAGCACTAAAAATCACTTTTGTTTAAAATCCCTGTGGAAGTGAGGAAAAGCAAAGGAAGGGGTGACATTGTCCAAAAAGAATTGTACCAATTTACTTGATTTATGGAATCATACTCCTCTGTGCAACTCCTTAATAATGAAAAATTAAGGAAAAACTACTGAGATGCCAAATATCAACAAGCATATCCCTAATATACTTAGAAGGATACTTTAGGCAATTGGGCAGGCCGCTGTCTAGGTTTTAGAGGCATGGGAGAGTGGCGGGGAAGGCCCAGGCCTACATTATTTCCAGACCTCAAGTGGACCTGACCAAGCTCAGCTAGACAGCAGCACCTGAGTTCGTTCTTGTCATTGCAAATGTCAATCCAGATGCTGCAGTTCTGAGTGGAGAGCAAGAATGATCACTCATAGCTGAAAATGCAACTCTGACTGGCCAGGGTTCACAAAGGGCTTTTCTAATTGCTGGAGAAAGTTATTGTGGAAATAGACTCTGGAGCTTTATTGTCACAAGTACCAAAACATGGGTTTTGATAATTATGATCAGTCTTACCTGAATGATAAATATCTTGGGTTTTCCAACCAAGCTCTGACATTTGTCTCCTTTGAACAAGCCAGTTAGCGTCTGAATCTCAATCTTGGCGTCATAAGCATAAACATGACTGCCTTCACCATGGCTCAGGAACACACACAAAAAGCAGTCGGCATCGGCGTGGCTTGAGGTTGATACTGGCAGACCCCCCGAATGTGCACAGAAATGAAAACAGATGCTTTTTATCTACAGAGAAATTCACTGTTACTCTTCAATAGATGCAAAACTCTGCAATGATTACAGCTTTTTAAAATCTTATACCAAACTCTCGGATCTTTAAAAACGTGAATCATTAAAGCTCAAAGTGCCACTTTTGAGCAAAGAGCCAAACAAGAACACAAGGCCCTGAGTTCAAGCCCCAATGCTAGAACATGCATAGACAAACACAAAAAAGATTCAAGTAAGCTAAACTAAAGTGTCCCTGAATGTCCTTGAAGCAGAATGGAAAGACCCAGATCCTGCTCCTCAACCACTCCCAACAAAGACTGTGCCTCTATGTCTGCATATCCAGAGGTTCAGAGTGCCAAGGAAAGACTTGGCTCCAAAGCTCTGAACAAAGTTCAAAGTAGTGATAGATAATAGTCCATTTACAACGAATGTGAAAACCCACAGCATACAGCATTGATAAAGTTAGCAGAATGCCTCCTACAAAATTATGTGGTAAAAATTAAAATACATGCAAATACACACATGAATACACAGTAATAGGTATGTATATGTATGTGTGTAACACACAAATCAATACTAATTTGAAGCCAGTGGAAACGGGGTGAGGGTAATAAGAGGGGTAAGAAAGGAATCCACTTAAAAATGAGCCTAACAAAAAGAAAAAAAAAAAACAAAAAAAACAAGCCTAACAAACAGAGCAACAACATACACCTATAGTCCCAGCACTCTGAAGGCAGAGGCAGGATATGAACTTAGCCAGACTTTACTATAGGCAAAACCAAATGTAGAGGGGCCGGGAGTTTGGCCTGGTGGTAGAGTGCTTGCCTAGCATGCACAAAGGCCTGGGTTCGATTCCTCGGTACCACATACATAGAAAAAAGCCAGAATGGTGCTGAGGCTCAAGTGGTAGAGCTCTAGCCTTGAGAAAGTCCAAGGACGATGCTCAGGCCCTGAGCTCAAGCCCAGGACTGGCAAAAAACAAAACAAATGTAGAGGTTATTTCACTACTAAAGTAGTAAAATAGACTAAAACTAGTGGCATGGTAAATACAAACTTCGGAGACATATACTTTGGGTAACAAATAGACAGGACCAGGACCTGCAAAATGGAGCTTAGACACGTTGGTTCTGCCATACAATGAACATTCTGTGCCTGTCTTTATGGATACTACAAAGTATTCAATCCCATCAGAGCAAGATGAACTATCTAATTGAAAAACTACTTACCCTCGTGAATTCTGAGCAGAAGTTCTTCTGCTTTAAGATCATTAAAGCATTTCACTTCAAATCCTAGATCTGACAACCTGGTGATGATACATTAAATTAAATACTACCTTATGACTTTTTCTAAGTTATAAGCCTTTCTTTTCTGGAAGCTACACACATTTATGTCATATAAGTCATGGAAGAATCATCTGCAGTAGAATTTAACCCTAATGAGAGCAACTTTAACGCACAATCTTGCATCCACTATGCAAATATATTAGTAACAATGCAAATCCTACTCCTGTTGAACAGACAGGGTAGGGAAGCTAGTTCAGGCAAGTTGTTCAGTGAGGCCACGTTTTGAGTTTTGAGTTTTGAGTTTTGAGCTTGTGGGGCTGGGCACTCACATTTCTACACCCCCTCAATGTATGCAGAGTTTTACAGTGTAGGTGTGTGGGGGCCCTTGATCTATCACCAGTAGTGCTGCCAAGTTTGGATCAGTTTGTGTGTCTGTCATCGTCCACGTGCAGAAGCAAGCACTACCTGCGAATGAGGTTGTCCCTGTCTGCACTGGTACCCCTCCGGTCTGGCAGAGTTAAGTGCCAGAAGAATCTCTCATGATTGAAGATCAGGGCAATTCCTCTCCTCTTATGGTTCATCTTGTATTTTTCTTCTGGATCAAACATTTCCCTAGGGAGCAAAGGTTTAAAAAACAATTGTTAAGTTACATTTAACGAGCCTCTCCAAACTCAAGGTCAATGTACGGCTGAGGTCTGTGGCTTTCTCCAGGTTGAAGCGGGCATGCAGGCTGGGCAGGGCAGGTAAGGGACCCAGTAAATATGGCATATCCCTCGCATGAGCCCATCACTGGGCTTTTTCCCCCTTCTCCTCGGGATCCAGTGGCCAAGATGGATAGCCAGGCATGGTGCAAGCCCCACAGCACTAGGCTGGGTTCTTCTAATTATTAAAACTTCATTCCAGGTCTAGATAACCAGGGGCAGCAACTAAGTGATCTAGAAATCAATTCCCCAAGTGCTGAAACTTGACAAACTGCTCTCTTTTCAAGTTCCCATTCTTTCTGGAGTTCTACATGTTCCAGAGCAGCAAAGGACCTTTATTAGACAGCAATACAATTTACCTTTTGTACAAGGCATCTGTTTCTGTCATGTTTTGCTCTTCACCTATTTAAAAAAAAAAAAAAAAGGTTAGTTGACTTTGTGACTTAAAAGCAGTAAAATTCAGGGGCCCGGAGTCTGGCCTAGTGCTAGAGTGCTTGCCTCACATGCACAAATACCCAGGTTTGATTTCTTGGTAACACATACTTAGAAAAAGCCAGAAGTGGTGCTGTGGCTCAAGTATTAGAGCTCTAGCCTTGAGAAAGCCCAAGGACAGTGATCAGGCCCTGAGTTCAAGCCCAAGACAGGCAAAAAAAAAAGTCAGCCAAGAGCTGCCTCCCCATTCCTTTCTCTGTAGGACCCTTGGAAATGGAAGCTGCTCAAGAACCAATGAGTGAAAGCTCAGTGCTTCCCACAAACACATGCTACATGGAAATGGAGAAAATACTCTACCAACACAGCCACTGCAAAACATGCCTGTCACTATGGAGTGGGGAGGAAACAAGTAATTGCTTTGCTATGCAGAAACTGAGTCACATCTCGGGGAATGGATCCAAGTTGTGGTTAACAGCTGGGGTTTACACACAAGAGAATTCTGGGTGAAGGAAAGGAAGAGCAAGTCTTGCAAAAGGCTCAGAATTTGGATTTCCTGACACAATGGAACCCCAGTGCCCTGTTAAGGCTTTGCTTGAGGCCTTCCCACCTTTTGCTTTGCAAATGAAAAGCAAGTTTTCGAGTAAACCAGTTAAAGCAGGCTCAGAACTGTTTTCTGCCCATGCCCTTGTTACCACAATCCCATTGTACCAATATTCTTCCCCTCCCCATGGTGGTTTGGTTTATTTAGGTGGGCCTGATAATTACCTAAGTGTATGCATGAAGTGGTTCTTGAGATGTGTTATAATTCAACCTCATGTCAACCCTCTTCTGGTTGGCTGGTTCTGGAGAGGGACTTAAATGTCAAAGCTTGGGCCACTGGCAAGGTGGTCACTGTTTCCAACCTACCAACCTTCTGGTAGCCATAGCCCTTGAAGAGCCTCAAGGCCTCTCTATTCCCCACAGGCAGGCCAGGCTTCACTCCCTGTCCCACCCCCCCACAGCCAACATGGGCTGCCACATTCAAGAACAGTTCAGATCTCCCTCCTTATCTGGTATCCAATTATAAAGACACTGGAGTAACCTCTTACTAAGCAAGAGAGCCGAGTCAGAAAGAAAAGCATCACCTCTGATTTCCTCCCCCACTACACTTCCCCCCCACCAGGCCCTCCAGGGAGGCTGGAAAGTGGGTCTAGTGCCAGGCCTGGCAGTTCACCTCCAGCATTGTGCACCCATTCACCACTCAAAGTGTCCTGAGAGATGCTGTGCCAAATACCCCATCACTAAGGAACTCTGGGACCCCGGGGCAAAGGCTGTGAAGGTGTACCCCTTCACTGGGTCTTCAAAGCTGTGTTGGAGGAAATCTGAAGGACTTTCTAGTTAAGGTGGTTTAAGATGGGAATTCAATTATCTTGAATTTTCTTTAGTCAAGAACTATGGATTTCATTTTAAATAGCTGCTCTAGAAAACTCTGGGTTTTTTAATTTTTAAAAAACTGCCACTGGAATTTTACCTCATGATTTTATTACATATACTTTTAAAATAAATCACATTTTTTTCTAAAAAATAATTGTCACTGGGGTGGGAATGTGGCTTGGTGGCAGAGCATTTGTCTAGCATGCATTCATTTCCTCAGTCCCACATAAATAGAAAGGGCTGAGAGTGGCAGTTGGGGCTCAAGCAAAAGAAGCTCAAAGACAGTGTCCAGGGGCTGAATTCAAGCCCCAGAACTGGAAAAAAAAATTACCACTAAGTAGATGAGGTTTCAATTCAACATGTCAGCTTTATGTTCTCAGCTTGCTCACTCAAGGTTTTGTCTACCACATGAGCTATACCTCCAGTCTAGGATTTTTGATGGTTAAGTGAAAATTAGGATGCCTGGACATTTCTGCCTGCACTGGACTCAAACTATGACCCTCTAGATCTGAGAGGTTCCTGAGTTGAGGCTTATAGGCATGAGTTCAGTTAAGGGTGTGTGTATATGTGGCTTGTGGCAGATAAGAGTTCCATAGACTTTCTTGCTTAGGCTGGTTCTGAATCATAATCCTCAGATCAGACTCCTAATAGCAAGGATTACAGGCATGAGCCACTGGAACCAAACTTCCTTTTGTTATGAATGCTGTAGACACAGAAAGTACTCTGGAAACCGTGGTTCTAATCCAGTCGGCTCCTCCCTATAATATAGAATTGCACCCTGCATCTGTAGCAGTAGTTTATGGCTGGGTGCAGAGGCCATGCCAGGGAACTAAATAGACACAGAAAGCCATGGAGACAGATCTCTGGGCCAAAGTTCCAATAGGTCTCTGGGTTTGATCAGTTTACCCAGTCTGCAGAAAAAGAATGCATCGCACTTACTGCCATGACCACCCTAAGGTGGTCAAAACCCCAAACCTAAAACTGTAAACAGCTTTGGGGATATGCAGAGATTAGTTTGGAGGGGAGCCAGTTCTCACTACCTAGGCCAGGCTGGCCTCAAACTTGACCCCCTCCCATCTCTACGACCTGAGCAGCTGGGGTGACAGGCATAGCCACAACACAGGGAAATAGAACTGTATTGAGGTTTACAAATTTCTTCTGTAATGTATCAAAACATGATTTTTTTTTAAAATCATGGCTTGGTCCCCCCCTCTTCCTTTGGTGATCGTCCTGAGGCTTGAACTTGGTAGGGCCCTCCCTTAGATCAGGGGTAGAACTTTTTTTTTTGGTGGTGGTTAACTTGAGGTAGTCTCTTGGACTTTTTTTTTTTTGTCCAGGTTGGCTTTGAACTATGATTCTCAAATCTCAGCCTGCTGAGTAGCTATGAGCACAGGATGGGCACCTTGGATTTTTTTTTTTTTTTTAAAGACATGGGATCACTGTTACTTAGGCTGGCCTGGAAATCAACATCTCCTAGTCATTACTCTCAGGGATTGGGAGTACAGACAGGAACCAGCACATCTGGCTTAAATCTGATTCTTGGTCTCCTACCTTTCTGTCTCACTGGATTACCAATTCTATCTTCTCGGTCTTTAATAAAAGTTTTTTGTTTAGGGGCTGGGAGTTTGGCCTAGTGGTAGAGTGCCTGCCTAGCATGCACGAAGACCCGGGTTCAATTCCTCAGTACCATATATATAGAAAAAAGCCAGAAGTGGTGCTGGGGCTCAAGTGGTAGAGCTCTAGCTTTGGGAAGTCCAAGGACAGTGCTCAGGCCCTGAGCTCAAGCCCAGGACTGGCAATCTCTCAGAAAATGCTACAGCTACCACTTTAGCTACTTTATTGCCCAGTGGCAGTTCCACCGCCCAGGGTGGCGATGGAGCCACCTGTGGATTACCAAGTCCCGGGGCAGCCCTGCCTCTTTCCCACACGGCCCACAGCCCCAGTCCCTGTCCGTTCAGCCTCTCTACAGAAGAAGCCCCTTCGAGCCTGGCACACGCGCCGGGGGAGGCCGCCTGCTGGCGCTGCGGAGGGAAGACCCCGGTCCTGGGGTCCGGCAAGCCCACTCCTCCCAGCCACCGCGCCTTTCCGAGGCGTCTGAAATGGAGGCCCCCGGCTGTGGGCTTGAAGCTGCTCAAGTATGCCCGGCGGGGGACGGGCTCCCTCCCGGCCCAGCAGAATGACGAGGCGGGCCCGGCCTCGGGCTCCCGCCGCCCGCGGGCCGCCCTCGCGCCCTCCGCCGCCGAGAACCACGGGCCGCCTTCACCCCGCACTCGCGGGGCCGAGCGCCCAGTCCCGAGCGGCCTTTAAAGTTTAAATGACTCGGCCGCGGGAGGACAAAGGCGGCGGGGGCCCCGCCCGGCCCGCCGCCGCCGCCGCCGCCGCCGCCGCCGCGGCGGCCCCGGGCTTCCGCCCCCCGCCCCGGGACGCTTCCGTCCAAGACCCGCAAACTTGTGGGGCGTCCTTGGAGCCGGGGACGCCCGCCCCGGAGCCCCTCTTCGCGCGCACTGTGTCCCCTGTAGACGGGAGCACGCGCCCCAACCTGCCCGCCCGGCGCCCTCTCCTACCTGTGGGGCGAGGGCCGGGTGACCCCGCGCCGGGCTGGGTCATGGAAATTGCCCCGCCGCCCCGGACGCCCGCAACGCTCGCCGAAGCCGCGGCAAACCAGGGTCCAGCACAGGCCCGGCTGCTTCCTCGACGGCCTTCCTCCCGCGAGGCCCCGCCCCGGCCACGCCCACTGGGTACGCCCATCTGCAGCCCGGCCACGCCCCACTGGACACGCCCATCTGCAGCCCCGCCCCGCGCCTCTCTCTGCCTGCCAGTGCCCGGTGCCTGGAGCCCTGTGGGAAGCCCCGGTTGCCACCCCGAGGACTCACGCAGGCTCTGGGTTCAGGCCTTGGGGACCGAGCGCGGGCATCTTCAGGGCACTGCCTGGAGGTCCCCGCAGCTCTGCCTCTATCTGGGAGTTGCTTTCCTGCTTTCTTCCCTACAGAGCCGGCTTCTAAACAGAGCTTGCAGTGACATTGAAAAAATAGATGTTTTTGTCTCTACCGAGGCCTTGGGCAGAAAGTCAATTCTTGGATTTTCAAATCTGGCTTGCCAAAGTATTGCTAATTGGGGAATATAGGGGAAAATCGACGAACTGGCTTTACTTTAGGCAGAGCCTGCGTTCTCTCTCACCTATTAACGCCCCGCATTTAATAATAATAAATGCTGCCATGGAATAGCTCAGTGTTGAGTGTAATTTTTAGCTTCTTTGGTTGGCTACCCTCACATTTGTTTCAATGGGCAATTCCTTCAGATTAGATGAAAAAGTCACCTTTTTTCCCTAATTCCTCTGGATCTTGTCACTGAAAAAGTAAATACCACCACCTGGTGTTGGTGGCGCATGCCTTATATCCTAGTTACTAAGGAGGCTGACATCTGGAGGATCCTCTATAGAAACCAGCTGGTGTGGTAAAGGCCCTGAGACTTTTATTTCCAAAATAACCAGCAAAAAGCTGGGCTGGAAGTACGGCAGAAATGGTAGAATGCCAGCTGCCCAAGCAAGTACACAGTTGAAATGATCAGGAAAAAATGAATATAAAAACAATCACAAACAAGTGCTGAGAGTTAGCAGCTCTTATTAGCCACTGTTACTTGCTCCTTGTGCAACCAGATCCTGGGTACTCAAAAACCTATGAAAGGGTTGTACTAGGATTTAATCCTGCAGCATGAAGAGTGGGACATGGAATGACCAGTGGTAGGTGAGGGGGAAATTGCTTTTCCTTTTTATGGTTGGTCCTGGGGCTTGAACTCAGGGCCTGGGCACTATATCTGAGCTTTTCTGCTCAAGGCTACACTCTACCACATTGAACTACAGATTCACTTTTGGTTTTCTGGTGGTTAATTGGAGATAAGGGTCTCATGGACTTTTGTGTCCAGGCTAGCTTTGAACCAAGATTCTCGGATCTCAGCACTTCAGAGTAGCTAGGATTACAGATGTGAGCCACCAGCATCTGCCTCAGAGAGTTGCTATTATAGACAAAAAGGACAAGCTCAGGAATAGTGCCACACACTGTCTGCCAGCCACATAGTCCTGCTGGTCTGTTCAGTATGGACCTCCTCTTCTGTTTGAAAGGTGCCATTTCTAATAACATTAAAATAAATACAAGGGATATTCAAGTATAAGGGAGATCAGGCTGTGTCCTGCTCTTACATCAGACTAAATACAATCTGCATTCTTCAGATTCTCATTGCCCTGACTGATTCTACTTTATGAAACAGCAGTTGGCTGTTTCTTGGTGTGTACGTGTTGGTAACTTGGCTTGAAACCAGAGCCTCTTGCTCAGCTATTCTACCATTTGAATCCTGCCTTCAGTCCAACATTTGGACTGTTAACTGGAGATGAGAGTCTTAAAAACTTTTCTGCTTGGGCTGGCCTCGAATCTTGACCCTCCAGATCTCAGCCTTCTCTGTAGCTAGGATCACAGGCTTGCAGTTTTCACTGTTTTGAGTGTGAATGCTTAGGCACAATGACTTGGCATTTTGCTTGTGCAAATGACCACAACCTATCTAGCAGGTGCAGATCACTGATAACTTGTTTCTGTAAAATCAAAGATTACCTATTAACTTATCAAACCAAGTCATTTGACCATATCAAATTCATATCAGGTCCGGGGACTTAGAACATACCAGATTCACTTAGCAGAATCATATAAAGACTAATGGAAAATGACTTACACTGAAAGCACTCACCTCCCCCCCAACACCCATAGCCATATCTTAGAACTGTCCTTTCTGCCCACTCTGCTGATTCATCTCCCCTCCCAGTCCCCCTGAGCAAATGCACCCAGCAGTCTAGAAAGAGAGACTGAGACCAAGGTCTGACACCTGGAGGATACAGCTGTTGTTGAAACTTTGAAACTCTTCAGTGAAAATAACCTTGCTCACCCACCCTGCTCCACCTGCACCTAGTTTATTTTTTCTACCTAATATTAAGAACCCCAGTTGTAAGGGGGTGCACCATTTCCCCTTCAGGAGGGCTGAAGGAGACTTGGCTGCCTTCCCCAGGCCTGTTGGGTTGTTTGCCCTTTCTGCTTTTTCTTTTCTTACATGCACAGATGCCAGGCTCCCAACTCTGACATCCACCTGTTTGAGGCAATTCACTGTCATCACCATCCACCCAAATCCAGTAGACCTGGAAGTGCCCGTATCCTCAGTCAGCTGAGACTGACCACCTCTGCATTTCCGCATCACTAGCCCTTGCAGCTGGGAGGGGTTCCTTACCTCAACACGTAGTCATCTGCAGGGCCTCTTGGCATCCTATCAGCAATCTGCTCTCGCCTACAAGGCTTCTGAACTCTACAGCCACTTTAATCCTTTCTTAGTCTAACCTGTGATTGAGATTTAATATTAGTAATTACAATTGGAATAGAAGAGCTCTACTGACCAAGCAAAATCAGCAGTGCTTGACAAATGAATGCCAACCAAATTGATGTAGCATGTGACCTTCATTCTGTCTGATTTTGAAATTGTGGAAAGACACAGCTCATCTGTTTTTTTTTTAAATGCCAGTTTTTTTGGGGGGGGGGCTTGAACTCAGGGCCTAGACACTGTCCCTGAGCGTTTTTGCTCAAAGTAAGAACTCCCACACTCCCCTTCTAAGTTTTTGATGGTTCAGAGTTCAGACTTTCCTGCCTCAATGGACTTTAAACTGTGATCTGCACTTTTTTCATTTCTGTTTTGCCAGTCCTGGGGCTTGAACTCAGGGCCTAGGCACTGTCCCTGAGCTTCTTTTGCTCAAGGCTAGCATTCTACCACTGGAGCCACAATGCTACTTCGGCCTTTCTCTGTTTATGAACCCAGGGCTTCTGCATGCTAGGCAAGCCCTTTACCGTGAAGCCACATTCCCAGCCCAGATGCCTAGATCTTAATATTCTGAGTAGCTAAGATTACAGGCACAAACCATCAGCATCTATTTTTGTGCTTGTGCTGGTGCCTGAACTCAAGGCCTATATCTCTTAGCCTTTGTGCACACAACCAGTGATCTACCACTTGAGCTATATCTCCAGTTCAAGTTTTTTGGTGGTTAATTGGTGATAAGAGTCACAGATTTAGCTGCCTTGCTTTGTACCAAGATCCTCAGATCTGCCTCCAGAGTAGCTAGGATTATAGGCATGAGCCATGGCACTAGTCTATTTTTGATAAGCTTGCTTACAATATTACTTGTGAGAAAAAAATAAAATCTACCTTGATATTTTGTCCTACATGTGTTCATGTTTTAAAAGAAGGGTTTTAATTCAAATGAAGCCATTTACTGTTCATTTCCTGATGTGCACAAACTATTTCAAAAGCCACATGGCCATGCAGTAGTTATCATTACTAGAAAAAGTCTATGCTTCCCTGAGCATGCGGTTGTCAGTTATCTAAAGTAGCAGCACAAACCATCTCCTTCCCCTTTAAGACTCCCAGCTGTCAGGTTTCCCCAGTCATTCTTTCCAATGCTAAAAGAAACCAGAGTATGTTAAAAATGCCCCTTCTGGATGGTCTGCCATCTGTGGTTTTGTTCATTTATTGGCTGCTCATTGCCCTATGTACAGGGCACTTCTGGAACAGCCTGGGGCTTGTTCTAACAACTTCGTTTGTAATTTGGACAGTCTATGGAGTACTCCCTTCCATGGCAGTTGCAAAGCACCATGGCAAGTGCTTGCCCTGTGGAAGGCATACATATGGTGGCTATTTGCTTTAGTGCTATTTGTTTTATTATCTCCTCACGGCAGCTTAGTGAAAGCAGCCCCACTTTCACTTTGGTTTCCTCATTACTAGTCTCTGGTCAGGTAGAAGGTGTTTATGTTTAGTAAATATTTAGCCACAGAGTGAATTTCAGCATTTCACCATTTGTACTCTGGACCCCATTCAGCCAAAGCGAGTTGTCTCACTACCCAGGCTTCCTGTTCTTATGTCTAACTTTCCAGGTCTTCTCCCGAGTCCTAAAAATTCTTTCTGGTTAAGAGGAAAAGACTCATTGGCTGACGTTCCATTAACCTGAAAGGAGGGGTGTGAATTACTTTGTTCTCTCAAGTAAAATATTTTATTACTTTATTTTGGATTTTTTGAGATGGGGTTTTGCTACAGTCCAGGCTACCCTCAAGGTCCTCCTTCCCCCTTCCACCTGAGCATAAACTACTAAAACAGTGCATTACCTTTGTAGTTTGGGAGACACGGTCTTATCATGTAGCTCAGGCTGGTCTTATGACCTTACTGCCCCAACCTTCTCAAGACTGAGATTATGTATTCTAATGTAACATTTTGTAACACATCCTGTTCCTCAGATAAAAAGGTCTGCAGCTCACTTGCAGGTTTAGGAGGCTGTGTTAAGGTGGCATTGATGCACAGGAGTGGGTTGCAGAGGAAGCTCCTCACTCCATGGAAACCATGAAGCAAAAGGACAGGTTAGGGTCTCCATATCTCCAAGATCATGCCATGACTTTCCCACTAGGCCCACGACCTCGTGGTTGTCTCCCAATTAACACAAGGGTCCAGGCCTGCCACATGTGAGCCACCTGAGGAAAGGGTAATCAAGATCCAAACCACAGCAGTACTCACTGCAGAATTACAGATGTTGGACTTATAAAGCATCCAAGGTGAGCAGGTGAGTGCTTGGGACTGGGAAACAGGCTGGTGGGGTCCTAAATTCTTGCTGGAGATATTGGTCAAGTAATAGAATTTAACCTGACCAGTTTCATATTCTGTTCTGTAAAATGTGGATGAAAGGTCCTTCAGTTTTTGAAACAATAAATTTCAAGCTCCTAGCAAATATCTGGCTTTTAGTACAATCACTAGTTTTAGCTAATGAAGACTACAAAAGACTACTTCTCAAATGGTCTCTGAAGGCTGGGAGCAGTGACTCACACCTGTAATCCTAGTTATTCAGGAGGCTGAGATGTGAGGATCACGGTTCAAAGCCAGTCCGGGCACTAAGGTCTATGAGACTCTTATCTCCAATTAATTAATCACCAGAAAACTGGAAGTGGCTCAAGGGGTAGGGTGGCAGCTTTTAGCTGAAGAGTTCAGGGACAGCGCCCAGGCCCAGAGTTCAAGTCCCACAACCAGAAAAAAAAAAAGGTCTCTGAGGCTCCAGTTCAGATAATACCTACCAAGAACCCACATTCTTGGATCCACCCAAGGCCACCTGGGAGCTCTGGGATGGTCCGGCAATGTCTGAACAAGCATTCTGTTGCTTGTATATTCGAAAACCATCTGCACTGGTGCGCTACCAAGTGTTTGCTCCTCTCTCCTATCCCTGCACTCCCTAAACAGAGTGGCTTAGTTCTTCCTGTACCTGCATAGTCACTAACATTCAAGATCTTGTTACTTATCTTGGAAATGAGAATAGCTGATAAAACTTAGTTCAGAAATGATTACCAAAGTTAATTTTGGCCAGTTTTCAGTGGTGACTCCGTTTTATAATGCCTTTTTCTTATTAGGAATTGTAAAGATATTAAATTTCTGTGATTCTGACGTTACATAAGACAATGTATGTTCTGGTTTGGATCTGTAACATTCTCCAGACTGATGCTCAAGTCATAGTGTGCCAGCTGGTGGTGCTACAGAGAGGTAACTGGACTAATCTCAACGAGTTAATCATTGACAAAGTCATAACTGAATAGCCTGGTAGTGGTAAAAACTACGGAGTGTGTGACTTCGTTACAGGAAAGATGCCTTATCTGGGTCTGCTGTTTCCTGTCGGCCATGAGTGAGTCCTGCCCCACCACTGACTCAGAATCAATGGATGGAACCAAGTGACTATAGACTGAAACTACTAACACATCAGCCAACTAAAACCCTTCCACTCTGCAGTGAAACAACATAGAACTATATGTAACTAACGCAGAGAAAATGTCAGCTCCTTTGAGGCCTAAGGTACATTCAAAATGTCATACTAAGTAAGTGATACCTCCTAAGTGAAGATTTTTCCTGTATTTTCAAATAAGGTAACACTGAACAGACACGATGAAGCTTTTATACTGGATCTCACTTGCTTTTGTTAGTATGGTTATGAAGACTGATTTCTATATGCTCCTCTACCTGTCTCTGAGCTTGGTAAAGAAGCAGGGAGGCGGCAATGCTGGAGACACCTGGGAGGCCTGGGGCGTCCTCATCACCACACTTTTTGCTTTGCGGTTTTGCACGTGGTTTTTTAAGGTCTATCAGGGATGACACCAGGAAGGTAAGGCAGCTTGTACTGACAGTGGAAACATCAGTTCTTTGGCAAAGGTTAAATTCTTCCATCCTCATGTGTCACAGCTGGCAGACCTTTCTCACAGATCAGTTTTTTCTTCATAGCGACACCTACATGCGGCACGCTGGCTGTCCAGGTATGGTTTACAGCCTAAATGGATAACACTGTCGAACAAGAGCTCCACCGTTGTCTCACATGCTGCGAAGGAAGAAGGAGGACTGTCACTACCGGTGACTCTGCACATCTCTCCTCGCCTACTTGCTACAGCCCCAGCTCACAGCCCCCTTGAAAGCCACTGGCGGCACACACGGCTGACTTCTACCTTAAGGTTCTTGTTCCTGCGACTTCTTTTTTATTTACACTTAACTGTTCAAACCAACTATATTTTGTTGTTATTTTGGTTCTAGATGAGTAAGTCTTTATTAAAACACAGATGAATTTACCAGTGAGAACTTGCCTTTTACCTGAGAAAGAAGGCATCTGGTCACTTTGTGGTAAGATGTTTTGGAGTTTTGGGGGGAATAGTGGTGCTGGGGGGCCTTGGCCTTGTGCATGCTAAGCACATGGCGTACAGTAAGTTATGCCCTCAACTCTGGGAAGATACTTTCTGGGCAGAAGAAAGCACACATAAAAACAGCACCTCCGAAGCTGGGTTCACACCTGGTACGCCAGTAACTCAGGAAGCTGAGATCTGAGGATCAAGGTTTGAAGCTAGCCAGGGAAGCAAAGTCCAGTGAGACTCTAAAATTCCTGATCAGCCATCCAAACGCTGGTCGTGGAGGTATGGCTCAAGTGGTAGAGGGTTAGACTTTAACAGAAAAAGGGGCAGCACGCTGGGGTCCTGAGTTCAAGCCCCAGTACCACAGAGCCTCCATGTTACTGTTGTCAATGGCTTCTAAAAAGTGATCAATAAGATGTTTCAAGGGAAGCCATTATTTTTTCCTCCTTGAGCAACATCTGGTAAGCAGTCACAGAAATCAAGTTTGATTTCTGGTAGTACTTTCAACTTCTTCACTTTCTTTTACTCTTGTGGTTCTGGGGATTGAATCCAGGGCCTCATGCAAGGCAGGCAGTTGATCACTTGAGCCACTCCACTAGCCTTTCTTCATTCTAGTTCTTTTTAAGATAGGGTCTCACTTTATGCCAATGCCAGTGTGAATGTGACGTTCTCGTTTGTGCCTCCTTGTATCGCTGGGAATGGTAGGTGTGAAGTGTTGGCTTGATCTTATACCTACTGTAGTTTGTCACAGCAGCCTAAATGGACAACTGGAGTCCAGGGTTTGAGTGTCAGGCTCTGAGTGGTTACATACAGATTCCAGGGCACGGGTAGATGTCTCAGACAACTCACCTCCCCATTTTCCTACCACTTTTTACATCTGTAACCACACAGATGTCTGGAGTATAAAAACAAACTCCTCACATCAGGAAACTGAAGCTGCATGTGTATAGATATCAGATGCGCAGTGGTTCTATGGCTAAATCCTACACTAAAACACAAAGCATTCCAAAAACCTTTTCAAAACACCTCCATCCCCAACCAAGCAGCTAATTGGTACCCTGCACATGTTGAGCCAGCCCTAGTGTTTTCTGCACGTCTCGGCAGATCTTGGCGAGGCAGTACTGGAACTCTTCGTCACAGTCGTTCTTGCTTTTGCCACAGGTCTCGTAGCACCGGTCGTGTTGGTTGCAGCACTTGGTCAGGGAGGGGATACCAATGTTGAGCTGCAGGAAGTAATTGGATGGATTACTGCCATGACGTGCAAAGACCCTCTGCTTAACTACCGTACCCAGACAGAAATGAATGGCAATGACTGATACAAAGCCAGTGCTTGCCCACAAATGCTTCATGTAATCCATCTTCCCCGTTACATCTCCATGCCCCAGCCACACCCTCCCCCGCCCTGCCTCACACTCCCTGTTTTGTAATATTAGTGTAGTCAAACACGTGCCAGTAATAAACATACTTCCAGCTGTCCAAACCTCAAGGTACACTTTTAAAACAAGGCACAAAGCTAAGTAATTAAAAATTGCCTCAGGCTAGGCAAATATGATTTTATATTTTAGTATTTCTTGATTTTTTTTAATATTTTGTACTCTTTCCTCCAAGTAAAATGTACTTTCTGTGAAGTATACAGGAAATATAAATCACAATTCACTCAGGTTTTTGAAACTTTAAGTACATATCCATATCTCAAATTCTGTATTACCTACAACTTACCTCTATTTTAAATAACTCACAAGCCCATGTATAGAAATCATTCTCATCAACATTTCCCCCCACAATTACTGGCTTAGGTTTCATTCCCAACAACAATCACCCTTCCACCTCACCTAGCCTTGTTTCAATATAGAAATCTGCATTATTTACCCTGTCCCCTTTCTAAGGAGTATTATTTTGCATCTCAAACTTCTAAGGTGTATTGAATGTTAGGAACTATAACTTAATTGGTATTGACACCAACAAAATAAAAAAGAGACAAAACAGTTTTGCTAGAAATTAAATAACTACAAGGAAAATGACTTGTGAATTTGGTAATACATTAAGTCTTATATTATTAAACGTATTACATAACCTATCAGTCATAAAGCTTATCAAATAAAAATCAATATTTACATGAACACCAAATAATGGAGAACCACATCCATTTGGAGGGGAGGGTTTATATCCATAGCGCGGAAAAGGCTTCGATCCTATAAAACACAAACAAGTTCTATAAAACATAAATATAGAATTCTCAAAGAACAGAAATAAAATGCATGTTTGGAAAAGTCCACAGGTACTAGGCTATCACTAGAAATATTTAGTTGGATGCTGACATAAAAATGTTTTGTCTTCATTCTGATGAACATTAAGAACGCTGAAGTTGTCGCATTGTGTTTCCTTCTCCCATGAAGAATATGGCTCCGTTACAAATGTGCACTTTTACACACATGCATAGTATGTGTGTAAAATAATTTTGTGTGTTTATAACATACAGAAGCTTGTCCTGGACCACTGTTGATGTCACAGGTATATGGCAGATTGAGGCCACATGTAGGAGTGATGAATTCAGGCTGTTGTCCTGTACATTCCAACTCTTGAAGATTGTAAGTTAAAATCTCTAAGGCATGAACTGCATCTTCCCAACCAGTAGCAAATGGTACACTGTACACAAATCTCTAAGCTAAGGAAGACGGGAGTCAATCAGGGATAATTTCATAATGTTAGTTCCACTGGAATGATATACAGGACTGCATATTCTGCCTCTAAACCAGGCAACTTTTCACAAACAGATAATGGAAAGGGGGGGGGGGGCGCTTATTATTTGGCACACAGAAAGAAAGGGGCATACTAACCACCTGAACAATCATGAAGTAACCCCGTGGCTAGTGATGTGATCTTACCTGAATCAAGGTTTGTGTAGTTTGTATGTTCCATGAAAACATGAGAAACTACACATTGTATTTACGGCTCTCTTTGTCCTGCCACATTAGAGACATCTACCCAGAAGAAGGCAGATGTCTTAGTCCATTTACTTTTTCGAGGTGCTTGAGATCGAACCCAGGTCCATGCACATGCTAGGCAAGTGCTCTAAGCACTAGGCTACACCCCCATCCATTCCTTATTCTGTTCCTAACATCACCACTCCTCAATACTTCATGGTATTGTAGTTTCACATACCCTATGGAAGTAGTGTGTGTGTGTGTGTGTGTGTGTGTGTGTGTGTGTGTGTGTGTGTGTGTGTGTGTGTGTGTGTGTGTGTGTGTGTGTGTGTGTGTGTAAAAGAGGTTTATTTTGGTTCATTATTCCTTTTTTGGACCTGGAGTTTGAATTCAGGGCTTTGCACCAGATGTTCTATCACTTGAGCCCATTTTTGCTTTATTTTTTAAATAGGTGGGCTGCATTTTTTTTTCTTGTGTAAACTGGGCCACAATCATCCTTTCTTATCTGCATTTCCTACATAGCTGAAAGGCATGTCCCACAATTAGCTTACTGATCAAAATGGGGCTTTGCTTTTTGTCTGACTGGCCTCCAAGCATAACCCTCCACATTTCTGCCTCCTGAGCAGTTTAGATCACAGGGGAGTGCCACAAAGGCCAGGAAGTTCACAGCCCTGATCCAAGACCCAGGGGCCACATCTGGTGGCAGCAGCATCCTGAGGCCTTGCAGAGCCTCACCTGGTGAGAGACAGAGTGAGTGGGAGAGACTGAACCAAACTTTTTTGGAGGGAGGTGGGGAGGGAAGATGGTTCTAGGGGTTGAACTGGGTTTCATGTTTGCTGGCAGGATCTTTAGACACTTTAGCCAGTGACTTTTATTTCGTCTTTTCTTTTTTCTTTCTTTTTTTTGGGGGGGCCAGTCCTGGGCCTTGAACTCAGGGCCTGAGCACTGTCCTTGGGCTTTCTCGGGGCTAGAGCTCTACCACTTGAGCCACAGCACCATTTCTAGCTTTTTCTATGTATGTAATAAGGAGGGATCGAACTCAGGTATTCGTGCATGCTAGGCAAGCACTCTACCACTAGGCCAAACTCCCAGCCCTAAGCCAGTGACTTTTATAGAAGATTAACTCTCAAGAATTCTGCCCCCACCCTTTCATCCATTAATTGCAGAAGCAGATCCACCCACGAGGACAGATCCCTAATCATCTTTTAAAAGTCTCACTCCTAATACACCATCTATTAATGGGGCTTACATTTTAACATAAGATTTGGAGGGGGATACATCATGCTAAAACACATCACAGGGAGAGGATAATTCAGAATTATATTCTTGGGGAACCCACTCTAGTTTCCTTGTAGAAAGCTGGGGTTTTAACTATCTGGGTTTTTTTTGGGGGGCTGAGTATGAGCCCTGAGTTCAAGCCCCAGGACTGGCAAAAAAAAAACAAAAGATTTGGGGTTTTAACTATTTATATGCATTAAACAATACATCAAACTGTTTACTCTCAAAAAAGTGCAATGCACTGGTATGTTCAGAAAATGCTTTCTGCAAACAAGAAAAATGAGGGTATTTACTCTATACATTTCTCAGGTTCACAGCTGGACTTAATGCTTTGTATTTAGAAGTTTATCACCTGAAGCATCTGGAAATTAAAGAGAGATGTATGGTCGAACAGCATCGCTTGTCTTGCATGGTCCCAATTTTTTTCCCCTTCCTGCACATCTGCCAACCTACAGACTTCTGGCACCTCTGCTTCCTCTGTGGCCATCAGATAACTGCTTCAGATGACATCAGACAACTAATAATGGGCCCAGAGTTTAAAGACAGAGGGGGGTTTCAATACCCTCTTCTTTTCAGGTGTCTACTTTTTTCTTTGTTGCCAGAGAGCCATTTCCCTCAGTGTTAATAAAACTGCCATACTTCTGTCTTTCCTTCAAAAATTGATCTAAATTCAAACACTTCTCATATCTTCTGTTGCTACCGACTTAACCACTAAAATCTTTTACCTGGACTTTTGTCCCCTGCCTCCATTCTCCTCCCTAACTATCTTTACCCTGTGCAGCGTAACACCTACAAGGATCATTGTTAAAGTATAGGTCACTGAGTGAATTTATAACGTGTTTCTAATTCTACATTAGGAGTCTATCTGTTTTCAAGAAAAATTGAAAAGTTTTCTTTGTCAAATATTCTCTGATGTCATGGAGGGAAAAGATCAAGAATAACTGGAAAATGTCACATGTAATTCCTTAAATAATTTAACCAAGGCCTTTTTCTCACAGAACAGAGGATGGCCAAAAGCAAGGAAGCAGGGCGCCATAATGCCAGCCCCTTGGGTAAAACAAGGATTGCTAAACACAACACAGAACATCTTATCCAAATTCCTAGCTCTGGGTTTTGTCTGATTCTGTTTGCTTCTGCTTTGGTCACTTGCATGTTGAAGGAGAGGCTGCACCATTGTTCCAGAAAGACTCCTCAAGGGATGGTAATTAAAAGAGATTTTCTTTGTTGTTGTTGTTTGGTTTTTGTTTCTCTATTTTGCTTAGTTGGAATTAACAGGATGACTCTGAACTCCATGTCCACTGCAAACATGATGCTTAAGCCCTGGGTGCCAGATCAACCAATGAAAAGAGCAAGGGTGGAGCATATACAAGCCATCAAGCAACGAGTGCAAAGCTCAAGGGGGTGCTGTGGGAGAAACTCTGCATGATAATAATGGCCCTCCCACGGGACTTCATTGGGCTCCTCTTTGAGGCCCCTTTGGATTCAGAATCCCCCTACTTTTCTTGCACTGTCAAATAAACTTCCTGTTTATTTATTTGGCCTGTCCTGGGCATTGTCCTTGGGCTTTCTCAAGGCTAGCACTCTACTACCTGAGCCACGGCACCATTTCCAGCTTTTTCTGGAATTGAACCTAGAGCTTCATGCATGCTAGGCAAGCACTTTACCACTAGGCAACACTCCTGGCCCCATTTATTTTTTTTTTAAGAAAGAAAACACAGTATTTAAGTCACACACCAAAGGATTTTCATTGAATCATAGTATTTCTGAAATTCATATTTTTCTGGTTTTCACACTGGAGACCTTGCTCTAAACTTGAAGCGATTTAAATGATTTAAATTGTTGGTAGATGATGCAAGCAGATGAAGTAAAAGGAAAAGTTAGGACAGTCATTTAATAAGAATAGTATGTGCTCAGCTTCAGAGACTTATAATGTAAATAAATGTTACAGGCCTTGACTCATAGCTAAGTTTATAAAGACCATTTTGTCCAAGTGTTCCCTGTCTCTGTAAATAGCAGCTGCAGCCTCCCTTTGGCTCATGCCACGACCTCTATAGTCAACCTTGTCAGCTCTTTCTGGGGTCCTAGGTACTGCCCTTCCTCCTGCCTGAAACACAGTCCTCTTCTTTCCACACCCTCCCCCCACCCCAGCCCACCGCGATTATCAATGTCACCATTCCCAGTTTCAGACTCTTCTCAAATACTCTCTTGTCAGGGGGGACTTTCCTGAACATTTTCCCTACCAGCAGTTGTTTTCTGAGCAATTCTTACTCTCATTCTAGGAAGCTGCGTATGTAGCTGGTGCATTTCAGCTGCTTACTGCTCTGCTCATGGATTCTCCCCAACAAGAACATCAGCTCCACCTGAGGGATTTTGTCTTCTGTTCACTGATGAGTCTCCCAATTAGTAGAGCAATAGCAGACCCCTGGATGGAATGCTAATGTTTGCATAATGCTAAGTAAAGCACTCTTAACTCCAGAAAGACTAACATCTGCAATAGTGGACCCCTGGATGGAACCCTAATATTTGCATAATGCTAAGTAAAACACTCTTTTACCTCCAGAAAGACTCCCATCTAAGTCTTAAATTATTCATTTACTTCTTACAAGCTCCATTAGAACAAAACCATCTTTTCTCATGCACAATGGTGGAAACATAAACTATGACTTAGTGCCTGGTTCAACATTTGCAGACATCCTAGATACAACTCATGTGTTTACTGACAGAAAATGAGCACTATAAGCAACAGGTGGCACCACAGGTTGACATGGAAGGAGCACCTTGTAAGTTCACGCAGACAAGGAGGTCTTCCCACACAGACATGGTGTTCCCAATTATTTTCAGCTGCTGGCATCAACTGACTAGCCAGATCTTGGCTAATCTCACTGGAAACATGGCTTCCCAAGTGCCAACTTAACATTGTGAGTTTCCAAACAGAAGCCCAAGTTCATTTCTGAACTCTTAAAACGTTTAAGCATTCAAAAACTTCAACTGCTTAACAATCTCCAAACTCTGCCTTGACCACCATACTTTCTCAAAACAGAAATGCAGACTCAAAAGTTTTAAAACATGAAAGCATTAAGTAAATAATTATATACATATTAATATTTATACATAAATTGTATAATATATATGTAGCATTGACCAAAAATGAGGAACAAAAACGCGGATATCCAAGGCAATAAACGGTCAAGCTTTGCTGGACTATTTTCTCGAAGCTAATGGAACTCTCATTAATGTGTTACACTCCTGTGGAGAACATCAGGAATTTGCACAAAGGTCTCAACTGATTTTTTCCGCAGCTTTGCAGGAAAATAATAATAATAATAAAGCATTTAATGCCCATCCTCCGGGAAGTTAATAGAAAGACGTCTGACTTTAAAAAGTTCTCCATTTAGCAGGACAAAAGGTGAACAAATGAAGCAGCGCTACTCGGGAGACATTAAACTGATAAATGCTACAACTCGTGGGTGGGGACAGGAGCGTAAGCGGGGAAAGTGGGTGACACTGTCCACAAAGAAATGTACTCTTTATCTCATTGATGTAACAGTTAACTCCTGTGCACATGAAAAAGGAAAAAAAAAAAAAAAACCACCACCACCCCCCAAAATTCCTCCATTAGCATGGACAGGTGTCTCTGACCTCAGATGCCAGCGCAAAAAATAGAAATAAAAGTTCTTAGGCAACTGATAATATACATATATATTTATATATTTAGTATATATATATTAAAAAATTGAAATAAAGCGGCCGGCAGGCAACGGAGGGAGAGGGCGGGCGGCGCGCTCGGGAGACCCCGAGGACGGGCGGCTCCGCAGCGGGTCCTTTTGCTTTGATGTGTGTCCCCGGGCCAGGCCGAGGGCGCCGTCCAGGCCCGCCCGCCCCAGCCGCCCCCCTCCCCGCCCCCCGTCCTCACCGTCGCTGCACTTGTACTGGCACAGCCCGTCCTCGCCCCCCAGCAGGTCCAGGGCGGCGTTCAGGTAGGTGTCGATCCGGTGGATGCCGTTGCGGATGGTCTTCAGCGTGGCCCGCCAGTCGGGGCTCTGCTCGGGCTCCGGCTCCTGACCCCCGACAGCCGCCGTCAGGACCAGCAGGAGAACCAGTGCGGGCCGCGGCCACCGGGCCATCCGCGCTGCCGGGGCCCGCCGCGGTCGGCTCGCCCTAGGCAGCGGCGTGGGCCCCGGGCTCCACCACTGCGGGCTCCATGCCCGCACCTGCTTCCGGGCGAGCTTGGCGGCCTTCACCGACTGGCGGGAAGGAGACGGCGCCGGCGCGGAGGTGAGTGACGCCACGGGCGTGCTCACCTGAGCCGAGGACTGCGCATGCGCATCCGAGCGGGGCGAGGGCGCGCGAGAGCCGAAACGGGGCGGAGCTAGCGAGGAGAGACGGGACGGTGACGGAACGCATGCGCGGGGAGCGCGCTCGGAGCGCGCCGGGTCCTGCTTAGCCCATGGTCCCGCACAGGTTCGCGCCCGAAGCTCGGGCTCCAAAAAGAGCCACAGTAGCAGCACCGGGAAAATAACCGAGCCCCAGCCGGAAGCAGGTGGCTCAGGCCTGTAATCCTAGCTGCTCAGGATCCTGAGATCTGAGGATCGCGGTTCAAGGCCAGCCCGGGCTGGCCAGTTAACTACCAAAATGCTGGAAGTGGAAGAGTGCTAGCCTGGAGGCAAAAGGTCGGGAAAGGCGCTCAAACTCTTCAGCATGAAAAAAGAATCACTTTCCCCCCCCAGGAATTGTACATGGACCATAAATACCCATTGCAGTACTTTTTTTTTAATCTAGGGATGTGTTTATGCATATATATAATAAAAAAGCATTTAATGCCAATATATATATTCTGTTACCCTGACTATACAATGTGTGAAGAAGGGTAAGGCAAATCTAACTTTCTGACAGGTAGAACCTGTAGGTTGAGGGTATACTTAACAATTGAGCATGTGTGAGTCCCTGGGTTCAGTCTCCAACATCAAACAAAACATCAAACAACAATAACAACAACAAAAATCCTATATGTCTAGCCAAAACATTTTATTTGGGAATTACACAGCAATGTTTCAATAGGACACCCCCTTTGCATCAATTCCCCCCTTGGAGAAGTATTAATTATACAGTCTTATTTCAATCAAGATGGACTCCCCAGTGAATGAATATGTGTACAAAGATGGAGGTTGCAGTTTCAGACATTGTACTGAGAAATAAGAGATCTTCCCACATGATAGCTAATCCATTCAAAATAATTAGCCACCTTAGTGTAGACCCCAGGAAACTCCGGCTTTCCACAGTTTTCACCCCAGCTCACAATACCCCAAACATAAGTCACATTGTTGGCATCTGTACAGACTAAAGGACCTCCAGAATCCCCTTTGCAGGCATCAATGGAACCATCCTCTGTACCTGAGAAAGAGAAATCACCTGTTTTCTGTTGTTATTCATGGCCCCTGTACCACCTTCCTTCCTGTCTCATCCACCAAGAGTAACATAACTTTGGCTTTTTGGCACTCGCCTGTCAGGAAGTGACAGGGGCTTGCCCCCTTTATGGGCCTCTCTTGGACTGGCAAATTGGAAAGTGTTCTAGTTGATCTCCTAAATTATCAGTTGTTTTCTGCCTGTGTTCTCTGTGAAGTTGTATACTGATGTGGGATTACATCCTGAAAGCAGTATCACACACAGACTGGGAAAGCAATAGAACATCCAGCACTCACTCAAGTGGTAACGCTCTAGCCTTGAGAAAGCCCAAGGACAATGCTCAGGCCCTGAGTACAAGCCTCAGGACTGGAAAAAAAAAAAAAGACAGAAAGAAAAGAAGTTTGTATAATTCACAGCGAATTAGCAGAACATGTCTAAAGTAGAACTGAGTCCTCATGTGCATGTTAAAGCATTTTTAGAATATTTTTTAAAAATTGAGACAGGATCTATATAGCCTAGATCCGCTTCAAACTCATGATCCTTCTGCCTTAACTCTCAAGCACTGGAATTATAAACATGTACCACCATTTCTATTTTAATTATTATTTTTTGACAATTCACAGACAATAAAGAGATTTCCCAGCATGCATTAAAAAAAAGAACATCTAGCACTCACTGAGTGCTCTGCGGTGTTCGTCATAGTTTTCATCATCACCATGGCCTGACGAGGTATGTCTCAGGATTTTCCTCATTTGACAAACGAGACAATACACAGAGAAGTTTCACTCATGTGTCCACGGCTGCCCAGCTCACAAGTGGCAACCAGATCTCAATGTGTGTCTTCTTTATAATGGCAGGTCTTTGTCCACTAAAATCCTGAGCTCTATTTCAAAGTGGGAGGCCAATTTTTCCTCAGGACCTTTGAACATCTTTTTTCTGAATGCTATGGAGTTAGTAGGTGGGTGCTGTAACTCCAGTGACTTTCAAGCATGGTTGGATGTAGTTTGAGTCTGGCTCCATGTGTTGAGCATGGGTGGCTCACACCTGTAATCCTAGCTACACAAGAGGCTGAGAGTTGAGGATCAAGGTTCAAAACGAGCCAGGGAACTGGAGGTATGGCTCAAGTGCTAGAGTTCCGGCCATGAGCAAAAAGCCGAGGGAGTGAAGAGCCCTGAATTCAAGTCCCCGTACACATTCTTTCTGTCTTTTTTCCTCTCCTTCTCTCCTGTGTCTTAGACAGACAGGCAGATACATTTTAGATACTACAGGCATGGTCTCAGTGTGGTGATAACAAGAACTCTTTAGATCAGGGAGATGTAATCTCAGAGGGATTAAGGTGAGTCTTGTAAATAGAGTGAGCCTAGGACATATCCTTTTTGTCTTCTTTTTTAAAATACATTTTTTTTTGGCACTACTGGGGTTTGAACACAGGGTCTTCAGATTGCTAGATAAGTGCTCTCCAACTTCAGCCCACATCCCAGCCCTTGATGTTTCCATTATTTTCTACATAGATTCTTGGGCTTTTGCCAAGGCTAGTCTCAGACCTCCATCCTCCTATTATACCTCTCATAATAGCTGTGAATTCAGTTGTAAACCACCACACCCGGGGCCTGTGTAGAGAGATGAGGTTTTGGTAACTTTTTGCTTAGATTGCTTCAAACCTCAGTCCTCCCAACATTCATCTCCTATTGCTTCTTGTCTTTCGGTTGATCTTCTGATCTGGAACTTTTGTGGCACATTCCCTTGAAAGGCTCATGACAGCTGAGCTGAGAGCAACATCAGCCTATGTGACTAAATGAACTTCGTTTCTTTTTGCCAGTACTGGGACTTGAATTCGGGGCCTTGCATATGCTTGGTTTGCTTGGTCAGTTGGTACCCTACCACCTGAACCATGCCTCTACATCCTCTTTTCTTTATAAATGCTCAGCTTCAGGTATTTCATTAAAGTCATAATGGCATAGTAACAATATATGTTCCAGATAACCCACTTGGCACTTACCTGCACACTGCATTTCTTTTTCATAGTAACGATTTGGGTAGAACTTAGAGCAGTTGCCTATTAGCTTAACTTCACCCCATCTAAGTGAATAGACTTTTTGGTTATCTAAACAAAATCAGGAAACAGACATTTAGAAATCATAAATGAAAAATATAAATGAACGGTCAAATTACTTAGTAAATCATTGGGCAGTATACTATGTATCAATCAATTTACCTATCTACCTATCTATAATATAGAGAACAACTATCTATAAAGAACACATATAAAGCCAAGCATGGTGGTTCATGTCTGTGATCTTAGCTACTTAGGAGATTTGATATTGGAGGATCAAAGTCAGCCCAGGCAAGATAGTCTATGAGACTCTTATCGCCAATTAACCAGCAAAAAAAAAAAAGAAAGGGAAGTTGTGGTTCAAGTGGTAGAGTGCCAGCCTTGAATGGAAAAAGCTGAGAAAGAGCCTAAGTTAAAGCCCCAGTACTGGCGAGCACGCATGCGTGTGCGCGCGCGCACACACACACACACGCACGCACACACACACATAGAATATATATGTGTGTGAATACACATACATGTTTATATATCTGACATACATTATTCTTTAAGATACATTTCAATTTTTGAGAACAATGCCTTAGCACATTTAATCATATTCTCTTCAAATGCTTAGTGCTGCAATTGTCTTTCTAAATTTGACTGAAGTCAAGGGAGAGCCTACAAATCAAGTCATTATTGCTTAATAAAGGCATTTATCCTGAGATTATTAGGGTACACTGAACTCAAGTCACTGAGTTCAGCAGGGGAATTGGCTAGATATTGGTAATGAGGTGGATCTCACAAAGAAAATCTTTTTACAGCTCCTGAATACTTTGGGCAAGCTTGATACAGTGGAAACTTTTTTCTTTGCCAGTCCTGGGCTGGAGCTCAGGGTCTGAGCACTGTCTTTGGGTTTTCTGAAGGCTAGAGTTCTACCACTTGACCAACAGCACCACTTCTGGCTTTTTTCTAGGCATGTGGTACCAAGGAATTGAACCCCGTTCTTCCTGAATGCTCGGCAAGCACTCTACCACTAGGACAAACTCCCGGCCATAGAAATTTTTTTTTTCACAGTGAAAAAAATGCATAAGGAATTACCAGTGTGTGATTTTAAGTGTCTGAAAGGAAATCCATCTCTTTGGTGATCTCAAGTGCTTGAAATGGGAGTTATAATTTGCTTTATATTTACATGACCATTTGGGTTCTTGACATATTTGGTCAATGAAAGGAGAGGGGCCAGGTAGTACTGACAGACCAAGACAAATGAGGAAAACACAAGAACATAGGTTAAGATACCTCAGTGGTGTAGAGTCAATTTTGTCCTATCTCCCTCTTTTGTCCCCAGCTCACAGCAATCTTCTTATGATATATTTTATTACTGGGGCATCTTCCTCAATACCCACAGTTCTAAGAAGCTGACTTTATGGGGTATATTATAGTAATTCAATGAATGTATACAGTGGGTAACAAATTAGCACAAGCATATCTTTCTCTTCAAATATGAATGTTATTTACATGCTCGGAATTTTGTGTTCTCCACCAAATTGCTCATTTCAAAATTGCCACATTTGAAAATCAGTTGAGCTACCACAGCACTAAAGAACTTCAGCCATAAGGAGCCCCTCCCTTAGTGCTTTCCCCCTCATTTGCCTCACTTCCCTTCCCAGTCTTTAGGGGCTACTATTTTGTTCTGACTCTGCAAACCTTTTACCTTCTCTCCACATCACTCCAACAAATCCAGAAAGTTCACACTGGGCAATAACCTATCTATTCTTTTTTTCTTGGTTCATGTTGGCCTCTCAAGATCAACTTCAGGATCAGAGTTTAAGTGTCCTTTGGAAGCATGCATAAGACCTGGTGCAAAATAGACACGTGGGATGGGAACCCTTCAAAACCCATGAACTTCCTGGGGGTGACAGGACAGCAAAGCTGTAAGCCAGTATCAGGATTCTCCAGCTCAGGATGTACTGCTGAAATAATACACAGTTTCTCCACCCAGGCTGCCAGCATGCTCACTCTTCTGTATTATGATAGTTGAACTCTCAAATTCTAGAAAATTCAGTCCATGCATTTCTATTCCTTCTGATCCCTCTTATTTCCCACCCCTGGGTGTTGATTATTCAGTTACAAAGCAGATACCTTTTTCTCGCCCCCAGCCAGAAATGATGCATCTGTCATTAGGTTGGAATAGATATGGAGACCAGGGGACACAGGCAGGAATGGAATTAGAGATATGACATTCTTTGAGGTTGGCGTTCTTTTTCATTTCAATCAAAGCTATGTCATTTTGGTAGGTGGTTCCATTGTAGTGTTCATGAACAATAATTTTTTCCACATACTCAATCATTAACTTGGCATTATTAGGTGTTATCCAGTCTAGTAATCCCGTCCATATTTGGTAATAGCGTATTCTACTGGGTCTATAAGAGGATGAACAGGGAAATTGTATATATTGAGAGCAAATACAAGTTTTCAATTCTAGTATTTCATCTTTATATTCTCTCTTTAATTTTTATTTTCTCACACTGCTTAAAAAATCCTGCTGTCATGAAGTAGTGAGATTAAATTTATTTAGGAGAGAACTATTTCACTGGGAAATGAAGAGATGGCCAATCTATCTCCCTCTTCCAACCATCACATATTGTAGTACATCTCCACAATGAAGCATTTCACAAAATGGATTTCCATAAGCAATAAAACAATGTAATGGATTTTTTTCTCAGCACAAGAGTTTGAACTCAGGGCCTTTTAATTACTTTGGGCTGGTGTACTACCATTTGAGCCATACCTCCAATTCTAACTTTTTGCTAATTATTTTTGGAGATGGAGTCTCAAGGACCCCTCCCTTTTCCCCAGGCTGGATCTCAGATTACAGGTATGAGTCACTGACACCCACACGGGTTATCTATGTACTTTCCAGGGTCAGAAATAACAAACACTGAACAGAGTTCATCTTTCTATAATAATGATTCAGATAATCATATTACATTTGAACAGTGATGTCTGAGAAGTTCATGCAATTCTTAGATGCCTTTATTTACACTTTAAGTGTCCTAAGAAGGCGTCTTCTATATTAGTTTTGGCTATATTTCAGTATCAGAGATCTTGAATGTTGTCTCAGGGTTAAATGTGCTCATTCAATTTACTCAACTAATACTCTGGGTATATAAAGGAAGGCACTGGTGCTAAGCAAGGGGATACAAAATGAGTAAAATACAAGATCACTCCTGCTTTCATGGAACTCAGCAAATTATAAATAGCACTAAATGGATGATGACACTGAAAAAGACCAGTATTCTATTGTAAAACATGTGATGAACAGTCACTACATAGTTACTTCAATCAAGAAGTAAGCTTTGACTTAAGACTCCATATGGGGCCTTCTTTTATCCTAAGAAGAATGCAAATCATTGAGGGTTACATGGAAAATGAAGTATAGAAATAGTCCTCTTGCTGCACAGGAAAGAAATGATAGGTGGGGGCAGTGGACAGACAGAGTGAATGTAGGCTAAGTAATAAGAGGCAATTCATATAATCCCAATGGCAGGTGAGAGAGCAGAGTGGTAACAGGGAAGAAGAGAAGTTTTGAGAATTAAATGATTAGAAAATAAAATGGCACAGGAGGCAGAGATAGGAGGATTGTAGTTTGAGGACAGCTGAGACTGACTCTGTCTCCCAAACAAGCTGGGAATCTGGGTGCTCATAGATAATGCCTATAATTTAGTTACGCAGACAGTTAAGATCTGGAGGATCACAGTTTGAAAAAAGCCTGAGCAGGCTGACTCCATCTCCAGTTAACCAGCAAAAAGATGGATTAAAGAATTGAGTGGAAGAACACTAGCCTACCAAGAAAGCTGAACAAATGAAATACTCTAAGGTCAAACCATCCCCCCACACATAAAAACTGTAACCACTGGGGTATGGTGGTTCACAGTGAGTGTGCCTGCATCCCAGGTATCAAGAGGCAGAGGTAGGAGAATCATGGCCCATGGTCTGCAGCCAAGGTGAGGAGTAGCAAAAGTATGAAGCCCTATCTGAAAAAACAAAACCAAAAACAACAGACTAAAAGCCAATTTGAGGCATGGATCAAGTGGTAGAGTTTTTGTGGTAGTCTACAAAATGGGAAGAAATATGTAGCAAGATAGGGCCTAGTCCAGTAAGGAGTCTGTATAAAGTACTCAGTAAATGTCATGTCCTTTATTCTAAGTTAGAACTAACACTGGTATCTTGAACTTTGCCCTTCTCTAAGTTAATCTTGATTTGTTAACAATGAATGGCTTTTGAGTGGTGCCATTTAGCCATTATCATAGACTGCTTTGGCACACCAATTGGGGCTCCATTTAGGCTGTATTTAGGGATAAGTTGTTTTCAGAGTAAAGCTAATTCTTTAAACCCCATGGTTTGAGTGAAACCAGAGAAAATACTTCATTACTATCACAACTTTATAAACACCCAGTCATAAACTCCGCTAAGCACTTTGGTTTTTGCACCAGCAAAAGAGCCAAGGAAGAAGTTCAGTCCCTCTGAACTTGGTCTGATTTTTGCAATGGAAATCAATGATCTGGTTTGTGGAGAACACAAAAGGTGAACTGGCATTCTAGACCCCTGCTTATGAATAGCAGCAAATAATTGGCACTTAATGAAGTGAAAATTAATGATTTCTTATAGATGTTTTTAGTTTACATCCACCACAGTCTCCATGACTCCTTTCCATGGTTTTGAGAAATCTAAAACATACTGAAGACCATTTATTTTTACCTCACACAATGTGCAGCGGTCAAAATCCAACAGCCACCAATATAAATTCCCCCACAGTTGAGTTTTTCATCATCCTTAATGGCCACTTGCCATGGAAAGTCTCCCTGTAAAAGATAGTTGTATGGTCACAGCCATTCACTGCCATTCTAACACAGTGGAGTAAGCAGGCAGCCCTGAGATGTTTCTACTGTAAGCCTCCAGTCTCCTGTAATCACACCATTCCCTGTGTTCTGACTGGCTGTTCCCAGGAGGAAAATGTGACTGGCCATGCAGACCTACCACTTGTGCTGGCTTTCCTCCGACCACTCGCTTCGTTCGAACGTGTATGTTTCTTTTGACCCCACAGGACACTTCAGGCAATAAGGATTTTGTCCATTTTCTTTCTTCAAGAAAGGAGAAGATTTATATTGCTATTATCCTGAACCTGTTAGCATCTGTCCAGCCGCCTCTTGATGATCTTTGCCACAAAATCAGCAGGGTGGCAGCTAACACAACACAGGTCAGCTCTGGCTTACTATTAAAGTTGGCTTGATTCTCTGAAGTTTTCTCTAAAGGTGGCCTTGAGACAGAAAGAAGCTGGCCAAGGGGTTAAATATTTACTGGCTGCTGGCAGATGAAAAATAGCACTTGTTCAGGCATCACTGTAGTGAGAACTCAGGACGGATGGGGTAGGGTGGGTCACATTTTAAATAAACTGACAAGATAGAAAATTGCATCCTTTCCCTATCATGGTCTTTCCTTTCCATATCTATTTGTATGGAACTCTTTAATAATACTGATGTTAACATTATGAAAATGCATCTGGTTCCATACCAAGTATTTTGTATATGGTTTACATCATTTACTATCGTATTAACCCTGAGAGGTAATATGCCAGGAACCCTCAACAATCAAAACAGCAGGACATATTGGGTATTGGGCAATGTTTCCTTCCTGTGTGACCATGGAGACAGGGCACATTTGTCATGGAGAATAGCACAGCTTGAGACATGACCTTGAGGCTGGGAGCATGGCCTCGTGGTAGAGGGCTTGCCCAGCATGCACAATGGCCTGGGTTCAATTCCTTGAACCACATACACAGAACAAGCCAGAAGTGGTGCTGTGGCTCAAGTGGTACAGTGCTAGCTTTGAGAAAGTCCAAGTACAGTGTCCAGGCCCTCAATTCAAGTCCCAGGACTGGCAAACAAACAAAAAAAGACGTAACCTTGAAAGAGAATTGATATCAGCGAAGAGTATATTTATCTTTTTTCTATGTATATTGATCACTTCTTGAAAAAATTTTGAAAACGTGTTTCTTAGCCACAAATGAGGAGGGAACTTTAGTTCTAGCATGAATGACTGTGTATACTCAAGTGAGAAGGAATGGCATGCAAGTTTTTGGGGTTTTATTGGTGCTACTGGTCCTGAAACCTGGGTTGAAGGAAGAGTGTAATGGGAAGCACTAAATGTTTGCTTGGACTTTTGACAGAAAAGAGACAGCATCAGTAGAGGCCTATTTGAGTAATGTCTGAAAAGTAGCACCATCTTGAACAAAAAATAGAAAAGAAAAACCCCAATCATCTGAATTAGTATTTGTAGCTTTGAAGTCTGCACTTGTCATTCTTCAAATGATTTTTTAAAGTTACTGAATTTGGGGCGAGGGGGGGTCTAGCAATTAGAAGGGGGTCACATGAATTTCATTTAAAATGTCCTAAAACATAGCCAGATCTCAGCGGCTCATGCCTGTAATCCTAGCTACTTAGGAGGCTGAAATGTGAGGGCTATGGTTCAAAGCCAGCTCAGGCTGGAAAATCTGTGAGATTTTTATCTCCAATAAACCACCCAAAAATAGGAAGTGGCATTGTGGCTCAAAGTGATAGAGCACTAGCCTTGAGCAAAGGAAGCTCAGTGCCCAGGCTCTGAACTCAAGCCCCACAATAAAAAACAACAACAAAATCATTTGTGCTTTATTTTTTCTGGTTACGGGGGCTTTGACTCTGGGCCTGAGCCTTGTCCCTGAGCTCTTCAGCGCAAGGTACTGCCCTACCATGATGAGCCACAGCACCATCTGTGCTTGTTTTTTTTTTTAAGTGATAAAGTAGAAAAAATGAAATATTTTTCAATTGAAGTATCTATCAGGGACTATATGGGAGTCGGAACCAGGGAGAGGAATATGAAAAGGAGATGGTAGAGGGGATGGTGAACATGATCAAAGTACTTATATGCATTTACGAAAATGGAATATTGAAATCCATTAAAATGTTTAAAGAGGGGATGAGGAGAACTGAAAATGTGTAGGGGTGAATTTGATAAAAGTACATCTAAATTGTATATATGTAAATACCACAAAGAAACCCCTTTATACAATTAACATATGTGATAAATAAATATATATATATACACTTTGGTTAAATTAAAAATGCAATATAGCCATATAATGTACACACACATGATATTAAAGTGCAAAGTTAAATGAGACCAGGGAAACACCAAGAAAAAGAAAAAAAAAAGAATATTAACTTACCCCCATCCATATCAGGAGCCAAAAGTTCTTCTTTTTCTTCGACTTCTTTTTCTTTTATGATAAAACAAACAAAAATCCACTGTTATGGATATGTCTATAGAGAAAATGAAATCATTTAAACCCCGACAATAATTTTATCTTAAAATGTATCCTCCCATTTAAAAGGACTACAAAGATCCCCCAAAGCATGTCATCTGATTTTCTTGCTCTGGCTGAGAAAGAAATTCTTGTGGCCTCACACTGGAAGTATCTGCTGTCACGAGTGGTGAGACTCAAGGGCTGCAGCTTGCAATATTAAGAGCAGACAAAACACACAGGTCAGAGGAAACTTTATTCCCCTAACCCTGCATTCAAAACTCTTTCCATGGGAAAGAAGCACTCGTTGGCATGCACAAGAGAGTGCATGTACACTCTCATAAAGTACACTATAATGCCTCTCTTACAGGGCTTCTGCCCACAAATATATCTCATTTGTTTTAGGAGTCGAGATAGGTAGCAATTTTATTTTTACTCCTAAATTCCAAAGAGAGGATTCCTTTTCATTCCTATTGCTTGAAGTTATATAGAATGTTTCAACCCTCACTCTGCTGTTGTAGAACTTTTCAGAAGATAGGATCATGATTTCTTTGGCCTGGGAATCTGAAGGCCGATAGCCACCAACATGTTGATGGGTATGTGGGATGCCATGGAGACAGCATAGCCCAGAAAAGGCAGTGTTACTTAGATGAAGCAATCCTGGCTCATATTCCTGGATTTCCAAAGTTCTCTTTGGGATGAAGATACATCTGTCTGTTATAACACACCCCTAAGTTGCTTCCTGGAGCAAGAAGATGCTGATGCTCACTTATGAACGAGAGTCAACATTCACATTAAATGCTCAAAAAGAAAGTAGGGGAAAATTCAGGGTAGCCCATCTATCTTGGGTATTAGAAAAGCATGTTAAGAAAAACAGTTAATGCCTTTGAGCTGGAGGATTTGAGGATTTGAGAAATGGGATACATTTATTCTGGTGACCGTTCCTTAGTTGCTGCCTACATCTGACTTTTTTCTATGTATGTGATACTGAGGAATCAAAACCGGGTTTTCATGCATGCTAGGCAAGCACTCTACTACTAGGCCAAACTCCTGGCCTCTAGAAATAGGCATTTTAAGCCAGGCTTCACTTGTTGGTATACTTAAGAGAGAATAGCATATATATATATATTATAAATATAAATATATATATACTAATGCTTTACATATACATCTGAAACATTTTTTAAATACTACAACCAACAAGCCACCGACAGGGAAAAAAAGCTGGAAGAAAAATGAACAAGACTAGCAAGGCATCAACAACTTGTTGCACATATTTTTATTTCTTGTATATGTGAGAATCTTTTTGAATTGCAATGTTCTGAGAGAACAAGTAGATATAAGGAGATGAACATTCCACAGTTAGTTCTTCAAATGCCTCCCCAGAAATATCCCTACTGCTACTTGCATTTAAGATTGTAATCCAGGCTTAGGGGTGGATATGAACTCAAGTGGAAGCTGGTGCTTAGCTAGCACGAGGTCCTGGCTTCAGTCTCTGGGATCACAGTAGTGAAGGAGATTGTAATTTGCCCAACAAAACACTTCAGGATCAAAACTAAAAAGGAGGACCAGGAGTTTGGCCTAGTGGTAGAGTGCTTGCCTAGCATACATGAAGACCCAGGTTCTATTCCTTGGTACCACATATATAGAAAAAGCCACAAGTGGTGCTGTGGTGCAAGTGGTAGAGCTCCAGCCTTGAGAAAGCCCAAGGTCAGTGCTTAAGGCCTGAGTTCAAGCCCCAGGACTGGCAAAAAAAAAAAAAAAGGAAAAAGGAAAAGATACCAACTTTAGATTACCTTCACAACCAACTTCATCTTCTCCTGTAATGCAGTCCTTTTCACCATTGCACTTATACTGGCTGGGAATGCAAACACCCGACTTACAGAAGAAGCTGTTACCTTGGCATCCTGTGCAAACACAAACAGAAGTTACTCCTGCTCCTAAAAACCAGATGAGGTAGATGCTGGGCTAGCTCAGTGGCAGAGTGCCTGCCTCACATATGGAAAAGGCCTTAGGTTAAATCTTCCCTCTTCCCCACCCATCATTATCATTACTACAAATGGAATGAACTGGAAACAAATTCAACAGTACAATTGCTTTAACGTTTTCAGTCGGAGGAATGAATGTGTGGCTTGGGGAAGGGTGTGGATCTGGGGAGAGCATTCTTATTACCTTTACAGCACAGCTCATCACTCTGATCTCCACAATCATTGATGCCATTGCACGCCTTCCTCCAGGCAATGTATTTCCCATTTACACACTGGAAGGATGGATCTGTTGGAGAAGCTATAAAACAGGTATTATCTTAGTGAAATTTATTCATGGGATTGTGACCTAATATCCCCTTCACATGTTTTGGAATGATGGAGTCATGAAGATAAAAAATTAGACCTCAAGAAATGATGTAAATTCTATGTAGGATATATGTTAGATGATGACAATAGAAGTCAAAACTGGCTTATGGGGGCCCTTTCAATACCTCTGAAAACCAGTGCTGCTGTGGCAGTTTGTAGTTACTGGGGATAGAGGGGAGTTAGGAGCCAGGAGCATTAGCTGACATGAGCAAACACCAGTGCTCACCTTTTCTTCTTAGTGCTACTATATTAGTGGCCCCCCCCACCATTTTCAGAGTGCACAGGAGCATGCCATTTACATGTTAATGGGACAGGGTAGGGATTTGGTATTTATTATTAAACATATGGCCAAAATATTCCAATGAAGGGATGGAGGAGCAAAGTAGCAGTGACTTCTGGGAAGAGGAAGTATTGACTGAAATTTTTAAAGAAAGATATATAAGCTAGAATGCTCAAAGGAGATGCTGAAAGTTCTTCTTATCCTTGTGTTTACCAAAGTAACTTTAATACAGATGTTAGAGGAAGCAGAAGGGTATTGGGCAAGATTGTTCTCATCAAAGAACTAGAGAGGGGTAATATTTGAATGGCTAAAAGAAATAATGAAAAAGGATCAATCTAGACACTAAAGCCGAAATGAAGTCTCCTTGACCAACAAGTGGCTTTTAATTGTTGTTTGCTTATTTATTACAGGCCTGGTGAGAAAGGAGGAAACTTGGGGGAATGGAAAACATCAGGCAAGTAAGTCACCAACCTGTATTTTGTGTGTAACACACCACACCAGCTAAACCCTGGTGACCCTTAGTTCTTTTCCTGGTAAAGGTACACTCAGCTAAACTGGTCTCTAATCCCCGACACCGAACATGCAGACATTCAGTGGAGTTGATATGGAGATCTGGAGGTAGATGAAACCTTCCTTGAGTACAAAGAGCACCCCTGCAAACAGAATAAACCAAATATAGTGGCAAAATAATTAGTACTTTAGAGTTTACAGCCCTGTTGTAGAAGGTAAGGGACTAAAGTGATTACGTCTCATCTTGTAAACAGATGAGTTATACATTCTCTGAGCCTTAATAGCTTCGTTTGTAAAAGCAAATAGAAGCCAGACCCTAGTGGCTCATGCCTGTAATTCTAGCTAATCAGGAGGCTGAGATCTGAGGATTATGGTTCAAAGGTAGTTTGGACTGCAAAACATCCATGAGATTCTTATCTCCAAAAAGCCATTAGTGGAACTGTAAAACAAGTTGTAGAATGTTATCCTTAAATGAAAAAGTTAAGGGACAACATTTAGAGCTCAAGCTCCAGTACCAGAACCATAAATAAATAAATAGTGAATAGAACTATCTCACTAAGCTGAGTGTGGTAGCTCACACCTGTAATCCTAGCTACTAAGGAAGCTGAGATCTGAGGATGACAGTTCAAAGCCAGCCCCAGGCACTAAAGTCCATGAGACTCTTATCTCCAATTAGCCACCAGAAAACTGGAAATGGTGCTGTGGCTTAAGGGGTAGGGCCGTAGCCTTGAGCTGAAGAGCTCAAGGACAGTGCCCAGGCCCAGAGTTCAAGCACCATAACAAAAAAAAAGGAACTATCTCACTATATTTTTTATAGATTAACTAAAATAGTCCATTTAAACTAACCAGCCAAGGTTCAAAAAATGGCAAGTGCTCTGCCAATAAACAGTTTCCCCATTAAGGAAGAATACTTCTTTCTCATTCCTGAAGTTTCCTTCTATCTGACATGTCTTTTCTTTTTAAGTTAATTTTCTTTCCAGGTGAGGGAGTAGATTATTTTGATCAGAGGTTTAAGAAATATAAATCAAATATGCTTGGCTCATATTTCCATCTTTGCCTTTTGGGGGTCTCTCCACATGCCCCACGCTATAAGGCTTAACAAACTGGCACATTATTGCTTAAGAATTAGTAGATGAAATTGGTCTAACTCTACTCATTCCAATTTGTCTTAGCATCTGAGTATTGTTACTTAAGACTTGAAATTTGTCCAGAATTTGTACAGAGAACTTATCAGGTTCCCCAATATCCTAGAGATGATGACTTATAGTGAACCCTTCTACCACATTCAATTGTTCCTGGTACTTGTTAAAAGCAAATAAGGAAAATTGTTAAAAATAAAAAAGTAGAGCTGGGAATGTGGCTTAGTGGTAGAGTGCTTGCCTAGCATGAGCACGCATGAAGCCCTGGGTTCCATTCCTTAGTACTCCATAAACAGAAAAAGCTGGAAGTGGCACTATGGCTCAAATGGTATAGGGCTGGTTTTGAGCAAAAGAAGCTCAGGGATAGTGCCCAGGCCCTGTGTTCAAGCCCCAAGACTGGCAATAAGTAAATAAATACATAAAATGTGAGCAAAGATACATATAACAAATGGAACCAGAAATGAAATATTAATGCCAATCTAATTATCAGAATAATTGAAATGAAAAGGACAAAAGACTATTGTATTTGTTACTGTTTTGGATCTATAATAAAGATACATGAGAACAAAAAAGAGTCATTTGGGGCAATGTGATAGATAAATAAGAAAAAGCTCACAACTTACTGATACTATATACAGATATAACCTCAAGTTTTCTTCTTATTTTTTGCCAATCCTGGGGCTTGAACTCAGGGCCTGAGCACTGTCCTTGGGCTTTCTCAAGGGTAGCACTCTACCACTGGGGCCATAGTTTTACTTCTGGCTTTTTCTGTGAATGTGGTACCAGGGAATCAAACCCAGGGCTTTGTGCATGCAAGCACAATACCACTAGGCTATGCTCCCGGCCCCCAAGGAGCTCTTAAGGATGTAGAACTTCTCACTAATTAAAATTAGAGAAGTTTGTCCTTATGCAATATATGGCAAGTGAAAAATAAAGACAGATTGAAGACCAAGAGAGTGTACCATTAGGTTGAAAATTATAGGTTATCACTTGTGCATTTGGGATGTTGAGGTTGGAGGAAGAGAGGGAGGGAAAGAGGGAGAGAAAGGGAGGAAAGAAGGAAAGGACTGGGGAAGGAGGGAGGGAGATAGGGAAGGAGGAAGGGAAGGGAGTGAGGGAGGGAAGGAGTGAGAGAAGGAAAGGAAAGAAGGAAAGGCTGGGAGAAGGAGGGAGGGAAGGAGAAGGAAAGGGTGGAAGGGAAGGAGGAAGGAAGGAGAAAAGTACTTATCATGGAAATACAGAAAGGTTGGAATTAAAGAAATGGAAAAAGACTTGAATGTAAGAGTTAACAACTGTGCTGATCCTAATAGATATCTATGTTTATAGCACTCTATACCTGAAGTATTTAAATAAATCCAGTACAAAGCAAATCCCCACAAATATTAAAAAGTTATCAGACCATTCAGGGCATTCTCTGATCACAATACAAATAAATAGGAAATGAATAAACAAAAACTAATCAAAGCATTTTAATGTATTTATTCAAACTACTAAACTGCATATGGACCAAAAAAAGATACTACTGAAAATTAGAAGATAGTTTAAATGTAATAATAAAATATGAAGAATTACAGCATTCCTATTAGAGGAAAATTTATATTTAAAATGTTTACTTTAGTAACATAAGGAAAACAGGAAATGGCAGAGTTAAACATTCAACTCGAGGAACTGGGAAAAATACAATAGAGAAAAACAGGGAGAACTAAAGATTACAGTGAAGGGTTGGATATGATTGGTGGTATATGCCTGTAATCCCAGCCATGTAGAAGGCATACAGAGGAGAAGACTGAGGTCCCATCCTTTCCCAGGCAGCAACTCTCAAGATCCTATCTGAAATACAGATAAACCAAGAGGCTGGACGTGTGGCTCAAATGGTAGAGCACTTGACGAAACAAAAGAGTTCAAATCACAGTACTGCTTAAAAATAAAACAGGAACTTTTAATATACAAAATGAATAAAAAGACTGACCAAGCATACAAATCTCTGCAATGTATTCAAGGAAAAGAGATAAAGGGCATAAGTAGACAATATTCAGTAAGAACAAGTGGAAATGGACAGTAATCAGTGCATTTAAGACTTTGAGAGTCACTAAAGGATTCAGTGCAGATATTTAAGGAAGCTTACAGGTGATTGGTACACAGCAGAACCTAAGTGCTAAGCAAACATGAACATATTTAATCCTCCCAGCAAGGCTCTGAGGTAGAAATTAATGCTCTCAGGTCACATAGGAGAAAGGTTAGATAATCAGAAAGCAAACAGTTGGGACAATACAATCAGCCCTGAGAAAAATCCCCATTCTATAAGTGCTCACTGTTGGAATCCAAGGTCAGCACAGGCCACGTTGGCTTCCGTCATGCTCCAGCGGCTTTTACATATGAACATTTTCTCATCCTGATCCACAAGTTTTACTTCCAAAATTCCCTCTGAATCTGTGTTCCCATAACTTAAGGAAATATTAAAATTTCCTAAAATAAAAAAAACCCAAATCATGAACAGTAGTTAGGCATTTACTTTCTCTACTTGTAATTTAAAATATTTAAAGCTGTGCTGCTCAGTTATGTAGGGAAAGCAATCACAGACTCTAACATCATCTCTCTGAAGACAGAGCCTTTTTCAGATATAGAGAACCTGTTTAGAAGTTATTACTGGCCTAGAGGTGAAGCCAGGAACTGAAATTTGCTTCATTGATCTTACCCCAAAGTCCACAGCCCTACAAGTAAGCTAAACAATTAACAAAAGTATAGAGAGGGTTTGTGTTTCCTCATAAATTCGAAGCATTTAATGTCAGACACTCATAACATAGATTCAGTTATGGCCTTCTTCTTCAACAGGGAGGGGAGACTGGCTTAGTCTCCCCTCAGTGCCATCTTAAGCTTCTTGGATAGTTAGGGACAATGGGCTGGGCCTGGAGAAAGACAGACCTGAGGACATGAATACTAAAAGGAATACAAGAGCTGGAGAGTCAAAGAGGGAGCTGAGCCTTAACTAGACTACATGTAAAACCCAATTTCATACAAAGACTTGTTTGGGGCCAGATGTTTGACCTGGTGGTAGAGAGCTTGCTTAGCATGCATGAAGTCCTGGGCTCAATTCCTTGGTACCACATGTACAGAAAAGGCCAGAAGCAGTGATGTGGCTCAAGTGATAGAGTGCTAGCCTTGAGAAGGCTCAAGAGCAGTGCCAAGGCCATGGGTTCAAGCCCCGGGATTGGCTAAAAAAAAGGAAGACTTGTTCACTGATGTCTAAACTAGTTGAGTGGCTTTGGGAATGATTCCTTTAATTAAGCAGAGAAAGTGTAGACAATTCTAAGGTTCCAGGTAGCAGGTGACACCTTAAATCATGTGTTCAGAATTCACAGGATGCCTGGATTCTAAGGATTGTAGATTTCTTTGGTTCTTACCTCAATTACTATTGAGTCTTAAAATTTGGGATTGTCTTTGGAACGTTCTATAATAAAAGAATTTTCCAGAAGAAAAGATGGTATACAATAGTATCCATTTTATGCCATGGAATAACTTTCCTACCTTCAGCTCTGCATGCTCCTTGATTTAAGAACTTTGCCCCTGGACGAAGACATTCATAGCTCTTCTGATGACAGTAAGTCGGGTAGCTTTTCCCATTGGTTGAACACACTGAGGTGCCATTCTTTGGGCACTGATAAGGGAGTTTACAAGCACAGGTTCCATCAATGCACTTCTGCCATGGCTGGCAGAAGACTTTAGTGCAGGAAAGATGTGTGTATTTTTTCAGTAAGCATTTGTTGTCCACCAGATCCTCTTGAGATGAGTCTGACTTTAAAATCTGCTGTAAACAGAAATAGACCCAGCCCACACAATGATTCTGTGGTGTGCCATTTTAAGAATGGGATGTCTAGTTTCTAGCTCATTTTGGGGTGTTTGCAGTAATATGGACAAATTATTGGCATGAAACATGAATTTTCTCATCTGTAAAATGAGGATTGATTTCTTCGGTTTTATTTTAACAAGTAGATGTAATATGTATGTAATAGTTGGCATTATATACATTACTAGGCATGCGATTAGTAGGAACTATTATTATCCCAAGGCTGACACAAAATCCAGTCGTTAACATACTGATGAAGCTCAGCAGTCATGTTAAAAGAGTATCAAACTTGCTACTAGATAGCCTCATGGACTGAATTTAATGCATACATTTATTTATTTATTGCTAAATGCAAAATTATTTATTGACCTTAGTAAGGTAAGCGTGAAATGGACTCTTAAGGCTCTTAATGGACTCTTAATGGCTCTTAAGGACTTGATATCTAGGCAATAAGATAGAAACATGTTAGAGGATGTGAGTTAGGCAATGGTTAAAGTAATGCAACTAATATAACCAAATATAACACAGTGTTCTTGGAGACACAGCGGGGGGGATGGCTGTTCTAGGTCTCCTAGGGATAGTGTTTGAGCAAGGTCAGTAAAGATAGGTAGTGTTGTCAGATGGTTATGATAGCAGAAACACAGTACAGGTGTAGTGAGTTGTCCTGACTCTAGAGTAAACAGTACTGAATGTGCCAGATTAAGAACCTGGGGAAGAAGAGGCAGTAAGAATAGAATGCGATCATGGTTTGGGAAAAGACTTGAACAAGATAAAACAATAGGATTCCAGAATGGATTGGTTGAAGGAAGGCCCTAGGAAGTTTTGTTTTTGTTTTATTTCTTTTCTTTTCTTTTTGCCAGTCCTGGGGTATTTGAACTAAGGGCCTGGGCACTGTCCTTGGACACTTTTTGCTCAAGGCTAGTCCTCTGCCACTTAAGCCACAAAGCCACTTCTGGCTTTTTCTGTGTATGTGATACTGAGGAATTGAATCCAGGCCTTTGTGCATGCTAGGCAAGCACTCTCCCACTAGGATACACTCCTGGCCCTTTGTTTGCTTTTTTGAGACAGAGTTTCCTTATGTCTATGTAAGGACTTATTTCCTAAGCTGGCCTTGAATTCATGATCCTTCCTGCCTCAGCTTCCTGAAAGCTGGGATTACCACGATGGCAGGTAATTCCTAAGTTTTTATGTTGAATGAATGAATGATGCCCAGACAACTTTTATGTCCAACTGTCAGTACTGAGGACAATTTGAAATATTGTTTTACATCTATGTTCCTACCCTCTAATAGAAACAATGATGAACCTCTCTCTGTGTACTAGTTGTATTTATTGATCTTTATGAGGTATCTTTTCCAGTTAATACGCCGTTGAAATGAAAAAAAATGCTCAAAGTAAAAAGGATGATGAATGATAACCCATGAGTGGTTAATAGTAAAAATATTAACAATTATTAAAATGTTATGTACAAAATTTGTTTTAAGATATATTTGTTTGTATAGCAGTGCATCCATTATTTATAATTAAGTATATTTGCATATTCTAAGAACAAGCACATAATCAAAAGTGTCAAGAAATTATTGTAACCTCGTCTCTATCAAATCTGTACTATATCCTTAGCTGCTACTGCATCTTTGTGGATGAGTTTGTTTTCTTTTTGACCACTTCCTTTAATGTAATGATGTCTCTTTTTCCTCGAGGCAGGAGTACCATAAAATCTAAAATAGTCATTAGAGAAACCAGAAACAATCTCTTAGTCTAGGCTTTCACAACAACTATATAAATACTTTAGCTTTACCTTAAGTTCCAGTTTCTTTGTTTTACTATTACCCTGTAAAAAAGGGAAAAAGATGATCAACTATGGCCAAAGAAAGAAAAAAAAATACATCACTCTTTCTCCACTCCATCCCTAATTTAAACAAGATTTTCTCTCACTGTAATCTCTAGGGTGTTCCTGAACTCTAGATCCTCCTGCTTCAGCCCTGCCAAATAGCTGGGATAAAGGCTGTCACTTCCCTCTGCCCCTACTTCTTAACAAAAAAGAAAAAGAAATGATTACCAAGTTTAAGTCATCTATGGATAACTAGGTATTGTTTCTCCTTTTTTAAAATGTGGAAATACATACAATGATCTCACAGAGTTACTGTGAAGATCAAAGACAAAGAATACAAATGGACTTTTAGACCCTATATAAATGCTAGTATAATTGTGGTACATTGCATATAGTGTTAATTTTCTATCCTATTATCCCAATCCTCTGCAGCCTCTCTCTGGGCCATTTCTTTTTCCCTATACTTTAATTCTGGAACTGGCCTTATGACTTGCTCTGACTAGTGGGAAGTCATATCAGATGTGACTCAGGAGAACCCCGGAAAGTACTTTGTGCCAGCCACTGGTTTCTCTGGTTTCTCTGGTCAGGAGGGCAAAAATAGAAAGAGAAGACCATTGCAGCTAGGACTATTGTGGATTAGCTAGCCAGTCAATAGCCAAGCCACAGACTTACATACTAAATAAACTTTAATACCAATGAGATTTTTAGGGTAGTTTTATTATTATGGCATTAACTAACCAGTCCAATGATAATGACCATGGAAAACAGTAAGGACAAAAATGAGGAAAAGGTTTAAATAGAGTACAATTACAAAAAACCTCACCCAACACAGACCCTTTTTCTTCTACCCTTTCTAGCATTTTGCTTCTAAGCATGAGCAACCATGTAGAAACTTTCCTATTGGAGTTTTAGGTCCGCTTTGGTCTCAGTTCCTCAGCATGATCATCACCTCCCAAGTACCTTGCATCATACACGGAAGCAGCCCTGTGTCTGTTATATAAAGCCTTGCCTCGACTTCTAAACCAGCAACTATTCTGTTTAGCTTAAAAAAGCAGTTGCAGAAAGAGCATTTCTCTATTAATATCTAGTGTTTTAAGTAAGTTCAATTTTCATAAGAAAGCTGATGATCTTTTATTGTCTTGGTTGCTTTTTGTGTTCGGTTCCAAATGAACATCTTTCTCCCCAGGATCAGAATGCTGCTGGGAATTATGGGAAAGATGGTGATGTGGTGCAGTCAGGTAGGCTAGGCTCTCAGATGTTGATCTCTAGTCTTGTAAAAACACTAGGAAATACTATTTGGTATGATTTTTGCTTCAGAGATTAAATAAAGATCATTATCCTAGTTGCTTGGGCTTGTATTTTGGCATAATAAATGAGGGATATCTGAATTTTTAACTTTCAGTTAATTTTTTAAAAATAAGAAATAGGAAAAATGTTCTAGCAGATTAAAAGTTATGTCTTCACCAAGTGTGATATGTATGTCTGTATTTAACACACAAAAGGCTGAGACAGCCTGGATTATACAGTGAAACCATGTGTCAGGGGGAGAAAAAGGTGGGTAGGACCCAGTGGTGATGATGCTATGCCACTTAGGGGAATTATAGTTCTGAGAATCTGAGAATTACAGTTCAAAGCCAGCCTAGGCAAGAAAGTGATAGAAAAAGACTTAACCTAAAGCATCTTGACAGCCATATTTAGAACTATCCTTGCTGCAGAACCTGCTGAGCTATCTCCACTCCCCTTACTCCTGAACAAGTGTACCCGTGGTCTTAGAAGAGAGCCTAGGAGCCAATCCATGTGAATTGCTAATGCCCCTGATGAACACAGGGGCTGTTGAAACCGAAAACTCCTCTTCATCCATCTCACCCTAATCTCCCACACGCACCCAATGTCACTCTTTCTTACTAAAGAGATTCGTTGTAAGGAGTGTACCATTTGGCTGAAGGAAACTTGGTTGCCCTTCCCAGGCTTTACTCTTGAATAAAGCCTGTTGGTCTGCTGAGTTTTCTTTCTGACCTTTCTGATACAGTCATGACTCAGTTTCCTTACACAAAGTCTATAAGACTTTTTTTTTTGTCAGCCATGGGACTTGAACTCTGGGTCTGGGCACTGTCCCTGAGCTCTTCAGCTCAAGGCTACTGCTCTACCCCTTGAGCCACTGTGCCACTTCTGGTTTTCTGGTGATTAATTTGGAGATAAGAGTCTCAGACTTTTTAGTGCCTGGACATTGGCTGGTTTTGAACTGCTATCCTCAGATCTCAGCCTCCTGAGTAGCTAGGATTACAGGTGAGAGCCATATTGCCTGGCTGAGACTTTTATCTCCAATTAACCACCACAAAGCTGGAATGAAGCTGTGGCTTAAGTGGTAAAGTGCTAGCCTTGAATATAAAAGCTCAGAGATAATGCAGAGTTTAAGCCCCAAGACCAGCACAAAAAATGAAAAAAAAAGAAAAAGAAATGTAGACACATACACATATCTATATAGTTGCATATGACAACTAAAATGTTCTTACAAGTAATGTATCAAATATTTAACAGTATGTATCCAATAATTAACAGCTGGTATCTCTGAGTAACAGGATAATTTTGTTTTCTATTTCAATGAAACATTGAAATTGTTTCAAGGTGAGGTGAGAGTGTATGAGGGTGAACATGAGGTAGATTGTAAGCTTCTATGCAAATCTCACAGGGAAATTCCCTTATGCAATTACATGTGTGAATAAAATGTTAAAAAGGTTATTGCCTCCCAAACAACTGTAGAATACTCCTTGATTTAATTATTATTAATCACTTACAATGTTTGAAGTGCTGAGGACACAGTAATAAATTACAAAGACAAATAAAAATAAAGTAGGATTGGTATTTGTAGTGCTGAGAATACAGTAATAAACTACAAGGACGTTTAAAACAATAAAATAGGCTACGGCGTTTGGTTGCAAGAAATGCATCTTTGGCTTAACACTATTCTAGTTATGATGGGTTTATTAGGACATAATGCCATTGTAGGTATGGAGTATTTGTGCTATATTGTGAAATTCCCTTATTTCAATGATATATTCATCTCACCTTTCTATATTTGTACTAGAAGGCTACTAATGAAATATATCAGGCTTATTATTTTCCTAGCACAGAACCATACATATAGAAGGAGTGTGGTAAATGTTGACTTAATGTGACAATAAATGAAATGTTTTTATTCATAAAATTTGTGTCCAGTTCATACAAAATGATTTCAATTGTTAATGAAAATATTAACATACTTTTTACTATATAACATTAATGGAAATATGTGATGTCTGTCTAAGTCACATCACTTAAGAATTTTGCCATATTTTTACAATCCTTAAAACATTTTCTTAAAATGATCTGCATAAAGATTTAATTACTTACCATGCCAAGATTTAAGTGGAAGCACAAGAACAACAGAACAACGTGAATGAGCTTCATGTTGGAGGTGTTGTGCTGGTGTGTCTCTGTTGAAGACTCCTTTCCATCTCAGATGGGGTTTTGAAATTTAATTTTTAACCTCTGAAAAAATATTTAAGAAAGAAAAGGTCTCCCAAAGAGCTTTGTACTTTTGAACTCTTAAATTGGCTAAAATCCAGAGTTTTACTGGAACTGAAACCAAAATCGGCTTTTCCAGTAACAAACAGAGAAAGGTAACCAATAGAAACTGGGTGCTCCAGGAAAGATCAGCTGCCCTAGTTGTTACTCAGATCTGTCTTGTTTTCCATACAAGACACAAATTACTCTGATGGAAACTTGAGTACAAGCACATCATACTGAAAATATTCTTTTTTTTTTTACTGAAAATATTCTTATACATGAAAAACTAACAAAAAAAATTTTTTGCCATGCATTGGTTGTGCCTTAATTATATTCTCTTAGTACAAAAAACATTTAAAAATCATCTTGGCAAAATATGAATTTCAAATTCTACAAGTATAAATTTCTTTAGGCCAGAGAAATATGATACAAGACCATAGTTACCTGGGTTACTCTAATCTAGTATTGCAGGTCTCTGAAGACAACTTTATGATACATAAAGAAAAAATTAACTGGGTAAAAGCCTTCTCCTTCCTATCACAATTCTTACCTGGAGGAGTGATCAACCAATGTCCTACACTGTTCTTGTCAACCAATGCAATTGTAGCAAGTTGGCTGTAATTTTCTTCTTCTCTTTAAAAATTTGTATTAAAGAAAATCCAAAAAACGACCCTGGGGCCGGGAGCATAGCCTAGAGGTAGAGTGCTTGCCTAGCATGCATGAAGCCCTGGGTTTTGTGTACACATACACAGAAAAAGCCAGAAGTGGTGCTGTAGTTCAAGTAGCAGAGTGCTAGCCTTGAACAGAAAGTGTCCAAGACAGTGCCCAGGGCCTGAATTCATGCCCCAGGACTGGCAACCCTCCCTCACAAAAAAAAAATCCTCCCAGTAGTCCTATGGCGGAACACTGAATAAAGTGTGGTTATCTCATACTTGGTGTGGCTCAATTTGCCTTTTGAGCCAACAATACTCTTTATTAGCTCTTGTATTTTATAAATACAACTTTACAGACTAATGTGGTGATTTCCCTTTTCGTTTTCCTTCCCTCCCTCCCTTTCTCTCTTCCTTTTTTGGTGTGTTGGTCCAGTGACCCCTGCCTTTGGCTAGGCCCCATATTCCAAGGTTTCTACCATCACTCAAAATACTGTTTCCAGTGGGGGAGCCAGCATGTAACAGATGAACCTGTGAGAAATAGTTTATCTTCAAACTGTTATCCTTGCCAAATCTTATGGTTTCCGAGATTACTTGTTCTAGAAGAAGGCAGTTGCTGACATGTAAAAATATTCAGACACACCATAAAGAAAACCATGTGGGGCTGGGCAACGTTGGTTCAGGTCTATAATCACAGGTCATGGGGTTGATTACAGGCCAGCGCTGGTCTGAAATACTCTCTGAAAAAGGGCTGGTTATGTGGTTCAAGTGATGGAGTACCTGACAAGTGCAAGACCCTGAATTCAAAATTTCAGTACCATTAGAAAACTGTGAGGTCTAAATTAATTTTGAAGTTTAATGAACTTCAGTAAAAAGTTATTTCTAAGCAGCCTCCATTCTGCAGAAGTTAAGTCTGAGAAATTCCCTGTTTCTTCTCAGGAGAACCGTAAGATGCTCCATCAGTTGTTTACTCAGACAGCTAGCAAGGACATTCAAAGGTCATCTCTAGGACTGCAGCTGTGTTCCACAGCTAGCAAGGCCATCCTGACCTAAATTTCTGTGGAAAACTGTAACATCAAAGCCCATAAGAAATGGAGTGTTCCAATGTAAAAGTTAACCAAAACATGAGGCTAAGGCTGTGAGAATGAAAACTAAAAACAAAACAAAACAAAACAAAAACTTGTTTATTCTGTACTATAAAAGCTGTGCTAATTCTGTATTCGGGGGCCTCCAAGCATCACTGGTTTCTAAGGCACGGAGGACCAAGCTCAAGCTTGCTAATAAACGGCTCTTTGTTGCTTGCATTGGTTGTGGACTCTAGTGGTCTTTCGGGGGATTGGGAACTTTGGGTACAACAAAAACAAGTCCCCTGCAGTGGAGTGAGATTTCCTGCAGGTGAGCAGTGTCAGAAAACAGTAGGCTCATACTTTGCAAAATGCTTTAAAGATTAAGGATGGCTGCAGAAACAGCCTACTGGGCAGACACTGTTTTATCATACAGACTAGTCGAGCAAGTATCTTCAAGGACCTAGAGAAAATAGTTGCACTCAGATTCCTGGGTTAAAGTGGAAATTGAATCTTTAGAAAAAAAATCATACCCCAAAAACATTTGTTTCAAAATGTTTCCACTTCTGCTTGGAGTTGAGATTGAGGAAGTCTTAAGTCTTCCTGAAAACTACTTGGGAGAATTAGAGAGCAAATTAAATAGTATTTTTGTTCACCTAGACACATTTGTATGACTGATATCCCCTTTCCTGACTCTTCTTCACTTAAACACCTGTGAGAGTAGCTGAAGAACTTTGTGCATTAATAACTGTAATTAATAACTGTTTTACAAATTCTGTATTTCTGTGAAAGAAAAGCATTCTGTCCTTCATAGGAAAGAGAAAACAGCCAGGCACCAGTGGCTCACACCTGTAATCATAATCATACTTAGGAAGCTGAGGTCTGAGGATCATGATTCAACACTAACCAGCAGACCAAAGTCTGTGAGACTGCATCTCCACCCAGTTAGCCAGCAAAAAGTTGGGCTGGAGGCACAGCTCAAATGCTCAAGCACCAGCCATGAGTGAAAAAGCCAAGCTCACTGGAGACCCTGAGATTCAAGTCCCGGCACTGACAAATAAATACATTTACCAAATTCTATGTATATATGTAGCTGTTAGGAGTGCTCCTTCAGGAAGCCTAGATTTTAAATGATATACAGGAATTCCCAATATTTCCATAATAAAATTTAGTACTTACAAAGGTGTTTCAAACCCCATTACAGTAATCATGTGAAGTGAGTATCAATGGCAAAAAAGTGGAAGTAGATTGTATCAAATATATAAGTACATAAAGATAAGGTCTCAGAGGAATTGAGTATAAAAGACGCCAAACATTTAATAAATGGAGGTCACTACTTTTATTATGAGATAGGTTTTAGTGACTGTGAATGGAGAGAGCTGATGTCATGTATCAAAAGTCGAAGGCCAAGAGAGGAAGCTTCAAAACAGGCTGGCCCACAGACTACCAACCGTTCAAAACATTATTTGCTGAGTGAGTAAACTGACTGGTACAAAAGATTAAATGGCAATTTGGCTTTCCACCAGACAACAGTTTCCTTAAACATACACACATACACTCCTTTTGTTGCCTTAACTAATAAAATCGTGAGGCTGGGCGCCAGTGGCTGAGGCCTGTAATCCAGACTATTTAGGAGGCTGAGATCCGAGGATCGTGGTTCGAAGCCAGTCGCGGCGGTCAAGCCTGTGAAATCCCTCGCTCCAATTAACCACCAAAAAATCGGTAGTGGAGCTGCAGCTCAAGTACCAAGAGGGCCAGCAATGAAAAGAGAACTCGGGGTCAGCACTCAGCCCCTGAATCCAAACCCTCGGACGGGCACAAAAACAAAATAAACCAAGTAAAAGCCAACGGGCCAAAGGGTAGCGCAGTGCGGCCCACGCAAGTGCATCGTTAAAATGAAAATCTCCGGGAGACGCGGGGACGTGGAGGGCCGCCGAGGAGCCGCCCCTGACGTGGCCGGACCCACCTTCACGCGGCGCGCAGCTCCGAACTTGCCAGCGCCGTGGGCTGGCAACGAGACGGAAGAGCCAAGGCCGGGGGGAGGAGGGAAAAACCATTTCTCCAGCTGAGGACCTGACCGGAGGCCACACGGGCCACAAGCGCCATCTCCACACAAGCACTAACCCGCCCCAGCATCCCGCGCCGGCGCGATGGCACTTCCGGGAGCAACCCGGCTCCACGGGACGCGCTATTGACGTCACTTCCGGCGCCTCTGCTTAGGGGAAGTGGACTTAGCTGGCTGAAGGGAGCTGTTGTTGCTGTTCCGGCGTTGCGGGCTCTGTAGGCATTTAGGTTCCTCAGATCTTCCGGTAGCAGGCTTTGTTGGTTCATTTGTGTGTTTGTTTGCAAGCTAGGTATCTTGAGTTTCTGGTTGTGTTCTTCGTAAACTACCGGTACGGTGGCCGCCGAGGTCCCGGCGGGACGGAAGTGGCCGGCGGGTGGGTGTGCGCGCTGAGCCCGGGCCCGGGCTGCACGTGGCGCCGGTGAGTGCTCGCGGGAGCCGCGGCGTGGAGGGCGCTGGGTGGGGGGCCGGGCCGGGGTGGGAAGAGGGAAGGGATTGGGAGAGTTTGAATACCTAGCTGTGTGCGGCGGGGGAAGAGTCACGATCCCCCGGGCGGCCCAGCCTCGCCCGCCGTGCCCGCCCTGGGCCCTGGGTACGCACGCCTCGCTTGGGCTTGGGCTTTGATGCGGGCGAGGTGACAGGGCTGCGATTGGTGTCGGGAGCGGGGCTCAGGTGTGCACCGAGAAACCGCAGTCACCGTCAGCAGCGGGTGGATCTGTCCTGTGTTGCTCCAGGCAGGAGAGATGTCTTTCCGAGGCGGGGGTCGTGGAGGTTTTAATCGCGGCGGTGGAGGAGGTGGCGGCTTCCATCGTGGAGGCGGTAGCAACAACCACTTCCGAGGTGGCGGCGGCGGCGGCAGTTTCAGAGGTGGCGGCCGAGGAGGATTTGGACGAGGAGGTGGCCGCGGAGGTTTTAACAAGGGCCAAGACCAAGGACCCCCGGATCACGTAGTCCGTATGTCGCCTTCCCGGGCTTAACCCGCGTAGAAGGGGGGTGGGGGGAGGGTTGAGCTCCGGGCGAGTTTGCTGTTCTTCTCGAGTTGGTGTTGGGTGCTGATGGATGGATCCTGAAGCTCTCACGGGGTGGTTGCAGTTTGGCTGGGCGGGGGGGAAACAAGTCTGTGAGAGCCGTGCTGTAAAAACTGACTTAGAGTCTTAGGAGTAGGTGGATAGGGATTAGGAAGTTTCTTTGTTGATGAGAGTTTAGTTGAAAGTAATAGAAACGAAGGTACTCATTTTGGGATTGTGGACTTTTCTAGCAGACCAAGAATCCTTGACAAAGAGTGGGAATAAATTCTAAAGAAGGAGGGAAAAAAAATAAACAAGAACAAAGAATGATTCCCATCTAGGGGTTCCAAGAAAGAAGGAAAATTTAAGAGAATGAAGTGTTGGTGTTTAATGAAACTGTAGTAGTGATAATAAAGCAGCTGTCATAGGTTGAATGGTCTCAGTGTGCCAGGCACTGTTCTAAGCACTTGACTTTATTTCACTTAATCATATTAGTGTAGGCAACTGGTAAAGTTATTAGTCCCATATTTAAAAGAATGCTATAGCTAATCTGTTGTCAGTTAACAACGTGTCTATCTTAAAGGAGGACAGATACGGTGAAATTCCTAGTGTAAGATGGAATCTTAAGAGGTTGGTTGATACTACTTGAAAACGTTTTCTATTTCAATATTTCCTTATCCCATTTCAGTATTAGGAGAGTTCCTGCATCCCTGTGAAGATGACATAGTTTGTAAATGTACTACAGAAGAAAATAAGGTTCCTTATTTCAATGCTCCTGTTTATCTAGAAAACAAAGAACAAATTGGAAAGGTGGATGAAATATTTGGACAACTTAGAGATTTTGTATCCTTTCTAGTTTGCATGATCTAATACATTGAGAATGTACTGTTTTCTTAAGGAGGTTAGATACAAATTAAACTTGTTGCCTAAAATAACAATGCTACAAATTAATAATGAAAAGAATCAGCAGGAGAGAATGTATTCATCCATATTTGGAAATGACAAGCCCTAGAGAGATGACTTTATTTTTTGAAAGTTCTAGAAATGTTCCCATTTGGGAACATAGCACAAGGATTTTTTTGGGTTCTTTAGATATTATGGTGCTACTAGAATAGGATGGTGCAATTGTAGGGTCTTTAGGTTTTTAAAGAAAACTATTTCTTCTTGGAAACTAATTTGTTATCTTTCCTATGTGTCTGTACATTGTAATTTTGTTTTTAAAATTATACATGAATTCAAAAGGCTTAATATCTTTCATCTTAATTTCTTGTTTGTTCCTTAATAAAATTAATAGTATTTTTCAGTTAAATTATCAGAAAACATGAAGGCAGGTTCCTTTAAAAAACTACAGAAGGTGAGTTAAGCTTTTAAAAACTTAGGTCTTTGTTTTGCTTTTTATTGTCCTTGTGCTTGCTCTGCTGTCACTTTACTATTGAAGTTGTGACTTTTTACCACAGGCTTTTTGCTGTTTTTTTGGAGATGGAGGCTAGCAAACTTTTCTGTCTTGTCTGGCTTTATATCATGGTCTTCCATATTGCATCCTTCAGAGTAGCTAGCAATACAGGCATGAGCCATGGATGGAATGCCTTAGGAGAGATAGCCCATCTTGGGGTGTTTAGACCCCCCCCCCCCAGCATATCACCAGTGAAGCTCTTAGTCTGAGGTGTTCTGTACTTTAAAACATTGACATTAATCTTTTTTGTTCTTTTTTTTTTTTTGCCAGTTCTGGGCTTGAGCTCAGGGCCTGAGCACTGTCCTTGGACTTTCTCAAGGCTAGAGCTCTACCACTTGAGCCTCAGCACCACTTCCGGCTTTTTTCTATATGTGATACCAAGGAATCGAACCCGGGTCTTCATGCATGCTAGGCAAGCACTTTAACCACTAGGCCAAACTCCTGGCCTGACATTAATCTTTAAGAGTAATTGATGTAGCTTTCAGCAAGTATTCCTTGCTCATAGCAGCAGCGTTTGAATATGCTTTTTTAGTTTATTTAAAATTCCTATGAAAGCTTATAGAAGCAAAATATTGTAAGTAAAATGTTGAATTATGAATCATATTTGGAGGTTGAGGATATTAGCTTAGTGGTAGAACACCTGCCTAGCATGTACAGGACCAAGTTTATTTAGGAAAAGGTGGAGATTAAAGGGTTACACAAGTACTTTACTGACACGATATGTGCTGTGGAGAAAACAGGCTGCTGTGAGAACTTTCACAGTAGGACCATGTTAGTTTATAATAGCTTCATTGAGGAAGTGATCTATCTTGAGGCTGAGACCTAAAAGTCAACTAGAAAAGTCTTTTATACCTGGTTATTACAGTTAAGGGATTGGGAGGGATAGGGAAGGGATTTTATAGTAAGTGTCCTTTAACATAGATTCTATTCCTAGAAGTGTGACCCACTCTGTCTGAAATAGCACCCAAGACAGGGTTTTTTGTTTTGTTTTTTTTTTGCCAGTCTGTGTTTGAGTTCAGGGCCTGAGCACTGTCCTTGGACTTTCTCAAAGCTAGAGCTCTACCACTTCAGCCTCAGCACCATTTGTGGCTTTTTAAAAAAAAATGTATGTGGTACTGAGGAATTGATCCCCAGTCTTCATGCATGCTAGGCAAGCACTCTACCACTAGACCAAACTCCCGGCTCCAAGAAAGTTTTAAAAAGGAAAACCTCTTGAGTAATTTTGATGTAGTTAGACAAGTATTGGAGAACCCACTGTGCTCTTCACAGAAAAATAAGTGTGTTCTAAATACAGAAAACTGTACAAAGTCTCTGAGACAGTGAACAACTTAAAAAGGCAGTAGGCTTGTGACTCACATCTGTAATCCTGGTTACTCAGGAGACTAAGATCTGAGGATTACAGTTCAAAATCAGCAGGAAAGTTTGTGAGACTTTATCTCCAATTAACCCCTAGAAAACTGGAAATGGGGCTATGGCTCAAAGTGGCAGAGCAAAAGAACTCATGGACAGTACCCAGGCCCTGAGTTCAAGCCCCACAATCAACAACAACAGAAATAAAATATATAATAGAAGAGAGTGTCTGTAGAGGGAGTGTGCAACTGTGGCACAGTGTAGAAGGTGGCTTACTGGATTTACCAACGTAGGGGTTAAGGACTTAGGGGGCCAATGGAGAAAATGAAATGGAAGAAATTCCTGTTGCTACAGACATGATTTGCCTGGTGCTGAAGAACCTACAGATAAACTGAGATTAGATCTTTTGATGATCAGAAGATAAAGTGCTCCTTAGAGCCACCTGAATTGATTTACATCCCAGACTTTTCTCACAGTATTATTTATTTGAGGATTTATTATGTAGTTTTTTTTAAGCCATGTCTAATAAATTGGGCATGTATTCTAGTTAGCAGTTCATTGTTTTGTTTAGGCCCTCCTCCAGCCTAAATATGTTTGAAGACTAGTGCTTATAGTTATGTAACTTTTCAACTTTATCCATAGAATGGTTTGTATTTTGCTCTTTACATTTCACAGGTAAGAAAACCAAGATAGTATAAAAGTAAGTTCATGTCCTTAGCTACACACAATTGGTGTGGTTGACTTTAAATAGGCAGTTTTGACTATTCTGCCATTTCCAAGCCATCACCTAATTACTTCTGTTAAACTTTCAGTTTTACATAGACCCATACAAGCTGTTGCCACTGCAGAGGTTTTTACCTCGACCTCCAGGTGAGAAAGGACCGCCAAGAGGTGGCGGTAGAGGAGGTAGAGGAGGAGGAGGAAGAGGAGGAGGAAGAGGAGGAGGAGGCAGAGGTGGTAAGTTTTGGGGGGGAAATTTTCTAATGAGTTTCCATAGCCACTTTTAATTCACATTTTACAGTTGTACTTTGTAAGTAGGCAGACTCTTAATATTTATTTCACTAAACCTTTCAAATATGGGCAGATTGCTTACAAAATGCTTTTTTTTCCCCCAACATCTTTTAAAAAATATAACTACTTTGAGGTATTTTAACTTTTGGGGATGCCTTGGAGATTCATCTCTAATGGGAGAGATGCCGTCTTGGAAATGAACTATCAGGCAATTTCATGATGTGGGTTATTCACTCAAGTTGGACTCTTGATGCAGTTGAAGGACAGTAAATGTGAGATACATGTTACACCATGTGTCATACTCTTTTACAGTGAATTTTTTAGAAAGCAAAAGGAATACATTCTAATACCAATACAATTTACAGGAAACACGAGCCAGTAGCAGTTGTTTATAATCAGTATGGTATTATATATTCTACCTAATTGTGTGTGCTATACTTCATAGCACATAGTATGTTTGTTTATAGGTGCATTGCTCCACAATGTTACTAGATAAGAATTTTCCAGTCTTGTTAGGATTGTAAGAGAGCAGTCCTTTTGTTGACTGAAACATTGCTGTATACTACATGACTTGATGAAATTATGAATTAACTTTTAGTTTATTAGGTTTTGGGTAGTTCCATTGTAATAGTTGTACAAAGGGCTTTTAGTTCAACAGATTAGTTTATGAGTTCAACTCATCTTAGTCTTTGTCATCCCTTCCATTCTGTTTTGTGATGTTGTATGAGGAACACAGATCAACATAGATGTACCTCAATAATGGACTTATATCCTGACAAGCCCACCTAAAATTTAAAATATGTTCAGTCTAAAATTCCATACACCTACCACGGTCCGATGGCCCATACCTGTAATCTTAGTTACTCGGGAGGCTGAGATCTGAGGATCAAGGTTCAAAGCCAACCTGGGCAAAAAAAAAAAAAGTCCCTGTAAGATTCTTATCTTCAATAAACCAATCAGAAAAGGCCAGAAGTGGCACTGTAGCTTAAATAGCACAAAGCGGCTCAAGGACAACACCTAGGGCCAGAGTTAAAGCCCCAGGACTGGCAAGAATTTAAAAAAAAAAAAAACAAAAAAAAAAACATAGCCTTTGTCCAGTTGAAATATTCTTAGTTAAGAATATTTAAGATAAGCAAAGGCTAAGGTAATCATGCATCCAACAATGGTCTTCTAACTCACCAAAATTGAATACTTGGTTAAAAGGTGATAATCTAGGGTTTTCCCCTACTACATACTTGTGGAACTGCTATGGTTTCTGCATTTTTTTTTTAACTTTTTAAAAATTTTATTGTTGGGTTGATGTACAGAGAGGGCACAGTTATATTCATTAGGTAATGAGCACATTATTTCCGGAACATTTTAATCCCACTTCACATCCCACACCCCTTCCCATTCATCTTGTTTTTCCCTTTACTTCCCTTTTTCAAATAAATAACCGTATATACAGTATATGGTCAGATACAGTAACAACATGAGATAAACCTTAAGGGGAACAGAAGAGAAAAGAAATAACTTCACATAGTTCATTAAGAATAATAATCACAAAGATAAACCTCTTGTTTCCATATCCTGGAGTTCATTTTGCTTAGCCAAAGCTATTATGATCCTCTATTAGGAGAATTCTAAACATAAACTAATAGTTACAAATGAAGGAATGACATTGCCCCATTTGTAAGGAAATGGAGTTGGACAAAATCATATTAAGTAAGCCAGACCCAGAGAATCATAGGCCCCATGGTTTTCCTCATTTTTAACTGTAAAAATTTATTAGAGGCTAATAACTATTCATATTTACTCAAATTTGTCCATCATATGTTTAGAAATATTTTTATTAGTATAATCACCTAGTTACCTCCAAAATTATAACAAATTTGATAAACACCTAAATTTCATGTTATTCAAAACTTTGTGACAGAGCAAAATGAATGTGTTCATCATGTCAGGCAAACTGTAGGACAATATTTCTGGGATGTATTATTTGTTCAAATACATGATGAAAAATCTACCATGTTAAAGTGTTTAATTTTATTTGAGGTACTATTTGAGTTCTTACTATCAACCTGATGGAGAAAACTTCATCCTTTGTATTATATAAGAACACTTTTTTTAAAGAATTTATTAACGTTGATTTTTACATCATATTTTAATTGACAAGTTTAACATACAAGTGTTCAAGGAGGGAATCTATTTACAATCACTGGGACTTAGTATCTAGAACTTAATCACAATTAGGCTAAGGGTTTGTATGTCATAGAAACATATTAATTTATGAAATAAGACATTATGTCTATAGAGTCATAGGTTTTTATGTCTATATAGTTATGTTTATATTTCCATTACCATGTCCTTAGCTTTGGGTATGCAGTTATTGAGTCCTCACTCTTATACTCTTTGGATTTAAAAATCTTTGTTGTTGTTGGTTTTTTTGGTTTTGTTTGGTTCTTTGGTTCTGGTTCTGGGGCTTAAACTTACTCAGCACCTGGGCACTGTCTCAGAACTTTGATGTTCAAGGCTAGCCCTCTTAACAGTCGAGCCACAGCTCCATTTTTTGGGGTATGGTTCAGTGGAGATAAGAGTCTCACAGATGGACGAGCTGACTATGAACCTCAATCCTCAGATTTCAGCCTCCTAAACTGCTAGCATCACAGGTATGAGCCAGTAGTGCATTTTATCTTTTAAAAATGTGTAAAACTATTGGCCCAGGAGCATGGCATAGTGGTAGAGTGCTTGCCTAGCATTCACAAAGCCCTGGGTTTGATTTCTTGGTATCATATACAGAGAAAAAGCTGAAAGTGGTGCTGTGGCTCAACTGGTAGTGCTCTAGCCTTGAGAAAGCCCAAGGACAGTGTCCAGACCCTGAATTCAAACCTTAGGAGTGGGGAAAAAAAAAGGTGTTAAATTAGAGAAGGGCTTATACTTTCTTTATGACTAAGAATCAGGTAAACTTACTGGAAGGCAAGGTACTTAATATTTATTTTCGGTTCTAGGTGGCTTTAGAGGTGGGAGAGGAGGTGGAGGCTTCAGAGGAGGAAGAGGGGGTGGTGGCTTCCGAGGTGAGTATGAGAAAATGTGAAATAACTGGAGTATTGAGTGAAACTGTCAGTTTCTCTGTAGATGTTTTATTTTCTTCTGTCAGCACAGATACAGAACTTGGATGGTTTTTGCTTAACTAATGGCTTTGTTCTGCATCACTCTTTTTTGCAGTTCCCTTTTAATTTTTCACCACCTTTTAAATTACTTTGCTAGTAGTTTGAAAAGTAAATATGTAATAAATTACAGTTAATTTAGTAATTGAGAGTTTTTTTTGGACATTATAGAAACTACTGTTGATTTTAAACATAATGCTCTGATAGTGATAGTACTGTTTATTAAATATTCCTTAACTCTTTTGATTTTTTCCTTTGACCAGGGAGAGGACATTAAATGTAATCAGACTTGGCCAGATGAGTTCTGTGATGACTGCGTGACCTTCTTCTACTAGATGAGGAGCTTGTGTCTCGAGCCATCTTGAAGATAGCAGTCTGTGACAGTGGGACTGGGTGCGCCATATGTAAAATCAGGTGCATGGGAGCCATTCATTCTCTAAAGAGCACGAGCAAGTCGTACATATGGTACGATACCTAGCACTCTGTGGGTGCTCAGTAAATGGACAAGAATTTTCATTTGAACCATATTTAGAATTTTTTAAATAAAACATTTTATTCCTTTAAGTTGTTTAGAGTGTGTTTATTTAACCAAACTAATTTTTGGATATATGAAGGAACTTAAGTTTAAACCCAGGAGATTACAGAAAGGGAATGCTTACACATTTTGATATTGCATAAAAAACAGGCTAATAGAGCAATACTTTTGAGATTATAAATTAGTAACTATCAAATATTTACCATTTTATGTGCAAGAATACTAGCATCCTTTATTGTAGTTAACTTATGTGGTTTAGTGTATAGAATAAAGCAGTTTCTCAAACAGCAGTTAATAGATTCTAGGGCAGGGGCTGTAATTTAAAGTGTAGAGTATTGCTTAGCAAGCACAAGGTCCTCCATTCAAGCTCCAAATCTTCAACCCAAATTTTTTGTGTGCTTATTAATTATATTTTTATTATGACTATGAAATTAGGTTCTAGTTTACAACTTGTAATTTCTAGCTCAGTTGTGAGAACTCTAAGGAATTTCCAAAGAAAATTTTAGTTTTCATTATTCATAGATGAGTTGTGGAAGGTCTTACTAAATGTTCTTTCCTTTTTTAATAAGATGACTAGAGGTTTAAGGTGTTACAGTAAGTGGCCTGGCACATGTCTGTCTATACACTGAAGTTATAGTAAAATTGGTTTGGGTCTTCATTGCTAGTTTAGTATTAAGAAATAACCATAATATTTGAAAATAACCATCATTGGAAAAATGCCTCAGTATGGAACTACTTGCCAGTTACCATTGACTTGCTTTCTCTCTCACTTGTTACTTCTCAGAAGGAAACATCTATATTTTTGAATTTTCTTACATGAGTGATTGATTTAAAAAAATTTGTTTTATTGTAAGGATGATATACAGAGGGGCATTGAACTTAAACTTTCATGCTTACTAGGCAAGTACTATACCATTAGAGTCACACATCCAGAGCGTTTTTACCTAACCAGACTGGCTTGTGATTCTATTTCCACTTCATATGTAGCTGGAGTGACGGGTGCTCATCACCAAGTACAGTGTTAACTGGTTGAAATGATTATTGCCAGGCTAGGATTGAACCAAGATCTTCCTGATCTCTACCTCCCAAGTAGCTTGGAATACAGGCATGAAGCACCTTGCTTTAATTCTCAATAGATAGAATTGCTTACGAGAAATTTTTTAATTAATTGCTACAACTTAAAATTTTACAGATTTTAAGTTTTGTGTGCTGAAACATACACCAGCAAGGACAAAACATCTGAAAGACCACAGGCCTGTGCCTGTAATCTCAGCACTTAGGCTGGAAAGAGGTTTATAAAATTTGCAAATTGGAGGCCAACCTGGTCTAAAAGCAGAAACAAACAAACAAAAAAAATGGATTATGGGCTTTTTAGACTGCTTCATGGACTCCCTTCCCCAATAGGCTTTTAAATAGTTTCTTCAGGTTTTGTGTTTATTGCCTTATGCTTATGTCTATTGCTTTAGGCTTGGGAATATTTTTTTTTTCACTCTAGTCATGATAGTATTTTATTTGGTAAATCAGAAAATTCAGCTCATAACTTCTACTATTAAATACACTTAAACTGCCAAAAGTAATAATTCAAGTTTCTTGCAGAATTATTTGAGAATATTTCTGAAGCTCATGAAATTCCAAGGATAGATACTCTTACATTTTTAGTGGCATTAGGGTTTGAACACAGGGCTCTGAGCTACGTATATTGGTACTCTTATCACTTGGGCCACATTTCCAACTTCACTTTTTTTTTTTTAAAGAATTTATTAACGTTGATTTTTACATCATATTTTAAATGACAACTTAAGTGTTCAAGGAGGGAATCTATTTACAATCACTGGGACTTAGTATTTAGAACTTCATCAAAATTAGGCTAAGGGTTTGTATGTCATAGAAACATACTAATTTATGAAATAAAACATGTCTGTAGAGTCATAGGCTTTTATGTCTATATAGTTATGTTTATATTTCCATTACCATGTCCATAGCTTTGGGTATGTAGTTATTGAGTCCTCGCTTTTGTACTCTTTGGATTTAATAGCCACATATTAAGGATACCATGCGCCTTTTGTTCCTTAGGTCTTGACTTGTCTCACTCAACATGATTCACTCTAGATTCATCCACTTCCCTGTGAATGCCATTATTTTATCTTGTCTGTTGGCTATGTAGAATTCCATTGTATATATATACCACATTTTCTGTATCCATTCATCTGCAGTAGGGCATCTGGGTTGTTTCCATCGCCTGGCTATTGTGAATAGTGCAGAGATGAACATAGCTGAGCAGGTGTCCTTATAATATCTTGGGTCATGATGTTTAATAGATGCCCAGAAGTGGTATGGCGGGATCATAGGGAAGGTCTATTTTCAGTTCTTTAAGAAACCTCCACACTGCTTTCCAGAGTGGCTGAACTAGTTTACAATACCACCAGCAGGGCAATAGGGTTCCTTTTTCTCCACAACCCTGCCAGCAACTGTCATTGTCTGAGTTCAAAATCTTGGCCATTCTTGTTGGGGTAAGTTGGTATCTTAGGATTGTTTTTATTTGCATTTCCTTTATGACCATAGATGATGAACATTTTCTCATATGCTAACCTCACTTTTTGCTGATTTTTTTTTTTTTTTTTTGGTGGGTCATGGGGTTTGAACTTGGCCTGGGCACTGTCCCTGAGCTCTTCAGCTTAAGGTTCCCTGAGCTCTTCAGCTTAAGGTTACCTCCCTACCCTCAAGCCAAGCCCCACTTCTAGAGATGAACTGGAGTGGAGATAAGAGTCTTAGGTTCTTTTGTGCCCAGGCTGGCTTTGAACCTTAATCTTCAGATCTCAGCTCTCAGCCTCCGGAGTAGCTAGGATTATAGGTGTGAGCCACTGTGCCTGGCACTGCTGATTATTTTTAAGATCTCAAGAAATTTTCTGCCCAGGCTGGCCTCAAACCTCAGATGCTGTCACTTTCAGTTTCCCAAATAGCTAGGATTACAGGATTGAAACACTGGCTCTCAGGTATAAGAACTTTTTTTTTTTTTGCCAGTCCTGAGCCTTGAACTCAGGGCCTGGGCACCACCTTTGGGCTTTCTCAAAGCTAAAGCTCTACCGCTTGAGCCACAGCACCATTTCTGACTTTTTTCTATGTATGTGGTATCGAGGAATCGAACCCACGTCTTCGTGCATGATTGGCAAGCATTCTACCACTAGGCTAAACTCTCGGCCCCATAAATACTTTTAAGAATATTACTTAAAGAATTCCAGTACTAGAGTCTGTAAGATTTAGGACCTTATCTATCAACAGAAGGAGTTTTCTTGAGTTACAAAGAGAGTAAGTAAATGGGCAAATACAGCCCTCTAGTGGTTCTCTTCTATGCTTGCAGTTACCTTCGGTGCATTCAAGCATTTCTCTGAAGTACTGATTTATAAGAAACTAACCAAATGATATCTATATGAATAGTTTTACATGCCATAAAGAATATTGACAAAAGAGTAGGGCATACCTTATCATTCTAACAATGCATGTCACATTAGAATATGATTCATTTTTCTGATTATAACAGCAAATCTGGAATATTAAATTAACCAATGCTTTATAGACTGAATGAACTATCAAATCCATATACTTTGCTGGTATTATTACTCTTACTACACAATATTGATTACTACACATGTACCAAAATATAAGGTAAATTAACTTACATAGATTGTGGAGTAGATCATGGTAGATCCGTGTGGTGAAATATATAGGTATTGGTAAAGTTACACTTAGGGTTATTAACCTGGAATTTATGGTATGGTATTTAGGGGAAAGCAAGCTATATAATTTATGTGCACACAACAATTATATACAACACAATGATTATACACGTATATGTAATGATTATATATATATGTACATACATAATATATTCTCAGTTTTGTAAAAAAAAAGGGAGAAACCTCAAGCATGTAAACAAGCATATATATATCTATATATTTGTATGAATGTATGTTTGTATTAGCAAAATAAAGCATAAAAAGATATACACCATAGAATATTGATATCTGAAGGGGATTGAGGTGTGGAAATACAGAGGAAGGGGTGTGTGTGGGGGTTACTCTAAAGAGTATTATATATTTAGAGATAAGCCTCTAAATATAGAGGTAAACCTTTAAATATATAATATATATTATATATAAATATATAATTGTTAAAGAGAAAGGAAACTGAAATCTTAACAGCTCAAATAGTCAACAGACCACAGAGTACTTAATCTGATTAGTTACATGGGGCAAAACCAGTTCTTAATATCAGGCAGAAAGAAGTTAGCTCCTTCACTAACTGTTGACTGCTTAAGTAGGATGTGTGTGCTTGCTGACCTGCTTCAGCCTAAAACTGGCATGAGGCTTAGTATTTCTCTCTGTTTTGCTAATAAGCTTTCCCCATGTTCTGAGCATTAAAGCCCTTTCCTCTTTAGCCCAGTTTCTTTTAAGCAGGGCCCTGTATGATAATACCCTTGTTTGAGCTCTATGCAGGGCCCTGTATGAAAAGACCATTCTTTGAGCTCTGTAGGTGGAAATGATTGGCCCTGACAAAGCTTTCTTCTCAGGCTATTAAATCAGTTCATAATTATTGAAGGCTTATTGTGCAAGTTGTCTCCATAATGCTAAGGAATAATGTAGGTAACAGTTCAGGCTCTAGACATGAAGATGGCTCTGTGTTTTCACAGACAGAACACAATATTGTTGCTACCTACTTGATTACAGCAGGTATGGGTCATTTTGGCAAGTATGAGTCATGGTAGGTGTGGGTGATTGTGGTAAGTATGGTTCATTACCGCAAAGTGATTATCTTGCTTCCAGTGGGTGAAGAAATACAGGTTTTCAGTATAGATCTATAAAGCTAACCTGCTCATGCAAAAGGGGAGAATTTAGAGTGCAATCTGGGCTGTAAGGATTGAAGAAGAAAATGAAAAGAAAAGAAAACATTGAGCTTTGCTTTTTATATATGGTTTTTGTACTTTCATATAATTTTTTAAAGTAACCTTTAAGTAGTTATACAAAGGAGTTTCAATCCAACATGACAGTTTATGTGTACAATGCATCTTGATGTTATCTCTTCAGTTCATCTCCCAGAAAGCATTGTGAATGGTGGTTAATGTCAAAAGATATTTTAATAAATAACAAGCACTGAAAGATGACCAAGATAGTTTTCTATAAAATTAGCATAAATAAAAATATCTGTATACTTGATAATTTCATTATTAAACTAAGATCCTTAGTGTGTACCATGGCAAAGTGCATTTTTATTATTGTTTACTATTCTTATACGTAATTATTACAGCTTTCTTCTTGGGATCTAGCTAAAGATTGAAAGTTCCTAGAAAGAGAAGTCATCTTCCAAAGAGACAGAATGTCATATCATGAAAGACAGAATATGTGAATGTAGTTCCTTTCAGAATGTTATAGAACTCTTGAGCTTTAGAAATCGTATTTTAGCATTTTTGCAATGGTGAGCAACTTCCTTCACCTTTTATTATGTTGTGTTCATATCTGTCCAGTGAAGGAACTATCGTGATTGTTGGGATTACTTCAGTATCAGGCAAATATTTGCCTCTCTTGAATACATACACTCAATTCTAACAGGTTAATATAAAGGCTTGTTTGTAGAAAAAAAACGTGATAGAGGAAATGAAGAGACATTTTTTATCTTCTTTATATGTTGGATTAATTGTGATATAGATTTTATACTGATCACTCGTTTGATTTCCAACTATTCTTAGTGGTGAGTTTTACAAATAACTTATATTAAATTCATGGCTATTTTTTTGGATTGACTTTTATGGAAAGTTAAAGACATGTTCAAAATAGAGGGAAATAGAGGGAGTAGTTACAAAATCTATACCTAATTAATTCATAAATGTTTAGTTTTTTCCTCATAATTACAAATTAGAGTATGCCTTCTTGTACTAGAAATGATGAGTTCCTTACTGTTGCATAATTTTGAGATTTGTAAGCTTATTTATTGAATACTTCTGCATAAGTACTGGGAAGTTTTTTTTCTTTGCTGACAAATATGACAATCTCATTGGCATAATAACATTCAGTATGTTGTATTTAAATTTTTTCTCTTTATTTTCTTTTTCCTTATTTGTTTTATTTATCTATCGATCTGTCTATCTACTTATTTATTTGTAACTGATCAAACGAAAGCTTCTTAAGTGGTCTGGTAGCAAGAGTTACATGCAAAGGACATTTCCTAAGACAATCTGATTTTTTTATTAAAGAATTTATTAATGTTGATTTTTACATCATTTTTTAAATGACAAGTTAAACAAGTGTTCAAGGAGGGAATCTCTATTTACAATCAATCTATCTGATTTTTACAACAGACTTAATAATAGGAATCTTGTTACTAGTACCAATTAGAATCCTTACATGTACAAAATAATTCATTCTTACCCTAACTCAGTAAGTTTAGTTTTGTTTCTCCTGCTTATACAGGCAAAGAATTTAGAAAATTTGCTCAACAGAAGGTGCCTTCTAAGTAACTTTGCTTGGAACTGAACTAGGCATTTTGATTTTAGATCCCTCCATTACATACAGCAAGGGTTAATTTTATCAAGCAACTTCAGGGTAATGGAAATTAAGCTTAAGTGTGAATTTTAGTTGTGATCCTTGTATTAAATAAAGCCACTATATGTCACATACTCAAGACATTTCATTAGTTCATGGCAAGCACAGGAAAACATACCATTAAATATAGGATCATGGGCCACGAGTTTGGTCTAGTGGTAGAGTGCTTGCCTAGCACACACAATGACCTGGGTTTGATTGATTCCTCAGTACCACATGCATAGAAAAAAGCCGCAAGTGGTACTGAGGCTCAAGTGGTGGAGCTCTGTTGTTGAGAAAGTCCAAGGAGAGTGCTCAGGCCCTGAGCTCAAGCCCAAGACTTGGAAAAGAAAAAAAAAAATGTAGGATCACATAAGATTAAGGAAGGAAAAAATATAGTATTATGAACAGAAGACCATTTTAGGGCCAAACTGGATGTGAGCTGAAGGTTGAAGGATGGCTAGCATTTGCATATGCCTAGAAAAGGATCAATATATTTCCAGTGGAGAAAATTAGAGTCAAGATTTACAAGATTTGACAAATTACTAGAACGATGGGCATATTTGACAAGTCGAACTCAGGTGACAACACATGAGGCAAAGAGTCTGCACAGTTACATTCAAGTAACTGCACAGTTACAGTGAAGGACTAGAATTTGGAGAACAACCATTGCTAATTCTATGCTGTAGCAAGTATCTTGTGGCTGCAGTTTCTACAAGGAAAGAACAGGAGTGTGAAGATTTGTATAACAGGATGCTAAGGCGGATGTTTGACTCAAGTACCAAATACGACAGAAGCTATTAGCTGATTCTTTTGTGTGTTGGTACTTGGAAACATTCCCTTTCAATGACAATGGCCAGGAAATCCTCATCAAGAATTCTCTTCATGGGCAATTCAATTCTATTCCTGTGTGTGACAAAACCCTGTCATAGTCTCCAGAACTCCAGGACTGGGACTAGCTTGCCTCTCTCAGGATATGGGTAGCCCATATCTGCTTTAGGGAAAATGTATGCACCCCCTAGGGACTTTTGGTTAGGATTATGTGTGGTGCCGGTCTACTCAACAATACTTCTCATGAGATAATACATTAGCATTCTGATCAATAAGTGTTGTACTCAGTCTACCTGAGACAAGTCAGCTCTGAAACACTGAAAAAATTCAGTCTTGGATTGCAAAGGTTGAGAGTCAGTTGTCCAGGTCTTGGGTGAAATCACCTGTGCCATAAGTCCTAGTGACTCAGACATCTGGCTTAACTGTCTGGATAGCCAAATCTTGCAGTAGGCATTCTTTCACAGGCACATGTGTGTGTGTGTGTGTGTGTGTGTGTGTGTGTGTGTGTGTGTGTGTGTGTATTGAATAATTCAGATTTGGATATATTGACTTTCCAGGAAGACTGAAACAATCACACAATCTTCCATACTGAGTGCATGCTTCATAAATGTTTCACGACAGTAAGTTGAATAAAATGTGAAGCTAGAGCATATGGCAAGGTTCAGAAATAATGGAACAGATATTCTTAGGATAGAATAGCTAGTTGAGATTGGAGAAAGAACATTTCCGAGAAACTAGAACCTCCGGTGTCAGGGAAAGGGAGGATGAAGTTAAGTTACTAGAAGTGAGTGTGTGCCTGCCACTCAGGCATCCCTGAAAGTCAAAGGACCCAGGTACCAGAGGTGACAGTATTAAAACCGACCTTTCCTGCTGGTTTATGCAATCAACAGAACTTCTGTGTTCTAATCCTATTTCTGTTTCACAGAAATGGTTGTGAAGATGTTACATTCTGAAGAACAGCCAAGGGGATGCTTCACACAAAGAACTATAGTAGATTTGTGGTCTTTTCTTGAAGAGGCTCAGTCATTACATTTTGAGTCTACTTTTAAACACTCAGATTACATACAGTGCATGAACTGTTCGTCTGTGTCCTCAGGTGTGATAAGTATTCTCAGCAACTTCATAGTTCTGGGCATCTTCATTAAATACAAAGAACTTCGGACACCCACAAATGCAATTATCATCAACCTGGCTCTGACAGACATAGGTGTGTGCAGTATTGGTTACCCTATGTCTGCTGCTTCAGATCTGTATGGAAGATGGAAGTTTGGATATGCAGGCTGTCAGGTATTGCAGACCTTTGGAACAAAGCAAAAATGAAGTCGATACACTAGATGTAAATTTAAATGTCTTTAAAAAAATCTCAAGAAGTTAGATCAGGGCTGTGAATGTGGTTTAGTGGTAGAGCGCTTGCCTAGCATGCATGAAGCCCTGGATTGGATTCCTCAATACCACATAAACTGAAAAAGCCAGAAGTGGTGCCGTGGCTCAAGTGGTAGAGCTTGAAGCTAAAGAAGCTCAATGCCCAGACCCTGAATTCAAGCCCCAGAACTGGCAAAAACAAACAAATAAATAATAAAAATTTTCATGACAGCTATGAGACCTAAATATGTATGCATGTATGTATATATGTAATTATGATTGATATAACTTTTTCAAATACTGGGATTGTCAGACTTTTAAATTTCCATTATTTCTGTGAGTGTTAATTGATATTTTAAAATTTATATTTCTTTGGATACTTACTGTGGTTGTGGGTTGTATATTTTACACATTAAACATTTATGTGAAAACAAACATTAATATTACCTGGACTTGGTGGACAGATTGTTCCTTATTAATAACTTTCCTATTGAACTTACCCTTTACCCTTACTTGCTCATCTTTGAATGCTAAAATTTTGATAGTTATTTTCATTTTATATTACTGTATGGTATATTTTGCATTTTGTTGATAGATGTTTCACCTTATGTCTCAAAATTTTAAAAATTAAAAAAAAATTTCAAAACCCTTTCCAAAAATACCTTGGTAAAACCAGTTACAACTTGACAATGGAGGATTTATCTTGAAACATTAAAAAAGGCATTCTGTGTATTTGAAATATTCTAATGATAAGACTCATTTTAGATGTGTTTTGAGGAGGGTGTTTTGGAGTGGTAAACACTTTTCAATTGATTTTTTTTTTAGGTTTATGCTGGATTGAATATCTTTTTTGGAATGGCAAGCATTGGATTGCTCACAGTTGTGGCCATAGATAGATACCTGACTATCTGCCATCCTGACATAGGTAAGAGAGGCTGTTCAGGGAGGCCATTGAATGCCTGATTGGCATACAACATGCATTCATCTTAAAGCAAGTTACGCAATGATTTGTAATCACCACCAGCCTTATTTCACGATCAATTCTTGTTCAAAAGTTTCAGTGAACAGGGAAGGGAGAAAGGATCTTCCTATGATTTTAGAGCAAATCCCATTTTTATTTAAGATAAACTTTTAGGCTCTTAGGACTGGCTTTGGCTGCCTGCCTACCTTTGGCTAGGGCCATGATCACCTGACATACTGGCCAACTTACTTGTCCCTCTGGGACTTTTATAAATGCTGTTTTCCTTGGCCTGAAATTCTCTTCCTCCTGCGTATATTCTTTTTTTGTTGTTGTTTGTAAGAATTTAATGTGCAAACAAAAAACAAAATAATAGTAACATTCAGTTTGGGGTGTTAAAAAAACACTTCAAAGAATCTTTTTTAAACTATCAGAAGCAGCTCTCTCTGCAAAGTGATGTTTGTCTTCCTCATAAGTAACCAAGATGTTACCAAGGTAATCTAAAAATCCTCACAATTAGTAGGCTTTAAAAGCGTGACGCTTTTCAAAGGAGAAAACAACGTGCTTAAAAAGAGATGGTAGACAATGGAATTCTACACACCTACATAGCCAACAGACAAGATAAAATAATGGCATTCGCTGGATGAAGCTAGGGTGAATCATGTTGAGTAAGATTAAGTCAAGACCAAAGGAACAAAAGGCGCATGGTATCCTTAATATGTGGGTTCAAACAGTACCAGGGTGATGACTCAATATTTGGATACCCAACGTTCTGGACATGGTCTTCGAGATATAAACATAACTATATAGACATAAAAATCTATGATGGAATAGTATATTCTTATATTAAGGTTATGACTCCACTTTTAGCCTCAATGTCTTAATTTACAGAATGTGAATTCCTATAGACAGGTCTGTGTAGACAAAAAGAATCCAACGAGTAACAGTTTTGAATCATAACAGAAACAAAGTGAGTCTCATCATTATAAATGATGCCAGTATTTCCTATGCTTGATGATAGGAAGAAGCATGACTGCCAGAACTTACGTCACCATGATTCTGGGGGCCTGGATCAATGGTCTATTCTGGGCTCTGATGCCTATGGTAGGATGGGCCAGTTACGCTCCAGACCCTACGGGGGCAACCTGTACCATCAACTGGAGGAAAAATGATACGTAAGAGATACATTTACCCTTTATAATCAAATGCTCACTCTTCAAATTGATGCTCAATTGTGCTTTCCTTGATAGTGATCGAAGCTGGACATAAAATAACAGTGAATTATGCTTGTTTGCAAGTAAAGATCATCCAGGGTCCTTCGTCCCTTCTTCTGTCCTCTCCTCAGGCAGTATGGGTGGTACTCACCAGCCTTTCCATATATGAGTGTATCAGAGTGAAGATCCTGAGTTGAAAAAGAGAGCCAGGGAAGACGGACAACAGCCAATTATAGGAAAGCCTAGGCCACTTCTACTATCTTTGCAAGATGTGCTGGTGTTCATGCATTTTCTGCAAGCTTTGCAGCCAGAGTCACTATAGAAATGTACCTGTGACTCAGTGGTATTCTTTTATCTTTTTTCCCCAGGAAAACAAGAAATGATTCAGAAAAGCAAATTTGAAATCTGTACCTTGTTACATCTGAAAACAAGTAATTTAGTCTATATATACCAGATGGGCTCTGACCATTTATTTCTCTTTGTCACCATGCTGTAAAGATAGCCATAGACAGTATGTAAATGAATTCATGTAATTTCTTTCTTTCTTTTTTTTTTTGCCAGTCCTGGGCATGAGCTTAGGGCCTGAGCACTGTCCCTGGATTTTCTCAAGGCTAAGGCTCTATCAGTTGAGCCACAGCACCACTTCTGGCTTTTTTTTAATGTATGTGATACCAAAGAATCAGACCCAGTTCTTCTTGCCTGCTAGGCAAGCACTCTACCAGTAGGTGAAACTTCAGGCCTGAATTCATGTAACTTCCAATAAGACTTTATTTACAGAGATAGCTGGCTGCTGGGGCCGGGAGTTTGGCCTAGTGGTAGAGTGCTTGCCTAGCATGCACGAAGGCCCAGGTTCAATTCCTCGGTACCCCACATACATAGCAAAAAGCCCGAAGTGGTGCTAAGGCTCAAGTGGTAGAGCTCTAGCCTTGAGAAAGCCCAAGGACAGTGCTCAAGCCCTAAGCCAAAGCCCAGGACTGGCAAAAAAAAAAAAAAAAAAAAAAAGATAGCTGGCTGGCTGGAATTGGTGCAAGGTTCATGGTTTGTCAGCCCCTTCTCTAACTGAATGATCAAACATATTTTCTAAACCATTTAACAATAAAAAGCTTGTTAGTATTTCTAGTAATTATGTCTTCTCCCCACTGACCCTGCTAGGAAATTAAATGAATTATCACCATTGTCTTTTCTTATTTCCAGATCTTTCGTGTCTTATACGATGACAGTGATTGTAATAAATTTTATTGTGCCCTTGACAGTGATGTTTTACTGCTATTATCATGTGACCCGATCCATTAAATGCCATGCTACTAGTGAATGCTCTGTGACTCTCAGTAGAGACTGGTCAGATCAGGTAGATGTAACAAAGGTAAGAAAATGAAAAGATTCTCTCAAAAGTTTCACATGTATAGAATTAAAAGAGTTCCATGCAAGACCCCACTCTCCTTCCTCCATCCCTAATTTTTCCACTCCTCCAGCTCTTCTATTTTTTTAATTAAAGAATTTATTAACGTTGATTTTTACATCATATTTTAAATGACAAGTTTAACAAACAAGTGTTCAAGGAGGGAATCTGTATTTATAATCACTGGGACTTAGTATTTAGAACTTAATCAAAATTAGGCTAAGGGTTTGTATGTCATAGAAACATTAATTTATGAAGTAAAACATTATGTCTATAGAGTCATAGGTTTTTATGTCTATATAATTATGTTTATGTTTCCATTACCATGTCCATAGCATTGGGTATGCAAATATTGAGTCCTCCCTCTTGTACTCTTTGTATCTAATAGCCACATATTAAGGATACCATGCACCTTTTGTTCCTTAGGTCTTGACTTGTCTCACTCAACATGATTCATTCTAGATTCATCCACTTCCCTGTAGTTCTTCTATTTTTAATTCTCTGTTTTCCAGTGTTATGCATATCTTTCCGTCGAATACATCTGGTGTGCTGCTATCACTGAAATTTGTAGTATAGAAGAAGAGGGTTTATTTTTCTTATGTCACCAGCCTGTCCCACCCCGCTTTTCTCTCTTCATCCTGACAATGCATTAGCAATAGTCAGATGAAAACTGCATTCACACAAATCCTAGATGAGAGTCATTTTCCCATCTTCTTGGAGACTATGATATGTGGATCATCTCTGGGTTGGTCTCTCTCAGACCACTGCTCAGAATGTTGACATTCTTAACCCTCTCTTCACCAACTGGGAATGCTTTTCTTCTCATTCTGGGTCAGATCACCAGTTTTCTGGATTGCTTATCTTCCTTTTGTCTTTTTGATTTATTACAGCTGTTTGGGTGGAATACATTCTCTAGTACAGATTTTCAAGATGATAAGAGTTTATTTATTTTTTACTACCATAATGGCCTGCCTAGAATTCTAGGCACCATAGTAACATTCAAGGAACTTCTAAGACGCTGCTGTGTATATGTAATTGCAAAGGCTCTTGGCATTTTGGTGACTGAGCCTTTGTCCTGATCTGTGAATTCTCTCCATAAACTGACAGGATCTTCTCCTTGTATTCCATCTTCTAAATCCCACATGGATATGCCCTTGTGTGGCTCTTCTTTGGACCAATGTGGAAACTCTGGTCTTCCCTTTCTGGGTGACTCTTATTTTGCAAATTTCAACTGTTCTCCTGTATTGGGTTTTATGTGTACCCCTACTTTCAGAGCTACCTCATACCTTCAATTCCCAGATAGATGTAGTTCTGTAGAATGTATTAGTCCGTACCTGGTTTTCTCTCATTTTTGTCTCTTTTAAACATTTTCTTATGTGGGTGTTTTTATTTTTTAATTTTTTGCTGCTAGGCTTTTGCGGGGGGCACTTTTTTTAAATTTTTTTTATTGTAATTAGTAAAAGGGTTACATGATATTTGCCAGATAGAAGGTGCATTAATTCACATACATTGATACCCTTTCACATGTCTTGGTACCCATTTCCCTCCCCCCCCCAAACCCCCCACCCGTCTTGGTTTTCCCCCTTTCCCTATCAAATTTCAAATATTCAAATACAAATAAATTCAATATATCAGATAACAAAGTGAGATACTATACCAATATGAGATAACCAAGGGACAGCAAAGGAGATGAGAGACAACATAGTACATTAAGGACAACAATCATTCATTATATGGCTTTTGTTTCAATATCCTGGAGGTCCTTTCAATTAGCTTCACATTATATGGCCTTATGTATCAAGATTTTGCTCTATTGCAAATCTCTGCTAGTAGAGCCCAAGGTTTCTACTGATTATGATGAATGAGGGAAACCATTGAGCCTAAGTTCCTTTGAGTCTGTCTTACTTCACTTAATATGATCTTTTCTAAGTCTTTCCATTTCCTAACAAATGGGACGATGTCATTCTTTCTGACAGCAGCATAGAATTCCATTGTGTACAAATACCACAACTTGTTGATCCACTCATCAACTGAGGGACATCTAGGTTTGTTCCATATCTTTGCTATGGTGAATAGTGCTGCAGTGAACGTTGTTGTGCTAGTGGGTTTAGTATGTCCTTGTTTCTGGATGGTTGGGTAAATGCCAAGTAGTGGAATTGCTGGGTCATAGGGGAGTTCTATGTTTAGCCTTTTGAGGCACTGCCACACTGCTTTCCATAGTGGTTGAACGAGTTTGCACTCCCACCAACAGTGTAGTAGTGATGCGGGGGGCACTTTTAACTTGGATTCTGTTACTGAGCTTTTGTGCTCAAGACTAGCACTCTACCACTTGAGCCATAGCTCCACTTCTGGCTTTTTTTTGGGGGGGTACCTAATAATAGATAAGGGTTTCACAAACTTTTCTGCCTGTGCTAGCCTTGAACCATGATCCTCACATCTCAGCATCCTAAGTAGCTAGGATTACAGGCATGAGCCACCAGCACCTGGCTTCTTATATTTAAACAAAATCATTTTTATGGCAATTGGCCATTTACTCAATGGATGTTGTTTCCATTAAAAAAACTATTTTGTAACTCTGGTTCTCTGTCTTAAAGGTTAGTAGGTTTTTATAAACCTCTTTTCCACCATGGTAGTGAGCAAGGAGGAAGGTCTAATGACAAATGATAATTTTTCCACTTTCGATGCAAAGAAGGACCTTTGCAAAACAATCTGCACTTACATAAAATATATTCAACTCAAATGGCTTGTGATAGAATGCACTGAGTAAAAGATAAGACTAGCAAATAAGATGGAGAGCTTTAGAAGACAGATATATATATATATATATATATATGTAGTGATGATAGACAAATGCTAACAGTTCATAGCACAATCACTAGAAGTGAACTTGAGTGGGTTTTCACGCGTCTTTTATCAAAGCCATCTTTCATACTTTCCTCTAGCACACAGAAAGAAAAGAGGACATTCATTCCACATATGTAACGTTCTTAAAAGCAGCATGGAGTGTTACTCTATATAAACCATTGTCCAAGCTCTTGTTATCACAGATTGCTTCAGGCACCCAAACAAAGACCAATGATGCAAAAACACCAGCTATTTCCTTTATGCCATCAACAGTATCATCAACTCAGTTACCAAGACAGATGTGTCTTACTGTTAGGTACATTAATTATGTAAATATTTTGGATATTGGACTTAGTGATATCCATTTATTTTTTTCCCAGATGTCCATAGTAATGATCCTGATGTTTTTGGTGGCATGGTCTCCTTATTCCATTGTGTGCTTATGGGCTTCCTTTGGGGACCCAAAAAAGATTCCTCCTCCGATGGCCATCATAGCTCCGCTGTTCGCAAAATCTTCAACGTTCTATAATCCCTGTATTTATGTGGTTGCTAATAAAAAGTAAGTATTACATGCCTGGTGCTTGTGGCTCATGCCTATATAGTCCTCGTTAGTCAGATCTGAGGGTTGAGGTTCCAAGCCAGTTGGGGCAGAAAGACCTTGAAGCTCTTTATCTGCAATGAGTTCAGCAAAAAGCTGAAAGTAGAGCTGTGGCTCAATTGGTAGAGCACCAGCTTTGAGTGAGAAATCTGAGTGAGAGCATGAGGACCTGATGTCTAGCCCCATCTCTCTCTCTCTCTCTCTCTCTCTCTCTCTCTCTCTCTCTCTCTCTCTCTCTCTCTCTCTCTCTCTCTCTCCCTCTCTCCCTCTCTCCCTCTCTCCCTCTCTCCCTCTCTCTCTCTCTCTCTGTCTCTCTCTCTCTGTCTCTGTCTCTGTCTCTGTCTCTGTCTCTCTCTCTCTCTCTCTCTCTCTCTCTCTCTCTCTCTCTCTCTCTCTCTCTCTCTCTCTCCCTCTCTCCCTCTCTCCCTCTCTCCCTCTCTCCCTCTCTCTCTCTCTCTCTGTCTCTCTCTCTCTCTCTGTCTCTCTCTCTCTCTCTCTCTCTCACACACACACACACACACACACACACACACACACACATACACGTAAGTTAGTATAGAAAGAGTGTCATTCAGGAAGTGGAATATGTTCTAAGACTTTCCAGAGGTGATAGAAACTCATTTCTGCCTAATGCACCTGGACCTTAAATATCCAGAGCTCCAGCTTGGTGACAGGCTCTTCTCATATGGTGGCCAACCCAAGACCCAAGTTCTACCATCTAGGCACTCCAAAGACAAACTTCATCTCCGATGGCTCTCTGGCATCAAGTATCATTGATGAGCTTAGTTCAAATGTTTTTCCTATTCCAGTGAGAAGAGTGATTCTATGGACAAGGAAACATTAAGCTGTCATACTGTATAGCATAATTATGTATTTACTGAATAGAAGAGGTAGTCAAATGCAAGAGAAAAAGCTAGTGTTTGATGAAGTCTTAACTTTAGGATAATGAAAAGTTTGCCTCCCCCCATCTTTCTTAAGACTATCACCCCAAAAGTTCCTTTTCTGGCTCGTCAGTGAGATGTGGATTTCCTCTTGTTGTTGGAGAATGAACCAATTGGCACAGCATTTCAGGTGGAACTACCTCATTTGATATCAGATTACCAACACTGCTCTAATAAAAATATGTATCTGCATCATATGCACCTGTTTAGGAAAAGCAGCTCCAGCCGTAGGTGTGTAAAATAATACAAAAATTAAGATAAGATGGTGGTGTATGCTTGTGAGGCTGAGGCAAGAGGATTAGGAGCTGAGGATGGCCTGGGCTACACAGTTACAACCCTGTCTCAAAAACAATCTTTTTTTTTTTTTTTTTGCCAGTCCTGGGCTTGGGCTCAGGGTCTGAGCACTCTCCTTGGACTTTCTCAAGGCTAGAGCTCTACCACTTGAGCCTCAGCACCACTTCCGGCTTTTTTCTATGGATGTGGTACTGAGGAATCGAACCCGGGTCTTTGTGCATGCTAGGCAAGCACTCTACCACTAGGCCAAACTCCCAACCCCATCAAAAACAATCTTTTACAGGCTGAGAGTTTGGCCTAGTGGTAGGGTGCTTGCCTAGCACGCATGTAGACCTGAGCTCAATTCCTCCGTACCACATACATAGAAAAATCAGAAGAGGTGCTGTGGCTCAAGTGGTAGAGCTCTAGCCTTGAGAAAAGCTCAAGGACAATGCTCGGGCCCTGAGTTCAAGCCAGGACTGGCAAAAAAAAAAATCTTTACAAACAAAATCACACACAATCAAAACAAAAATTTGAGGCCAAACAGACCACAACAAAGTGAAAAAATATGCATTTTAATGTCAGTTCTTTTTAGAAAGCTGTCTGCCTCAAGCTGTCTCAAATCTCATTAACCTTTGCTCAGAATAGATACGTAAAACATGTATCCTTTCCTTCCTAGGAATAATTGCACTTGACATTTGAAATGTCACTATAAACATGTCTAGTCATTGATTTTATTAAATCTCTTCAATACTTATACTCAATGGTGCAATATTTGTCCCTAATCCTACCCTATGTCCCATGAATTTATAAAAGTTCTTAATAGTTGTTAGTAGAGTTAGAGGCCAGATTGATTTGTTGCAGTAGGGATATCTATGCTTAAACAATTGCCTTAAATGTTCTGCCATGATAGAATGATGCTAGATTTTCCCTTTGTTTATTATAGGTTTCGGAGGGCAATGTTAGCCATGTTCAAATACCAGACTCACAAAGCAATGCCTGTGACAAGTATCTTACCAATGGATGTGCCTCAAAGTCCCTTAGCTTCTGGAATAATCTAAAAGAAGAGAGAAGCATCACCACCAGATCGTTTTGTCTGCACCTTTTTTTTTTTTTTTGCCAGTCCTGGGCTTGAGCTCAGGGCCTGAGTCTTGTCCTTGGATTTTCTCAAGGCTAGAGCTCTACCACTTGAGCCTCAGCACCACTTCCGGCTTTTTTGCTATGTATGTGGTACAGAGGAATCGAACCCAGGTCTTCGTGCATGCCAGGCAAGCACTTTAACCACTAGGCCAAACTCCCGGCCAGCACCTTTTTTTTTTTTGTCAGTTGTGGGGCTTGAATTCAGGATTTAGGCACTGTCCTCAAGCTCTTTTGTTCAAGGCTAACATGCATGCTAGGCAACCACTCTACTAATAGGCCATGCTGCAGGCCGTTGTGTCGTTGTTTTTTGGGGGGATACATCTTTAGCACATATACCCATCCTGTCTGGCACATAGTAGGTACTCAATATCTGTTGAGTTAAATGAATTTTTAGTCATAAAGTCAGCATTTTAAAAGGTTATTAAACAGCACAAAAAAAACCATCGTTTAAATAGTGGACATCTAAATTGCTCCCAACTTTTACATTCATTGATGCACACTGTGATACTAACACTCTGTGATACTAATGTCTATCTACTTTGGAAGAGGTACAGCTAATGTCTACTGATAAAAATAAATTGTTTCAACAGACTGCATATTGAGTGAGACTTTGATATTGCATTTCTATATACAATTCCTTATATTTATGCAATTATAAAATGCTATAACAGGGGCTGGCAGTTTTGCCTAGTGGTAGAGTGCTTGCCTAGTATACACAAAGAACTGGGTTCAATTTCTTGGTACCACACACAGAGACAAAAGCTGGAAGTGGTGCTGTGGCTCAAGTGGTAGAGCTCTAGCCTTGAGAAAACCCAAGGACCGTGCTCAGGACCAGAGCCCAAGCCCAGAACTGGCAAAAATAAAAATGCTGTAACAATCTATTAGTTTAGATTTTACCCCGTGCATTTGATTTCTCTACTGCAATGAACACCTTAACTTAAAAAATAATTTTTCTCCTCCTCCTCCTCCATTTTCTCCTCGTCCTCCATTTTCTCCTCCTCCTCCTCCCACTCTTCCTTCTGCTCTTCCTTCTCCTCTTCCTTCTTGTGCTGTTTCTAGGGCTTGAACTCAGCATTGTCTCAGCTTTTATTCCACTCAAGGTTAGTGTTTCACAACTTGAGCCATAGCTCCATTCCAGTTTCTTGGTTAATTGGAGAGAAGAGTCTCCTGGGCTTTCTTGCCTGAGCTGGCTTTGAACCTCAAACTCCAGGTCTCAACCTTCTGAGTAGCTAGGATTATAGGCATGAGCCACCAGTACCTGGCATTAAAGAGATTTTCTTAAATTGCTATGACCTGAGCTTAGTTTACTTTGCTTTTGGACATTATCAGTATGTGGCAATACTGGCAACTCTATTCAAAGTCAACTTTATGTCTTGTTCTTCTATCTTTGAAAATAAATTTCATAAAACTGTTGTAATACCATTATAAGCAAAGAATGCAAAAAGAATTCATAAGCTGGTGGTAGACACTTGTAATTCTAGCTACTTGAAAGGCAGCATCTGCAGGACTGTGAGTTCCAAGCCAGCCCGGACAAAGTTAGCAATTAAACTCTATCTCAAAAAAGAAAGCAAGGAACATAGGCCCAATAGTCTCCCTCATTTGTCATAATCAGTAGAAACCTTGGGCTCTCCTAGTAGAGATTTACAACAGAATAAAATCTGGAGACATTAAGCCAAATAGTATGACACCAAATGTAAGTACCTCCAGGATAAGGAAACAAAAGCCTTATAATGAGTGACTGTTGTTCTTAATGTACTATGCTATCGCTCATCTCTTTTGCCATCCCTTGGTTATCTCATATTGTTACAAATATGAGATATCTGATATATTTTACATGTGCTTAATTGGTTATTTGAAATTGGACAGGGAAGGGGGGAAATCAAGATAAGCAGGGGGAGGGTGGGAGGGAAATGGGGACCATGTCATGAGAAAGGGTATCAAGGTTTGTGAAGTTATGCACCTTCTATCTGGTGAATATAATGTAACCCTTCTATAAATCACAATAAAAATTATTAAAAAAGAAGAAAGGAATGGGCCAGAAGTTTGGCCTAGCGGTATAGTGTTTGCCTAGCATGCATGAAGACCCAGGTTTGATTCCTTGGTACCACATATATAGAAAAAGCCAAAAGTGGTGCCGTGGCTCAAGTGGTAGAGCTCTAGCCTTGAGAAAGCCCAAGGATAATGTTCAGGCCTTGAGTTTAAGCCCTGGGACTGGCACAAAAAATAATTTTAAAAAAATGAAAGGAAAACAACATAACTGGGGTGGGGTGCCAAGTTTGGAGTTCAGTCCTACCCAGCACTGAACAAAACCAACCAACCCTCTAACCAACCAACCAACACACCCGACACTCAAACAGCCAAACAGACGAGCCAGTGGACATGCAAATAAGGCAGAAGATTTTTCTATTTTATTCTATGACATTGTGATCTTTTATATATCAAGTATATTTTTTAAGGTATAGCAATCATTACATCCACAGAAAAGGGAGTTAATCATGTTTCTTTGCAAATCTAGCTTATGCGATTTATTCATTTTCCTTAGAAGGCCTTGCTTTGCAGAGACATATTCCAGGGCCTGGCTGATTGATCCCTGGGAAGATACACTTGAAGGTTAAGTAACTCAGATCTCAGCTAATCCTGTGTAATCTGCTGCTACAAAATGATGACTAGCGTTGCTGGAACACCGGTTTCTGAATGCTTAGGGCTCAGTGTTTTACCGTTAGCTCTATCTCCTCTGGAAAGAGCATGCGATTCTTGGCGTGTGTGTATGTTGTGCTTAGCTTTCTGGAAGGAGCTAGCTGTTCTTGTCCATCTCAGTGTACTTGTGATTATCATGGCAGAAATGACGGCTCAGGATCAAGGTATGCTCTTCTCCTTCCTATGTGCTCTAATTATTCCAGACTTAAAAAAAATGTGACCTAAATAATGTAATTTTACTTTGAAAGCAAGTTGCTTGTCACAAATCAGAGATGAGGAGGCTTAATTAAGATGTGCTGCAGGTAAACATGGCTGTCCACTGTTGGTTTAATTTCTTCTGCTTTAATCGGGTTGCTTCTCAAAAGTCTCACAAGGGAATGGAAATTCCCACTCATTGCACTCACATTCACGAAGCAACCCTTTCAGGAAGTCAAGCTATTTTCAATGTGTGTACCCAGCTCAGGCTGTACTTACAGAAAACCGAATGGGACAGCTGGGCAGGCTGTCTCTAGCATCTGCTATCCGTTTCTCATTTCATCTGAGAGTTATTTGTGCCAGCAGCTGGACAGTGGAAAGGGAGATCACAGGAGTGATGTCCAAGAGGCTGGCAACTGGAATTTCTCATTTTAACTTGTGGAATTTAAAAAGTGAAGACATTGAGGCATCTGTTTAGACACTACAGGGCCTCCCACTCTCAATGTTACTGTCACGTCAATCTACCTTGTAAGCATAGTGATTTGTTGATAATATACCCAAATCCTTTTAGATGTAAGTTGAATGCAAAAGCAAATTCATAATAGCCAAACCCAGTCGATCTTGATCTTGATGTTTTAAAGAGGGGTATTTAATAGCAAAGTCAGATTATCTGTGACTAAATTACTAGTAGTACACAGTGAGTTGTTAACTGTAATAAAAGAATATTTCAACTTTCAACACAAAATAGCTGTTAGGGATGAAGTATAGTTCAGTTGTAGAGCATCTGCCTAGCATATATAAGGCCCTGGGTTTCATCTTAAACCCAACCAATATATCATAATCATAATCATAATCCTCATGATAAGAACAAGAACAAAACTCATTTGTGAGGCTGGGACTGTTATTGTAGAGACTTTACTCAGCCAAGACACTTTTCTCAGCCAATTCTTGGCATCTTTTGTGAGATGTTTACTGGGAGGTTACAGATAATGAAAAGAATACCAATTAAATACTTACTTGTTCAGCGATGTGTAAGTAGTTAGTAACTAGACCAGAGTTATTTCTGGGAAAACTACCAGAAATGTTTGCTTCTCCATACGATCCCCTTTCTTCACTGATTTTATTTTATTTTTTGTTGGTTGTGGAGCTTGAACTTTGGGCCTGTATTACTTATTTATGTATTTATTTATTTACTTATTATAATAAGTATAGAATACGATGCCTAGAAAGAACCCTAGAACTGATATAGCTCAATTCCTGTCATTTCACAAGCAAGGAGATGAACGTAAACAGGGACAATCTGACACTCCCAGGGCACAAAGTTGCACTGGGTGTAAAGACTGCTGATGAAGCTGCAAGGTCTTTAGACCGCCCATGTACGATTTTTATAGAATGGCACCCTGGAAAGCTTATTTAGTGGGCAGAGATGCCCGTGTTCTTGTATATAGTAGTATTTAAGTTTGTGTTGTAATTAGAGATAAAGCATATTCCCGAAAAGTTCAGTGATTCAACAGAGGCTTCTTCGAAACTTATAGGAAGAAGATGGTCGCATAAGAACTTCAGAACTTCATGTTTCTCACCTCTGTTTACATTGTGGGTCAGCTTAAAATGCATTGACTCAAGGCGCTATGTCTTATCGGATGGACATTTTATGATTTACCAACTATGTCAGGCATGTATCATCATTTAGATGATATTTTACAAAATTGCTTATGGTTCCTTTTTAACACTTAAAGGGAATATGAGGAATATATTCTGAGTTCTTCATGGGCTAAAATGAATCTCTAATTTCTCAGATTCCTTATACTTTCAGCCCTCATGTGAGTCGGACTTGTTTTTCTATGCCTGTGTGACATATGCCAGCCAACAATCAACATGTGACTAGTTCAAGGTCATTTCAATTAATGAAGACCAGGATAAATTCAGTTTCTGGTTTCTTCTCTAGGCACAAAGCAGTGCACAGGTTCTGTTAAGTCAGAGTTGACCTTTAAATGTCTAATGTGAACTCTTTTCTCAAATGAGGTAATTCTCTTTTATTCTTATTTTTATGTTTTGCTAGTCCTGGGGCTTTAAGTTAGGGCCTGGGCACTGTCCTTGAGCTTTCTCAAGGCTAGTGCTCTACCACCCGAGCCACAGCACTACTTCTGGCTTTTTCCTATGTATGTGGTACCAAGGAACTGAACCCAGGGCTTTGTGCATGCTAGGCAAACGCTCTACATCTAGGCCACACTCTTGGCCTTTCTTTTTAATTTTTAACTTTCTACATTTATTTATTATCTTTATATATTCATACAAAGGGGTTTCAATGCAGCATGCCAGTTCATGAGTGCAATCTGTTTTGTAAAGTGGTCCTCAAAAAGAATCAACTCATGACTTTTAACAAGGGATTCTGGTTTTTCGTTTTGTTTTGTTTGTTTTACCATGGTCCATTTCTTAAGGAGATATACTTCAGAGTGAAAGTGGGCTTGAAAAGTCACTTCATCGCCTACTAACTGGGTGACCTTGAGAAGTCACCAAATATTAGTAAAACTGAAGTTATCGGCAATAGCAGCAACACCTGCTCATGAAGCATATTGCTAGGATGCTGTGGAATGGTTTGGTTTTGTTTTTACAGTTTCAAGGCTTATGGAAGTTTTTATTCATTTAAAGTAACCAACATGTTAATCAAAGTCACCCCTTAATCATTCTACCCTCCCCACTACTGTCCCAATCTTATGCATTCTCTCAGTTTACTTAGTTGCATTTCCACACGTTGACATTGCAAAGGACCACACCATTCCCTACACAAGATGTGTGTACTCACAAACTGACGTGTGGAAATGAAACCCCTTTGCATACCTACTTGCAGATTATAAATAAGTAAATATTTTCTTTTAAATAAAGTAGCCAGCTTAATGGGAAAGTGCCACCTGGCAGGCAGGAAAGTGGCTCGTCCTGTTTTCCTGGCCACTGGAGGGGGAACAAAGTTCAGAGTTCAACCAAGAGCAGCTGATTGCAGTACGGATGCATTTTTGCTTATTCGTTTCCATCATAAGGTTTGAACTTAGAGCCTTGTCCTTGCCATTGAGCCATGCCTCTGCTTAGTACAATTTCTACCTCTTAGGGCTGTTGTGGTGATTAATCAAGTCAAAGATGTGACTTGTCTCATGCAAATCTGACATGGAAAGTACTCCATAAATACTAGGTTGATAGGCCCATGAAATGACTGATATTTAACCATGTTATTGGAACACATGGTTCAACCTAGTAATCATTTCAGTGATGATAATGGTGATGAGAACAGATTAGTTATGCCACATTATTCATTTGCTCAACAGAACAGCTATTCAGGGAAAGCCACTAGGGAAGGAGAAACCAAACATGTTTCAAACAAGGATTCCTCCTCCTCCTGCTCCTCCTCTACTTCTTCTTCCTCCTCCTCCTCTTTCTTCTTCTTCTTCTTCTTCTTCTTCTTCTTCTTCTTCTTCTTCTTCTTCTTCCTCTTCCTCTTCCTCTTCCTCTTCCTCTTCCTCTTCCTCTTCCTCTTCCTCTTCCTCTTCTTCTTCTTCTTCTTCTTCTTCTTCTTCTTCTTCTTCTTCTTCTTCTTCTTCTTCTTCTTCTTCTTCTTCTTTCTCCCTTCTTCCTCCTCCTTCTTCCCCCCTCCTCCTCCATGAGTCTTGGAGAATGGGTCTCCTTGCATTGCTCTTGTGACACTAGGTCAGTGGTGTGTAATGATTTGGATATGAATGAAGTCCCTTCGAACTTCCCGGTGGACACAGCGAAGCTTCGCATCGAGAAGACGGTGGTGCGCAGGGTCCCAGCCGAGGCCTTCTATTACCTAGTGGAGCTCCGGTACCTCTGGCTGACCTACAACTCCCTGGCCAGCGTGGAACCCAGCAGCTTCTACAACCTCAGGCAGCTGCATGAGCTGCGCTTGGATGGCAATTCTCTGGCTGCCTTCCCCTGGGCTTCTCTACTGGACATGCCCCGCCTGAGGACCCTGGATTTGCACAATAACCGAATAGCCAGCGTGCCCAGTGAGGTGGTTCGGTATCTGAAGAACCTTGCCTACCTGGATTTATCAAGCAACAGGCTAACCACCCTGCCATCAGATTTCCTGGACAGCTGGTCCCACTTAGCTGCAGTACCTTCCAGAAGCACAGACCTGGAACCAAGAAGAATTATTCTTGGTAAGATCCCAAGATCTTTTCATACCTTGCTAGAATACATTGAGTTGTCTGGTCTTTTAGATTTGTTTTCTTTCTCTCCTTGTGTGTGTGTGTGTGTGTGTGTGTGTGTGTGTGTGTGTGTGTGTGTTGGGGAACTTTATAGATGCTGAAATACTCAATCACTGAAGTACCTGCTCAGCTCTGAATTTGAACCTTGAATGCAATAGTACCTTGCCAATTAACCTGTGTCTCCAATGTATGATACAATGGTTGTGTATGCGTGGGCATGTACAAATGTGGGAGGGTGGGGCCAGGGTGTGCCTTGTTCTCAGGGGAAGCTGAAAGACACAGGCCACCTACCTGCTCTACTCTTGTAAGTACCCCAACTTCCAGTCTGCCACGTTCCACACACTATGCTGTTCACCTTTAACTTTCCAGCAGGTTCTTTAGGAATGGGAACTGGGCCAACACCCACGTTGATGGATAGACAGTCATCACTTTGGAAGAATAGCTTCTAAATGTCATTGTTATGGGAAGCCATATAGAACTTTAGTTGTTCATCTTTCCTATGTTTCAGTGATAGATTTGCCAAATGAACATTCGTCTTACTATATTTTTCAGTTGCCTCATAGATCTAAAACTAGCAGTAGCTTGTAATCTTCTTGATAACAATTTTAAAGGTCATAGAATAATTTTCCCAGCTAATTATCAAGGCTGATACTGTTGTGCCAAGACTAGACTGCCTCTCAAGCACTCTATCTCTATCTCTCTCTTCCCACCTCTCCTTCCTTCCCTGTCTCTGTAGATGTGTATGTATATCTAGCCTCTATGTGACAATTTTATCTATGAAATCTTTCTTAGGTTTCCATGATTCTCATTTATCCTGATATATCCATGTAATCACATAAATCTCTCTGTAAACATGAATTTTATACATGTTTCTCCCCACCCGCCCTTTTTTTTTTGCCAGTCCTGGGGCTTTGAACTCAGGGCCTGGGTACTGTCCTTGAGCATTCTCAAGGCTAGCACTCTACTACTTGAGTCACAGCACCACTTCCGGCCTTTTTCTGTGTTTGTGGTAACAAGGAATCGAACCCAAGGCTTCGTGCATGCTAGGCAAGCACTTTATCACTAGGCTATACTCCTGGCCCCATTTCTAAAAAATATTTTTATTTTAAAATACTAAAAACAGAGGGGCTATAGTTACATAAGTCAGGCCAAAAGTACATTTTCTTTTGGGCATTGTCACCCCTTCTCTCACTCCAGTTTTTCCCTCCCATCCCAGCCACAAGTTGTGTAGCTTATTTTCAACATAGTGTACAATGAGTACCCTGCTGCTTTTGCTTATCCTCTCTCCCTCCATTTCTATACCTTTCCTTCTTTTGTTAATCAGAAAAAACATGACAAGACATCAGTTGTTTTCCTGGAGTGATAAATGTATAATTGAGAAGAAGGAATGGAAGTTGTTCTCAGGTGTCTCCATGGGTTCTGAGCTCTTTTATATGTTTGTAGGAAGCCTATGCCCGAAGTTCCTCGTTTGCTTGCCTGTTTTGATTTTGCTTTTTGAGATAGGGTCCTACTGTGTAGGTTAGACTTTTCTCCTTGTAAGAATGGGTTGTCAGGCGGCTGAGATCTGAGGATCAAGGTTCAAAGCCAGCCTGGGCACAAAAGGACCTGAGACTCTTTTTTTTTTTTTTTTGCCAGTCCTGGGTTTAAGTTCAGGGCCTGAGCATTGTCCTTGGATTTTTCTCAAGGCTAGAGCTCTACCACTTGAGCCTCAGCCCCACTTCCGGCTTTATCTAAGTATGTGGTACCAAGGAATCGAACCCGGGTCATCATGCATGCCTGGCAAGCACTCTACCACTAGGCCAAACTCCCGGCCAAGGACCTGAGACTCTTATCTCCAATTAGCCTCTAGAAAATGGTTCAAGGGTAGGGTGGTAGCCTTGAACTGAAGAGCTCAGGGATAATGCCCAGGCCCAGGGGTAAGGGGATCACCTTGAGCTGAAGACCTTAGGGACAGCGCCCAGACCTAGTTCAAGCCCTGTGACACCCCCCCCCCCCAAAAAAAGAATGGATTGTTAGTTCCTAACTTCTGGCTGCAGAAGAAGTTGTGCTTCCCAGTGACTGAAAGAACTTTTCCCAGTGGAATGACTTTACCAAGCTTTTGGAACAAGAGGGAATTCCTTTCTCCCCAATGTCACCTGCCAGATACTTGTTGAAGTATGACATACATTAAACAAGATATGTTTGAGAATTTGTTTGTGTAAGTGCTGGTATTGGGGCTTGAACTTGGGGCTCCCATTATTATTTAGTCTTTTCTGTACTTTACCACTTGAGCCATATCTCAACTTCCTGTATTTTTGTTGGTTAATTGGCGATAGCCATCGTTCAGATTTGTCTGGTTGGGCTAGCCTGAGACAAAATCCTCAGATCTCAGCTTCCTGGGTAGTTAGGATTACAGGTATGAGCCACTGGTAACCAGCTTTTAAAAGTATTTTAAAAAGATATTAAAGATGTATTTGAGAAAAAGTTCTATAATGGAACTTACAGGTCTTTCACCTTGCTATTGCTTGAATGTAAGTAAAGATATCTCATCCTTAAAAGAAATGCAAATCAAAACAACTTTGAGATTCCACCTCATTTCAATTAGAATGGCCATTATCAAGAAATCTAATATCAACAGATGTTGCCAGGAGGGATTGTTACTACACTGTTGGTGGGAATGAGAACTCGTTCAACCACTCTGAAAAGCAGTATGATAGTTCCTCAAAAGACTAAACATAGAGCTCCTCTATGACCCAGCAATCCCATCCCTTGGCATTTACCCTAGAAAACAAGAGCAGACTAAACAAGGGCAGAAACAAGGGCAGAAAGCCACTAGCACAATGCTGTTCATCGCATATCTAAGATATGGAACCAACCCAGATGACTCTCAGTGGATGAATGGATTAAGATGTGGTACTTATACACAAATGGAATTCTATGCTGCCATCAGAAAGAATGACATGGCCCCATTCGTAAGGAAATGGAAAGACTTGAAAAAAATCATATTAAGTGAAATAAGCCAGACTCAAAGGAATGTAGGCTCAGTGGCTTCCCTCATTTATAATAATTAGTACACATCTAGGACTCTCCTAGCAGAGGATCACAATAGCTCAAAAGCTATGTACGTAAGGTCATATAGGATGAGATTAAATGAAATGAACTTTAGGATATGGAAACAAGAGGTTTATCTTTGTGATTGTTGTTCTTAATGTACTATGTTATTTCTTTTCTCTTTTTTTTTTGCCCTTATGGTTAATCTCATATTGTTACTGTATCTGACTTTGTTACCTGGTATATTGTAGATATGTTTATTTGCTTATTTGAAATAGGGAAGGGAAGGGGGGAAAGCAAGATGATGGGGAGGGGTGGGAGGAGGGAGACAGGGACAAAAACATGAGAAGGGGTATCAATGTGCGAGAAGTAATGCACCCACTACCTAACGAATGTAACTGTAACCCCTTCTCTATACATACCCAGACAATTCAAAAAAAGATATCTAGTCTTTGTGAAATTGAAAATGAGTAGAAAGAAAAGTGAACTTCAGGGAAAATAGTAGACAGAAAAGTGAAATTCAGGCAAGTTTTTCTTAGTCACTTTATATGCTGTTCATTCTCAAATATTTTTTATTAGAGAACCAAAGAAATGTGTTAGGATGTGGTATAGAATCAAAACTACCTTAGTTTGAGTAAACAGATATTTGTAGAATCCCTTTTATGTACACTTAGAAGCATTATGAAGACTTTCACTGCAGATTGTTTTATTATACCTACCAATATGATCCTTATGACTAAGGCTACTAGTTACAGATTAATTAATATAAGATTCTATTTCCCTACATATGAAAAAAGATTCTTGCCAAGCAATGTTTGGGCATACAAATCATGATATATAGTAGAAATGAAATTCAAGTGCCCCATTTCTATTAATAACCCTCTTATGATTAGTTATTACTAATATGAGTGCTGATATTTAGATATTAAGAACAATTTATAGGATGTTGCTGTTTTTCACTGGTGAGTTAGATCTGGAGAACTCAGGGATTAAACATGGTTTTAAAATTTCAGTACAAGGGGAGTTACCAATCAACTTTATCTGTGTTAGTTCCAGAGGCTTTAAAACAATAACATGGAAAAAAAAGTTTGGTATAACATCAAATTTTAAAAGCATGATTAGCTATAACTACAACTATTTTATTGATTTACTTATTTAATTTGTTATGTCAGTATTGAGGCTTACATTGAGGGAATCTCATTCTTGATCTGCTTTCTTGTTCAAAGCTGATGCTCTACCACTTGACTCACACCTTCTGTCTGGCTTTTAGCTGGTTCATTGGAGATAGAGTCTTACAGATTTTTCTGCTTAGGCTGACTTTGAACTATGATCCTACAGGTCTCAGCCTCCTGATTAACAGAGGTGTGTAGCTGGTGCCTTATGTAAGTATTTTAAGATGTACAAAGAAGCAGAAGGAAAAATACACTAGCATGCTTATGATCATAGCTATTTAAGAGACTGAGACTTGAGGACCAAGATTTGAAGCCAGCCCTGGCAGGAAATCCACAGACTCTTATCTCCAATTAATTACCAGAAAACTGGAAGTGGCACTGTGGCTTAAAGTGGTAGAGCACCAGACTTGAGCAAAAGAAGCCCAGAGACAGCACCCAGGCCCTGAGTGCAAGTCCTATAATTGGCAAAAAATAAAACATTAAACTAAAATGCTCTAGCTGTTTTATTATCCTTCTTGGGTATTGGACATCTCTTCATTTTTATTATTGGAAAATGTTACTTTATACTGACAAGGAGGATAAACAGCTGCCTTATCCATAGATTCCATAAAAAGCATCTTAGTGTTTTACAAGAAAGCCTTTAAATTAACTCTGACACTCACCTTTTGATCAGTAATTCAGCTCAATTTCCATGGCTTCTTGCTCAAGAAGCGGTGTTTCCACAGGCCTCTTTGTAATGCCTGCCACTGTTTATCTTGGAGGAAAGACTGCAAAGAAGAGAACATGAAATGCTTTCATAATTTTTTAAGTTTGCTCAGTTGTACGCATGGGCCATGGAATTCACAATGGAAATTATCTGAATGTCACTGGCAGCCTAAGCATTTCAACAGAATTTCTAAGATGGCATTAATTCATTTCAGCAAACATTTTCCCCGCATCTGTCAATATGCGTTGCCCTTTGCTAGACCTCTGGAGAAAAATCCACCTAGTAAAGGATTCTATCTGCCTATCCGCTCTCTGGAGGATCTCATAAGTGTGCCTCAGAGGCAGACCTGGAAATATCATCACATGGGTAGCATTTTCTTCATGTGTGTGTGTGTGTGTGTGTGTGTGTGTGTGTGTATGTGTGTGTGTGTGTGTGTGTGTGTGTGCGCGCGTGTGTGTCCTGGGGTTTGAACTCAGGCCTGGGCACCATCTCTGAGTTTCTTTTGCTCAACACTAGCACTTCAGCCACAGCTCTACTTCCAGCATTTTTTGTGATTAATTAGAGATAAAGGTCTCATGAATGTTTCTGCCTGGGCTGGCTTCAAATCATGATCCCAGCCAATATTCCACTGGAGTTGTCTAACATCACACTTCCCTCTCTGGCTCAGTCTGGTTGAACTGTATCCTCCCTATCATTTCATGGGGTCAGTCTTTTGTATTTCAGCTATTCTGGGGTGCCATATTGTGATCTGGGCACACATTTCCCTGATGACTAACGATGTTGACCATTTATAGATATTCCTTCATGAAATATTTAAGTCTTTGGTCTGATCTTTAGAGTATGTGTCTTTGTTAAAACCAGTACATGTAAGTTGTTTGTCAATGATTTGCATTGAAAATATTTTCTACAAGTCTGATTCATCTATTCAGTTTTTTTTCAGGGAGTCTTTGATAAGATTATGTTCTCTCTTGTGACATTTGGTATATTAGCTTTTTGTTCCTCTTGCAGTTAATGCTTTCTCTTTTCTTTCTTCAGTTAGCCTTACTATTCACATATTAGCTTTTCTGTTAATGACTATATCCCGTCTCAGACTAGTCCTTGAAAATAGTACAAGGAAGTCGAGGTTTACTTTGTTCCAAAGACATGTCAGGTGTTCTAGCACCATTTGATAAAGACTTTCCCCATTCAATCACTAAATGCCACTGTCTCTACAAAGCAAAATAAAGCATGTCCTTTGTCTCGAATGGCTGTGTTCTGCAGAGAAAATCTTGGTGCCTGTAGCTCATGCCTATAATCCTAGCTATTCTGGAGGCTGAGATATGAGGATCACAGTTGAAAGCCAGCCTGGGCAGAAAAGCATGTAAAACTCTTATTTTCAATTAACCCCTAGAAAACCAGAAACTGCACTGTGGCTCAAAGTTGTAGAGTGTTAGCCTTGAGCAAAAGAGCTGAGGGAGCAGTGCCCAAGCTCTCATTTCAAACCCTGCAACCACCACCAACAGAAGAATTTGTTGTTGTTGAAGGAGAGTGACAGAATGTGTGTATCTCATACTGTGTCCTTGTAGGCATCACGGTCATGTCAAATGAAATCCCTTTGTACAACTAGTTGGTGCAAACAGAAGGTAAATAGCACATGTAATCCAAGTATGCTGATGTGTAATGGATACTACATTCCTCTTTCAGAAAAGATGCAGCAAAGCTCACTGTTCCTATCCAAGAAGAATTCTGTAAAATAAATTAATTAATGCAAATTATTGTGACTGTGGTTGGTGGATTGCCTTGAGGGAATGCAATACTAGTAATAGTTTAACTTTTGTGAGCTTTTGTACCTTTGTCCCCAGAAGAAATCACCTTAGTGAATATTTTCAGTATTTGGATCTGTATTTTTTATTCTTGTTTAAAAACATTACGATAGACCTTAGGTATTTCACAACTGGCACGATAGACTTTTATTTTTTTGAGAGATTTAAAAATCTTTACTCTGGATTTACTTTGCTTCTAGGTGTAAACAGTTGGAACACATTAAAAATTATTTTCTGGTTAACAGATTTATTTTATTTTATTTTTTATTTTTTGCCAGTCCTGGGTCTTGAACTCAGGGCCTGGACCCTGTCCTTGGGCTTTCTCAAGGCTACAGCTCTACCACTTGAGCCACAGCACCATTTCTGACTTTTTTCTATATATGTGGTACCAAGGAATGGAACCCTGGTCTTGGTGCATGGTAGGCAAGCACTCTACCACTATGCTAAACTCTTGGCCCAGATATTTTTTTAATAATAGTTTAAGAGATGAAGGAAACACGTGTGCCACTTGTGACTTGTAAGTGTCTTTAGGTGATGAAGAATTAAGGTAGAGAGGAGTATTAGATTAGAAAGCTAGGAGTCTGGGATAAGTCAGGACTGTGATTTACAGAGATAGAATGGTAATCTCTAATTGTTTTCTTATCTGAATATAGATATATTCTTCTGTCTCTTCTGGAGTGAAGTCAGAAAAATACCAATGTCCTGAGGTGACATAAATACAGCAAAATGCTGGCTGCTCAACAATGTGATTTGGGGTTGATTCTAAAAACTTCCTAACTCTTGCTTTTCTCATCTTCATATTGGTTAATTTTTGTATAGTAGTTCTGTTTTAAATCTCTTTAGCAATCTCCATACTGCTTTCCATAATGGCTACCCCAATCTATATCAGTGCACAAGAGTTTTTCCTCATCTCTGAAATAAGGATAATGATGATACTTTATGCGAAGGTAGCCTTTTGTAGTGTGAGACAAGGCTCCATGGTATTTTCTAGTTCATGCATGTCTCGTGAGTATCATGGGCACTGAAGCTTCCTTTCATTCTTTACTATATTTTGTTTTTTGTGCTGCTACTAGGGCTTGAACTTGGGGCCTCTCAGGCTCAGCTTTTTCTGGTCTCTTACTACTTTACCTATAACCCTAATTTAAGCTTTTTCTAGTTACGTTTTTTCCTAGTACCAGAATTTAAACTTTAGGGTTTCCTGTTTGCTCAGCTTGCTTGCTTGGCTGGCATTCTATTATTTGCTCCATGCCACTAGTCCAGTTTTGTGCCGATTATTTTATAGACTGACAGAAAATCATGGCTAGAGAGAGCTCTGCAGTATACCCCACTTTCTCACCTTACAGATAAGAAAACAAGCTCAACAAGTCAGCAGCTTCTAGGCCCCAGAGAACTGGACCTAGATAGTTAAATGAATTTTATGAAGGTGGCATTACCTACTTAGTTTCTCATGTCCATACAACTAGCCTTCACATATTAGGTTAGCTAATATTTTCAGTAGTGAATTAACACCTAATATAGTCTAGGGATCTTGAATGTCTATTTTAGACATTATTTTAGACATTTTCCCACTTCTTGGGTCACATGACACCATTACTTATGTGTCTCTTTGTTGTCAGTAGATTGTGTAAGCTCAGTTGCTTTATCAATAGGACGAAGACATGCATTCGTGTGTAGTGAATATTCTTTTGTCTGGGTAAAATTTCTTATTTACCCAGAGTTTCATACTTGGACTATATTAACAATAGGTTTTCAGTATTACATTTAGCAAGAATGGTTATAAAGTTTGCAGGGATTTTTTTTTTCAAATCATAAATCAACCATTATTTACAAAGGGACATGGCATTCACATTTCATGCAAACCTACGAAAGAATTACTACTGCCATTGTTTTTTTTTAATTTCTTTATAGCTGTACAAAAAAGGTTGCAATTCAGCATGTTAATTTATGAGTGTGCTGTGTCTTGATCAGCGTCACTGCTCCCCATTGTTCTGTTATTCTCATCGTTAAGGAGAAAGTCAGCACAATTATCTACCTCAGTCTTTATGACCTATGACAGAAGAATTGAGGCAAGACATTCAGTGAAAGTGATTGGAACATTTATTAGAAAGGAATATGGCAGGGAAAGGAGATTTAAAAAACTATATGCTATGATGCCAGAGACGACAGCACTTTTCATTCATCTTTAGCCATCTTTGAAGTACGAAGAGCCTTAGGTTTAAAATAGAATATAGAGTGGGAAGAGGTCAGAGTCCTAGTTATGGGTCATTATTGTGGTTGTGATTCTTTTGGATTCCCCACTAGTTATTCTCACTGTGTTCACTTGAGGGAGCTATCTAGTTCCGGTGAGATGATTCCTCCAGCTCCAGCTCCAGGATGCAGCCTCCTTATCACTGGCAACGTTCCTAATGAGGAGTGGTCCCTCTTGCTGTTCCTCAGTCCCTTGTCATAAGGATGTTCTCTGTCCATCCTGTCTTTCCTGGAATACAGGCTGACTGCAAGGTGATTATGGAGAGAAGGGCTTAGAACCAATACAAACACAGAGTGGAGGCAGAGATGCCAGGCTTTTCTCCATTCTTAAGTTCATGTGTGGCAAGAAAAAACCATCTTAGTATCTGCCACAAATATACTCTCAGTAGACCAAAAGTGGCTTGTGTGTAGATTAGGGATTTGAGTACTTATTGACAGTGCCTCTTTGAAATTCCTATGCCTTGGTCCAATCTACAGGGTTAAGGTCATCTGTGAGCCAGGAAATTGAATTGTAAGATGTCCTCTGAGAGATTGGCATCTCATCCTCCATTTTGTTTTATTTGCATTTCACCATTGCATTGCTCATGGGGACTTGCTGTGCATCACCATTATATCAATCCTGCAGGCAAAGCTAAGACAAGGTATCCTGAAACGTTAGCAAATAATTTTTATAGTCTTTCCCTGGATTTTGTACTTTCTCTGAAGTCCTCTCCCTTCTTTTCCCTTTCCTTCCCTTCTCCGCCTCCTTTTCCAAGAGAATGTCCTCCAAAGTGAAGCCATCAGAATCACATTTATGGACCTTTCTTTGCCCTTCTGTTACAGGTCTACAGGACAACCCCTGGCTCTGTGACTGTCACATTTCCAAAATAATGGAGCTGTCCAAGTTTCCTGACCCCACGGTGGTGTTACTTGATCCACTGGTGATCTGTAGTGAACCCGAGCGCCTGGCAGGGATTTTATTTCAGAGAGCGGAGTTGGAGCAGTGTTTGAAGCCATCGGTGATGACCTCAGCCACCAAAATCACGTCGGCTCTGGGCAGCAATGTCCTTATTCGGTGTGATGCCACTGGCTTCCCCACCCCACAGCTCACATGGACCCGCTCTGACAACTTGCCTGTCAACCATACAGGTATTTTCTTCAGTCAACCCCTAAGACACATGCAGTCTACAAAAGCTGAAGCCTAATTTCATGTTTTTGTGCCTTTTTAAAAGCTGGTACTGGGGTTTTGAACTCAGGCCCTTCTACTCCCCCAGTTTGCGTGCTCATCTGAAGTTCTACCACTGAATCATGTCCTCTCTCTCCATCTCTCTCTGCCTCTCTCTCTGCCTGCCTCTCTCTCTCTCTCTCTCTCTCTCTAATCCTGGTTTGAGCTCAGGGCCTGAGCACTGTTCTTGGGCTTTCTCAAGGCTAGAACCTTACCACTTGAGCCACAGCACCACTTCTGGCTTTTTTTTTTTTTTGCCTATGTATGTGGTACTGAGGAATCAAACCTGGGTCTTCGTTCATGCTAGGCAGGCACTCTACCACTAGGCCAAACTCCTGGCCTGCTGGTTACTTTAGAAATAGTGTCTTATGGACTCTTTTTGTCCAGGTCTGCTTTGAACTGCAGTCCTCCAGATCTCACCACCCTAAGTAGCTAGGATTATAGGCTATAGGCTTGAGCCACAAATGTTCTTTTTTTTTTTTTTCAGTCTTCTCTTCCCTCCCACCTTCTTTCTTCTTTGTTCCTCCTTCCTCCTTCTCTTTCTTTTACCAAGGCTTGAACCCAGTTCTTCAGGCATGCTAAGGAGTGTCTCAGTTGATCCACACTCTCAGTCCTTTCGTTGTTACTGTTTTTGAGATAGGGCTGTGCTGACTACACTTAGATTTGCTTAGAACTCTCAATCTTCTTGCCTCCTCTTCCTCTTGAGTAGCTGGGATTATAGGCCGATACCACTGCATCCAGATTTTTGTGCAGTTTAACATCTCCAAATTATTAAAACATCCCCAACGTATTGTATTTTAAAGGACTTGGCTCTGTGTGTGTGTGTGTGTGTGTGTGTGTGTGTGTGTGTGTTTTCTTTTCCCTTTCCTCAGTGCTGAAGAGCAACTCAAAGCCTGTACATGCTAGGTAAACTCTTTCTCTACCCCACTCAGTGGGAGCAGCAGCCTTTTACATGCTAAGCAGGTTATCTACCACTGAATCACTGAAGTGTTTGTCCACGTCATCTAGAGGAAAGGAATTTGAAGAATAAATTATATTGGTTAATATTTTTCTATTTAGATTAGCCCCCCAATCCTCCTGATAAGAATCAGAGAAAATTCAGTAGAAAGGTGAGGATGTAGTTTAATTCTTTGTGCTGTGTTCCCTTGAATACAGCCCATTTTAAAATGTAAAGTCATGAAAAGAATTTTTAAGGGGGCTTTCATACAAATTTCTTATATTTGAATGGATATTTAAAAAACAAACCATATAAGAAGCCTTGTAATGGGGCAAAAAGTATGAGTTTTAGAACCGTTTGTTATGTAGACTTTCTAGATTTTCTTGAGACCAAGTGATGCCTTGGTCCTAGCTTCAGCTGTGACATTCTGAGGATTAAAAGGATATAATTTTAAAACTCTTAGGAATTAAATTAAAATTAAGGTTAAAATAAATAAAAGTTGATGGACTAAAAATATTAAGAACTGGTCAAAGTGGCTCATGCTTGTAATTCCAGCCCTCAGAAAGCTGAAGCAGGAGGTCTTGAACTTACGGTTACTTGCATTACATAGTGTGGCCCCATCTCAAACGAACAAAAACACACCAATGAAACCATTCAAAAAATTAAGGCTTGATGTTTGTATGGATAGCTAATGAACAGCCACAGTTTAAACTACTGAGCTAACTTTTGGGCTATTAATATAATTTTACTTCTATTATTATTATTCTCTGAAAAACTTCTAAAATTAAAACAGATGAAGTATTTTTAGATTTTTATATTTTAGAAAGCAAAAATGATACATTATTCTGCAAACAAAAGAACCTGTAACTTACTAGTTTATCTAAGTTAAATAGGAAATAAATGATTTAGAATGTGAATGATGACACCAGGCCAAAAAAAAGTCATTTTCTGTTCATGTGGATAGATTCATTTAATTACAATTAAAATCATCTTGAGAACTACCTAAGGAAAGTCTTATGATAAACAATTTATAGCTCATAACTGTGACTGGAAGGGACCCGCAGGAAGAGTGTCTTATCCTCTACTACAAACATAGACAAAAGAATTCTACAGATACTAGCTGACTTGTCTAAAATCACACATTATTAAGTAGATAAAATTTTATACCAGGTACCAGTAATCATAAATACTCAAGAGGCAGAGATCTAAGGATCCTGACTCAAAGCCAGCCCTGGCAGAAAAGTGTTGAGAGACTTATTTCCAATTTACCACCAAAAAAACTGGAAGGATATTTGGTGGCTCAAGAAGTAGAGCCCCAGCCATGAACAAAACAGTTCAGGGATAGCACCCAGGCCCTTAGTTCAAGCACCAGTACCAGCACACGACCCCCCCCCCCCACGAGTTTATTAAAACCCAAATCGGATTTCCATCTGTAAATCCCTTTAAATGTTCATTCTTTATTTGGATCCCACAGCACTGGGAAGTCCTGGAATTCTGACCTGCAAAGATTGGCAAAATGCCATTTGCCCCTTGGCTTATATGAGAGGGACACATGTGAGATGCACTTGTATCCTTCTAGGTTGGCATGACTGTTCCGCTTTTCTCTCTTTCTCTTACCAAGTATACATTTGTTTTCTTCCAGTAATTCAGGAGTCACCAGAGAAAGGAGTCAGATGGTCCATAATAAGCTTGACTGGCATTTCTCACAAGGATGCTGGAGATTATGCATGTAAGGCCAAAAATTTGGCTGGGACATCAGAAGCTATGGTGACGGTGGCAGTGGTTGGCGTTGTCACAACTACCACATCCCCAGGTGTTTCTGAAAAAAGGACTGGAGACCACTCTGAGCAGGACGCCCAGCCAGGATCTGGACCGTCCATGTCTTTACCCAAGTTACTGTCCGAATCCTGGTTTTCTTCCTCCCCTTCTTCCCTTTCTGTTTCCTTGGCTTCTCTTTTGACTTCTGCTTCATCTCCTCCCCCTGCTTCTTTTTCTTTATCTGCATTCTCCTCCATTCTTTCTTCCGCCTCGACTCCAGGAACTCATCTTAAAGCAAGCACCACCAGAGCCAGCAGACCATCACCCCAGCTGCACGCAGGCGAGAAGAGAAATGCCAAAGTGCAAATGAATGGGAGTAAGCTTCCTCCAGCCAGTGCGAGCAAGAAAGAAGAGTTGGCATTGTTGGACCAGGCCATGCCTCCTGAGACAAATGCCACCATAGAAGACCTCAGGGTGGGCAGGGTAACGGGTGAGAGCGTGACTTTGGCATGGAACAGTGTCAACACCACACAGAATGCCGCGGTGACTGTGTTGTATTCCAGGTATGGTGAGAAAGACCTGCTGCTATTGACTGCAGACTCCAGCAAGAATCAAGTCACCATAGATGGCCTGGAGCCTGGCAAGCAGTATGTGGCATGTGTCTCTCCAAAAGGAGTTCCAGCCCAGAAAGACCAATGCATCACCTTTTCCACAGCCAGAATGGATGCTGGAGATTCACAGTGGTCTTTCCTCATCGTGGTGACCAGTACAGCCTGTGTTATTCTCTTCCCATTAATTTGTTTCTTATTGTATAAAGTTTGCAAACTGCAGTGTCGATCAGAATCCCTTTGGGAAGATGATTTGGCGAAAGAGACTTATATCCAATTTGAGACCCTCTCGCCCCGGTCTCAAAGTATAGGGGAACTCTGGACGCGAAGGCACAGAGATGATTCAGAAAAGTTGCTGCTTTGTTCTAGGTTGAGTGTGGAATCACAGATGAATAAAAGCGAGGGCACAAGACCAGAGTATTATTGCTAAGACTTGGCTACACAGGTCCATAGAGTTGTGAGATGAAGGGATTGTTTGTATAACTTTGGCAAAGACGTTCATATCCTGCAGAAAAACCACAAGGGAGGTGCTTTGCAGTGTGTGTGTGTGTGTGTGTGTGTGTGTGTGTGTGTGTGTGTGTGTGTTTTAATTTGGAGACTTCTGAACTGACTTCTGAACTTCTTGATGTTTTTGATGTTTGTGGTATGGGTGGTGTTCATATGAACAAATTTTAGGATGTTTAATACATTTGTAATAGTTTTTAGAGTAATGTTTTAGTGCCTAACATAGATTTATGTGAAAAGAATTGTAGATGAACTCTGTACATTAAAGCATTTGCTTTTTTGCCTCTGAAGAAAGATTGGTGCATCAAGGTAACCTCCCATACTGAACTGTGTCTAAAGTGCTTTATGCCATTCACTATGGGTATTTGTTTCCATTGCCTAATGGCTTACTTTTGTAATCCCAGCTATCAAAAGGTGGAGATTAGGAGGAATACCAGCTCAGGCAGAACAGTCTACAAGACCCTGTTTCAATGAAAAAAGCTGGAAATGGTGAAATATGCCTATCACCTCCAGTTATATGGGAGGTTGAAATCGGGAAGACTGTAGTTCCAACTTATCCCAGGCAGGAACATCCACGAGATTTCATTTTAGCAGAAGATGCTGGTTTTGATGGTGTGTTCTTGTTATTTGGTCTTTGGCCAGAAGCCTAAACTAGTAGATCACAGTCCAGGCATGAGTCGTGATAGCAAGTGAGATTCTCTCAAAAATGACTGGTGCACAAAAGTACTGGAGTCCCATGTACATGGGCTCAGTGGTGGAGTACTTGACTAGCAAGTAAGAGGCTCTGAGTTCAAATCCAGTGCCAGCAAAAGAGAAATGAATCGTGCTTACTAATTTGTTTCTCTCATTTATATGAAGATAGATACTAGCAAAAATAAGTGTAAAGAAGATCATGAAAACAAACCATTTCTAAAAAATTGTTAACTGTTGGATTTTAATATAGCTGCTGATGGATTTTTGTGGGTTTTTTGAAATAATGTCTAATTTAGAAACTATCTCTATAGTGATTTGTTATTTGCTCTTTTCCTCATCTTTCTTTACCTTCTTTTTTAAAAAAATATTTATTTTGTCAGATGATATGTAGGTAGCCAAAGGAACATAAGCTAAGCTTCTTTCTCTGTTTTTGTCTCCCCCCCACATATTTGATGTTGATTCTCCAGATAAACAGAAGGCCTTTGAAATCACTAGTTTAAACCAGGTTTACAAAAATATTGAGTTTTAAGTGAGAGAACAACACTCTACTGGAAAGATGAAAAGAAAACTGGTAGAATGCAGCAATGGTACTCACTGGACACTATGTTGAAAATGAACTATCCAACTTGTGGATGGGGATGGGAGGGAAAAATGTGGAGAGAGTGAGGGAAGGGGTGACATTGTCCAAAAGAAATGTACTCATTATCTGACTTATATAACTGTAACCCCTCTGTGCATCACCTTTATAATAACAATAAAAATAAAATTGAAAAATAAAGTTAAATAAAAATTTTTGTAAAAGCATCTACTCTAACATCCTCAGAGCTGCTATCCCATGAAATGCAACGTGGCCTTAGGAGGTCCAGACACAAGGTCCTAGACATGATACTCCTGAACCTTAGAATAAAGACGACACTTTTAAGACTAGCTTAAACTCCCTTTATCCCCTAGACTGAATAAAAAAAGAGGGAAGGAGCCCCAAACTCTAATGGTGTTCTTTCCATAGAGACCTTCTCAGTCAGTCTGCCATCTGATCCCCCTGTAGCGTCTGGCACAGGCCCCTGGCCTGCCATTATTACCCATCTGCTACAGTGCTGCAAGAATAGACTCAGCATTGATCTATGCCAAAGACTCCTCTTGGATCCTACTGATCTGTAGGAGAGGTTTCCCAGGGGGTATCGCCCTAACCAGGATCCCCTGGAACCCTTGAAAAGTGGTGATGAGTTTGGGATTTAGGATATGAGTAACCACATCTCATTTCCATAGGAGAGCTGGGAGAATGGATCTGGGCCACTGGCCATGGTCAGGAAATCGAGTTCCTGCTGTGTGGAATGGTGATTACGCCTGGCTTTCTATTCTGCTTGCTGCCTTTTGCTGCCTTCTGTGTATATGTTGTGCCTCAACTGTGCAGGTGGTCACCAAACAAAACTGTACCAATTATTCTGGCTGGCAGCAAGAGGAGAGAGGTAGGGGGAATATACCTTGGCTTCAAGAACTGGCTGCCAGATGGGGGTGTCTCTAAGGCCTAGCTGTGAACAGGAGTTCCTCACTAAGAATAATCTTGGCCATGATTCCACAGAGCCAGACTGACATGCCTGGAACCAAGATTTTTTTCCTGGGGAAGATGGAAAATACAAGGAGAGGATAGGATAGGGACAGGCAAGGAAAAAACATTTTAGGGTAAAATTGCATTTTAGCTCTGAACACACACACACACACACACACACACACACACACACACACACACAGTAGAGCTAAAAGAGGGGAAACAGATGATAGATAATTGAAACAGACAGACAGACAGACTCATAGCCCCAATTCCAAAATGCAATCTTACCCAAAGGTGGCAAATTATAGCAACTGGTGGGTCTGATACTTATTAGGTGTTCACTTTCCAAGTTTCCTGTGGTTTTGAAAGTATTTCAAATCTTTAAGGTAAAAGGAAACAACGATCACATCAATGACTAAAACACAGGTAGGAAAGAAAAACCTGGCTAATGCCCCACCTCTCTGAACTAGAGATAGAAATCTTTTATCAGAGTATTTGTTGTTTAGATTGGCCAAACATACAGTCGTGATCATTTTTCACATGTTCAACATAGGCTCAACAAAATACTAGCACTTCAATGATCATAAGTCATCAGATTCTTAAGCTTGTTAAAGGAAGACTAATATTGAAGAAGTTGCAACAATTGAAAACTGACTGGCATCAGTATGATTAAAATTCATTTTAAAGATAGAATTTAATGTTGTACATGAGCTATTAGAATATGACTCTTTCAGGCAGGCATTTTTGGTATTTGTTTAAACATGATCTATGTCTTTTAGTAGCCAATCTCCAAACCCAGCAGCTGGTCCCATTTCTTCAGTCAAGTGAAGTATTTCCTTATCCCTGGGAAATCTACAAACTCAACATTCATTGAATTCCATATTCTTAGAACTCACTTCTACCCCTCTCCACATACTCCTGCCAAACCTAGTAACCTTTTACCCTCAGCAGAATATTTCATTCAAGCAATTTGCACACTTGCAAAATTAGACACCTAAGGTTTTTATCTTCAAAGCACTGGTCCATGGGTGTGTCCCAATTCTTGGCTTCTTGAAATAAGCATGTGTGCAAGCAGGGAAGCCTGCTTTTTGATGAGCCAAAGCTCTCGTCCTTTCTTGGGATTCAAATCAATTTCTGGATGTCTGATTCCAGGATATTTACTATGGTCAGGCTTTGGAAGGGCAGATGTTCAAAGTGAATGAGCATGTCTGTCAGTTGCTAAAATAATAATGTATGATTGCTTAACATATACTATCCTGATGACAAAATAAAGACTTTTGGAGAATAGTGTTTTGACTTTGATATTTACTAATATATTGAAGTGGGCTAAGCCCATTATTATATGTTTACTAAATGGGAGGGAACAATTGCTACCAAGGATAATAAAGGACTAAAATGAGTAATTATTTCAAGAGAAAAACAATCTTTATTATAGTCAGTATAGACTGTAGTCATTGTTTAATTCATTTACCACAAGGGTTACAAGTCTTCTTTGATTATAATAAACCATTTTGAAGTGATTAGCAATTTAACTTGCTCACAAACATAAGAATAACAACAACAATGAGAAAATATACTAATAGGAAAACTCTACACTGTAAGCTCTATTCCTCCCCTTGTGTTGAATTTTGGATATGCTTTATTGTGTTTTTCTATATTACCTATTTAGCATATAAAAGTACTTATTCAACTAAGGATATGAATGGTTTAGGTATCTTGAATGATTTTGATATTCTAAATTTGTATAAGTACTCTTAGCAGTGAATTTTGTTCTCCTTCTCATAGATGCTTTTTTCCTTTTCTTTTCCTTTTTTTTTGTTCACTCATTAACATTTCTTTTACTTTGAAGCACTTTCCTTAGCATTTCTTATAGAATATTTCTAATGGAGAGACATTTTCTTAGCTTTTCTTTGAGGATGTCCTTTTTTTATGCCTTCATTTCCTAAAGATAGGCTTTACTGGGCACACTATTCTCAGTTGACAGTCTATCTGGCTTAAAAATGTTATTATAAAGGTGATGTAAAGAAGCGTTACAGTTACATAAGTCAGGTAAAGTGTATATTTCTTTGTGGACAAAATAGCTCCTTCCCTATCTCCCAGTTTTCCCCTCCCACCCCCGCCCGCAAGTTGTATAGTTCATTTCCAGCCAAGTGTCTAGTGAGTTTCCACGGCTGCATTTGTTTACCCTTTGTCCTTCCATTTTTGCATTCTTCTGGCATTTAGGGTTTCCATTGTGAAGGCTGCTACCAGGCAAAGTGGGACCCATCTGTGCTTTTTATTTCCTTTTTCCTGAAGCATTGCAAATACCCTCTTTCACTTTTGAAAGCCAAATATTTGGTCATTTAATCCTTCTTCAAAGTTCTTGTAAGCTTTCTTCTTTTCTTCTCATTCCTTTTCCTTCATCCCCTATGTTCAAATAGTCTGTCATTAAGTTCACTAATTCTTTGTTCTGATTGACCTATGAAATTATTGATGTCTTCTATGTAGCATTTTAAATTTCACTGGTCATAATTGTCAGCTGAAGAATTATTGGATCTTTAAAACATGCTTCCACTTCTTCACTGTGCTTTCCTTAAGTTCATTCATTGTGGTTCCTTGTGGCTGCAATCAGCTACAGGCGATGCTGCTAGCACTAGGATTACAAGTGTGAGCCATTTGTGCTTGGAAATTTTCCTTTTCAAAAAAATTTTTTTTCTTATAAATTTTTTTTCTTATAAAGCAACATGACAAGTCAGCCATAGATAGTAGAATATCTGTTGGCTAACAGGCTTTCCTAGTTTCATGCAAGGGAGTTACTTGAAGTCAAAAGTTAAGCAAGGGCTACACAATTTGCATATGGGTTGTTGGTTTAAATGTCCAATAGAATTTTGCCCAACACAGTGAGCATAAAAATAAATGCATGTCACCCAAGGGAATCTCAGGTGACAAACTCCCTGGATTATCAGGTGGACATTCTTGGTAACAAGGAATAAAATGTGGCTGGGAAAATAGCTGTGAGTGCCAGTTTTTTTCTGTGTCCCAGAAAAGTCACCCTTCTCAGGAATCTGATTAAATGGGTTTTTGGGGACATAAAAACATTGGAAATAAGCTGCAAGGCACCATTTTCCCCCTACTTCCATTTATTCATTTCAAAAAACAAAGCATGTTTACAGCCAACTATGTTAAAGACCTATTAGCATGTTTTGGTGAACTTGGTGTTCTCTAATTCCTGACTTGGTTACTTTATAATCAGTAATTTCCAGGTGACTATTAAAGACAAGGTCAGTATGTATGAATTGCTCCGAGCTTTATGGCATATTGGGAAAAATGGGAATCAGGAGCTATCAAATGAAGTTCTAGTTGAAAATGCATCCATTCTAGCAACGTTCAGTTTGTCCAGACTGTGAGAGAGGAGCCACCAAGTCCACTCGGATGGCCTTAGCCAAGGCCTGCTCTGTTGGCCTCTTCGTTGTGCATCCCATCCAAGAACAGCACAGACAGCTGTGATGAGAATCAGGGCGTGGCTCTGACTGTGGGACTCTGATGCCACATTAGAATCTCTCTCTCAGCATGGCATCTGAGGTTCAGATTCATGTGTTGGCTCTGTTTCCCTGGGCATCTGGGAGGTTGTGTGAGGTCACAGGGCTTCTTGCTTCCTTTTCCAAGTGGCCTCATTTCCTTCTAGGGTAGAAGAGATACATCACCATGTGCCTTGGAGATTCCTCATTAGTTTCCAGATAATCAGCAGAGTTTTACCTTGCATCAGTACTGTATTTGAAGATGACCTTAATGAGAGAAAGACACTTTATATCAGCCTCATGGAGGATTTTATTAATATGGAATTTGGTAATTATTTGATGGTGGATCAATTTTTCAAGTCTTTATAGTTTTATATAAACACACAGGCACACCTATATACTGCAAGATACTTCTCTCGGCATTTTAAAATCTTTTCTGGGCCCTTTGTGTGTGTATTGACAAGGTGGTAAGGGTGCTCATGCAACTTAGGAATCTAGCTGGACTTAGGAATCTAGCTGGAGCATTTTGGAGAAGTGCCCTCTGAGAGAATTTGACTTTAATAAAGTCATCTAGCAATCATATATATTATGGACTCCAGAAAGAAAGGAGAACTTTATAAGATCCAGGATCTATTTCTAGCACAAGCTTTCTTGGTTATGGGATCGTGAGTTAATGAACGTAAGGTGCTGTTTTCTTCAGAGTGAAGTTCTCTGGCTCAGCAATTAAAAATCTGATTCCGTTAGTGCTGTAAGAACAACTCAGTCCTCACCAATCCCTTCGGGTAGATGCCAAGGCTACGTGACATATCTTTCCAGCCCCGAAAACCCTATCACTCCCATAGGAAACTAGCAGTGACAATTTTTTTTAATTCTAAATTTTAATTTAATTACATGTGCAAGAATATCCCCCTCTTCCAAATATATCTTGTTATAGTTGTTTTGTTAAGAAAACATTAACTTTCTTGATTTCTTTTTTCTTTGATTTTTTTGATATTAATTTTTGAGGAAGTTTGAGGAGAATGGTCCTGTTGAGGTTTTGCGTTTTGTTTTTCTCTCCATCTTGAAAATCTGTGGTATGGTACATGAAACTGAACTTGCTAACAATGGACAGTATGCAGACACGAAGCTTTAAGTCATACCCTTCAAAACTGATATCCCTGTTGTTTTAAAAACTACGTTTTGGCTGAGCATGGGTGGCTCACACCTGTAATCCTATATATTGAGGAGGCTGCGATCTGAGGATTTCAGTTCAGAGTGGCCTGGGAAGACAAATCCAGTTAATCATCAAAAAGTCTGAAATGCAGCTAAGGCTCAGCTGGCTCTACCAGCATTAGCCTTGAATAAAAAAAACTAAGACAGTGCCCAGGTGTAAGTTCAATACTGGCACAAAAAGGAAAGAAAGAAAGAAAGAAAGAAAGAAAGAAAGAAAGAAAGAAAGAAAGAAAGAAAGAAAGAAAGAGAAAGAAAGAAAAAGAAAGAAAAGAAAAGAAAAGAAAAAGTGAGGAAAAAGGGGAAGAAAAGAAAAATGATTGGGGAATATATTCGAGTTTGTATGGCTTAAGTGTGTTATGAAATGTCATTGTATTGGCAACCTGATTCATAAGTTGATATGTTAGCAGTATGAAGAGATAGGGCCTTCCAGTAGTAATTGTGATGAGTGATTCTGAAGGGATCCCTACGATGGCATTATTGTCATCATGGAAATCAAGACCCAGCTAGTTTATTTGTTCTGTCATGATATGGCACAGCCAGGAAGTCTTCACACAAGAAAACAAGTGCTCTGGGACTGGAACTGTAAGAGATACACATCTTTTCTTTATAAATTATCCAGTCTAGCGCACTTAGTTCTAGCAATAGAGAAGTGAGTAGCGATTGGGAGGAAGACAAGGATGTTTCTCTAACTGATTAGAAAACCTATACTATGAGAATTCCCCAAATCTCAAAGCACCTTGATATGGTCTGGCCATTCAGAAGAAGCAGCATTTGTTCTGCAGTTTTCTGACCTATAAATATTCCTCAAAATTGAATAGTCATATGAATCCCTTGGAAGCTGTACGTATCTGTATGTGTAAGTTCTCAGATGGTAGGGCTTGGGTAGGGCCTGAGAATCTGTATTTCTAATCTTCTTCTGATAGTGCAAAGACCCAAGTGTCTGGGACTCCAGAGGTTGGGATTCCACTCATGTGAGTAAGGCCAGGGTTACCTGCAGCTTTCCACACCTTTCCAAGTGGTTTTAGTGTGCAGCCAAGGTTGATTATTATTAGCCCTTTATACATGCTTGTGTGTACAATGATTCTTTTTTTCATATATTTTTATTGTAATTAATAGAAGGGTTACATTATATTTGCTAGATAGAAGGTACATTAATTCATGTACATTGATACTCTTTCTCATGTCTTGGTCCCCATTTTCCTCCCCCCCACCCGCACCCCTCATCTTGTTTTCCCCCTTCCCTATCCAATTTCAAATAACCAAAATATATCCAATATACAAATATATCCAATATATCAGATACCAAAGTAAGATACTGTAACAATATGAGATAGTCAAGGGGTAGCAAAAGAGATGAGAGATAACATAGCACGTTAAGGACAACAATCACTCATTATATGGCTTTTGTTTCTATATCCTAGAGGTCCTTTCATTTAGTGTCATACTATATGGCCTTATGTATCTAGGTTTTGTTCTATACAATGATTCTTAAGGAGATATGTAAGTTGAAGGAAGACTCTGCTTTGATTTAAAACTGTCCAAAGAGAGATGAACCATTTTAGACAATGACAATACCAGTCAAAGAATTTGGACCATTCATTCAGCCCAGCTGTCTTGGCAGCTTTTGAGTTCACAGTGGTTCACCTAAGAGAATAGGTTTCTGACATCTTCTAAAGCTCTGCCTAGTGCAATCATGTCCAAACATTTATATAGGAGCATACATATTCAATTTATGCTATGTACTTTTTCCTTGCTAGCTACAGAGAAATAATTATGGGGAGTGACTATGTCACTTGATCAAAGCTGTAAAGATGGGCTAGGAGTGTGGCCTAGTGGTAGAGTGCTTGCCTAGCACACACCAAGCCCTGGGTTCGATTCCTTAGTACCACATGCATAGAAAAGGCTGGATGTGGTGCTGTGGCTCAAGGGTAGAGCACTAGCCTTGAAAAAGTCCAAAGGCAGTGTGTAGACCCTGAGATAAAGCCCCAGGACTAGCCAAAAAATAAATAAAGAAAGAAATAAAGAAAGAAAGAAAGAAAGAAAGAAAGAAAGAAAGAAAGAAAGAAAGAAAGAAAGAAGCTGTAGGAGATTGTTCTGAAGCAATGGTAAACTCCTGGTCTGATAATGGAAGGACAGGAAGGTATAGCTGTGGACAACCAAGCTGAGGACAGGGGACTGGGTATGGGCCACCAGTGTCCAGTATCAGTGGATGGCTTAGTCGTTTTTATTGGAATCCTTATGGGAATGTACAACTTTCCACAACAAAACAAGGGGAAAACCACAATTGGGCCACCTTGTTACATGAACTGTTTCCATTTTTCTGTATTTCTTATTCATCATAAGAAACAATAAAGACTATAAGCCTACAATGAATAAGATTTTGTATTTTTTCTATTAACCTAGTGTTAAGTATTTTTCTTTTTAATGGCTTATGTTCTTAGAGCAGTTTTTAGACAACTTTTATAGCAGTGAATGAAAACTGTAGTCAATTTTTCTGTGATGAATAATATCCCAGTACATATTGGTATTCTTATAACTTCTTTCATTTTTTTTTTCAGTAAAGACAATATTCCTTTAGGGAGAAATTGCCAAGAGTAAGATTAAATGGTCAACGCCTATAAATATATTTGTGCCTCTGGAGGATGCTGCCAAATTGCTTCCTGGAAGGGTTATTTGAAATGAAAGTTGGCTTTTAAAGGTCAGATTTATTTTGATAGAAGACCAACATACATGTTATATTAAACTAGGCACTTACCAGCTAGTGAGGAGCAAGTCATATCATTCCTTCCTACAGAGGATGAGTGTAATAGAGGAATTGTGCCAATGTCTCTCCTGTTGTGAATGGGCCAAGTAATTACATATGTAGTTCTGTTCTTCTTCTTTTGATTGGAATTGTGAATTAGATGCTTTCATTGGGAAATTATGTTTCAGATAAACTATAGCCCAAGCCTTGGGTATGATAACCCCAAAGCTTCTTTTCTCTGCAACCCATATGGTAGAGTTGAGGTTGTCATTTCCATATCCTGTATTTGAGGAGATTAAATAAAAAAATGAAGGTTATGACTCTGTCCAACTCTCTGAAAACAATGAAACTTCAGTTTTAATAAAGCAATCAGAATCGATGGGTAGTTTAAAATACACAGCACATGGAAGTTTCATCGACATAATACCAGTTGAATTATTTTGTTATTCTTGGTTTAGCATGACCAAGATGTATTTCATGCAAAGGCTCAGATGAATACATGGATGGCCCCAAAGAAACTGAAGCCTCCGATGATCTAAGTGAGGCCTCATATTTCCTGCTGCTATCCTTGTGCTAAGCAGGCCTGGGGGACCAGGGTCAGTGGAGTGGATGCTCATCTCTGCATTATGAGTGAGATGAAAGGCACCCTTGAGAATGAGGTTTAAACACATGCTCTAAAGATGGGCTGATTTGGGCTTTTACAAATAATTTCCTCACTTAATAGTTAGGAGCCTTTGGGACAAAATGTTTAACGTTGCTAACCTAGGATTTACCTTCCATAACATTTTCTATTTTTTTTTCCTTCCATAACGTTTTTATAGAATCTAGATAAGAGCTTTTTCGGGCTTAGTGGTAAAATGCTTACCTAGCATACATGAAGCCCTGGGTTCAATTTCTCAGTACCACATCAGGTAATAAATAAAAGAAATAAAATTCTCTCCCTCTCCCTCTCTCCCTCCCTCCCTCCCTCCCTCCCTCCCTCCCTCCCTCCCTCTCTCCCCCTCTCTCTCTCTCTCTCTCTCTCTCTCTCTCTTCTCTCTCTCTCTCTCTCTCTCTCTCTCTCTCTCTCTCTCTCTCTCTCTCTGTAAGTCCTGGGCTTGAGCTCAGGGCCTGAGCACTGTCCTTGAACTTTCACAAGGCTAGAGCTCTACCACTTGAACCTCAGTATCTCTTTCGCCTTTTTTCTATGTATGAGGTGGAGAGAGAAATGTACAAAACAGAGCAGTCACCTTGGAAAAATGTTTGGCAGTTTCTTAGAAAGTTAAACATGTAACTACCCTATGCACCAGCAATTACCTATTAAGTGAACAAAAATGAAAACATTTATGAAGCAAAATCTGGAAACAATCCAAAGATCCATCAACTTGAAAATTGGCAAACAGAGTGTGTTATGGTTCATACAAAAGAATATTTCCGGGAGGGGGGAAGGAAATGGGGACCATGACATGAGAAAGGGTATTAATATTTGTGAAGTAATGTACCTTCCATCTGGTGAATATAATGTAACCCTTCTATTAATTACAATAAAAATATATGAAAAAAAGAAAATGTAAGGGAGAAGTCCAAAAATGTAACCAAGATTTCACCTACATTATTTTTCTTAAATAGATAACTATGCAGCATGAGAAATTAAACTGAAAGGATTGAGTATATAAAAAAAAAGAATCTCAAGTACTTAACTGCCTGGGTTAGCTTTGAGCCATGAGCTTCAGATCTTAGCTTCCTGAGTAGCGAAGATTGCAGGCATGAACCACCAGTGTTCAGCCTTTTCCTGATCTGTTGTCCTTGCTCTGCCAGCTGCTCCCTGGGGACCTGAGTTTTGACAGACTTATTAAGGCAACTCAAACATCTTCCTTTAACTAAAAACCATAGGGAGTTAGCTACAAATCTAACATCTCAATTCTTTTTTTGTAGGTCATGGGACTTGAACTAGGCCTGGGTGCTGTTCCTGAGCTCTTTGGATCAAGGCTACCACCCTATGCCTGGGCCTGGGCACTGTCCCTGAGCTCTTCAGCTCAAGGATAGAGGTTAATTGGAGATAAGAGTCTCGGATCCTTTTGTGCCCGGTCTGGCTTTCAATCTTGATACTCAGATCACAGCCTCCTGAGTAGCTAGGATTATAGGCATGAGCCACCACACCCAGCAAAAGTTTCATTTTTTGTCCATAATCTAGGTTCATCATTGTGTAAGAGGCAGCAATTGACCTATGTAGGACTGGCCATTGTATTTGTTATTGTATCCTTGATTATATGTAATAGACCACTGATTCAATTAGAAAAAGTAATCAGAATAGACTATTCTGTAATAAAATGAATCCTGAAAGGAGCCTTCTCCTGGTCCATTTGATAAAAAAAAAAAGAATATTTCCTAGCAGCAAAAAATAAAAGTGAAATAAAGATGTACCACTATGTATAATTCAGAAGGACAAAAGAAGACAGACATAAAATTGAATGTACTATATGACTGTATTTTTTTTATAAAGCTTAAGAACACATAAAACTTATTAATGAGAAAAGTAAATACAATGGTTGCCTGTGGAAGAGATACACAAGGTCATTTCTGAAGATAAGAGAAACTTTCTGAATTTGATGGATGTTGGTTAAACGTGTCATTTAAAATAGTGTTGTAAAATATTATAGACATGATGTACAGAGGAGCTACATTTACATAAGTCAGGTAATGAGTACATTTTTTTTTCATGCAGTGTCTTCTCGCCCAGTCCCTTCTTCTCACCTCCACCCACCAGTTGCGTAATTCAGTTTCATCAGTGTCCAATGAGTGCCACTTCTGCATGTTTTCACCCCTTTCCCTCCCGTGGCCCTTCTGAAGATGGACCCTTGAATATACAATGCATAAGACAAAGAAGACAGAATCATTAAAAATTAAAAAATAGGGGCCGAGAGTTTGGCCTAGTGGTTGAGTGCTTGCCTAGCATGCACGAAGACCCGGGTTCGATTCCTCGGTACCACATACATAGAAAAAAGCCAGAAGTGGTGCTGAGGCTCAAGTGGTAGAGCTCTAGCCTTGAGAAAGTCCAAGGACAGTGCTCAGGCCCTGAGCTCAAGCCCAGGACTGGCAAAAAAAAATTAAAAAATAAAACAAAGGTAAGAAAGAAAAGAAAGAGATCTCTTGTTTGCAGATCTTGGAATTTCTTTCCATATATATATGCATATCTATCTATCTCTATATAATTTTGTACAGGTATGAAATGGTGCTTAGGCATTATGCCTTTGTGTTTCTCTCCCTTTTGGTACACTGTGTGTAGCAGTTTTGCCTTTTCTCTGTGTGTGGTACCGAGGACTCAAACCTGGTCTTCTTATGCTAGGCAAGCGCTCTGCCACTAGGCCAAACTTGTGGTCCTCACTGTGTGTAAATATCTAGAATCCTGTATAATTTTTCATATCCTAGTGTATTTTTGATCTAATTTCTTCATATAAAAGAGAGCATGTACCCTTCATCTCTCTGAAATTATCTCATTAAAAAAAAAACTCATCAGATTGTACTTTACCCCTCCCTGGTTCCTGTAAATTTTGCTTTAATAAAGACAAATGCCAGACAATAAAAAAATAAAAAGGAATGCATCTCAATGGGAAGTTTAACTGACAAAAATTAACCTCATTTCATTTCTCTGGTTTTTGAACTTTTAAAAATGAATCACTCAATGTGAGGAGAAAAATTGAAAAAAGAATGAAAAAAAAAAGAGATAGAAATAGATAGGGCCAGTGAGAAGGAAATTAAACAGAAGGAAAAAAGAAAAAAAGATATAAATTATAAAATGAGATAAAAGAATAATGCCATTGAAATTTGACAATTGATATGAAATACTTTTGAAATATACTTATTGCGTCTTTATTGCATTCCTATAAATTGTTTTAGAGAAGTTATCATGATCATTTCAAATATATACATTCCTGTGCTTCCTATTACATTATAAAATAAAGATGGACTGTTTCATCTTATATAAAAAAATGAATCACTCAAGTATTTTCTCTCCACCATCTATTTTATATGTCTGTCCAGTTTTGAGTAATATACCTCAATTGTTTTCACGTATTTAATTTCTCTCCTTGGAGGTAGGAGACTGGGGAAAAGGCTTACTCAATTTCATAAATATAAGACCAAATGAAGATGTGTAAACAGTGATCAGAGTCCTCTAGTTTCCAGCAAATAGTATTTAAGTCACGCAGTGCATAGCAAATCTAGTACTCTTGGAAGATTTTAGGTGTTCTGATTCCTATAGATTCTGTTCAGAATGTGAATGTTAGTAAAGCCAGACTTGCTTTCTAAGCTTTAACCAAAAATTAGCTCCTATCCTCCATAAATATCAATGAGCCTGGGAAATTACCCAACCTCTACAATCTTCTCTGTCTGTGTACCGAAATGCAGATGACAACACTTCTGTGCTTGGCAAGATGGCATTGAGGATTAGAGATGATGTGAAAAAACACCTGTTTTCTGCATGTCTGACACCTAGGAAACAATTTGTCACTGGTGCAGTGCTGGTGAAGATAACCAGAGCTGTTGGGTATAGAGGAGGCTTTCTTTCTTGCATTTATTTTATTTTTTTTCACACTAAAGTTTTAAACAAAGGCCCAATTTCAGATAGTAGAACAAGTTTGTACATTCAGTATCGTGCTGCTAAGCTTCTTTCACAAGAGCAGTTACATTCTGATTTCAAGTCAGACATTGATATGAGAGAAAGAATCTATTATCTATCTTTCTAAAAACAAAACTAGAGATTTTGGTTTTATAAGGTCTTAATTATATTCCTTTCTCTCAGGTAGTAGAACAAGACTATGCCCAGCCTCTGATGACATTTTGATGGGGAAATTAATACAAAAGGTCAGAAAAGCAACCAGCCTCCCAGCAGCCTCCCTTCCCTCTAGCTACCCTGTCCGCTCACATTGAAGAGCAGACTCCTCGCCACTGATGGCTGTCTTGCTGATTGGCCAGCACACTTTTCCCATGCCAATTGTGCCCCCCAAATGTCTGGGGATGAAATAAATAAGCAATGCTCCCCCCGCTCCTCACCTCTGCATATTTCTGTTTAACATCCTGTTGTCTGCATTGCACGTTCTAGTTCTCAGCTCACTGGAGTCCCTTTCTCTCCTGAAACCCCTACCCCACTCCACCCCTGGCATATGTGGGGACTGGACTTGTGCGACATGATTATTTACCCTTCTTTAATATTGCTGATCATCACAGTCACATCTGTGACTTTGGGGATGGATTTGACAGAGGATCTGGCTGTTCAGCCCAGAAGTTTAACAGGGTGGTTTGGAACTTGTGTCTCTCCTGGCTGATCTCTTGAATTCTAGAAGCACCACCATGCCTGGTTTCACTTCTGCTTCTTGTACTTCAAACAGTGCCCTATTGGAGAGAGCTGCTGGCTTGATGAACTGAGCAGTTCATTTTGACTTACTTCTCAAAGTGGAAATATACTTGTCATTTGGATTTCTGGTCAACTTTACAATAAAGAACTTTTTCTTCGGGGGGGTGGAATTAGTAATAATTCTAGACTTTAACAATTATCTCTGAAAGTCCTTTCTAGTTGGGTGGCATCATTCTGTGATTTTACTATGTGGGTAGTTGTAGATGATCTGGGGGTTAGATGCATTGATTTATGGTATCAACCATCCATCGAGGCATCTACTATGCCCCTGTGGACTCCTCCACCTGGGTTCTACATTAATGATGACATTAGCCAAAGTGACATGTGATAAAGAAAGTAAACCTTTCCATAGTCAAAACTATCATGAACAATTCCACATCCAATTAGGATATGATTGTGAATCTTTCCATATGTCTGTTGACATCATTCTCCCCACTCTTCTCCCTGCATGCAGCTCTGTGCCACCCTCTTCCAGCGCTCAGCCTCTTCCATTGCTGTCCGCTGTGACATTGGCAATGCCATTTGCTGAAGGGGAAGCGTAATAACCAGGTTAGTCATTTGCATTGTTGGTACAGGTTATTTGTAGGACTCTCATTCAGTCTTGAGTCTGCATGAGTCTGGAATGCAATGGAATATTCCATACAGCCATCCATGTGAATTCTGTTTCCCCTTCAGGGTCTGTTTCTCCTTATACAGGGTCAGAAACTGGCTGAATTTGGAGAAATTGTGACTTATTTGTCTTTGAGAAATCCTGAGGACACATTAATTATGAGCTAGGACTTAAGAGTTGTTTTGTTCTGTGTTTCTTTTTGTTGTTGTTGTTGGTCGTGGGGCTTGTACTCTGGGTCTGGGCACTGTCCATGAGATCTTCAGTTCAAAGCTAGCACTCTATCACTTTGAGCCACAGTGCCGCTTCCAGTTTTCCTGTGGATAACTGGAGATAAGAGTCTCACAGACTTTCCTGCCCCGACAGGCTTTGAACTGCGGATCACCAGATCTCAGCCTCCTGTGTTGCTAGGATTGCAGGTGTGAGCCATCAGTGCTGGTGTTCTGTGCTTTTTACAAAGGGTGTCCACTAATGTGGCTTTTTATTTACTCTTCTTTTTTCCTTTCCTTTCCTCCCTCCCTCCTTCCCTCCCTCCCTCCCTCCTTTCCTTTCGTTTTCCTTCCTTCCTTCCTTCCTTCCTTCCTTCCTTCCTTCCTTCCTTCCTTCCTTCCTTTCTTCCTTCCTTCCTTCCTTCCTTCCTTCCCTCTTTTCATGCTGGTACTAGGCTTGAACTCAGAGCTTCACTCTTGCTTGCCTGCTCTGCTCAAAGTGGGTTCTCTACCACTTGAGCCACAGCTCTACTTCCAGCTTTCCTCTGGCTAATTGGAGATGAAAGTCTCATGGACTTTTCTGCCATTCTTGGCTTCAAATCTCATACTCTCCCGAGGAGCTAGCGGGTGTGAGCACATGGCTATTTTTCTAATTATTGCTTTTTCTTTTTAAAATTGTTTTTTGTAAAGGTGATGGGCAGAAACTTTACAGTTACATAAGTCAGGTAAAGAATATATTTCTTTTTGGACAATGTGCCCCTGCCCCTTCCCTCATTCTGTCCCAGTTTTCCCCTTCCATCCTAACCCATTAGCTGCTTAGTTCATTTTCAACATAGTGTCTGGTGAGTATCACTGTTGCATTTACTCACTCTTTGTCCTTCCATTTCTCTGTTCATCTATATTTTTTGACTTGCATACAAACATTACCTCTAAGCAACATACATGAAAATCTGTTTTCTAGGATGCAGCTAAATTGATAGTCATTTTCATTGTTGTCAAATCTGCTTTAGATGGACCCACAGGGCTGGAGGTTTTAGAGATTTTCTTTCTTTCTTTCTTTCTTTCTTTCTTTCTTTCTTTCTTTCTTTCTTTCTTTCTTTCTTTCTTTCTTTCTTTCTCCAGATTGTAACATAGTTTTATTCTTCATTTCTCAAGGCCTAGAGATTTTCTTAAGTAGAGAGTGGTAGAAGATACAGGTACTAGAGTGTGATACATTCACTTTCTAGCACCAATATATAATGAGATGGCCTACATTATCTGAGAAGCAATTGCATCTAGCCAGGCTGGGTTTCCCAGCCTTTCTAGCTTTCACAGTATTAGCTTATTTTTCCCCAACATGGTTCTATAATAACAACCCACTCCTTTTTCCTGCACTCCTGACCCCTCTCGATGTATTGTTATACTCACACTGAAAGAAAAGCTATCTGTACACATATTGTCTCTTCCATTGGGCTCCAGGGATTTTCCTTTGATTTGGAAAGAATAATCATTAAAATTCCGCTATAAAATACACAGGAGGGAAAGAAAAGATTAAGCTCCAGGAATGGAACACTTGTGTTGACATTTCATTTAAATGATGAGCTGAAGGGGAATTATCTTTTCAAATGAACGATCAATTATTACACATCTGAATTATCCAAAGTGTTGCTCACCACTGATTTATTGGCTGCATAGTTTAATTGTGTTTTCCATCCTTCAAGATATTAAAACACAGCCAATATTCAGCAGGTTACCTCAAACATATCATTAGTTTCTCTACAGCACCTCTCCCTGGTCTGGAAGAATATTTTTGGTGAGTAGCAGTTATCTCCTCTCTGGCAGCTGGCTCTACTTTCCTGTTCTGGAGAATTGGCCATATTCACGTTTGCCAACAGAGGCTCACTCAAGTGTCACTCAAGGAGAGGGGGAGGAGCCAAGAGAGCTTTAAAAAGGAAAGAGGAGTCAGTTCTATTTTTCAAAAAGAGAAGCTGTGTTTGAGAGGTCAACCAATTTGCAGATTTCTTCTCCAGCCCCATATCAGGGTCACGGCTGGAACTTTCTACCAATTTTTCCCTTTATTTCCTCTGTCTCTCTCTCTGTCTCTCTGTCTCTGTCTCTGTCTCTGTCTCTCTCTCTGTGTCTGTCTGTCTGTCTGTCTGTCTGTCTGTCTCTCTCTCTCTCTCTCTCTCTCTCTCTCTCTCTCTCTCTCTCTCTCTCTCTCTCTCTCTCTCTCTCTCTCTCTCTCTCTCTCCTCTTTGCCTGGCTGTGCCTGTCACAGCAAAGTCAGTCTCAGACCTACAGAGTATGGGTGTCAAGCTCTGTGAAATTTGTCATAAGGGTGTTAGGTATTTCTAACTGGCTTCCAAGAAAAACATCAGATAAGGAAATCTCCTGGAGTCTTTGCAAAGCTGCATCTGGAGCCTCCCAGAAGGTGAAGAAGTAGAAGGCAGAAGCAAAACAACAAAATAAAAGATGTCCCCAGAACCAAAAGCTGACCAGGGTAGACCAGTTGGGAGTGAGATATACTCACTTCGCTTGGGGTTTAAGTTCTTTTCTGTTGAAGATTGAAGCCTTAGCAAGATTATGCTGCTTTCACTTAGCCTTCTGTTGCCTGTAGTTTTTCAGTGTAGTTTTGTAACTGCCTCAGCCCAACAGCATTGGAACTGTTCTGCAGAGGGGAAGGAGACTTATACCTGTACCGGTAAGTGATCTAATCAAGAGGAATTCTCACCTTGGGGACACTGTCTCGAGGTACCTGTTTAACTTTCACTGATACACTTGCACAGTTTGGTTTTTCTGGTGTGTTTATTCAAACCTTCTGCTTTGTTTTCTGAAGCATGTTTATTTCCATACTGCTTGTTGGAGCTCATCTCCTGGGCTGTAAAAATCTCAGGGATATGAACAGTTCTGTGTGGATAAATAGAAATCATTTCGAGCTTGCTATTTCTTTCCATAGGATCTTCAGTCTTTATCCCAAGGAATTAATAACAGTTGATAGGCTTTCCAGTGGAAAATGGAGAAACATATGGTAGCTATCCTTGTCCTTTCTGAAAACTGTCTAGTTAAACCATAAGAAGAAAGGGGCTCCCTTCTGATAACTTTGTGTAAGTTCAGAAATCGCCATAAGGAGTGTAAAACATGAGAAGGGACTGCTGAGCAAAGGTGACTCGAATGTTGTGAAAATTAACCAGAGGGTCAGTTTCCGCCTCCTCCAGCTGCTCACCAGTGGCTGACTCTGGAGCTTTGGCACAGTGTCTTAGGAACAAGTGCATTGTAACTTTGAAAACTACTAAGAACTGTTAGTGAGTGAAAAAGCCACAGCTCCTCCCACTTACAATAAAATTTTAACCCCAAAGAAATAAGAATTCCATGGATCACAGGTTCTGGTCCTGACGGAGACTCTTGCTTTGCAGTGTTTCTCACTGCTGACTCTTCTTTTCTTTGGTGATTGCAATATTTCTGACCTACTGCTCGATTAATGCTACCATGTACATCCTGTCCAGAATATAGGCTGCCTTGGGATTCCCTTCTTGGCATCTTGCCCTTCTGAAATAGAATCTGGCTTCCCCAGTGAGGATAGATCAAGGACAACACAATTGTGTTTGCCAAAGAGAAACTTCTAGAAAAGTAGCCCAGAAAAAAAGTAGGAATAATAAGGAGAAGAGAACTGAGCCACAGAGTCAGAGATGGGCTTGCTCACTGAGTAGCTCACACCTGAGAGAATGTGAGGTGTCCTTGCCCAAAGACCCAGGCCTGTCACCAGGCCCTGCGCATTGTCAGAGGTGTGCAGAATCTTAGGGTACTAAAATGTAAGATGCTAATAATCTTTCTATTCCCAGCACCTAGAACAACTCCTGTTGAATGGATGAGAACCCCCCCCCCCCCGCCCTGCACCATCTGTTAACCACATTGTCCCAGAGAAAGCCATTCAAAAGGGGGAATAACAGACAAAAATAGTCCATGCATTTCTTACTCAGTTGTTGAGGCAGGAGTAAAGTTTGGGACACAGTTACTTCATGTGGATGGGCGCATGGCAGGGGTAGAAGAAGCCTTGGAGTTTGCTGGCAGAAGACCTGCCATCTTTGTGGTGGTGGGGTGGGAGTGGTAGTGGTAATAGGAGCCAATCAGGCTGCTGGTTTCTGGGAAAGACCAGCGGCTACTGAAGCAGATCCCAAGAAAAGGAAGAAATCACAGAATGAAATCTTTTCTGTATAGCTCTAGGAACTCAGGGGACAGTGAGATTCCTGCTAGCATGCAGTCTAGGCCTGTTAGTCTTTGTCCCTTGTGCTAATGGTTCAGAAGTGACTTGGCTGGTTACATCAGACTAACGTGAATCTCACAATAATGAGCTAGGAAGACTGTCACAGAGGAGAAAAATCAGGTTTCAGAAGAAGCAAACCCCATTTCAAATCCATGTTACCTTATTATTATTATTATTACATTTATTTTTAGTTGTACAAAGGGATTTCAATTCAACATGTCAGTGTATGAGTACATCTTGTAGAATGTATCTTTCATCATTCTTCCCTCTCCTCCTCCTCCTCCTCCTCCTCCTCCTCCTCCTCCTCCTCCTCCTCCTCCTCCTCCTCCCTTTTCTCTTCCTTTCCCTTTTTGTGTCAGTCCTGGGGTTTAAACTCAGGGCCTGGATACTGTTCCTGAGCTTTTATGCTAAAGACTAGCATTCTATCACTTAAGCCACATCTCCACTTCTGAGTTTTTGTTGTTTAATTAGAGATCAAAATCTCATGGACTTTCCTGCCTGGGGTGGCTTTGAACTATAACCCTCAGGTCTCAGCCTCCTAAGTAGCTAGGATTACAGGTGTGAGAGTCACTCGTGCCTGGCTTCATGTGACCTTATTGGTTAAATTGTTTCCTAAAATCCCTGGGAAAGAATGCCTCTGGTTCATAACCATTGTGGAGATCACATGACTAGCATATGGAACACACCTATACCATAACTAGCAGAGTATTCCCAACAAACGTTGTGTTCGGTTCTAAGTTATGGCAGAATTTCTTTGATCACGTTGTACATTTTGAAGGACTCATTTTGAACAGGGTAGTGACTTGGCTCCAGCCTCAATGAGTGAATCATATTGTGATTCTGCCTCTTTGCTTTTTTCCTTCCTTGCAAGTCACTTTTTAAAATCCCTTCCCCCTACTTTACACTCCAGGTTTCATGTTTGTCCGTAACCGCCAAGGTCACACCGTTGTCACCTCCTGCATTTCAGAGGGTAATGTTTCCATCTCCTCTCTAAATAGAGATAGCGACATCGTCTATTTTTTCCCCTCCCATTTAAACTCCATTTACCTTAGTTCTTGCCCTTGGCATTGAGACAGGCCACCTGATGGGTCAACCAAAGCGGCAAGAAGGAAGCTTTGTGATTTAACAAGATCCAGGTAATATGATTCTCCAATTCCTGAAGCTACTAGTCAGTTCAGAAAAGCCACAGATACGTTCTATAGTACTTAAATAAGAATTTCAGGGATCACAAATGGGTCTTGTATTTAACCAGTCTGTTGAAATGGGGGTACTTGCTAGGCTTTTATTGAAGCTAAGACTTAGTAATTGCTGGCAAGTGGCTTCTGAACTTTCAAGACTATTTGCCTTGGAGGACACATGTCAGTGGAAAAGGAAACTGTTGTGGCCGGTGTCTGTACCCATGCTGTTCTTGGTAAATGACGGGTGAGGAAGAAGTAGAGCCTCAGGGAGCTGGCTCCTGGAATGACCCAGGGTGGCACAAAGTTAACCAACTGGGCAGATCAGTTTTACGAACAAATAGTGAAGTCACTGGATGCTAATGTTGTGTCACTTCCAAGTCATGTGCAGGGCTATAATCTCTAGATTCAAATCTCGTTTGTTTACAGCCAGTTGTGCAATTTTTTTTCTTTTTTTATTGTTGGGAAAATGTATAGAGGGATTACAGTTAACATTCATCGGGTAGTAGGTGCATTACTTCTCACACATTGATACCCCTTCTCATGTTTTTGTCCCCATTTCCCTTCCCCAACCCCCTCCCAATCATCTTGTTTTCCCCCTTCCCTTTCCTATTTCAAATAAACAAATAAATATATATACAATATACCAGATAACAAAGTCAGATACAGTAACTATATGAGATTAACCATAAAGGCAAAAAAAAAGAGAAGAGAAATAAGGTAATACATTAAGAATGACAATCACACAGGATTAAACGCTTGTTTGCATATCCTAGAGTTCCTTTCATTTAGTTTCATCCTATTTGACCTTATGTATCTATGTTTTCAACTATTATAATCCTCTTCTAGGAAAGTCCTAGCTGTGTACTAATTATTACAAATGAGGGAAACCATTGAGCTTATGTTTCTTTGGGTCTGGCTTAAATCATTTAATATGATTTTTTTCCAAGTCTTTCTATTTCTTTACGAATAGGGTGATGTCATTCTTTCTGATGACAGCATAGAATTTCATGGCGTATAAATACCACATCTTGTTGATCCAGTCATCTACTGAGGGAAATCTGGGTTGGTTCCATATCTCTGCTATGGTAAATAATGCATGCAATTTTTGAAAGATCCTAATTTCATTCGTAAATACTGTATGACCGATACTCTCCCCTAAGTCAGCACTGCTTTTTTGTTTGTTGGTTTGTTTGTTGTTGCCTTTGAGGCTGTAGCAGAAGTTAGTAGAATAGAGGATAAATTTCAAAGGCTGCCTGATTGGATTCCAATCTCAGTGGAGTTTCTTGTGGATAGCGTCTGTCACTTTCCTTACTAAAATACCATCTCCTCGAGAGCTGCTGTCTGCACCGTATCCTTGTATCCACTGTCAGTGTCATCCATGGAAAACATGCTTTCAAGGAATTCCTAAAGCTTTCTCACAAACTTTTCAAATTCCACAAAGCATCGCAGTGTCAAGTTGAGTTCTGGTTCTCATTACTTTAAGTTTGAACAATCTTAGAGTTACAGAACTTGTTAATGTTGCTATGTTATAGGTTTTTTTTTCCCCTTTGCATTAGTTTTTATTTATTTATTTCTTATTGTTATTATAAAGGTGATGTGCAGAGGGGTTACAGTTACATAATTCAGGTAAAGAATGCATTTCTTTTTGGACAATGTCACCCCTTCCCTTACTCTCTCATAGTTTTTTATTCTTGCCCCCGGGCACAAGTTGTCTAGTTCATTTTCAACATAGTGTCTAGTAAGTACCACTGCTGCATTTCTTCATCCTCTGTCCCACCATTTCTGTATCCCTCTTTATGTTCCCAAAGATAGAAAATGAGCAAGTGAGACAAAAAGAAAAGAAAACAACACCATTTCCTGGAATTCATTTTAATAAATATTGATTTATATGGTTAGAGGCAGATCAGCATTGCACCTTTGTGTTCATTCTCTAGGAGTATCCTCCTTCGATTATGTTATAGTTTTCAATGTTGTGATTAACTTTTACAGAGAATCCAGGTTGATCATAGTGGCATGCACCTATCATCCTAGAAAACTGTGGTTGGTGCATGGCAGCTAATGGATTATTCTGGCCCAGGAAGAAATGCAGCAGTTATGGCCAGATGACATGACGTTCAGGGCATGAAGGAGTTTCCTCATCCTTAGGTGATGTGCTCTGCCTGGTTGTGTTGTGTCATGTTAGGTGCCAGCTTTTAAAGTGGTTAAGATCTAGTCAGATGGCGCATGCGCAGTGCTAGTCATAGAATAACACAGATGAAACTAATTCATATAAAGTGCAGCCCAGACCTCCGCTGGCCCCCTGTGCTTCAAAGCCCTCTGTCACCTTGATTACCTTATAAACTCTCACCCTCTTTCTCTTTGATTTGTTTTTATTTATTAAGATAGGGTCTCACTCTATAGCCAGAATGACTTTGAGTTCACAGTCTTTCTGACCTCTAAATTACAGACTTAGGCCCCATGTCTACCATTTTTTTGTTGTTTTTTCTTATTTCTATGAGCCTATTGTTGTTGTTGTTAAATATTGAACCTAGGGCTCCATCCATGTTAGGCAAGCATTCTACCATTTGAATCACACCCAGGCCTTTTTTGTTATTGTTGTTATTTTGTTTTTGAGATAGAGTCTCACTAACTTGGTACCGAGGCTGCTCAACGCCTCATGTGTCTGCTTTTGCTACCCTAGTTAAGGAGATTGCAAGCACGTGACACACATTTTTTTTTTTCCTGAAGTAGGACCCTAATACATTATCCAGGCTGGTCTTGAACTCACACCTCAAGTTATTGTCCTCCTTTAACCTTCAGAGTAGCTGAGAGTACAGGATCATGCCCATTGTGCTTGGTTTTCTTAAATCTAACTCTTAAAAATTTCATCAAGGGGCTTAAAAGCTTTCTTCAAAGAGACTAAGGACCGCAGACAATTCTAATATTGTGGCCCCCTTCCTGTAATCTCAACTGTGTTCAGACTACTGCTATTTCAGACCAAATTTACTAAACTCACTGATAAGAAGTCAGAGGCTCCTTCAAGTTTTCTTACATTACAGCAGAAGGGTGAAGCATTATTCTTTTTGCTTCTGTGGTGATCAAATACCACCAAAACCACAGTGCAACACATTAAAACTGTCATTTAGCTAGGCGCCAGTGGCTCAGACTTGTAATCCAAACTACTCATTTTATTTTTTTTGAAAGATCATTTTTCATTTCTTTTCTGAGGTAATATATAGATGATAGCAATTTACTACTAAAAAACCCCACCCAAATAAAAACTCTAAGTTGGTTAATTTCTAATAATGAGTGAAAAAGTTATAGTTATGAAAGAAATTTGTATATGAAGGGAGTTTGCAAACAGAGCTTAGAAAGCTTTCCATTGTTACCTGACTCTTAGAGAAGACAAGAATGATAAAGAATCCAGGCACTGGTGGCTCATGCCCATAATCCTAGCTACATAGGAGCCTGAGATTGAAGAATTGTGGTTCAAAGCCACCAGGGGTAGAAAAGTCCATGAGACTCCATCTCCAATTGACCAGAAACAAGTTGGACTAGAGGCATTACTCAAGGGATAGAGCACTGGCTATAAACACCAAAGCTGAGCAACATATAATCTCTTGAGTTTAAACTCCAAAATGGGGAGTGAGGGAGGAGAAAGAGAAAGGGGGGGTGGATCTATGTGTAAGAAGGAAATCAGGTGATGGAAGATACTGCACTTCTAGCTTTGAAGATGGAATAAGGAGGCAGAATAGAGCCAGAAAAAAGGAGCAAGGAATGCAAAGACTACCTCCTATACAATTCAGCAATATACTGCAGAATTAGATATGAAGCTCTCCAAGGGATGTAATTGCAGGACTTCCTTCCTTCTTTTTTTCCTTCCTTTCCTCCCTCCCATCCTCCCTCACACCCCCCTTTCTTTCTTTCTTTCTTTCTTTCTTTCTTTCTTTCTTTCTTTCTTTCTTTCTTTCTTTCTTCCTTCCTTCCTTCCTTCCTTCCTTCCTTCCTTTCTTTCTTTCTTTCTTTCTTTCTTTCTTTCTTGAACTCAGGGCCTGGCCAATGTCCCTGAGCCTCTCTGTGCTCGAGGCTAGCACTCTACCATTTGAGCCACAACTTTACTTCCATCTTTTTCTGTTTATCTGGTGCTGTGGAATCAAACCCAGGGCTTCGTGCATGCTAGGCAAACATTCTATCACTAAACCACATTACCAGTCCCCCAGGAATTCATTTAAAGGACCTTACTTTATAATAAGTCCCTGAAATCTGGATGTAGAACATCCTGCCTTATGGGAACAGGCTTAGAATAAAACGGAGTGATCTCTTTGACATAACTAGTACAGCACTGAAGACTGAGGAATCTTGGTTCACACAGTTTGAGCCTGCAGGATGGCTGAGGTGGAGTGGGAGAGGAGGCCACAGGCTTTCTCAGGGACAGTCCCTCAGTTCAGAGCTGTGTTCTCTTCTCATGATATCACCGTCCTTTGGATGTCCAAAAGTCATTTAGTCTTCGTCTTGTGATCCATCAGCCTGCTTCCAGGTATAGCGCATGGTATGGGAAGTCAGTGGTATCTGCCCTATTTCTTGATGATCTGGTGGTTTCATTTATATGGCAGCTACTTTCCATGAACCTTTGCTCCCAAGGTCATCATGGTCGACTGCTCTTGCTCCCCTGTCTACTCTTACAGATCAGGCGAGGATGTGGAATTGGTTCTGCAGGTCCTGTCAGTCAATGCTTGCTTTTTGTCACCCACCTTCAGTGCAATGGGGACTTCTCTGCTCTTTGGACTCACTCACTGAGGGACAACTGTATGCGCCAAACTTTCTAGACGCTTCTCTAAGTCCTGAAGATCCTTTAGTAATCGACGAGGTGGAGAAGTCAGAGGTTTCAGTGGATTTACTCTGACCTCTTTTGTGTCTTTGGTTTGTGTTCCTTAGAAATCATGTTTGATCTTTTATGTCCTTCCTCCTTACTGAACTCCCAAGATAAACAACCCTAGTTTTGATGTGAGAAAGCTTTTACTTTCCAAACACACACGATCTCCTGATGATCAGATACACACACTGGTCTACTGGTGTGTGCCTGGTTCTTAACAGCTCTAGAAATACCCTCATTTACGTAGCGCTTCTAGGTCAGTAGAGAATAATAATAGTTCTGCCAATCCTAATTCTCAAACTGTTTCATTTTGCTTTAAATCCCATTATATTTCATGTCTATAAATACTTAGCCTGAGCCTGGTTTACGGAAATGACAGTTGTTAAGTGGTGATGTTCTGTTAGTTAACAAACCAGGTCAAGTGAGAAAGGAAGGTATTGACTGTTTTTTGGAGCATTTTGCTATCAGAGTTTTGAACTGGCACTACTCAATTTGTATGTGCAATCCAAATTTAACTGAGTATCCTGAAGTTTAGGTGATAATGCTAACCTAGTCAAAGTATGTTCCAACTTTTGGAGGACAGCATTTCATTTGTTTTTTCCTGCTACCACTTAAGAATGCCTTTAGTTTTTTATCATATTCTATGAAGACAGTTGCTCTAGTCACAAGTGAAACTGGAGGAGAGATTTGTTTCTAAGATAAAGATGTTGGTGTTGGTGTTGTTGTTTTTGCCAGTCCTGGGGCTTGAACTCAGAGCCTGAGTACTGTCCTTGAGCTTCACTGTGCTCAAGGCTAGCGCTCTACCACTTGAGCCAGAGGGCCAGTTCCAGTTTTTTTTTTTCTGTGTATATGATACTGAGGAATTGAACCCAGGGCTTCATGCATGCCAGGTAAGCACTCTACCACTAAGCCACATTCCCAGCCCAAGATAATGCTTAATTTACCATTTTTATTTCTAACCTGTATGATTAAAACAGACGTTCATATGAACCTGATCATATGAACCTGGTAATAAAATGTCATGAAGGGTCAGGAATTTTGCCTAGTGGTAAGAGTGCTTGCCTACCATGCACGAAGACTCAGGTTCAATTCCTTGGTACCACATACATAGAAAAAAAAAAGCTGGAAGTGGTGCTGTGGCTCAAGTGGTAGAACTCTTGCCTTGAGAAAGCCCAAGGACAATGCTCAGCCCCTGAGTTCAAGCCCCAGGACTGGCATGAAAAATAACGTCATGAAGTAGTTCATTTTTTCACAATTTGGCAATCCTCATCTCTTGGAGGGAGTTGACAGACAAGATGCTTTACAAAACTAATTTTCACATGCATAGGAACTATATTTCCTATAAAGCAGATTTTATTTTAAAAAGAAACAAGACCATGAATGAAATATGAATTCTGTGGTTATGGTCATCATGGTTAAGGACTTGGTCCACATCAGATGGAGTATCATTGAAAAGAAAACAGTTTTGTATCTTTCTTCCTGTTCAGATTCTGCGCCCTTCTTGATTTTCTCCCATGGAAATGGCATCTTTAGGATTGACCCGGAAGGAACAAATCACAAGCAATTGGCGATGGATGCTGGCACATCTGTCATCATGGATTTTCATTACAAGGAGGAAAGAATCTACTGGGTGGATTTAGAAAGACAACTTTTGCAAAGAGTTTTTCTGAATGGGTCAAGGCAGGAGGTAAAGCACCATTACCCATGGTCTTTGAGGAATTTATGTACAGGCTGACAAATATGGTACACCGAATTCTCAATACAGAGATTATGTTCCAAATGTGTGTGTCTATCAAATATAGGTATTTAATCTGCATCTGTGGTATTGTATCATTAATTAAGTTCACAAAATGGTATTTCAGAGGCCTCCAGAAGGGAGTATCCACTTAATTTTGGAAATATATAAATTGTTACCTTGGGATTAAAACAGATTATTTTCACATATATGGGTCCTGGAGCTTAAACTCAAGGCATGGGTGCTGTACTCAAGCTTTGTTTGCTCAAGGTTAGTGTTCTACTATTTGAACCATGTCTCTACCTCCAGCTTTTTGGTAGTTAATTGGAGATCAGTCTTACAGATTCTCCTTCACAAAACTAGCTTTGAACCATGATCTTCAGATCTCAGCTTCCTTAGTAACTAGGATTTTACACATAAGCCACCAGTGCTCATCTGCATGAATATCTGAACATCTTTTTTTTTTTTTTCTTTGTCATGAGGCTTGAACTCTGGCGAGGCACTGTCCCTGAGCTTTTCAGCTCAAGACTAGTGCTCTACTACTTTGAACCACAGCACCACTTTGTCCCGTCCGGCAGGACGTCAACTAGGGCCAAGAACCTAGAGGGAGGAATGAAAGGGACAGGAGACATGAAGAAGGCAGCAAGACAAGCATTCTGATCAAGCTGCGAATTTTATTTTTCACACAGGGGCTTATATGCCACTTCAGGAGAGGCAAGAGGGGGTTGGGGTACTGCTCAGGGTAGGAGGTCAGGTGGTAGGATGTTTACATATCAATACAAGCAGGCATGAGTTGCGTAGTGACCTTAGGGCAAGGAACTATGCAGGTACATTCTTACACTAAGAATTCAGGGAAGGGGAGAATGTCTCCGACACCACTTCCGGTTTTCTGGTTGTTAGTTGGCAATAAGAGCCTCATGGACTTTCCTGCCTGGGCAGTCTTTGAACCTTGATCCTCATATCTCAGCCTTCTGAGTAGCTAGGATTACAAGCATGAGCCACCAGTGTGCAGTCCCAGCTGCATGAATATCTTAAAAGAATACTTGAAAACATCTAGAAACATTTGTAGTTGTCACAGTCAGGAGACATAGGACAGGAAGGGCAGTAAGGACATCTACAGATAAAGGTGCTAAGCCCTCTCCAAAATGCAGAGTAGTTTCACATGTACAAAACTACACAGCTCAAAATGTGAATAGCACTGAGATTGAGATACCTTATTTTAGCTGTATAAAATCTCTATCATTTAGGGGAAAAATTACAGGACATTTAGGAAGAACCTTAAAAAACTTTTATTCTCAAAGTGTTCATACTAAGAGAAACAAAATGAAATGGAGGGCAGATATAAAGTATGATACTTCAAACACATACAAAAGATCTGTAATCTTTCTTTCCAAGTAGTAGAACCCTTAAATGGGTCCCACGAAAAATGTTTGTTCTCTCAGTATTCTGAAGGTGGATTATAGGGGGCAGATGATTAGAAAACTTTCCATATTTATTTCTAACACAAAATTCTCACTTAAAAAATAAAACCAAACCTTTCTTCCTCTGATTATTCCTAAAAGCTTCAATTAGGTACTAATACATTTGATCATACTGGCTAATCTCACATTTGACAAGTATGACTACTCACTAGTCTCCAACCACCTAGTATAATAGTTTCAAAACCTTTAGTCTAAGAATCTAGAGGCTTCTTGTCACAGAACAAAACAACAGAAAAAGAAGGAAAAGAAAACAAGTCATTAGGAATGGGTTGACTTGATACTGAAATTCTACCATTATATTCTTTAAAATCTTGTGTATTTTCAAAATCTTGTGTATTTTTAAAATTTTTTTTGCCAGTCCTGGGTTTGAACTCAGGTCCTGAGAACTATCCTTGGGTATCTCAAGACCAGAAAGAGCTCTACCACTTGAGCCTCAGCACCATTTCCGGCTTTTTTCTATGTATGTGGTACCGAGGAATTGAACCCAGGTCTTTGTGCATGCTAGGCAAGCACTCTACCACTAGGCCAAACTCATGGATAAATCTTGTCTATTTTTAAAATCTTGTCTATTTTTTAAAAGCTATTTTAAAATCTTGCCTACGAAGAAAAACTGTGAAAATACAAGTTATTTGCCTGGGAGAATGAATATATGTCTGTTGGCCATTGTTAAAATGGACTGGATGGATTACTTTGAGATATTGACTAGTACAGGGCCTGAAACTGTGCCATCTGTGTCCAAGTTCAGAGATGTCCCATGAAGAGCTGGGACTCTGTACATGAAGGTTGCCATGTGTACGAATCAGGGCTTGACCCTCCAGCTCTATATAGTCTGGCTGACGTGTCCACAACTGCCATCCAAGATGGAGGGGCCTTTGATTATTTCAATCATGAGAGGGTGGTAGCATGTAAAGAGAAGCCCTGTGTCTCTGATCATGGTCTGGTGTGGCCCCTGAGATCTGTAGGAGGGGAGGAGCATAACGGAGGAGGAGAAGTACCACCAAGAAAACCAGGGCACCACCAAGAAATTCTTCCACTTCAAAGCTCTCTACTCAGACTCTGAGGAAGTCTTGCTAGAGTTTGGCAAAGATTAGGATTGGATCCAGATAACATAATCTGAAAGATTACAATAACCAGTGGAACTAAATAAACTGTCTTTGCACATCAAAATGTCACTATCATTGTAGTAAAACTTACTAATATGTTATGGCTGATTGCTTAATTAAAGAGTATATGGGATCATTTTCAACTCCCAAACTGGGATCTAAATTAATGCCTAGAGGTGTTTATAAGGGGTGGGAGAAGGGAGAGGGAATATTTTTGCCAACATCGAAGCAGAGGCACATAATTTGTCACTTAAATGGGGAAATGCATAGAAGTGACAGGGACTTAGAAAATAGATTTTTTAATGTACAATGATGATAACAATTTCGTTGTGAATCAGGAAACATTCACAATAGTTCTGAAATGTTGTTTTTCAGGTAGTGTGCCACATAGAGAAAAATGTTACGGGAATGGCAATCAATTGGATAAATGAGGAATTGATTTGGTCCAGTCAACAGGAAGGAATCATAACAGTAACAGACATGGAAGGAAACAATTCGCATGTACTAGTAAACACCTCACATTATCCTGCAAATATAGCAGTTGATCCAGTCAAAAGGTAAAGTCTGCCATTTTCAGACCATTAAATATATTTCAGAGCTAATAAAGATTCCTACAATCATAACACTTTAAACTAAAGGACCTTCTCCCTGACACCAAACCCTTTGATTCCAACACACACACACACACACATACACACACACACACACACACACACACACACACCATTTTCAGTAGGGCAATTGCCTACATTTTGAACTCTACAAATGCTCTGAGATCTCCTAATTTTCTGCTAGACGGCATAATCATCTCTCATCAAGCTCATGGGGTTTCCATGATAAGCAATATGTGCACGTTGAAGGGAATTCTCATTTAGACTAGTTGAACTGGTCTTGTGCATGGGTCAGGGTCTGCTGAAATACTAAGTCTGCCAGATCAGTTATGATTCTATGTGATATGTTTGCCCAGGTTTATATTTTGGTCCTCAGAGGTAGCTGGTAGCCTTCACAGATCAGATTTTGGCAGTGTGGAAGTGAAGACCTTGACGCAGACACCAGAGAAAGTAATGGCCCTGTCGTTAGATGTGCTGGAGAAACGGATCTTTTGGATTCAGAGAAAGAGAGAAGGAAGTAGTTCTCATATTTGGTCCTGTGATTATGATGGAGGCTCAATCCATCTTCTTACACAACAAACAAGGTAGGTTTGGCTCATAGCATAGCAACTGTCATTTGAAGCTTGTGGAATGAATTAATTTTACTTTTTGTTCACTAACCTGCTAATGTAGTTTAGCACATAGTGTTGTCTAAAAGAGATTCACCCAATTATTGGATGAATGAATTTGGGTAGGCTATGTAACTTTCTTACCTGTAGTTTTCTGTAACAGATTTGCCATATTATTGGTTGGAAAATTTGGGATGGGTTATGTGACTTCTTATTCTTGGGTTTCTTTCATGTGGGGATCATAATTCCTGCTTCTTAGTATTATTGTGAAGATTAAGTGATAAATGAAAATAAAACTAGTAGCTGGCATAAAGTAAGCTTTTGCATACTGGCAATGTTATGATTTTTTTTTTTTGTGGGTCCTGGGCTTGAACTCTGGGTCTGGGCACTGTCTCCGAGCTCTTCAGTTCAAGGCTACCGCCATATCCCATGAGCTAAACCCCAGTTTCCCTTTTCTAGTGATTAATTGGAGATACGAGTGTCACAGTCTTTAGTGCCTGGGCTGGTTTTGAACCGCAATCCTCAGATCTCAGCCTCCTGAGTAGCTAGGGTTACAGGTGTGAGCCACCAGCTCTAGGCGGCAATGTTATTCTTTTGTGAACCATTTTGTCATGTATTCTGTGAAATGTCTTTATTTGACATACTGTGGTACCTAGCTTCAATGAGAAGCAGAAATTAGCCACATATGCAACTAACAAAATCAGAAACTACTTGGACCCTATTCTTTCCTCCTTCCCTCCCTCTTTCCTTCCCTCCTACCCTCCCATTCTTTCTTTGTTGGTATCAGGATTTAAATTCAAGGTCTCAAGTTGCAGTTGATGTTGTATCACTTGATCCATGCCTCCAGGCCAGAATTTTATTTGTTAATTGGAAATGTGATCTTGCAGAATCTTTTGCCTTGGCTAGCTTAGTTGTTAGATATCAATCTCCCACATAGCTAAGATTACAGATATGAGCCACCAGCACAGAAGAATGAAAAGGAATCTGGAACTAAGAACTATATTCTGCCGGGTACTAGTGGCTCACTCCTGGAATCCTAGCTTCTCAGGAGCAGAGATCTGAGGATTGTGGTTTGATGCCCATCAGGGCAGAAAAGTGCCCATGAGACTCTTCTCCTAAAAAATAAAAATGGTGCTGTGGCTCAAGTAGTAGAGCACAAAAAGGTTAAGGGACAGCACTCAGGCCCTGAGTTCAAGCCCCACAGTCAACAAAACAAAACAAAAACCTATATTCTATAATTTCAGATTATAAGAGCGTAAATAAAGATTTAAATTTAACATACTTCCTTAAATTTAAATGAGAAACAAACGAAAAGATAAATCTAGATAAGGCTGGGATGGCAGTGGCTCAAAAAACTGACATCTGAGGATTGCCATTCAAAGATAGCCTGGGCAGGTCAGTGAGACTCTAAATTCCAATTAACAACCACAAAACCAAAAGCGGAGCTGTAGCTCAGAGTGGTAGAGTATTAGCCTTGAGCAAAAGACCTCAAGGACAGTGCCCAGTCCCTGAGTTCAAGCCCCCCAACAGACAAAAACAAAAAAGAAAATGAAATGAAACTTTAATAATCCAAGGAACCAATGTCAGCCATTCTTCATTCCTTTTCTGATTGTTTTCAGGAACCATTTGTTTGCCATGTCCCTTTATGGTGACCATATCTTCTACTCAATACTGAAAAAGGAGACAATCTGGATAGCCAACAAATACACTGGGAAGGATATGGTTAGAATGAACTTCAACACATCATATGAAGCACCTGGTGAACTTAGAGTCGTGCATCCCCTTCTACAGCCCAGCGTGGACAGTGGTGTCTGGGACTTTGGTGAGTCACTTTGTTCTTCCAACAGGGCCTGGCACAAAGGCATTGCTCGTCTAATTGCTCAAGTCAGCCTCTTAGGTTGTCTACTTGTTACTTGTTCAAGCTATGTGCTTAGGAGTCACAATGGAAGGAAAATTGTGTGTGTGTGTGTGTGTGTGTGTGTGTGTGTGTGTGTGTGTCCTGGCACTAGGCTTCACCTCAAGGCCTGAGGCTGCTACTCTACCACTTGAAACACAGCTCCACTTACTGCTTTTTTGTGTGTGTGTGTGAGTCATGGGGCTTGAACTTGGCCTGGGCGTTGTCCTTGAGCTCCTCAGCTAAAGGATATCACTTTACGCTTGAGCCAAGCCCCATTTCCCATTTTCTAGAGGTTAATTGGAGATAAGAGTCTCAGATCCTTTTGTGCCTGGGCTGGCTTTGAATCTTGATCCTCAGATCTCAGCCTCCTGAGTATCTAGGATTACAGGAATGAGCCACCACGCCCAGTCACTTATGGCTTTTGTTGGTTAATTAGAGATAAGAATCTCACGGAATTTTCTGGCTTCAAATCACAATCCTCAGATCTCAGCCTCCTGAGTAGCTAGGATTACAGGCATAAGTCATCAGTGCCCAGCTTGTTTCCCTTTTATTGACAGATAATTTTCATCATATCCTTAATGGGTTGCAACCATCCAAATGTAAAGATGCACTTCTGTAGAGTAGTTCTTGGCTGAGTGCTATGCTCATAATTCCAGATCCTTTGGCAAGAAGTGAAAGACCCCAAGTCAGAATCATAGGACTGCCATTCTAAGTTTTAGCTCATGCTTATAACCAGGTGTTTTGCTAACTAAGGAATTGGAGCCTGCAGGCCATAAAACTACTCCTTGACAATTGAATGAGAACTTCCCGTCAGTTCCCCCAGCTTGGGAAGCTCCCTAATCCTTATCTTATCTCATTCAACCACCTGATGGGTGTAAACCTGAGATTTAGCCTATTCCCGTATTTTGATTGTTACTTAGCTTACTTTTGTATTCTTTGGCTATTACCAAGTTCCAGGTAAGATCATGCTTGGAAACTATTTCTATGTTGACCACTTTGTACAAGGAGGTCATAGAATGGTCTGTAAGCATGTCTTGCTAATGCCCGTGCCTTTCATAACTGGGCAAAAACTTGTGTAAAGCCTAAACCTACCCTTTTCCCTTAGTAGTAAAAATGGATTGCAGCAAGAGCCCCTCACCCTCCAAAGCAAGAGCTCACATCTTGCTGAATACCAAGGATTGTTTCCTCATACCAGGGGCCAGAGATGTGCAACTTAGCACGAACACTATCTAAATGGTGATTGGTCAAATTGTATGGTTTGTTCTAAAATTATTGGCTGCCTGCGTGCAGACCTTGTTGTAATGCTTTAAACTTATTTGCTAAAGAAGCGCGGGCTCTGCTGTAACGGAGTGTGTGGACCTATAAAAAACCAGCCCCAGGACAGTTCGGGGCTCTCAGCCACTGACCCGAACCTTGCGGATCTCGAGGTCACGTGTACCTGGGAGCCCGAGCATGCCCGAATAAAACCCTCTTGCTCATTGCATCCAGTGGTCCGTGTGTGCGTCCTTGGGTGCGGGTCTCCGCGGCTCTTTCAGAAGTACTTGTGTTTTTAAGGCATTAGTACTAAAGCAACTTCAGTGATAATATGACAAAAAATAACTTTGTTGGTTTTATTTTTGTTATAAAATACAAATACAAACATACACAGAGCATCCAAAAATATATTTCTCCATGAGAGATGCCTAAACTCTTATTTATCAAAGCATGGTTTGTAAATTTCTTCTTCTGCAGGATTTAATGAGACTATTTGGGGGAAGCAATTTCAAGGTCAAGTGGTGTAGACTCTGATTTTAATAAGTTGTTTGCAGGCCGCTTTGTTGTCAAGTGCCATTTCTTATCTGGTTAAGTACCTCGTTCCTCTCAAAAGTCCGTTCAGCCTGGGGTGTTTTTCTAGTTTCTTTGAGCAGTTCATGTGACTTACACTATTATTTTGAGCTCTTCTCTGAGCTCTTAGAGCAAGTGGAAAAAGAACTCAGACATACTGAATGTGAAGTTGCAAAGATTTTCCAGGAAAAGCTAAAGGAAAAATAGATTGAAAACCCAGGAGATTTATTTGTACTGTGCAATATTGAACAGCCTCAGGAAACCTGACCAAGGCACTGCTGCTAACTTAAAAAGCCACAGAGGTTTTAGAAGAAGACTATTTGGTGGTTTATACAAGCCTTTGGTTTGTGGGTTCTGATTGGCTGATTTTATTTTTGTATTTAAAACGATAGGCAAATTTATTAAGAAAGATACACTTTCAATGGAGGAAAGAAGATTCAGGTAGAGAACAAGTTAAGTTCAGGCTAAGTGGGTTTTTAAAATTGTACTTACAGTGCTAGTAACACAGAATGGCCATTTTGTATTTTCTTTCTTCCATGTCTATTACGACAGAAGAATAGGTGTCTATCCTGAATATTTGGGGAAGTGTTTTTTTGTTTTGTTTTCTGTTTCTTTTTTTAGAAAGTTGAGGTAGTCTATTCTAGTCTATTGAGAATTCACTAATGAGAAAGATAATTAACACACAAAGCCAAACTATAACTAGATTTGATACAAATTCCATATTCCCCATAGCAATACTACATGTATACATATTAAATATATTTATATTTATTTAAGTATATATTAAATATATGTATAATTGTCTATATGATTAATATACCTATATTATGTATATATATTTATTTAATGTATGTATATTAAATATAAATATGCATCCACAGATTAAGTCTGCATGTACACACTTATACAAGTGCTTGCATGGGCATGCATGAGTGCGCACACACACATACAAACTCCATATATAAGTAAGATAAATGGACAGATCCAGCAATCAAGAGGCTTGAGCTTTAATCAGTCCTGTCTCTTGCTGCCTACAGTGTCCTTTTCCTTAGCAGAATTTCCTAATCTGTAAAATGGGAAATAATTGTTTAGTGTAGCCCAAGAGATTGTTAAGAAAATTGTGATCCTGTGAATGCTTCGTAAAGCCAGGTTCTGTTTTTGTTTATTATTGTTGGGAATGGCAAATATTTAGGTTTTGAGACTGATTAGAGAAAATGTGCTTGGATGGAAGAGACTGCCCAGGCCTTGTGGATGAGATGAATCTGATACAATTTGAGGCAGAAGAAAAAGACTTGCTGGGTCAAGCTGGCTTGGAAATGCCACAAACACTGTTTCAGAACTGGTCAGGGTCGAGTTCACAGACATCTCAGCCATGTGGCGGGTCCCTCAGGGGGCCAATGAAGGCCCATTGGCTGCATGATTAGGAGCTTTAGTTGAGCTCAAAGGTAATTAGCCCCTTCATGAAGCTCTGAGACGGGTGTCAGCTGAGGCCAACAGTGGCATCCTGAGTGCTTGCTTTGGCCTAGTTTGAAGCTAAAGATCAGCAGAAGATTAAGCATATATATATGGGATATATATATATATATATCCCTCAATCCTCTGGGTTTGGCCACTTCCTGAAATGACCTTTCCTAGTGCCTGAATTCAGATCACATTATCATCTCAGCCACACAAAGGAGACTAACAATTGCTTTGGGCCTATGTCTATCACTGAAGAGAGATGGCTATTATTAACAAGTATCGCTAACATTAGCAGCAGCATGGGAAATAGGAAGAGCTTGCACAGGCTGACAGTTTATTTAAGTTTTATCTTTAAAGCTGACTTAAGGGCTGGGAATGTGGCTTAGTGGTAGAGTGCATGCCTAGCATGCATGAAGCCCTAGGTTCAATTCCTCAGTACCACAAGCTGGAAGTGGCACTGCGGCTCAAGTGGTAGCGCCCTACCTTGAGAAAGTGCAAGGGCAGTGCCCAGGTCCTAAGTTCAAGACCCTAAACTGGCAAAAATAAACAAAAACTGGAGTTTTTCAGAAGGTTACCTTTTATTAGTTTAGCCTTCACTTTGGCTCTGCAAAACAAAGCTACTGAATTGTCTATTTATTGTTCAGCTGTTAATTGAACCCATACATCCAATTATGGTTAATAAAAATTACAACACAAGCATCCCTTTACTCAGAATTCAACTAAACTATAGCTAATTCAATCCAAGCATCTATTTCACTGAGGAGATTTTCCTGTTTACATATATTTCATTATATGTAGGATGCTACCAACAGGTAAACACAGAAATTTGGGAAGATACATGACAAAGTCACGTATAAAATCTGAAAGATTCTATTCTTTAAATAATGACTACAAAAGTAGCTAAGTATTTAATCTATCTCACTCAAAAAGATGTTAGGCTTGGAGCCTTGCTATTTCTTAAGCAGATATTTCATCTTTAGCATGTTTGTTTCCATGCCTCACTTTGTTTTGCTTTTACGTTAGTCCTGGAGCTTGAACTCAGGGCCCTGGCTCTGTCCCTAAGTTTTTTTGCTCAAGGCTAGTTCTTCACAGCACCACTTCTGGCTTTCTGGTGGTTAAGTGGAGTTAGGAGTGTCATGGTATCTTTGCTGCCCCAGATAGCTTTGAACCATTATCTCAACCTTCTGAGTAGCTAGGATTACAGGCGTGAGGCATAGGCATCAGGCTTGTTCTTGAGCTTTCTTGGTCATGGCTAGTGTTCTACCACTTGAGCAACAGCTCCACCTCTGGTTTTTGTTTTTGTGGTTGTTTTTGGTTTTGGTGGTAGTGGTAGGTGATCCATTGGAAGTAAGAATCTCACTGTGTTTCCTGATTGGGCTGGCTTTGAACCTTTATCCTCTGATCTCAGCCTCCTGAATAACTAGGATTACAGGCGTGAGCCATCAGCACCTGGCTGGGTTTGTTTTTGATATATAAAAATCAGAATGAAATAGGTATGTCGAGGTTTAACTTTTGTAACCTAAGGAATATCATCTCTCATTGATTATGACTCTTTATCTTGAGGACTCTTTATCTTCATCTAGGGCCTCTGGGAGTGAGACCAGGGGAGAAGGAACCAGTTTCCTCACTCTAGGAAATCTGGATTGATGGGTTTTGACTCTTTGCAGCTAGACACCCCCGCCACTGTTGACACCGTGGGGAAGTATAGACTTCTTCAGACCCCTGTGGGATCTGCTGTCAGAATAAACTTCTCACTCAGAATAAACTTCTTCCGTTTCAGGGCAGAAACTCTGCAAACGAAAGAAAGGAAACTGCAGCAGAGGCCTGTGTGAGAGAGAACCCAAGTACCACTTGTGCGCATGTGCGGAGGGCTATACTTTAAGCCCAGATGGGAAACACTGTGAAGGTAACAGAGGCCAGGGGCTTTTCAGGAGGCCGTGCGGGGCTTTAGAGGGATCCAGTTTCAAGTTCACCCTTCCCTTATTTCTATTTCCTTTGCCAGAAGAGCACTCTTTTGTCCCCCCGCTCCCCACCTTGTGTCTCAGATCTTTTTATATCTTGGATTCTTAGGTCAAATAATCTCAGAAGCTGTTGAAGAATGGATACATTCAAGAACTCTCAGAGTATGCAGTAGGGATTATTATTGTGGTTGTTGCTGTTATTTTTTTGAGTTTGACTTTGTGCAAATCAGGACAGGCACATTGTCTGTTAGGGGTGTGGTTCTAACGTTATGGTTAGGTTCTGGAGGATTCTCACATCTCATCTATAATGAATACAGGGTGGATCACAATTACACATAAATCTAGCCCCTGTCTATTAATGATAGCCCTGTGCTGCCATGGGGCTGGTGGGGCAGTAAGCTAGCTGTTCCTGGCAGAACAAGTAATGCCACACACTTAACTAAGAACATCCAATAGTCCCTAGCTTAAATGGCATTCTATACCTTTTCCAAATTCTATGAATGGACATGTCAAAGGGTAATTCTTGCATGAAAATCCACAACAGGACTGTATAAGATGTGATAAAATAGAAATGGTTTCCATGTTCAGGAAATAAACATCTTCCTTTCTGAGAACTGGGGGAAAAATCAGCCTTTCCAATGTCAGCTACCACATATACAAGTAGAGCTACCCTACCCAGTGCTGATAGTGATAAGGCCACTGTACTCAGCATTAACCTTGTGACTGTCCTGCTTTGTTGCCTGTGTAGATATCAACGAATGTGCCCTGTGGACTCATGGCTGTACTCTTGGGTGTGAAAATACCCCTGGTTCCTATTACTGTACCTGCCCTGCTGGCTTTGTCCTCCTTCCTGATGGGAAACGGTGTCACCGTAAGTCACAGCAACAACTATTTATTGCATTTTATCTTCAGTCTTGCTTCTACAGTGACTATAATCTAGTGGGTGGTCTACAGTTCAAAGTGAGCATTGGAATTTCCTTGGAGTTTACTTTGCTTTTGCTTTTTCAAAATATGGACAACTGGGCACTACTAGAGTCCTAGTGAAGAGCAATTTAAAATTTTAAATACATTCCTTACACAGTACATTCTCTAGTTTCTTTTTTCCCTAAACTGAGCTTTTTGTCCCTTGTTCTATTATCCTTTCAATTGTTATACTCAATCTCCACTTTTCATTTTTTAAATTTTTATTTATTTATTGTCATGAGGCTTGAACTCAGGGCCTGAGCACTGTCCCTGAGGTCTTTTGCTCAAGGCTAGCATTCTACCATTTTGATCCACAGTGCCACTTCTGGTTTTTGAGTGATTAATTGGAGATAGGAGTTTCATGGGTCCTTTTTTCCCTGCCTAGCTTTGAACTGAAAGCCTGAGATCTCAGCCTCCTGATTAGCTAGGATTATAGACATGAGCCTCCAGTGCCCAGCATCTCCTCTGTTATAATTATTGTACTTTATCATATATTTATGATCATTCATTTATATTTACCAAGCATTTTGTTGTTTGTTAAGAGCATCTCATTACTCTTGCTCATTACTTAACCACATAAAAATAGCTTCAGTTTTCCTTATACATGTAATTTTTTTCCATATGAACTTGAGAATCATTTGGTCCCATTGCATTTAAAATACTCTGGAATTAGGATGACTTACTTTCAGAATCTTATTTGAGATAAAAGAAACTCAAATGAAACTAGTGACATCTAAAATAGAACTCTTTAAGTTTTAAATTTGTGTGTGTGTATGTGTGTGTGTGTGTGTGTGTGTGTGAGAGAGAGAGAGAGAGAGAGAGAGAGAGAGAGAGAGAGAGAGAGAGAGAGAGAGAGAGAGAGAGAGAGAAAGAGAGAATGTATTTTTTCCAAAGTTTACACTCTGGGCCTCTAGCCCTCAAGCCACTGTTTCTACTCATGGGCTGGCACTCTACCAACTGAACTATAGCTCTACTTCCAGATTTTTGCTGGTGAGAGATAAAAATCATTTGTCTCCGTGGGCTGGCTTTGAACTGAGATCTGAGTAATGAGCAATTATAGGCATGCTTTTTTTTTGCTTTTTATTGCTGTTTTATAACACACTTACCATGGCATTCCATAAATGTTTAATCTTTAGCATCTTTTTGGAGGATAGCATTTTTTATATTCAAAAAGCAAGTTTATTATTTTTTTTCAAAATTTTGAGACAGGGAATTGCTATGTATTCCAGGTTGGCCTCAAGATCCTCCTGTCTCCATCTCCAGAATGGTGTGATGATAGGTACACACCACCATACCCAGCTAAAAGTCAATTTCTTTTGGCTTGAATTGGAGACTCATTTAATTCCTGAATAATAAAGAAATTCACAATTAAGGCTTATTTTATTTATATTACTGTATATTTCGAATCACATTATTTTAAGCTTGTATATTTTAAATCGTGGTTACAGAATGATTTTATAGGAATATATTGAAGGTGTAATTTTATTGTATGTATTGATTTTTAGTTTAATTCTCTATAACATTCAAATAGTATTGTGAGATGAAACATTATGATCTCTTTTACTCTGTTAGAAACAAGAACTGAATTGAGACTATTTCTAAAGAACTCGCTTCTAATGAGCAAGTGTTCAATATCTTATCTTAGGAAAACAAATGCTATTAAAACTTGAATTTCTTCTTTCTGTATTCTGCAGTCTTCTGAATATGTTTCTGGACACTTGCAGTTAAACTCTAACTTTGATGATGTCCTGACTACACTATTACAAATAGTATCCTCATGTAGTAAACACATTTCCAAAACACATTGCCATAATGCACCGAAGTGACTCTGAAGATTAAAAGCTCTGCTAATTAGGAAAAGTCAATGACTAGGTCTTTGAAAGTAATTGAGGTTCTATTTTTCTTCTAAACGTTCCTTTACTAATTTTTCCAAAGAGAAAAGATGTTCATCTGCATCTCTGGCACAAGGTTTCTAACAGAATTTGCAAGTTCAAAAAGATATTCCGCATTTCTTCCACTTGGGCCAGCTGCATTAAAAATTTGTTCGGCAATGTCTTCGAGAGGTGCAGGACCAAGATAATTAGGATTATCACATGTCCCAATATATAGCAACACGCTGAATGGTTTTGTACTAGGACCTTTTGGATAGAAGATAACTGTTATGGTTCTGTAGCCTCCTTTCTCTCTGAAGTCAAGATATGTTTTTACTTCTTCTTCTTTTCCTACTGGCAGTTTATAAGCAACACCCCATACACAGCCCTGGCACATCGGGCCATTTCCTACATGAGTTCAAGCCTCATGACTGACCAAAAACTTGCCCGGGACCCCGCGGTGGTCAGTGCTGCCTTGCCAGAAGCGCCTGCTGTAGTCTGTAATGTACCCAACCAGCTTGTCCTGGTAGGGGAAGTCCACCTTCCAAATCAGGGACCTGTAACCAAACACCGACATCTTTTCAGAGCTCCTGAGTCCCGTGGTCAACTCCTCCACAGGAGTCTCCTTTAGCCCAGCATTTTCTTTTTTTTTTGAGGCAGAGTCTTTATATGTAGTCTAATTTGGCTTTGAACTTGAGATACTCCTACCTCAGCCTCTTGAATATTCAGATTATAGATGTGCATCCTATAATCTACATGGTTAACATTGCACCTTTGTGTGTGTGTGTGTGTGTGTGTGTGTGTGTGTGTGTGTGTGTGTGTGTTGCTACAGGGCCTGGACTTGTAGCTTAGTTTTTAGCTTTTTCACTTAAGTCTGTCATTCTACTACTTGAGACACTCCTACACTGTGACTTTTGCTAGTTAATTGTAGATAAAAAAAAAATATCTCAAAATGCTGGAAATGATGCTGAGGCTCAAGTGGTAGAGCTCTTGAGAAAGTCCAAGGACAGTGCTCAGGCCCTGAGCTCAAGCCCAGGACTGGCAAAAAAATATCTCAATATATTTTCTTCTTTGATTAGCTTTGAATTATGACCATCAAATCTCAGCCTCTTGAGTAGCTAGAATTTATTGGCATGAGCCACCAGAGCCCAGCAAATAGCACTTTTTATTAGCAGCTGCTAATTACCACAAACCTGATTCCACGCTAACCTTAACTTTACTCTTCATTAATAGAATTTATTTCCTGTCCAAGCAATGTAAGTCAATGTAGCCACAGCTGCACCCTGACACCAGATGGTCCCCTGTGCTCCTGCCCTGAAGGTTCAATACTTCAGACAGATGGGAAAACATGCAGTGGTGAGTTGACTGGCTTTTTGTGTGGACAAATATATTTTCTAAGTGACCTTAAAAGTTAAAGCATTGATTGTCCAAAAAAGAAAAGCACACATTACCTGACTTAGGTAACTAAACCCTTTGTACGTCACCTTTATAAAAATAATTTAAAAATTTTAAATTTAAAAAACTGATTAAGTACTGGAAGTTTGGCCTGGTGGTAGAGTGCTTGCCTAGCATACACAAAGACTGGGTTTGGTTCCTCAGTACCACATATGTAGAAAAAGCTGGAAGTGGTGCTGTAGCTCAAGTGGTAGAGCTCTAGTTTTGAGAATGCCCAAGGACAGTGCTCAGGCCCCTGAGTTCAAGCCCCAGGACTGGCAAAAAAAAAAAATTAATCTAGATGCATAGTACTCACAAACTTACAGACTGAATTGAAACTTCCTTGTACAACTAGATAACAATAATTTTAAAAGAGAATAAGAATTATATAAATAGAAAAAGGTAATCATATTGTCAAAGGAGAGTATATTTTCCAATATTACACACTATAAAACATTTATGCAAAGCTGGGAATGTGGTTTAGCAGCAAGTGCTTGCCTAAAACTCATGAAACCCTGGGTTCAATTCTTCAGTACCACATACACAGAAAAAGCCAGAAGTGATGCTGTGGCTCATGTGGTAGAGTGCTAGCCTTGAGCAAAACAAGCTCAGGAGCAATGCCCAGGTCCTCATTTTAAGCCCCAAGATTTCTCCCCACCAAAGTATACAGTAGATTAGCATGTAGATTGAAATTGAGCCTTTGTTTTTCAAAAGTTAGATAGCCCTGAGTGACCATTGTCACCTACTGGCAGCATGATTAGAATTAGTGACTGGTATCTCTTTGTCTCTCCTTTTTCATCTGTAGGGGTCTTGCTATTTGCCTTCTGGATTGAACAAGAGGGTAGATACAGAACACTTAGCATGTTGCTTCAACTTAGTAAATAACTTCATATTCTTTTTTTTGCTTTTTTCATATATTTTTATTGTAATTAATAGAAGGTTTACATTATATTCACCAGATAGAAGGTGCATTACTTCACAAACATTGTTTTGGTCCCCATTTCTCTCCCCTCACCCCCACCCTCATCATCTTATCTTCATAGAAACTGAAGATATAGATATCTGGAAACCATTCCAAATTAGCAGAAGGGTTTTATGTTGCATTATGAGTTTTGAATTTTAAAAAAGGAAATATAAAGAATTCTTTATTTTATTGCACAGAATGAAGTGTTGCTTGAGTCTAAAACTAAAAACAAGCCCAATTAGGATCTTGAAAAGTTATACTAAACTAAATACATTAAGTCAAGAGAACCTGGCACTGGTGGCTCACACCTGTAATCCTAGCTACTCTGGAGCCTGAGATCTGAGGATGGTGGTTCAAAGTGAGCCTGGGCAAACAAATCCAATAAACTCATATGGCCAATTAACTCTTAACCCCCACTCCCCAAACCAGAATTAGAGATATGATTAAAATGGTGGAGTACTTGCCTTGAGCAAAAAAGCCTATACCCTGACTGGAAACATCAGTGCCCAAATAGATGGGGAAAATTCAAGAGATTGAAAAAGGGAGAGAAGCAAAAATGTCTTACTCTCTAGAGAAAGCAGCTACTTATCAAAATAGATTTCTTTCTTTGCACTTGATCTTGAGTTTGGTAGAACACAGCAGGGCAAAGGCCACTGGAATGGAAGGACTAACGTGCCTGAAGTTGGGTTATAGAAGGAAAGGGGGTACTGTGACATTTGGATTCCTGTGGACAAATGATCATAGAGATGATTTTAAAAGCCAGCACCCCAGGGCTTTGATGCACATGTGTTGTATTGTGTGTTACAAAGTAACTGTTGATTTTATAGGCTGTTCTTCACCTGACAATGGTGGTTGCAGCCAACTTTGCATCCCTCTCAGCCCAAGATCCTGGGAATGTGGATGCTTTCCTGGGTATAACCTACGGCTGGACCAAAAAAGCTGCGCAGCTTCAGGTTGGTGCTGAGATTGTCTGACTTGTGTCTCTATGCAAAGATTTCATGAAAGTCACATTGTACATAGAAAGATGCAGAGTTGAGGGCCAGGAGCAAAGCCTAGCGGTAGAGTGCTTGCCTAGCATCCCGGAAGCCCCGGGTTTGATTCTTTGGTGCCACATACACAGAAAAAGATGGAAGTGGTACTGTGGCTTAAGTGGTAGAGTGCTAGCCTTGAGAAAGTTCAAGGACAGTGAGTTCAAGCCCCAGGACTGACCAAAAACAAAAAGATGCAGAGGTGAATTACCTTTGGCATCTTGGTGGAAATTCTTCATTTCTTTTGCCTTTTGATTTTTGTTATTGTTGTTGCTTTGGAAATGGAAGATAAATCCTGTGACTATAAATAACATAAGTAATAAGAACCCAATTAATAATGTTTAATTATTATTTAGAATAAATGATATATTTAAGGATATTTCTAAGTTAACTGGCATCAGGAATGTTTTGCCAAAATGTCAGGAATGGTGTTTATAGACCCAATACTTATCTCATTTGGCTCTAATTTGGAGTACTGGATAAAACGTTTTCTGTAACTAATTTGTGTTTTAAAGGCAGATGCCTAGAAAGGTAAGGATTCCCTGGTAAAAACCTGACAATGTGTCATCTTGTGGAAGAGGAAGTCTTCTTGCCTATCTTTGCCTACAGCACAGAAAGCTAGCCAGATGAATACTGCAAAAATGAGAGACAGTTCAGTAAAGAAGTCAGAATGCCTTGTGGCTTCTAAAACATGTGGTAAATACAGCCATGTTTGTAATTTCATTAACAGGGCCACAGCCAGTTTTACTGTTTGCCAATTCTCAAGATATTCGACGCATGCACTTTGACGGAACACATTACGGAACCCTGCTCAGCCAGCAAATGGGGACAGTTTTTGCCCTTGATCATGACCCAGTGGAAAACAAGGTAGGTCTGAACAGATATGAGTATGCTGTCAGGACAGAATAATACAGGATTTATTTTTACAAATGAATAGGACTACTGAAAATCCTCTAAGACCAGGATGCTTCTATCCAGAGCAACTTAGATGTAGACATTTGCGGCATCTTTTGAGCTCCAGTGAGTGCCAATGGCAAGCATATACACGGAGTCCACGAGTATGTTTTTGATAGTTTGATGAGCGTGAAAAGAGTGAGAGGTTGAGATAGAGGCAAATCAAGTATGGATTAATAATTGATATTAAATATATATCATTACGTTGGGTGGCCATGTTTCACATCTGTAATCCCAGTTTTTCAGGAGGCTGAGATCTGAGGATCATGGTTCAAAGCCAGCCCAGGCAGAGAAGTTCCCATGAGACTCTTATCTCCAATTAACCTCTCAAAACATGGAAGTGGTGCTGTGTTCAAGTGGTAGAGAACTAGCTTTGAGCACAAAGAGGCTCAGGGATGACACCCAGGCCCTGAGGAAGGAAGGAAAGAAGGAAGGAAGGAAGGAAGGAAGGAAGGAAGGAAGGAAGGAAGGAAGGACCAAGCAAACAATTATGAAGCTGGGCTCTGGTGGCTCAATAGCTACTCAGGACGCGAAGTTCAAAGAATTTCAGGTTGAAGCCAGCCTGGGAAGGGAAGTCTGTGACATTCTAATCTCCAATTGACTACCAAAAAAACCCAAAACAAAACAAAACTGGAGCTCAAGTGGTAAAGGCCTGCCAGCTTTGAACAAAAATAGGACAGTGCCTCAGACCCCGAGTTCAAGCCCAGAACTGGTCCATACACACAAAACGAAATTATATAAAGTTAGAGATGAAATCAGCTTCAGGTAAAAATGTTCTCATTCAGGAAAACTGAAGTTCAATGACTTGACCAGGACAGTGAAACAAATATGTGGCAAATTTAGGAGTGGAACCCATGGCCTCTGACCTGCCCTAAAGTGACGTGCTGCTGACTGAGTGATTGAATATTGCTTAGCTGAAATCCCTCATTAGATAACAAATCACTGTTTCCTTTCAGGCTGTAAAGTTCAAGAACAAAGGCTATGTCATGGACCAATGGTTAAAGAATAATGACTTTCCAGTAGAAAAATGTGCAGACACGAAGGATTTACATATATGCATTTCTATCTATATATCTCATGTAACTTAGTAAACTATTTTGTTATCCCCATTTTACTAAGTAGGACATTCTGTAAGACTAAGAAAATTTAGCTAGGCACAGTTGACTCACGCCAGTAATCCTGGCTACTCAGGAAGCTAAGTTCTGAAGATTGTAGTTCAGAGCCAGCCAGGGCAGAAAATTCTGTGAGACCTTAATCTTCAATGAACCTCCAGAAAACCAGAAGCAGCCCTGTGGTTCAAAGTGGTAGAGTTAGCATTGAACAAAAGAACTCAGGGACAGTACCCAGGCCCCAAGTTCAATCCCCATAAGCAACCAAAAAAGTATTAAAATAAAAATGAACACCTTGCTTATTGTTTCATACATTGGAAAGAAGCACCATTGGGGTTCATTGTAGATGTGTTAACTTTATTTTTTGCCAGGCCTGTGGCTTGAACTCAGGGTTGGGCACTGCCCTTGGACACTTTTGCTCTAAGCTAGTGCTCTGCCACTTGAGCAATAGCACCACTTCCAGCTTTTTCTGTGTATGTGGTACCAAGGAATTGAACTCAGGGTTTTGTGCATGCTAGGCGAGCACTCTACCAGTAGGCTACACTCTCAGCCCAATAGATGTGCTAACTTTAGAACCAAGCTCTCTCCACAGATACCTTGGATAACCTGAACCCCTTCTCATCTTCTTTAGATATATTCCATGCTCATTTCAAAGCACAGACTAGACATGCCTCTGTTCTGTTTTGCAGCTCTATTTTGCCCACACAGTCCTGAAATGGATAGAGAGAGCTTGCATTGATGGCTCTCAGCGAGAAAGGCTCATTGAGGAAGGAATAGACACACCGGAAGGAATTGCTGTAGACTGGATTGACCGTCGAATGTACTGGACAGACAGGGGGTATGTTTCCTGCATGGGTTTGAAGCCTTAGTGGAAGGAAGAGAGGAACTAGGTAATACCACTGGTTTCCTCTTCCAGTGGTGTTGGGGGCTTGCTAGAACTTGGGAGAGGGGCTGTGTTCCTTCCTACACTCCCTTGACCCTGACCTTCAGCAAGCCAGCTGTTCCTTTCATCAAGACTGAACTAATTGCTATGGACAGATTTCAAGGACTACGAAAGTAACCTTGTGATTTTTGCAGTTCAGCTTGTTGTTAATGGAGAAAGCTGAAATCTGAGCACCATCGGTATGCATCTTTCAAGGCTTTACTATGGATCAGCCCCTCTCCTGGGTTTTCTGGGAGAGACCAAGGAGCATGAGATACTAACCAGCTTTACAGCAAGCTCATGGTTTAGCTAGGGAGATAAGGCATTATTTCTCAAGCCAAACAATTAAAACAAATGCTTGGACTGTTCATAGGTAGAAGAAATAGTATAAGGCCATGCATGTAGCTACCAATTGGTGGATGTACACTTCCCAAAAGATAGCTTGAAGGAGCCTCAGGGATGAGCCTGTCCAAACTCCCTCTTCTATAGGGCTCAGAGAGGATGAATTATTCCAGGTCATGGCTTGGAGAAGCAGACTTGAAGGACAGAGAGGGACTGTGACTCAGGTGGGAGGACAGGTTAGGAGAGTGGAAGGGCGATGGGCTTCTCTTTTGGTTGGGAACCAGAATCAAAGTGCAGTCAGTGTATTTCTGTTTTCTGTGCATGCTAGACTTAGGACTGCAGGGACTGCTGCTGCTTTGCTGTTCAGGTGACTGCCATCACCCTGGGGACAGACAGAAAAGGGTGGAAGGACAGCCAGTGAAGAAATGGCCACCTCCTTGCTTTTGTAGGAGAGGCTATCAGCCAGGGTCCCTCATCAGATACACTTAGAGATGCAGTGTGCTCCAGGAAATGAAGCTACCATGTGAATTGGTAGTTATTCTGAACATCTATCTGGAAGCTTGGCACCATGTGAGAATAAAGGAAGAGTAAATGAATTATGGTTCACCTGAATGGAAATGGCAATTCCAGCCCAGAGAGGGAAGTCCCAGAGAGGGAAGTCCCAGGGAATGGGTTGATATTCTTGGTATGAGCTTTCTGGGTCCCAGAAAATCTCTAAGTGTTTGAGTTGCTGAGGGGAAACAGTCAGGGCTTTAAAAATAAGTATGCCCACGTGCCAGTGGCTCACATCTGTAATCCTAGCTACATAGAAGGCCAATGTCTGAGGATCAAGGTTCGAAGCTAGCCAAAGCATGAAAGTCTGTGAGACTCTTATCTCCAATTACCATGAGAAAACCAGAAGTGGTGCTGTGGCTCAAAGTGGTAGAGCACTAGTCGTAGGCAAAAGTGCTCAGAGACAGCACCTGAGTTCAAACCTCATGACCAACAAAAATAAAAAATAAAAACAAATGAGAAGCACGTGGTATACAATCATCAATAAAATGGCACCTCCATATCCAAGGTGAACATTCTCTCTCTCATATCCCTCAAACATCTATTATCTATATCTATCATCTGTCACCAATCATTTGTTCATCTATAACCTCTTTCATCCACATTTATGAATTATTGCTATATATTTATCATTTATCTATCATCTATTATCTATATCATCTATCATCTGTGAGCAATATTTATGTTATTATCTCTGTCATCTATTGATAGTCTATTATCTATCTATCATCTATTATCTACCTTGGTCATCTATCACCTCTTATTAAAATTCACCATCTATTATCTGTATTTATCATCTATCTATCTCTTGGTCTATCTACATTTTTCTTGTGGTGGTGGTAACAGATTTTGAACTCAGAGCCTCAAGCTTGCTAGTCAGATGATGTGCTACTAGAGACGTGCATGCTTTCAGCCTCTTTTGTTTTCAGTTATGTATTGTTCAATAAGATCTTCTTTAAATTCCTGCCCAGGCTTCTCTGGACTGGGACAACAGTGCTGGTCTCACACAAATTTGCATCACAGCTTGCTTGTTGTTGAGATAGGGGTCTTAGTAATGTTTTTTCTGTGATCTCCAACGTTCCTTTCAGTCTTCACGTTCTGTGTCTCGGGGAACATTTGTGCCTTCCTCCCTTTACTATCTAGGTATTCATTTGTTGAATAGCTACAATGCACCCGATAGTCAGGAGAGCTTTCTATCCAGAAGACTGCTAATTTTCAAGAGATGTATTTTTCTTATTTTCAATTTAAAGATGAAGAAAACTGATCATCAGAGAAAGTAAAATAATTTTTAGCAGGGTCAGTCATTCAAGATCTGGAATCAGAGCTCAAAGGTGATTTTCTTTTTTGCCAGTCGTGGGCTTGAACTCAGGACTGAGCACTGTCCTTGGACTTTTCTCAATGCTAGAACTCTACCACTTGAGCTACAGCACCACTTCCAGTTTTTTTTTTCTTTCTATTTATGTGGTGCCAAGGAATTGAACCCGGGTCTTCATGTATGGTAGGCAAGCACTCTACCACTAGGCCAAACTCCCAGCCCAAAGGTGATCATTTTTAATGATGATACTCTGAATAATCACAGAGGTTGGACTGGGTGATTGCTCAGTGTGTATTTAGCATGTATAAAATCCTGGACTTAATCCCTAGCACCACAAAACCCATCATAGAGACGGACTTTCTCCTTCAGTCAGAGTTGATTTGAATGTGCCAAACGTAGAGTCCCATGGAACAAGTTTAAATTGACCATAATCCTAATAATGATCAAAATCATAATAGCAGCTTCCTCCATGCTGAACATACTTGAAAGGATGTTTCACTCTCAGCTGCTCATAATAACAGAGCTGGTACGTTGTTCTCATAGAGTAAACATTGATCACAATAGGTGTTAACACTCTCGGGCTTTCAAGGGCAATGGATCCTTTACCTATTTTCCTGTGTCCTGTCATTTAGCAATGCTTAATTAGTAGTATGGCAGTAGCTACTACAGAGGCAGTGGCTTCAAGAGATATGCCCAAACAACCCTATCTTGCAAAATTAGACCTCAAATTTCCTCCCTCATTGTCTTCAGTAATCACAGCCCCTTTTAAGTCCTCTAGCCTCTGAAGACAGCTGCCAAATGAAAACCTTTCATTTGGCTAGCAATGAGATGTTTATAGTTGGAAAACCTTGATATTAGCTAGAAATTGGATTTAAATAACTGAGATTGCAGTGTCATGGTATTTGATGACATGGTAACTCTTAGTCAATGAAAAGCTAAAGAGAGATAGATGGCCATATTCTGTATTGGCTTAGGAAGAAACAGATTCAACAAACATCTAAGGTCTAGGAAGGAAGTGAATTGTTAATTCTCTATGCCATGCTATTATTCTTTCATATGAAGGATTTCTGGTTGCTAAAGCTAATTGAACTGAGGGGGTAGAAATATATGTTTATACATTTGGGTGTGATAGCAAAAACCATCATAAAATATATGTTCTTTGGGGCCAGGTGATAGAATGCTGGCCTAGCATGCACAATGCCCTGGGTTCCATTCCTTGGTACCACATACACAGAAAAAGCCATTCTTTGGGGATTCTTTTTTTTTCATGGTAATGTCTCCTGTTCTGATGATTCTTAAGTTGCTGGCCAAATATATTGTGCAGCAAATTTTAAATCAGAGTTGCACAAATGCTTATAAACGGGCAAGCTCAGAATCTGTGGTCAGTTCTATTAATACCAACCAGCAAACCAAGCAGGAGAGACCTAAGGAACCTTTATGAGAAGGGGTGGGGGTGGACAGCTCTCACCCTGAAAGCAGGGTGATGCACTTCCTTGAGAGGAGCCAAATGAATACACACACACACACACACACACACACACACACACACACACGCACACACTCCAGCGCAGGAGAGAAATCTTAAAACTTCCTCTGCTGTTCTTTTGCTGATTTGTCCCTGTCTCCTGGTTCTGTAACCAGATCCTGGCACCTCCCGTGCTCCTGCTTCCATAATTTCTACAGGAGATTTGAGTGCATATATACCACAGTTGTTATCCCTGCCAGGCCACCCTCACAAAACCCTTTTGCTTTCTCTGATTTCTAGGACAGATATCAGGAAGTCTGTTCCAAGGTGGTGTTTAAATCAGAGATTCGGTTTTTCTTTGGCTTGTGGGTGCTAATTTAATGCTGTGTATGTGTATATGTTTGAGAGACGGGATCATCAGGAACGATGATGCTTTTGTTTGAAAAGTAAAGATGATGTAACAAAACCTTCTTGTGTGACCTAAATTTCAGGAAGTCTGTCATTGAAGGGAGTGATTTAAGCGGCAAACATCGTCAGCTAATCATTAAGGAGAACATCTCTCAGCCACGAGGAATCGCTGTTCACCCGGTGGCCAAGTAGGTATTTGTGGAAACCAAGGAACCTGCTGCAGACACGTGGCAGCTCCTGCCACGGAATTTGTGTAAGACCTCACGTGGTAGTGGAATCTGAAACCACAGGAACCTGGGAGCTCTGTTCAAACTGGTAGAAATGTTGTGGCTAATGTAAATTCTGTATCTTTTTTTTTTTATCCCCCAGTCAGGGCCTTAGCACTGTCCTTGGGTATTTTTTTTCCCCCCTCAAGGCTAGAACCCTACCCTTTGAACCACAGCACCACTTCCAGCTTTTTCTATGTATGTAGTACCAAAGAATCAAACCTGGATCTTGATGCAAGCTGGGCAAACACTCTTACCACTAGGCCAAACTCCCTGCCTCTGCATCTTTTTCATGTTCTGTAATTGTCTATCTTCCTCTCCTTTTCCCTTCCCTTAAGGCCTTTTGGTTTCCTTCTTTTCTTTTGCCCTTGCTTCCTTCTCTTCCTCTCCCTTCCTCCTTCTCTTTCTCTCCCTCCCTCCCTCCCTTCTTTTCTTCCTGTCTGTCTATCTGTCTCTCATTCTTTCTGTACAAGGACTTGAACAGAGAGTCTCACCCTTAGTGTCCTATTTCAGTATATCCTGGAGTAACTTATATTAATATTTTTAATTTTGCAGTACTAGGATTTGAAGTTAGGTTCTTGGTCTTGCTAGCCAGGCACTCTACCACTTGAGTCATACCTCCAGCCCATTCTGATATGAAAATGATGAAAAATGATGGAAAATTGATTTTTTTCATGTAGATTGTATTTGCTGTTTGCTTTCTTGGTTAAAGGAGATTATTCTGGACTGATACAGGGATTCATCCAAAAATTGAAAGCTCCTCTCTGCAAGGCTTCAGCCGCCTGGTGATAGCTAGCTCTGATCTGCTGGAGCCCAGTGGAATTACCATTGACTATTTGACGGACATGTTGTATTGGTGCGATGCCAAGCGGGCTGTCATTGAAGTGGCCAATCTGGATGGTTCCAAACGGCGAAGACTTGTCCAGAATGATGTAGGTGAGGCTTTGGGGTGTACCATTTCTTCATTTGACTGAGTGCGGATGAATACTAACCACCATATTCACACACACACACACACACACACACACACACACACACACACACATACACACAGAGTTTAAGAATGATGAAAAGAAAGTCAAACTTCTCTAGGTATTAGGAGCTGCAGAATTACCTCAATAGTGAAAGAATAGTTAAAATGGAGCATTGTACAATCATTTTTGTTTACTAAGGTTCCCAAATCAAAATCAAAATAGTAAAAAATTTCTAAATTTAGGAATAAAACTAAGTCCCATTAGCATTTCTTCACATTTTATGAAGTGTCATTTCACAAGTGATAATATCGCTTTTAGGCATTAGTTATTGTCAGTTGACCACATGTGCATAGAATAGCAAATGCAGTTTTACCATTTATTCTCACAAATATTTCTTTTCTTTTCTTTCTTTCTTTCTTTCTTTCTTTCTTTCTTTCTTTCTTTCTTTCTTTCTTTCTTTCTTTCTTTCTTTCTTTTTCTGGTTGGTCATGGGACTTGAACTCTGGGCCTGGGCGCTGTCCCTGAGCTTTTCAGTTCTAGGCTAGTGCTCTACCATGTTGAGCCACAGCACCACTTCTTGTTTCCTGATGAGTAATTGGAGATAGTGTCTCTGCACTTTCATGACCTGTCTGGCTTTGAACCTAGATCCTCAGATCTCAGCCTCCTGAGTAGCTAGTATTACAGGTATGAGCCACCAGACCCTGGCTTCTAACATATATTTCTAAGGCATTGGTGTACAGGGCAGGCTAGTCATGGTTCTGTATGTGAAGTTTTAGAAAACAGTATGACAGTAAATGAAAACTTAGAGCTTTGCCAGAAAAGGGTAGAGAGGGACTTAAATATTCCTAACCACAATCAGGAAAAAGTAAGTCATATTCTAGACCAAAGTAAATATTTATAAATTGAATTGCTAATGAAATCTGATCAATTGAGACTTTTAATTCAAGACCATTATCGAATCCTTTGGTTTGAAACTAAGAAAGCATTCCTAGCCCTCTAGTGCCATCTACTGACATTTATGTGTTGGCTCTCATTTGCCTGCTTAAGATTTTTAATGCAAAGACTAAATCAATTTACATTTAATGGTAATAAAAATTAAACAAGGAACATTATGTTGAGGCGGATGGATACTTGCTAGTTGAAACACTCATTAATTCTTGCCTGATTCCAATGGCTGTCCTTGAGTACTGACCAGTTTCATACAAACATGAAGTAGGATAGTATTTGCTAGGGAGAGATGGAGAGAAACGTGGGAGTTATTTAATGGGCAGAGAGTTTTAGTCTGGCAAGATGAAAAGTCTAGGGATTCGTTGTACAACAGCATATGAATATACATAATCGGACACTTAGAGAGGTTAAGGTGGTAAATGTTGTGTTGTGTGTTTTACCAAATAAAAAGAATTATGGACGTTAACTATCTTGGTCAGTGATAATGGCCTGGAGATTCACTGTCACCCCAGACATCATTTGATCTTTCTGCCACCAGAGGGAGCCTTGGGTTCTGATTGATCACATCGATGGCTCAGGTGCAGTATTACTAAGCTTTTAAGCTTGGGCCTCCTTAGCTTTCCTGTATCTGTTTGGAGTAATCTGCTATCACGTTTCCCTAATTCCTTTCCTGCTTTGTCAGAGCAGCTCCTGATTGTCTGGAGAGATGGGTTTGGTTTGGTTTGTTTGGTTGAGTAGGTGGATGGGGGCTTGGAAGGAAGCCTACCCAGGTGCCCACAGGAACCATAGAAATGGTGGCAGCAAAAAAGCACACCCCCCCCCCCCCAGAAAACTCCCTTAAGAAGGGAAAGAAACAAAGAGAAGCCAGAGGGGTCAAGAAGAGGAAGAAATTGAGACCAGAGACAGGATAGTAACAGAGTGGGGAAAGAGTCCTATGGCTTGAGGCTGGAGGAGAGACAGGAAGGTTGGCATCAGGGTACAGTCACTAGATTAAGAGGACAGGACAGAGAGGGAAAGGCATGGGAGCAAATTCAGAGTAATCTGAAGAAATAGTTACACCCAAAAAACTTTTTTATGCCGATACTGGGGCTTGACCCCAAGGACTAGGCACTGTCCCCGAGCTTTTCCGCTTGAGCTACAGCTCTACTTCCAGCTTTTGGGCGGTTAACTGGAAATAAGAATCTCATGGACTTTTATGTCTTGGCTGGCTTTGAACCTTAATTCTCACGTCTCAGCCTCCCAAGTGGTTAGAATTACAGGTATGAGCCATCAGCATCTGATTTATCTCAAAATTTTAATCCCTATGAATTTAATCTTATTGCCATGACAAAACCTACATTGTAAAATGATAACTCTTTTGTATAATGCCTTAATAATAAAAATGAAATTTATATTTTAAAAAATATGTGCAGGGGCCAGGAGGTTAGCCTAGTGGTAGAGTGCTTGCCTAGCATGCATGAAGACCCAGGTTCGATTCCTCGGTACCACATACATAGAAAAAAAGCCATAAATGGTGCTGAGGCTCAAGTGGTAGAGCTCTAGCCTTGAGAAAGTCCAAGGACAGTGCTCAGGCCCTGAGCTCAAGCCCAGGACTGGCAAAAAAATATGTGCATTAAAAAAGGCCAAGAGCCCAAAGAACTTAGCTTGTAAATAGTGGCAGACATAGTATATAACATTCCCTCATCTACTTCCCTGTTGGGTCCTTAAGACAGTCAGCTGCTGGGTGACTTTGCTAGGCCTTGGTACTGCCAGGCTAAGGTGCAGTTCCCTCAGCCTGGGGTTTCCCTTCCTGCAGGTGTAGGTTTCCAGTTGGAATCTGCTCAGCAGTTCTGAGGATGTCGTGCAGGAACACTGCAGGTTTCCAGCTTGATCCCTTTGCAAATTTTCATTGTATTTCATGGCTCTCACTCACTTCCAGGTCGCCCATTTGCTCTCGCGGTGTTTGAGGATCACCTGTGGATTTCAGATTGGGCTATGCCATCGGTAATAAGGGTGAACAGGAGGACTGGCACAAACAGGGTATGTCTCCGAGGCAGCATGCTGAAGCCCTCGTCTCTGGTTGTGGTCCACCCATTGGCAAAACCAGGTACACTGGAGATGTTCCATAGGTCTTCCTTGGCCACAGCCTGTCACTACTGTAGCTGATGACAACCGGGTTGGGAGGGAGGGAGCTGGTGGAAAGGGTTTTCAGTTTTCCTCACTCTGGGTAGATGTTAAGATTTTTCTGAGTCAGGGCCCTGTGTTTCACAGCTGCAATCCTAGTGACTCAGAAGACTGAGATCTGAGGATGGCAGTTCAAAGCCAGCCTGGACAAGAAAATCTGTGAGACTCTTATTTGCAATTAGCCACCAAAAGGTTAGAAGTGAAGCTGTGGGCCAAGCTGGTACAGCACCACCACTGAACAGCAACAACAAAAAGAGCTGAGAGATAGCACCCAGACCCTGAGTTCAAGCCCCAGTACCATCATGTGCACACACATACAGATGCACACATACAAATTTTAGTATTTCCACTTCACTTGAAATGTGACACTCCATAGTCTGCTAACTCACTTGGTCATTTGAGTTACTAGAACTTATTTTTTTGCCTCAACAGTACCCACACTCCTCCAAGAGCTTTTACTTGTTACATTTCCAAGGCCATGGTTTACAAAACTCTCAAGAGGCAGTTTATGTTCTTGAAGCACCATGTTCTGTGCCAGCACTATGCCCCACTATGCGAGCCAGGGAGCACCAGCCAGAAGCAAGGAGAGGCTAGGAGCAATAATTTCCTCCAGTGGTTCTTTTTTCTCCATTGTCCTGTGTCAGCTTGTCTGAGCCCATCTGTCTGGAGAATGTGTTGAGCAGAAGCACTGGCTACAGCCACTAAATACTCATCAGGTAATAGCGTTTGGATCTTACCTTGCAGCGCAGCTCCTTGTGGGATCTCTCTAAAATAACTCATCACATCTCCTCTATTTATATATCCAGAATTCTCTCCTCAAAGATGTAGTCTTTGACCAATAACTTTCTTTATGCCTCCGAGCTCACTTACAGATTGGATGCTTTTCCGTTCTGTTAGGTGTGAATCCCTGCTTACATATGAATGGAGGCTGTCAGCAGATTTGCCAAGAGAGCTTTGGAACTGTTCAGTGTTCATGTCATGAAGGTTTTCTAAAAGCCCCGGATGGGAGAACATGTCTTGCTCCACTAGAGGCTGGTAATATGATAAATTATGCATCTTGTCTCATCAGTGCTTGCAGCTGAAAATCCTAAAGAGTTTTTACATGGAACATACTTGTCAAGGTTGATTTTAGAGATTAAAAAAATTTTTGTTGAAACCATAACTTTATTTCAATTTATTAACGTAAATTGCACATTTTCAACAATAATTAAGTCTTGGTCCCAAAGCAAAACCCTATTTGTGAAAAGTGCTCCTTAGTTTTCCATTTACATATATGTCTCAATTAATAGAGAACAAACTGGATTGTCATATCCGGTTCTACATCAAATCTATTGTTTGTCCTTGTAGTTAAAGGCTAAGAAGGAAATCTACCTTAAAAAAGGCAAGGAGTGGGGCTGGGAGTTTGGCCTAGGGGTTAAAGTGCTTGCCTAGCATGCATGAAGACCCGGGTTTGATTCCTCGGTACCACATACATAGAAAAAAGCCGGAAGTGGTGCTGAGGCTCAAGTGGTAGAGCTCTAACCTTGAGAAGTCCAAGGACAATGCTCAGGCCCTGAGCTCAAGCCCAGGACTGGCAAAAAAAAAAAAAAAAAAAAAAGGCAAGGAGTTGGGAAAGGTAGTGTTGATTCACAGCCTTTGTTATTTAACAGATTTTTAAAGTTTGGTAGTACGGAGGTTTGAACTCAGGGCCTTGTGCTTACCAGGTATGTGTTCTAGCACTCAAGTCACTAATCTAGTCCTTAAACAGTCTCGTGAAATTCTTGTTTTGAAAAGACACAAGCTTCAGCTCACAGTTCACAAGTCTTCCATGTGCTTTGCTTCTGGAACTTAATAGACACTGGAGGTATATTGTGTATATTTCTCATTTATTAAACAGAATACTAAAAACTGTATAGCCAACAGCCATGAGTTTAAAAACAAGTCAGGCATTCTTGTCTTCCATTATGAGCGTGTTGTGAAAGTGGGGTGCATGAATCCATACATGCATTCAATTACTGCTTCTTCAAGCCCATTCACATCCTAAAATTCAAGTGAAAAATGAGGCTAGAATGTGTGTGTGGGGGGGACAAGGTGGGGAGATGATCTCACTGATTCATCCTTGTTCTCATGGTCTGGTTGTGTTCATCGGGATTTTGGGTACCATCTACCATCCCACTGGCTTCATCGAGGGGTTGGGTTGGGCAGTAGGGGAAGTCTTACTAAGTCACCAGGACCTGCCAGTTTGATTACCTCTGGTTATTGCACTCATACACAATGAATAACTGTAAGCATATATGAAAACAAACATCCCTTGAAACAGAAAAATGGAATTAAAGGCATTTGTTGGCCATCCACAGGTGAAGGAGATAAAGACAACCACGTGGCATGGTTGGACCATGTACCCCAGCCTGTAGCATCCGAAGATAATGCCACAGAACCACAGGACATGTTAGTGGAAATCATGGTGTCAGGTATGGAATGTGAGTTCTGAGCAATTTTCCTTCTACCGAGTATTCTAAATTCTCTAACCTGGATATTGACTACATCTATAGAAGGCTGAGGAAACTGGACTTGGGTCTCCAGGTCTTCTCCTCTGAGTTGTATCCAGCCCCACATTAGACTTGACTACACACTGAGAGTTTTTGAGGTAAATATTCTTTGAAGAAATGTAACTTGGAAGCCATCGTCCTGGTTACTCAGAAGATCAAAGCTGAAAGAAGATCTGTAGATCAAAGGTCAAAGCTAGCTCTAGTAGAACATCCTTGAGACTCTTATTTCCAATTAACTAACAAAAAGCCAGAAGTAGAGGTGTGGACCAAATGGTAGAGCACTGAAGAGAAAAAGCTAAGCCCCAGTACTGGCAAGTACTGGCATGTGCATGTACACACACACGCGCACACACACACACACACACGCGCACACACAAATGACTTTTTTTTTTCTGATTATTATAGCCATCATAGGGAAAGTAGACAGCAGAAATACCTAGAAAGTGAACATAGGCATTCTGCTCAGAACTTGTTTAGGGCAGAAAGAAATCAAGCTTCAGCCCATCCTTTCTGCAATTGAACAACCATTGGAATCATAGGCAAAGCTAGCACGAGGCTCACAAATGAACAAATAAACCCGTGAATCACATTCTAACTCAGGGTAATCCTGTAAGTGATTTCATTTCATTCCATGTCACTTCACTCGATGCCAGAACTGGGGCTTGAACCTAGGACCCAGGCTCTGTCCCTTAGCTTTTCTGGCTCCAGTTTGGTACTCTACCTCTTGAACTACAGTTCAGGGTATTAATTGGCGATAAGACTCTCATAGACTTTCCTTCCTGGGCTGGCTTAGAACCACTCTCCTGAGGTCTCAGTCTCTTCAGTAGTTAGGATTACAGGTGTGAACCACCAGCACTTGACAGCATTTGATTTTAAACATCATGAGCAATTGGATATGGCCAATGTACATTCTCTACTCTGTCATCCTGAGAGTTATGAGTGACAGGAGGTGATCAGGCGAGAGTGAAAGGCCTGTGATCCCATAGGAACCTCCTTCTTGCTCAAGTAATTAAGCAAACCAAACACAACCACCCAGTGTGTGCAATCACATGATACCTGCTTAGCTCCTTTAACCTGTGATTCATGAGCCAGTTTGGAAGGCTTCTTCTGTGTCTTCTGTATCCAGATGAACAAATATACCAATGAAGAGAAGGATGGTGGTTATTATAGATTCTCCAACTGCAAAGAAGTGGGGGAGTGGGTGGAATTTGAAGAATCACTATGTACATAGGTAGTTAAAGCCAAAAAGGGAGGCTGGGAGGTGGAGGGGGGGAAGAAGCAAAGGAAAGTGTGTTCCTGATTATAGACCAACATGTAAGGCTGTCCCCCAGAGCCCTTTCACTTCAGTGAAGTATGACAGCATCTAATTTGGGTGGCTTATGACATTTTCAGAGTGCCGGGAGGCGTGCAAACCACTGCATAAATCTTGCTGATAAACACGTGCTATGACATGCATGTCTACTATATATGATATACAATATTAATACATTGACAATAAATCTTTTTTACTATTTGAACTTTAGCATATAAAGATCTAAGTGTTTTCTATTCGTCGTTATGTCTTTTGGGGATGGAATAGATCTTTTCCTCTTATGCCACCATGATTGGAAATTATCTTGCTGGTCCTGGGGCTTGAACTGTGGGTTGAATGCTATCCCTGAGCTTTGACTCAAGGTGAGCACTCAACCACGTGAGCCACAGTTTCACTTCCTGCTTTTCTTTTTTGGTTGTGCGGCTTGAACTCTGGGCCTGGGTGTTGTCCCTGAGCTCTTCAGCTCAAGGCTAGCATTCTACTCCTTGAGCAACAGCACCAGTTCCAGTTTTCTAGTGGTTAATTGAAGATAAGAGTCTCACAGTCTTAGTGTCCTGGCTGGCTTTGAATTGTGATCCTCAGATCTCACCCTCCTGGGTAGCTGGGATTACAGGTCTGAGCCACCACCCCCAGCTTTGCTTCCAGTTGTTTATGAGTGGTTTGTTAGAAGTTTCCTGCCTGGGTTGACTTTGAACCACTCTCCACAGATCTCAGCGTCCTCAGTTGCTAGGATTACAGGTATGAACCACTGGTGTCTGGCTGGTTAGGAATTTTTAAGGAAAACATTTTTTTAAACAATTGAGGCTGTCTATTCCCTAATAAAGTTATGGTTCAAATTAGCAATTGCTTTAAAACATTACAAGCTAGGTGCTAATGGCTTATGTGGGCAGCTCATGCCTAGTTACTCATTTAGTAACTAGGCTAGTAACCAGGTTCAGGCTTGGTTACTTAGGAAATTGAAATCTGAGGACATGTGATTCAAAGCTAACCTGGGTAGGAAAATCCATGGGACTCTTATCGCCAATTAACTACCAAAAGCTTAAGGGGAACTGGAGTTCAAGTTGGTGGAATGCCAGTCTTGAATGAAAAAGCTTGGGGACACTGAGTACCTGGTCTTCAAATTCAAGCCCCAGTACTGGCACTCAAACCAAAATAACAGAACAGAAGTAGCTCGCAAGGCAACTAGCTGTTTCTATGTGGTGGACCAACCTGTCTCAGAACTTGCAAAAGGAAGTGCTGGAATGTTCTCGACATCCCCGGACACTGAATTCCATTGTGTCTTGCCTAAGGTCTTGCAGTAACAGAAGGGGTTCTTGCTGTTTGCAGATGAAGATGACTGTGGGCTTAGCAGATGCAGCAGGCATGCCACCTGTGCCTCTGAAGGAGAGAATGCCACTTGTCGGTGTTTGCCAGGGTTTGCTGGTGATGGAAAAGCATGTTTTGGTAAGAGCCAGGGTCAAATACATGTATATGAAAATTTGTAAGCCAGAAATTCGCTTTGCGCTCCATGACTTGAAATCGCCAGAAAGATTTATGTAATGAGCAGATTTAAGTACGTTATTTGAGGTTAACTTAAAATAGATACATGCATAGAAAATGAGACAGACGGATATATTTACATACAATAGCAACACATATTTCAGTAAGTATATATTAAAACTATGCAATAAATGTGGGTGACGTTAGCAGGAGGAATTTATAATGAGCTCTAAAAGAGTGAATCTGAGTTCAGGACAAATTTGTAAATTTACCAATTTCAATGGAAACAGAACAATTCCTCCGAAAAGCATCATATACAAGTTCTAGTCAACCAAGAAGATTAAAAATGCTAAGTTAGTGATTACTGGGCAACAGTCTGGCCCGACTCCCTGGCAGTAAGTGATATATTTGCACCTACTTGGCTTTTGAGCAACTGAGAACTCTGGATAAATCATTTCAATTGTGGGCTTCAAAAGCTGTGTAACAGTGGTTTACAACTGTAGTCTGAGCAACCCAGGAAGCTAAGATCTCAGAATTGTGGTTCAAAGCCAGTCTAGACAGGAATGCCCATGAGACTTTTTGTCTCCAATTAACCAGTAAAGTACCAGAAGTGGAGGTATGGCTAAAGTGATAGAGTTCTAGTCTTGAGCAAAAAAAAAAGCTAAAATGAAGTGCCCAAGCCATAAGTTCAAGTCCCAGTACTGACACACATGCAAAATAAAAAAGTGGGCTTATATCTAAGAAACAAGGTCTGCATTCTGCCTCTGTATCATTCCATGCCAAGAGTGCTTGAGGATGTCTCTCATTCACACTTTTCTGCCCGCAGATATCGATGAATGCATCCTGGGTACCACGGCCTGCCCATCCGCCTCTTCCAAGTGTATTAATACTGAAGGCAGCTACGTGTGCCGGTGCTCAGAAGGCTATCAAGGCGATGGGATTCACTGTCTGGGTGAGAGGGCACAGAAGGAGGGTAGTGACGTGAAATCCGAAAATGTTATGAGTATGTTGGGCCAAAAGACTACAGCACGTGATTGAGTGACACACCTCTCAAATCTACGACAGGACTGTGCCAGCTGTTCTGATCTTAGGAATGTCCCCTTGTCTTTGGCTGTGACTGCACTAGCCAGCCTCCAGCCCCAGGGGGGCGTGTGTGTGTGTGTGTGTGTGTGTGTGTGTGTGTGTGTGTGATCCAATGTCTTGTTGGTGCTCTGTGGCTTCAGCCATCAGGAAGGACTAGAAAGTTTTTCTTTGTCAATGCATTTGGTGGCCAGAATGGAGAAAGCTACAGGGCCATTGTGGATTGCTGGGAAGTCACTGTTCCAGGGAGAAAGGGAGGCATAGTTTGGTGGCAGGTTTTATTGGGTATTTATTTATTGCGACTTGAGCTCAGAACCTGGGTGCTGTCCTGAACTTTTTATTTACTCAAGTTCAATGCTCTACCACTTGAGCCACAGCTGCACTTCCAGGTTTTTGGTGATTCATTGAAGATAAAGACTCTCTCATAGACTTTCTTGCCCAGATTGGCTTTGAACTTCGATCCTCAGATTTCAATCTTTTGAGTAGCTAGGATTACAGGTGTGAACTGTGAGTGTTTCACTTCGTCCAGTGTTTCTTGATTCAGTGGGACATTTAAGCCGCTACCAGTTGGCTACACGTATAGGGCGATGGCACTTGTTCTTGTCACCAGTGCCCCAGCCACAGTCTAGGTGGGTTCTGTGGGTGGGGAGTTAACCCAGGGAACTCTCAGCCATGACAGTACAAGTGGAGACAAGCTAAAGGCCACTGCGCCTAGGGCGGCAATTAGCTGAAGTTTCTCAAGGCGTTCCAAGTCCTCTTCGAATATTTTCCTTTTCCTCTTCTGAACACAAAACAAAACAAAATGAAACGAAATCTGTTCATAGCAAAGGCCAGATGCCCTGATAAGAAACTCAAATGATGGGAATTTCTCCCACATGGAAGGTTCAAGATGAAATATATATATCAATCACGACTATCCATTTTCTAGATCTGGTTGGCTTAACCCGGACCTTTATCAGACTAGTCCACAGACATCTGAAACACTCTTGAAGTACATACTTGGCTGTCAGTTAGGAAAATGTCAGAGTTCCAATTAAGCAGTCTCATAGAGAATTTAGACAAACAGACTTCATATATCATTTCCTTTGAAGAGCAAAGAAGGTATACTTTCTGGAATATTTAAACTCAGTAAAATTTGGATTTTATTTTTATTACTAACCCATCTCTTTCTAATATTAAGCATGCCCCAGGTGTTATGGTCCTGTATGTCTGGTTAGCATAGAATTCTCTGGCACTTGGAAGCCACAGGTCTGTCTGTCTGTCTGTCTCTCTCTCTCTCTCTCTCTCTCTCTCTCTCTCTCTCTCTCTCTCTCTCTCTTAGGGTGTTTCTGTGTTTCTTTCTTTCTCCTCTCTCTTTCTCTCTCTCTCTTTTCTCTTTCCTTCCCCCCTCCTTCCATAGATGAATCTATAGATGAAATGCTTTGAACTGCCTGGCACTTATTCCTGACAATAGTTTGCGTTTCTTGGCCAAGAGTACATCTTTGTTTTGTTTTCTGGAAGAGGTTCCCTCTCCTTCTCCCAAGGTGAGAGAAGATTTATAAACTTGAGATTACAACAGAAAGCCTGGGTAGGAAAATAAACAAAATCATGAAGAAACACAAGGAAGCCTCTGCTGAACCATTTGGGTAGGAGAGACTCAAGGTGGTAAATGTGCCATCAGTGCCTCTGGGGTGACAACTAGGACTCCCTGGAGAAAATAACCTGAAATCAAAACAGCTGTGATATTTGGGCACACATCATGAGAGAAGGGAAAAGCAAAAACAAAAACAAAACACCAGGAAAGCTTAGAATGGGGAGAAAGATCTGAGGTGTTGGGCAAGATTTCATGGAGGAAATATCATTAAGAGGGGACTGTGGGGGCAAGTCCTAATTAAGTAGAAGTATGAAGGACTTGGAGTATTCTGGGATGAGCAAAGAAAATGACTTATCTGGGGAAAAGGAAATGGTAGTACTAAGTGCAAGCACTGGGGAGTAGCATATGCCATAACCAAGTACCATAGAGTAGGTGAAGGTAGGACTTGGCTTTCTCACCATTCCGGAAGCTAGAATTCCTGGATAAAGGTTCTAGCTGGGTTGATTCTGGTAAAAGGAAAGGAGAAAGGAAAGAGGGGGAAGAGACAAAGCCTGAGAGAGAGACATAGAGGAGAAAGCAGTAAAGGGAGGAAGGCAGAGGAGGAGACATGGAAGAGAAAGTATTCTCTGCTTTGGTATATCTTACTGATCTTTTAAGGGCATCAGTTCTATTAGATGAGGGTTCTACCCTTCTGACTTCATTTAACCTTGAAGTCCTATCTCCAGAAAGTCTCTCTGAGATCTAAAGATTCAACTCATGAACTTGTGAAGAGACAGGTCAGTCGCTATTAGCTAGGATGGGCTCTATTATACTAAACTCTGAGGCTCATTCATTCACATTTTCCTCCCTTGGGTTGGCTCTTCTAAATCTTCTAACAGCTATAATTACGAGAAGTCAAAAAGAAAAAGGGGCGGGGGCGAGAGTTTGGCCTAGTGGTAGAGTGCTTGCCTAGCATGCACGAAGACCTGGGTTCGATTCCTCGGTACCACAGATGTAGCAAAAAGCCAGAAATGGTGCTGTGGCTCAAGTGGTAGACCCTAGCCTTGAGAAAGTCCAAAGACAGTGCTCAGACCCTGAGCTCAAGCCCAAGACTGGCAAAAAAAAAAAAGAAGAAAGAAAAAGGAAACAGGTGAATTAATTTTAATTTTATTAAGCCATACTCAAATATATCTAAGGTATTTCACTTTAATTATGTAAAGTGTGATCGGATAGCGTGTGTGTGTTGTTTGATTCTAAGTCTTCAAAATCTGGTATGTGTTTTACAAGTACAGAACAGGCTAGAGGTATTAGGAGCTCAGAACTCAGAACTCCAGTGTGGCAATGGCCGCCAGATGGTATCCACTGCCCTAGGTCACAGAGGGAGCCCTAAGGACATAAAGGTGAGGGCAGCAGTAGTTGAGGGAGGAAAAGATGGGTCACTGGGGGAAGAAAAAGGGGAGATGATGAATTTGTGTAGTGTATGTGTATGTAAACAACAAAAGCATTCTCTTTGGTAGAACATTCTACTTGATACCATAGTGTTCTGTTTGATATGGATTTCAATGTTTGCCAGGAGATTGTTTTTGTCTCCAGAAGAAGGGAAGTCTACCCTTCTGTGGGGAGCCTAGAACACAGGAACAGGAGTATAGTCGGGACCCATTTCATCTGTCTTTTGTCTGATTAGCCATGATGCCCTAAAGCTTCTTAGAAGCTGCTGCAGCATGGTCAAAGGGGAAGATGGCCGTGTGCCAGGATGTTGTGGTAGCATGACCCTCTTCCTCCTCCGTGTCCCTCTTTTCTCATTCCCACCCCTGCTCTCCTGACAGATGTGGACGAGTGCAAGCTGGGTTTTCATGGCTGTGGAGAGAATGCTGACTGCCTGAATACGGAGGGAGGCTACATATGCCTGTGTGCAGGCAGCTTCTCTGCCCCTGGGCTGCCTTGTCCTGGTAGGTGGAGCGGAGGGAGAGGCCCCGTGGGAGGGGCCTGTGCCTGAGTGAGTCCAGAAATCATTCTCATCAGGCTGCAGAGCAGGGTTGATTCTGGGCTGGAGAACGCCACGAGGTCCAGGCTTCCTTCATTTATTAACATCTGGAATAAATCCTTGTCATTATGATTACTCCTTGGGCACATAGGTAGTTTTTTCTTTAGCTATATGAATAATCCTCTGAATGGTAAAATCGATTTCTGAGATTGTTGGGAAAAAAGTGATATTTTTTTTGTTGTTTGTTTATTTTTGCCTAGAGTGGCTTCAAACTGTGATCCTCAGATCTCAACTTCCCAAATAGCTAGGATTACAGGCATGATGAGCCAATGACTGAGGCCTGGTAAAGTTTTTCCTCTATATCCAGTCAGAGGTTGTTGGGTGAGACCTTTGTAAAGCTGACATCAGTGTTTCTGGGGGACAGATGGACTTTTTGTGCATGATGAACAGTCAAATTCATATGGTGATTCGGGACGAGCCATTCTCTCACTTGCTTCCAACATGCTTTCTAACAGAGGACCTAAGGAAAGAGAGGTGGGGTGGAGTAAAAAGTATTGTTAACCCTGATAGTTTGTGTCTCTAAAAGACACTACATCTAAAGGACAAACTACAGTATTGGGGAACACTAGTCCTGGTGTTGATACATGAAAAAGCACTTTAGAAAATAAAAGTAATATCTTTGATTCTTCCAGATTCAACGTCACCCTCTCCTCTTGAGGAAAATGGCCGCCCTCTGGTCAGGAATAGTTACCCTGAATGTCCACCTTCCCATGACGGGTACTGTCTCCATGATGGCGTGTGCATGTATGTCGAGGCAGTGGACCGCTATGCCTGCAAGTAAGCTAAACTATGTTTCATTGTGTGTGTGTGTGTGTGTGTGTGTGTGTGTGCGCGCGCGCGCGTGCACGTGCACCAGTATTGGGGCTTGAACTCGGGGCCTGGGCACTGTCACTTAGTTTTTTTCTACTCAAGGCTGGAGTTCTACCACTTGATTCACAACTCCACTGCAAGCTTTTTGATAGTTAACTGGACAGAAGAGTCTCATGGGCTTTCCACACTGGCTTCAAACTGAGATCCTCAAACAAAGCTTAGTCTCCTGAGTAGCTAGGATTACAGGTGTGAGCCACCAGCACGAGGCTCGACAAACACTTTTACACTCTGTTTTTGTTTTATCATAAAATCTCCACAAAAGGCCATATTTTCCTGATACTATTTTAACCCTATGAAATGACAAGCGTGTAGTTAACACAGCTAAGGACCTGTCATCAAAAAGTAATATTTAAACTATCGTCAGCATTTGTGGTGTCTGAACCATAACCTTGTTTCTAAATTGTACATTTAATTAAAAAATGTAGTTTAATCAAACATTCAATCCTTCCCTCCTTTGTCCTGCTGATTCCACCTTATGTTTGATTAATTCCATAATAAGTAACCTCAGGCAGTGCTTGTAGCCCGACTCTCTTGGAAACAGTTCTTGGCATCTTTTCCCACAGGAAAGCCTTCTTTGTTATTTGGCTCGAGGAATAGAGTTTTTCCTGGGAGACAGGAACCCTGGGCCATTCTATGACTCAGAAGAAGAACATCTGTCATCTCCATGTTTCAGTGCTTCTCTGAGCTTTCCTAGCCTAGAGTCTAAAGAGTTCCCAAGCCTCTGGAGCTCCAAAAATGTCCTGGTTCGTTCTGACTGGGTCTTAGCCTAAAATGTCTTCTCACAGGCCAGCCCGCTTCTCCAGAGATGTAAGGTTTCTTGATGACAGACTCAGATGGCTGTGTCAGTTTGAAAATGACTACAGATTCTAGCTTTCAGTTTCCAATTGTTGACACACTACACCACCACATATGAAAAGGTCTTGTTTACCTTCTTTTAATCTGGAATGTCTTAAAATTATTTGGTCATGGAGAACTCAAGCTTATTTGGCCTGGTGGTCTTTTGTTTGGTTAAGAAGAAGAAGAAATGAACAATTTAAATAATCCCTAATTTATTCCCACCCCTTGTCAACTGTCCTCACTGCTGGCTCTTGTAAGGTGCTTAAACTCACAGCTTCATCTTGGTCATATGATTTACATATTGCTCAAGACCTCCAAATCTTGGAGAGGGTCAGAAGTATGGCCCATTCACACCCTGTGGTCTAAAAGTGTCCACTACACAGAACTAATTTGAAATACATAGAATGAAAGATAGCTAGAAGTAAAACAGTACGCCCAAGAGCAAGGAGAGAAGGAAGCAGCTGAAACTACGGTATGGAAGTAGAATAATGACACCCGTTACTCTGTTTAAGGAGCGGGAGGAAGACTAAGAAGGAGTGCTAGAAGGTGTGAATTTGATCAAAGTACATTATAGGGGGTGTACAGAAATGTTACAGGAAAGCCCCTTTACCCAAAAATAATCTACACTAATAACAGGGAGAGAGACAAGGAGAGGGGAAAGAAAAGAAAGAAAGAAAGATGGTGAGAGAGAGAAAAAAAGAGAGAGGATGAATATTGAGAGGAGTTGAGGGGAGGAGAGGAAAGGAATAGTGTTCAATAGAGCCTGAAATTACCTGGCAGTCTTTCATGCATCTACCTCAGGTCTTGCCCCTAATTGCATGAACAGTTCTAGGATAATTTTCCACAGGTAACTAGGGCTTATAGCCCTTTGGGAAACAGCGGGGTGTGGTAGGAAGATTATGGTTTTTCACATTAGAGGGCCATTTGAATAAATCTGTCATTCATTAGCAGGATGCCCTTGTACTGATTATTCCTTTGAGCCTCAGTTTCCATACCTGTTCAATGGGAGCACACCATCAAGCTTCACATTGAAGTTGCATGGTGCCATGCATATACTTCATAAACACTCATCCCTCTTTCTCCTTCCTCTAAAAGTGACTTTTATAACAAATGGTGAAGGTAGGACTGGACTCCAGATCTTCTGGAACTTTCTCCAGTGCTTCTTTCATGCTGCCTCTTCCTCTTACATGAGAGCTGGTGTCCATTGTGGGACTTCTTCTCATGGGTGGGGGCCTGGGATGGACTGGATGTGACTCCAGGGCCAGAAGAGATTGGTAATAGGCCGTTTGGAAAGTGGGTGCTCTTGTAAACAATCAAGAGAATGCCAGTGTCAACCTAACAGTTCCACCTTGTTTGTGAAAATAACCACACCCAGTAGATGGCAGCATTGTTTCACTTACATTCAAGAGTCAACAGTCGACACCAGTGCTCATTCTAATAGCTATTTCAATAGTCTGTTCCGGGGTGAATAACCCTTGGTTTTCTTCCAAATAGTTTGTTCCTCCTTGAAAGAAAAGTAGGGGACATTTTAAGCCTCCTTGCACAATCTTTTGAAGTTCAGAAAAATTGAGAAGAAAATAGGCAAAGGCTTGATACCTCTTAAGCTGGTAATGTTTATTATTAGTATTTTTTTAATGAAAGAACTATTCCTTCCAGTTTGGAGGTCATGTTTTCTGCCATGGTACTATGTGAGGTTTCATTGTTTTGTTTTGGCCAGTACCAGGCTTTGAGGCCTTGAACTCAGGACCTTGTACCTGCTTGGCTTATTTGCTAAGGCTAGTGCTCTATCTCTTGAGCCATGCCTAGTCCCAACTTTTGACTGATTAATTGGAAATGAATTAATTAGAAATGGAGTCTCTCGGACTTTTCTACCCAAGGCTGACTTTGAACCATGATCATCCGGATCTCTGCCTTCTGAAAAGCTATAATTACAGGTGTGAGCCACTGGTACCTGACTGAACACATTCATTTTTTTATAGTCTGGTTGTAAGTGAGGAACTTTGACTTCAGGGTCTTCCTTTGACGCTCATTGCAATGTGGCCCAAAATTTCTTTCTGAAACTCTCCTGATTCTTAGGGGAACATTGCTTTGTGTTGGTTTTAAAAGTTGGTCCTTAGGATTTTAGCACAAGAGGAACCGATCTTTAATCAAGGTTCTCCAATGCAGACAGGATGCAAAGAATCCCTCATCCGTCCCAGCATGGACTGAATGAAGGAGAAATCCCAGCTGCATTCATGTTCTAACCATGTTGCTCCCAGCAGACCTGGCATGGGTTTTCCATCTCTGTGAGCACATGGGGTTGAGCCTGGAGATGCTGAGGTTGACAGCCAGTTACTGAGTGGGCAAAACAGCAAGCCTTCTCTGATGACCTGTGTTTGTGTGTTGTCACAGCTGCGTGGTGGGCTACATCGGGGAGCGATGTCAACACAGAGACTTGCAATGGGAGCTGCGTCATGCAAGCCATGGGCAGCAGCGGGATATCACCGTGGCGGCCGTCTGTGTGGTGGTGCTGGTCCTGCTGCTTGCTGTGGGATTGTGGGGGGCGCGCCTCTACAGGTGAACCTTTCCTTCCATTGCTACTTGAAGCTTCCTCCATCCTGGCCTTCTGAACTACGTCTATAGACACAAGACATTTACAAAATCGAATAGCAGAGATTTGGGATTGGGTAAACTGGCAGTACTGGTGATTTGAACTCGGGATTTCAGGCTTGCTAGGCAGGTACCCTACCACTTGAGCCATGCCCCCAGCCTTTTTTGCTTGCATTCCTTTTCCAATAAGATCTCATTTTCTGTCCAAATTGGCCCAGACTTTGATCTTCCTATTTATGCTTCCCATATGGCTGAGCTAAAAAGTGCATGGCCTTAGCCTTTTCTTGATGGAACCTCACATACTGTTTACCCAAACTGGCCTTAAGCCCATGATTCTCCAGGTCTCTACCCCTCAAACAGCTGCGATGGTTGGTGGAAGCCATTGCACTCAGAGGGTGAATTCTCCTGTTTTTGTTTTGTTTTTTCTTTTTTATGCCCAGGATTTCCACTATCTTGAAACAATGGTGCTTTTATTTCCCCTTGTTCAGTGTAAGTCTTTGCCCATACATAAGGTAAATGGCTATTTACTCACTCATCTATGCATTTTTGAGGTGTAGGGTGTGGAAATTAGGACCTAATATGTGCTAGGCAGGTTATCTTCACCAAATTACACCTCAAGTCATATGAATTTAATTCTCATAATGAATTTGGACATCCTGCTTTTTCCTTTAAGGAGCATCTCTCTCTCTCTCTCCCCCTTCCCCCCCCCCCCCCCCGCCTTCCCTGGTATAAGTATAATCTTATGGTTGCCTTCTATTATGTTAAAGAAAAGTGTCATTCCTAACTTGCAAGGAACTTCTCAATCCTTTGATTTTATATTTTCAGTTCATTTGAATTGTTAAAAAAAAAAAACACCCTGATTAATCACGTCCATTTCTTTAAATCAGCCCTGTGGTTTTACACCTGTAATCCTAGTTACTCAGGAAGCTGAGATCTCAGAATTGAGGTTCAAAGGCAGTCTGGGCAGACAAATCCTCAAGAATCTCATTTCCAATTCACCAGCAAAAAGCCCCAAGTAGAAGTATGGCTCAAGTGGTAGAGCACTAGCCATGAGTAAAACAGCCAAGCAAGAAAGAGTGCAAGGCCCTGAGTTCAAGCCTCAGTGCCAGGACACACACACACACACACACACACACACACACACACACACACACACACACACACACATTTACAAAGCCACTAGGTTAGAGTGCTGCTCATTTTCTATTTTCCTTGAAAGTAAGATTGGATCCCCTACCGCTATCAATATGAACAAACATTTTATGTTTTGTTAAAGTTTGTGCTGGACAAAAATCAGTCACAAAAGTTTTGGGTTCAAAGGGACTTTCTAGAATTCTCTAGTTCAATCATATCATTTCATATCCAAGAACCCACTTCCCACAAAGATCTCAGTTCTGTGGGAATGAACAGGCTACCTGCTGCCAGCTGCAGACCAAAACTCAACCACAGTCACAGGCGCTCCCCAAACCCTGTGGAAATTTCAACAGAAAGAGCCAAAATGCTCCTACTGAGAGCTTACTGTATCCTAGTTTGATGATTAAAAAGCAGGTTCAACTCCCCTCCCTTAAGTACATTGTACACAGTCCCTTATTCATTTTCTTGACTATAAAATAGGGACAAGGATAGTGTTTATCTCAAGGGCTGATGTGAGTTTGTGTTCATCTAAGTCAAGGTTTATCATAGGCTGACATATCAAGTTAAATAAATGCTATATGTCTAATTATGATGATTTACTGTGAATAATAATATTTCTAGTAGGAAGATTTTCCAAGACCTTTATTATCACATCCAGAGAGACAAGATTCTTGAACATAAACTTGAACATTTTTTTATCGTGTGTGTGTGTGTGTGTGTGTGTGTGTGTGTGTGTGTGTGTGTGTGTGCAGGGCCTGGCCACTGACCTTTTATGCTCAAGGCTAGCACTCTACCACTTGAGCTACAACGCTACTTCTGGATTTTTTTTGGTGGTTAATTAGAGATAAGGGTCTCACGGACCTTCCTGTCTGAGCTGGCATTAAACCACATTTCTCAGATCTTAGCCTTCTGGGCAACTAGGATTATAGGGGCGAGCCACTTGCACCAGGCTCAGAACTCTTTTTCCTTCCATTGCAATACATCTAAAGTACACACCAGTATCTGCAGACCTATGGCTATGACAAGGTGTGGTCCAGGGTCCTTGTTTCCTGCCAGGCATTTTCAGCTATGTGCTGATTGCTTGTGTACTATCAGTAGATCTTGGTGAAATAGTCTCTCCTGAAAAGGAGGGTTGTTTTGTTTTCTTTTGAGACTGTCTCATAGTTGACTTTATCTCAGGGCTCGGAAACAGCTGTTGAAAAACCCAAAGAATCCTTGTGAAGACCCAAGAAATGGTGTGAGTGACAGTGGTATGAGTGGCAGTGGGCCAGCCAGCAGCGAGACCGAGAGGCCTTCTTCCCAGCCATGGGTAAGTTAACCCAAGTGAACAAAGCTAGAAATCGAAGGGCCTGCATTTAAACCATGGTGCTAGGGGGCGGTGATGAGGGTGGGGAGCATGGAAAGGAACCCATCAGAATTACCCAGACATATAGACCCATTTTTGCTATCATGTATCTTCTTTCTATAACTCAGATTTTTATGTGTGGTATGTTGTCTTCACTGTCTGGAAATTCATCCAAATTTCAGAGGGAGCTGTTAAAAAAACTCAAGATGCTGCTGCTCATTTTCTTAATATTTCTTTCTTACAACATTGTTAAATCCCAAAACTTAAATAGCAAGTTTGTTGCCTGATTCAGCAACTATGAGTACAGGATGCTCAATCCACATCTATGACAAAATAACATCCTTCAAGTTAAACTCAAAGTCAAAACTAGCCACTGCCTTCGGGGTGTTTGGCATTTCCTGCCTGTGGGGTGTTCTGCATGTATTTGTCAACTCTACATTTTTCCGGGAGAGCAGAGCTAAAAAGAGGCTTCAAGACCCACACCTATAACTGGTCTGAGGCCACTAGAAGACAGAAATGAGGCAGGCTAAACTCTCCACACTTTCAAGAGAACTGCCATTTCCAGAAATGTATGTGGGGCCTAATCCAGTGGAGGTGTGGCATGCTGGTGCTATTAGAACTAGTACATATTGCGGAAGAGCCTGGAGTAAGTAGCGGGCCCAGGGAGGGCTACAACCTTAGGAAATTCCACTAGGGTTGGACACCTGTAGTTCACACCTGTAATCTTAGCTACTCAGGAGGCTGAGGCCTGAGATTTGTGGTTCTAAGCCTGCCTGAGCAGCAAAGTCCACGACACTCTTATCCACAATTAAATATTTCCCCCCCTCCAAAAAAAATGCTGAATTGAACTGTGGCTCAAGTGGTAGAGCACTAGCCTTGCGGATAAAAAAAAATCCCAGAGATGAGTTCAGGCCCCAGCATTAGCACAAAATTAAAAAAAAAAAGAAAGAACTTTGGGGGGCCACAGTATTCTAGGACCTTCCTACATCATCCCCCATCTCCCAGCCTCCACCACAGCGTGCATGCACAGAGAACAGCAGCCTTCCCGCCCTGTGGGAAACATCTGTCCCCAACAGCTGTTTGGTATTATTGTTGTTGTTTTTTAAGCTGAACTTGAGTACGGAGCAAATAGCAGTCATAGGCCTTCATATCCCACTCACCTCCAGCAAGACCCTGAATGCCTGTGAATCTCCAGTTCCTTTGGTACCCACTCAGTAATATTCCTTCTGTCTGTAAGGGCCCTCCTTGTGGAAATCTAGGAGGCTTCCAATGTTGGGCATGCTCAGTTCTTAACTGCCTCCTGACATCTTGGGTCTCTCAATTACCCACTCCTACTTGACAGGTTATAGTGGTGGCATTCATTCAGCTATCAGATGGTAGGTTTAATTCATCTCATTTAAATCATGGGGAGAAAGAGCATGCGATCTGTGTGTGCATGTGTGTGTGTGTGTGTGTGTGTGTGTGTGTGTGTGTGTGTGTGTGTGTTTAAAAGAGAGAGGGGGGAATAGGATGAAAATCACTTACTGTTGTCGTGAGCAGCGGGTTGGCTTAGAGCTGTGCCTGTGAGTAAGTGCCAACCCTCCAGGCTTTCCTTGCTGTCATCCACAATGACTGCCCAGGTCTGAGTGGGTGGGAGAAAGTAGAACACCCAAGCTAGATGAGGAGCAATGGAAACAAATCTGCTTCCATCAGCTGCCTTCTCCAACCAGGCCCTGGATTCTGGGGCCTGTGTGCTCTGGCAGACAGGCCCGTTGATAGGAAATCTGCAGTGCACATTTTCACTGGGGCCAGGCATCAAGAACCTGCAACCGGAAACAACAGATCATGCATTGGTTTTCTTATGTGTCACAGTGGAGACTGGAAGGAGGGAGATACAAAGGGCGAAACATATTATGAGAAAAAGAATATAAACAGCACACCTGCAGGAGAGTCACCCTGCCATTAGCCACATTCCCTCCCTCTCTCATGGACTTCTTCATCTTTCTTATACGTGTGTGTGTGTGTGTGTGTGTGTGTGTGTGTGTGTGTGTATGCGCATGTGTGTGCAATCCTGGGACTTGAACTCAGGCCTGGGGACTCTCTTTAAGCTTTTGTGCTCAAAGCTAGCTTTGTACCATTGAACAGCTCCCCTTCTGGCTTTTGGGTGGTTAATTGGGGATTAGAGTCTTACAGACTTATCTTCCTTGGCTGACTCTGAACCATGATCCTCAAATCCCAGTCTCTTCAGTTGCTAAGATTACAGGCATGAGCCACCAGTACCCATCCCCTCTTATTCTTTTCTCAGTGAGACACACAGGCAACAAGACTCTCCCTCTTTTTTTTTTTTCTGGTATGGGACTTGAACTAAGAGCCTCACACTTGCTCAGCTTTCTTGTTCACAGCTAACAGCCATCTCCATTCCAGCTTTTTGCTGGTTAATAGGAGATGGATGTCCTAAAGACTCATTATTTTATGTATACATCTATCAGCTGCTGGGGCTTGAAATCTTGGCCTGGGCACTGTTTCTTAAGGGTAGTTCTCTACCATTTGAACCATGGCTCTACTTCTGACTTTTTGGTGGTTCACTGGAGATCAGAGTCTCACAGATTTTCTTGCCCTTGGCTGGCTTTGAAAAGGCAGGTGTGTGTCTCTAGCCCCCAGTGCTCCTCTTCCCTTTCCCTTGAGTTCTGAACTCCCTCCTGTGAGTCTCTTACCCCTCTCCCCCAGACTGCCCTACATCAGAACAACTGGACCATCCTTTCCCTGGGCTACTGATTGACAAGAAAGAATGTCACCAGGCTGCGTCCTTTGTCCTGGAGCCTGGCTGTTTCTCTTCTTCCCTTTCACATCTGATCTATTTTAATATCTTACCTATCTAGCATGACTACAAGCCATGAGCTCTGCTCAGCTGGCATAGCAGGAACACAATCTCTTTTGGACAATCCAAATAATGGCAGAAGTAATCCTTTTGTTGATTGAAGGGACATGTTTTTGTTGCCTGTGCCTCCTTTTTCAATTTCTGGTTCCCAAGCTCTTCAACCATGAGAAAGCATGTGATGGATCTCAGCCAAATAGTTGCACTTCCAGTTGTTCAGACCTATTTGTGATTATGAATTACTCAGAACCTGGCTGCATGTTTAAATGAGTTATATAAATATAAATATATATACACATATATTACAAACATAGGTTTGAAAAAGCAGATGTATTTATGTAACATTATCTGACCTACTAGCAATACTTAATATTTATGTATGAGTTCTTTTTTCTTAGCAGTACTGGTGGTTTGAACTCAGAGTAACTCCCTTTCTAGGCAGGCTTTTTTTTTTTTTTGCTTTAGTTTCCTGTGTGTGTGTGTGTGTGTGTGTGTGTGTGTGTGTGTGTGGTGTTTGTGTGTGTGTGTGCCAGTCCTAGTGCTTGAACTCAGGGCCTGAGTGCTGTCCCTGAGCTCTTTTGTACCACTCGAGGCATATGCCCATTTCTGGGTTTTCATTTTATTTTTGTTTTTGGTGATTAGTTGGAGATAAGAGTCCCATGGACTTTCCTGCCTGGACTGACTTCAAGCACAATCTTTAGATCTCAGTCTCCTGAGTTGCTTGGCTTATAGGCATGATCCACAGGCACCTTGCTTGCTTTGGCTATTTTTTTTTTTTTTTTGCCATTCCTGGGGCTTGAACTCAGGGCCTGCGCACTGTCCTTTGACAATTTTTTCTTAAGGCTAGAGCTCTGTCATTTGAGCCACAGCACCACTTCAGGCTTTTTCTGAGTAGGTGGTACTGCAGAATCAAGCCCAGGGCTTCACGTAGGCTAGGCAAGCACTCTACCACTAGGCTACGCTCCCAGCCTGCTTTGATTATTTTATAAATCATTTTTTACATAGTCTTATACTTTTTCCCAGTTGCAAACCATGATCATCCCACGTAAGCGCTCAAGTAGCTGGAATTATAGATCTGCCCTATTACCTCTGGCTTGTTTGCTGAGCTGGAGATCGTCACTTACTTTTTGCTGGGGTGAGCCTCAAACCCCAATCCTTCTGATCTTCACTTCCCAATTAGCTGGAATTATAGACCTAAACCACTGTCTATGGCTAAGATTCTTTTTGGTGGGAATAGAATTTGAACTCAGGGCCTTTTGCTTGCTAGGAAGGCCCTAGCCTCTGTTTGCTCTGGTCATTTTGATCTAGCACCTCTTTTTCAATGCCCAGGCTCACATCTGACTGAGCTGTTTCTTTTTTCTTTTTTTTTTTTTTTGCCAGTCCTGGGCTTGAGCTCAGGGCCTAAGCCCTGTCCTTGGACTTTCTCAAGGCTAGATCTCTACCACTTGAGCCTCAGCACCACTTCCGGCTTTTTTTTTCTATGTATGTGGTACCAAGGAATCGAACCTGGGTCTTCATGCATGCTAGGCAAGCACTTTAACCACTAGGCCAAACTCCCGGCCCATGACTGAGCTGTTTCTATTTTATAGTCCCCACAGTAACTAAAATGACTGATGGTACCACTGTGCCAACTTCTTCTATTCAGATAGAGTCTTGGGATCGTTTTTTGTTTTGTTTTGTTTTCTGTCTGGGCTGGCCTGGAACTGTGATTCTTCTGATCTTAGCCTTCCATGTCACTAGAATGTCAGGTGTGGGCACCTTGCCTAGCTATTAATGGAGAAAGGAGCTCATGAACTTTCTTTTGCCCAGGATGGTTTTGAACCATGAGCTTTCCTATCTCCTATGTCCTATTTCCTGAACAGCTAGGATTACAGGAATGAGCCACTGCCCAGCTTGGGTTCTTTTTTAAAATTTTATTTTATTTTTATTATGAAGGTGATTGTAGAGGGATGGATTCTTATATTATAGTATAACAGGAATAACAGGTCCAAATGTCAGGATTCCAAAGTTAGAATGGATTTCTCTATGAAGAAAATGCAAGGTAGTACCTAACTGCTTTAATAGAAAGCAACACAGGTTCCTAGATACAAAAGAATCTTTCATTGGCCAGAGAGATAAACTTAACAGTGTCTTTCTTTACACTTTTTTTTTGCCAGTCCTGGGTTTGAGCTGAGCACTGTCCTTGGACTTTCTCAAGGATAGGGCTCTACCACTTGAGCCTCAGCACCACTTCTGGCTTTTTTCTATGTATGTGGTACCAAGGAATCGAACCTGAGTCTTCGTGCATGCTAGGCAAGCACTTTAACCACTAGGCCAAACTCCCGGCCCTTTCTTTACACTTTTATCTTCATTTGTGTCCATACTGAAGCTTGAACTTGGGGCCTGGGTACTGTTCCGAACTTTCTTTTTGCTTAAGATTGGCACTCTACTACTTGAGCTACAGCTCCATTTCAGTGTCTTGGTGATTAATTTCCTGATCAGGCTGGTTTTGAACCATGATTCTCAAGTCTCAGTCTGAGTAGCTAGGATTACAGGTATGAGCTATTGGCATCTTTGACTCTCCACAGAATGAATGCCATGGAGCTATAGAACTGGATTCATGCACCTTGAGATGATGGTGAAGTACAATAATAATAATAATAATAATAATAATAATAATAATAATATTCTCACTCCCTTTTTCCTCCTGCAGTTTGTGATTGTAGAGGAAAACCAAGTCTTCGGGAACAGGAGTCAACCCATTGTGGGCAAGAAATGCCAGCCAGCAGAGGCGGGGCCTGGAGAGCAGTTCTTTTTACCTGGATCCTGAGTGCTTTCTCATCAAAGGGCTCATCTGACCACCCAACAGTAATGATGATTGTATAAGCTATGTACACAGCTGGCTGTGTTGAGACACCAGAGGGTTTTAGAGAAACAAATTTGGACTATAGTTCTATCCTTCGGGGGTCACTGCGTTCACACAAAACTTTAGCCATGGCACAACTATCTTCTAGACGACGTTGAGCAAGGCTACCTTGAGAGCTTTTCCTTGCCTTGCATTAGGCAGGGCTTGAGGTCACTTGTTGATCTATCTTCAAGTCATTCAGTGACCTAGTTGATGGTCAGAAGCCATTCCTGTGAGAGGAAATGGACTTGGAATTGCCCTTGGGGAGCTTCAGGGGTTTCAGTCTTATCAGGGGCTAGATACCAGGTAGGACACTCGCTGTCCATGATGCCCAGCCAGGTAAAATCAACTCAAGCTCTCAACCTCTTCTGAAACTCAGTCTGGGTCAGGTAGATCTAGAGTCAGGCATCCTTTAATGGAATACTTTTGCCAAGGGTTGTGTTAGGATCAACTTTTGGGGACTGAATCCCACCTATCATCATTCTTTTTGTGTGTGTGGGGTATGGGGGCAGTAGTGGAGCTTGAACTCAGGGCTTTGTGCTCTCTCTTAGCCTTTTCTGCTCAAGGCTGGTGTTCTACCACTTGACCCATGCTGCCACTTCCAACTTTTTGCTAGTTCATTGGAGATAAGGGTCTCAAAGACTTTCCTGCGTTGGCTGCTTCAAACTGCAATCCTTAGGTCTCTGCAGTCCTTCTGAGTAGTTAGGATTACAGGTGCCAGTCAGAGACACCTGGCTTGTCACTTGTGTCACTTTCCAGAAGATCTTGTGAAACTTTGTACTCTTGTGTCATAAATCTTCAGAAAGGTTTCTGAAGAATTTTCAAGACAACCAAAACAGTTCCCCTGCAAATGACAGCAGTGTGCAAACCTCCCTTAAGCTTCTGATATTTCCCTTCTTGTCTTCCTCTACCAATTTCCTTCTAGAAAGAGCATAAGGATTTTATTCTGGAAAACTCACCCTAAATTCCCCTCTTATTTTTATTCTACCAGTGTTGAATTCAATAAAACTTTATTGCCAGTCCTGGATCTACAAGGTACACTTAATAATTGAACAGAAAAATAAAAGAATCAGTTTTATGTGTAGTAACTGTTGCCTGGGTAACTTAAAAATCCAGTATTTCAACAGTTGCTTTGGCTTTTGTGGTTTTTGCTAGACAGCAATGAAGATATGGTGGTTCCATGGTACTTTTTCTTGGGCAGCTTATAGATACAGTTCTTTTCTTGCATAGGTAATCGACTTTAGAGGTATATATATATAATTTGGGACAGGAGTGTGATTATTTGCAGAAATGAACTAAGGATTTATTTCGGTTTGATGGTTACTCAGGGATAGATTAAAATGTCTGCATGTTTGTGTGTTCTACTGAGGATATTTTGATCCATTTTTAAATTTCCTCCCTTCCTTCCTCCCTTCCTTGTTTCCTTCCTTCTTTGCCTCCTCCTTCTCCTTTTTCTTCTTTCCTCCTCCTCCTCTCTCTCCTCCCTTTCTTTGTGCCAGTCCTGGGTGTTTACCTTAGCATTTTTGTTCAAGGCTAGCTCTCTACCACTTGAGCCACAGCTTCACTTCTGTTTTTTGGATGTTTAACTGGGGATAAGAGTCTCTCCGACTTTCTTGTCTGGGCTGGTTTCAAATTGTGGTCCTTTGATCTCAGCCTCCTGAACAGTTAGATTTACAGACATGAGCTCAATTTTGACACATTTTTTTGAGATTCTTCTCTGTTTCCCACGTGTGAGGCTCAGTTGCTCCGGTGCTGGCGCTAAATGGGGAGATGGTGTAGATAGGCCAGGACATCTTTGGCTCAGAACCAGTTCCTTCTCTGCTTCTGTCAAGTTCAGAAAAATAGTGCCACTGAACCATCTTCAACCTCACCAGACACCAACAGCAGCAGGTGATGGGAGGTGCATTTGCTGGGAGAAAGAAGCCCAAGCGCACGGAACAGCTGAGCTTTGTTCCGGAATCATCTCCAGTCCAAATGAGGGGTTAGTAGGACTCAAAGAAAGCTAAAGACAAAGTGGCACGGTTCTGAGTCATCGCTTTCAGTCAAGACTATTTTCCAAATTTAAAGTTGAGTTTGCAATAGTTTGACAATCAGTTTCTTTTGTGTGTCCTCGAAATAATTCCTCCTCTTCCTCCTTCTCCTCATCTTCCTCCTCCTCCTTTTCTCTCCTCCCCCTCCTCCTCCACCATCTCTTCCTTTTCCCTTTTCTTTCTTCCTGCCTTTTCCTCCTTCCTCATCCCCATCTTCCCTTAATGTATGTCCTCTTTTTCCTCCTTCCCATCCCTGTTTTCCTCCCTTCCCCATCCCCCTCCTCCTCTTCTTCCTCCTTCTCCTTTTCTTCTTCTTTGTGTGGGGGTCAGTGTAGGAGCCTCCCCACTACACGCCACGTATAGGCGCTTAGCCCAGAGCTTAGCTCTGTACTGGGCGTCACCATCCAGTGGTGAGGGTTCTGGTCCTCAGGTCCAGAAGGGAAGGAAGCTCATCTGCCCTCCTACTGGGAAATAGGCTTCTGCAATGGAGGCTAGGGAGCCCCATTCTATCCCTATCAGTTCTGTGCTGTCATCTAACCCATTGGGGTGACAGTGGAGCTGAGGTCTGCCAGGCTAAACGGAACCAAGTCAGAGAACACTGGAATTAAAGGAAGCATCAAGAAGAACAGACTGTGTCAATGGATGTTGCGTTTTCTTCTAAAAAGTAAAGGACGAGTATCTTTTTGGGCCCCCAGTCTCTGTAGCTAATCACTGCCTCTGCCCTGGAGGCAGCAACACAGCTGTGATTTTTGTTTCCTCCTTCAGATGGGCCCAGTAAAGAGAAGTGAGAAGCATAGCTAGGAAAAGCTCCTGTAAGACACATGTGAGGACATTTGTGTTTTGTGAACTTCAGTGGGCACTGGGTTGTTGTTGTTTTACCTTGAAGCCTCAGTAGAAATCTGGGCGTTTGGTCAAAATTGCAAAGTAATTTCTTTGATCTGGAGGAACTTCCAACTCAGTCTCAAGGGATGGTTGAACAGTTCAGGTACCTTGTCAGCATTGCCTTGATCCCTGGGGCTCACGCTGGGCTTTTGGCCCCAATGAACTGGGATAAATGAATGAAAAATGTAGCACACTAGAAGCTGATCTCAGAATAGATCACTTACTTCTTTTTTTATATTTTAAATCTTTGGAAAATATTTGCTATTTTCAATTATGAGATTGTAAGCAAATTGACTGATGGGTAGTCATGGAATTCTCCTAATTATTTAAATAAAATCATCATAAAATACTTTGCTGTCTACTTGGTCAATCAATGAATTTGAATGGAACCAAAGTGATTTGTTCAGTGGGATACTTACAAACTTTCTTTTAAGATTATTTGAAATCTTGAACTCTACATAGAGTAAACTTTTACACGATATTCTAATTAAATGTTTTTCCTGTGCTCAAGGCATTGTTACTGCAGGGAATATAATCTATAATACAGTAATTCAGATTAATTTAAATGAATTGGAGACTTTGGATCATGGATATGACGTGTTAACTAGTCCTTGTGACTGTTTTTCCTCTCATTTCTCCTTTGGATTTTGTTTATTCAGAATAAAAAGAATCAAGACACATGGTTTCAACTGGGTCCTTTCTAGCATTGTGAGTAAATACTGGGTGATGGTTAACTTTTATGCTTCAAACAATAGTTGTTAACTATTCCACATGACAGTTTTCCTTAGCTAACTTTCATTGTTCTGAAGTCAGCTTTGCTTTAAATGACAAAGGAGAATCAGAAGATACATCTGTGTGTGTGTCTGTGTGTGAGTGCATGCAAGTTCATATGTCAGTGCTGGGCTTTGGACTCAAGGCCTGGGCACTGTTCATGAGCTTCTTTTGCTCAAGGCTAGCACTCTAACACTTGAGCCATAGCACCACTTCTGGCCTTTTCTGTTTATTGATACTGAGTAATGGAATCCAATCCAGGACTTCCTGCATGTTAGGCAAGCACTCTACCATGAAGCCACATTCCCAGCCCTATGTCAATATCTTTGAGCCAGAAAAATCTGTGTTACTTTTAAGTTTTCCAATGGTTCTGACACCTTAGAAACTAAGGCCATTTTATTAACTTGTCCTGGCTCCTCCCTCGTGGTCCCAGTTCCTAGGTCAGCTTAAAGAAAAAGCATCCTTTGTGCTCTTCAGCGAACAAGTCACAAGAAGAGATGTCTTCTTGTCTTGTAGCTCCAACAGAAGAATTATTCATTTAAAAATGTTTGAAGGAAAAAAAGTGCATTTTCATCTAAGATACTTGATTTGCATTTCCTCCAGACTGAATATTTTGATTTTCTACCTTTCATGATTTCTTTGTACACAATACTTGATTGAGATTCTATTTAACTAAATGTCATATGATCTACTGCTTATTACCTAAGTTTTCTGCTGTCTTGTAGAATGCCTAATGGAGGCTTAGGATACTGTATTCTTTCGATATATTTTTTATTCTATAAGGGTTCCAGCACTTTCTAGTGGAACTTTGATGGTCAATTCATGCCAGTTTTCATATGAATATATATGACATGTATCTGATATATGAGATAACTAAAAATGTAATAGTGACACTGAACAGTAAATTCTTAATCTCTCCCATCCCCAAATGAAGCAGAAAACAATTTGAGAGACATGAAAACTAATCAGCAGTTATGACTGGTGCGATGTTTTTGCTCTGTTCCTTTTACTTCTCCCTTGGCTAACCTCCTCCCTTTCCTGCCCCTGTTTAAACTCCTTAAATCAGAACCTTTGCATTTCTGGGATCTTCAGCTCAGTTCCAGGCAGGCCTGAAGCTGAGCTCTCTCCTGTCAGAACTTGACAGGGTTTCTCTGGCTGGAGACCCTAAACTAACAACAAAGAAAACAACTAGGCGTTACATGCCAGGAGCTGGATACGTCAAGGAAGAACATTCTTCTGTGGCCTGTAGTTGTTCTCTGTGTGTGTTATTGTGTTACAGTTGGTCATGGATAGATGTGGCACAGGTGTTGGTTAATCTTCCCTCTTTCTACTGGTGATGGATGGCAGGCTTCCCCTTATGCTCACGTCACTTACTGGGTGTTTAGCTGGTTTTCCTGCCTTTGGCCTTGATACACAGTAGTGATCTCAGGCCCAGCCCTGGGCATGGGTACACCAGCTCTTCATGGGCCTCTGTGGGCCTTGGTGGGCCTCCATGGAGTTCTGCTGGGAGTTATTACTGGAAAGGCTCCAGGTGCCAGGCTTCATAGCTTTCTCTGGCAAGCCTGACTTGTCTATGTGTTATTACATCCTGAGCCCTGATCATTCACTCCACTCTGACCCTCGGTCCTCTTTCTAGATTGCACTGCCCTAGCTCTTTTTGCAGCTGAGAGTTCTTAAAGGAAGTTACCTGCTAAATAATATTTGATGGGTTGTGTTCTTAATGGATTCAATAAGCAAATACAACCAGATTCTTCAGGGTGTGCATAGTTCTTGTAGTGCATAAATTCTTCCACACAGTCCTCCTGTCATTGTCTGGGGTTGGTGGCACCTTTATTTCTATAGTAGACACATATAGCAGTGTCTAGAGTACAGGCCAAAGTCAACTGTGAATATTTGAAAAAAAGGCATATGTTCAGATTAGTTCATTTCAACGGGATGAAGAATGCTGGTGGCTCAGGCCTGTAATCCTAGCTACCCAGCAGGTAGAGATCTGAAGCCAGCTTGGGCAGAAAGCTCCATGAGGCTTTTATCTCCAATAAAGTACAAAAAAAAAGTGGACCTGTGGCTCAAGTGGTAGAGCACTAGCTTTGGACCAAAAAAGCTTAGGAACCATGCCCAGGCCCTGAGTTCAAGCTCTAAGACTGGCATACACACACACACACACACACACACACACACACACACACTCCATGCTGGGGATGTAGCCCTGGGTTTGATTCTCAGTTATAGCAATATAAATAAAAATAGAATTAAGGTGATTTGATCTCATCTTTAATTTTACTATAAGCAAAACTAAATCCTTGTACTAGGGTCATGGCTTAAGTGGTAGAGCATTTGACTATCAAACTCAAAGTCCTGTGTTCTTTGCCTAGTGATAGAAAGTTTTAAAAAAGAATATTCTCTAAGGAAACATAATGTCATTCATAATCTCTGATTATTTTTTACTTTTTGTTTTCCTTGTCCTCGAGCTTGAACTCAGGGCCCGGGGACTGACCCTGAGCCTCTTTGTGCTTAAGGCTAGCACTGTACCACTTGAGCCACAGTGCTACTTCTGGCTTTTTCTGAGTAGTTTATTGGAGATAAGAATCTCATAGACCTTCAGCCTAGGCTAGCTTTGTACCACAATCCCCAGACTTCAGCCTCCTGAGTAGCTAGGATTAGAGCTTTAAGCCACTAGATTTTTTCATATTTTTATACATAACATAGAGCATTTAGTAAAAGAAAAAATTGTCAAGTCAATCAGGTACCAACACTCACTCCTATAATCCCTAACTAATCAGAAGGCTAAGATTTGAGGATTGCAGGTTGAAAGCAGCCTGAGAAGCAAAGCCGTGTGTGTCTTTATCTCCCAATTCACTACCAAAAAGCCAGAAGTGGAGTTGTGGCTCAAATACTAGAGCAGAAGCCTTGGGCATAAAAGCTAAGGGTCAGCACACAGACCCTGAGTTTAACCTTCAGTACCTGCATGCACACATACATAAACACACACACACACACACACACACACACACACACACACACACAAACATATACACCAACACAGTAGAAGAAATGAAAGTAGTTACCCTTGGATTCTGTTGAGCGGTTTATGGATTCCAGAGCAGAACTCTTCACACTCCTCGTGTTCTCTGGGGCTAGGCTTGCTGACATGGTGAGGCACAGAGCAGGCACGTGGAGTTTTCCCTCTGTGGATCTCCATGGCTTGAGAAGGGCAGAAAATGCGCCAGCCCACATATCATTACATTTTTGGAACACAGAAGACTAGAAACGAATGAGACAAAGGAAAACCTGGAGAAGCAAGAACAGGAAGAGTGCTCTCAAGCTCCAGGAATGACCTAGAATAGAGAAATCTCAGCATCTGGTGTGCTTTGGGGTGTTAGGGAGGGGGTGAGGACAAGGAGAAAAGGGGGCAGACAAATGGAGAGAGGAAGGGTGGGAGGAGCATGTAGTCATAATACTCGGTGAGCAGTGTGAAAATGGAAGCAAGTAAATGGAGGGAAGGCGGAGACCAATGAAAGGGGTGACGATGCTCAAGATCCACCCTGCTCGTGAACTGCCATGCTGACGTGAACTGCCATGCTGACTTGAAACATCTTTACCCTTTAAAAGAAACCATCTTAAAGTGGTGTTTATAATGAATGAAAGTGTGCATTCAAATGCTGGTGTTCTGATTTGTGTTCTGCATTTCTTCTCTCGTATTAGTATATTAGTACTAAGTACATTACTAAAGTACATTAGTAAGCTGACCATCTTCTATGAACAGTCTGCAGTATGGAATCTTTTCCTTATTACTGTTTTGCCTTGGTGTCAGACCTGGGGCTTGAACTCAGGGCCTGGGCGCTGTCCCTGAGTGTTTTTTTTTTTTCTTCTCAAAGGTAGTGTGCTCTAATCTGTGAGCCACAGATCTACTTTTTTGTGGTTAATTGGAGATGAGAATATCATGAACTTTCTTGCTTGGATTGGCTGTGAACCACAATCCTCAGATCCCAACCTTTTAAGTAGCTGGGATTATAGGCATGAGCTACTGGCACCCAGTTTTCAGCTTCAGTTTTAAAGGTTGCTTTTCAAAGCCTTGAGCAAGCTGGTCTGTTTGCTCAATCATTAAGCAGTTTCTCCAGCTGTGCATACGGCTTTTCTCAGCTGGGAATTAGAATAAAATGGTTGGTTTTTCCTGTGTTCGTGCAAGACCAGATAGAGACAACTTTTTAAGAATAAAAATAGAAAATCAGGATGGTAAGTGGTAGGAAGCGGATGCTTTCACAGTCTGGTTTCAAGGTTCTCTGCCATTAGCAACTTAAAACAACAACAACAACAGAAAATCTCTAATTCATTGGAACTTTTAGAACCAGCTGGGTTTCTTTATTATGCCCAAATTAAAAGCTTTCTTTTCACTGGTCTGTGGGCTCTGAATGACTTTATTTCTAATTGTCCCAATCGCTTTGTTCAAAAATAGTGATAAAACTTATCAAAGTTCTCACAGAAGAAGGCCAAAGTGAACTCTGAAACTTCAGTGACTGCTTGTGATCAGAAAAAATAGACGCCTTTATAATCCTGGCCCAGTAACTGGAGACTCAGAGAAATATGGCACCTGGCTCAGAGAAATATGGCTTTGGCTTCCGCTTCTGACTTAACCCTTCAGGCACCAGGAGCTTGATAGTTCAAAAAACTGTAACTGCCATTGTAATTATCAGGAAATTCTCCTTTCCAGTCATCTATTAGAGCCAGCTATGGAGTAAGCTCTAGTTTTCAGGAGACTGAGTCTTCAGATACTTAAAATGATATCTGATTATGTCAAGACACTTTCCTGAGCGCTACCTCTTCTTGTTTCTGTGGCACGCTCTTTACCTGGCTATCTGATGGGGCCTCTTCTGTGAAGCTCTGGCTCCAGAATGCCAGCATTGGCTCTATGATGAGCTGACAGCCAACCCAGCACCAGATGGGGTGCAATTTCTCCAGAGTATTTAGCAATGCCTTTCCACTTCTACACTTCATTCCCCAAATTATCTTAAGTCTGTGACCACAGGATGGTCAGATGAGTAACTGAGGTTCACTGTTCAAAGCTAGTCTAGGAGAGTCTTAGCTCCAATTCTCCACCAAAAAACTGGAGGTAGAGCTATGCCTCAAATGATAGAGCACCAGCCTTGCATGAAAAAGCTGAAGGACAGCACTCAGACTCAGAATTCAAGCCTGCAGTACCAGCACAAAACCTAACAAAGCACACAGAAATAACCTAAGTTTAGCACCAAAATTCCAGGGGGGACAGCTGCTTCTAGGGAACGGATGGCTGAGATGAAACTGAACTATCCCTGGAGTCCTAAGTATTTGGTCTGGTCTTTAGTCACCAGGGACTTTTGGTTCCCATAGATCTGCTTCCTGTTCTCCTGGCAAATCGATCTTGATATGAGTTTTGTTTCCTTCTGGCCTTAGCTGGCCCAGGATCCAGAATGATGAGAAATCTGTCCACCCTCAACTCTATATACCATCTACCCTTTCAAATGCCACTCCCCCATCCCCATCTCATTATCCTGCTCATACACTAATGGCCACAGAATTAGCTGGGAAAACTTGTTAAAATTAAAATAATAAAAGTTCACTTAGCCTAACTTGCTAGGTCCACAATTTTCACAAGTTCCCAATTGGCCTGGCCTGGGCACTACTGGCCCATGGCCCACGCACGCTTGGACTGGTAAAAGAAGCTGATCCAGTTGCCCTAACTTCTCAATGTCAAATTCTTAGGAAAAGGAATTTTATTCTCTTGGTCCAATTTTTGGATTTGATCACTTGTGTCAGGTATCTATTAACTGATGAGCTGTTGGTGAGAGGAACTGATGTATAAAATATAGGCAGGGAATCTATCACTGAACTACATCTCCAGTCCACTGACAACGTTAACATTATAATAGCCACCTTGAGTGTCCATTTCTAATATGAACAGATTAGGTGGCAAAACTACTGAAATATGTGTCTCCTGGTGGCACGAAAACCCACAGATGGTTTTTGTATAGAAATGATTTAATAACCCCAAATTTGTGAACCTAGAATTTGTTTAATTTTTCTGATAGGAAAGCTGTCATTTCCTGACATACTTGCATGTTTTCATGTCCTTTAAGTCTTGTCCACGCTATAAAGTTAGAATTGTTTCTGATATCTATAGGAACCTTGTGCCTGGTGTATTGGAACATTCCAGAAGAGAAAAATTAAAAATAGTATGAATTATCCTTTCAAAATAGGTTTTCCTGTGGATACAATGCTCACACATTCCTATAATCACAGCCACTCAGGAGATAGAGAATTCAGAAGATGATGTTTAGAAGGCAGCCAAGAAAGAAAGTTCTTTAGATCCCATCTGGGCCACTGGAAGGCTATACTGATCTGTTTGTGCCTTATATCCCAGCTAGTTAAGAAGCATCTATAGGAGGATTGCAGTCCAAGTTGGCCTAAGTAAAAAGCAAGACACTGTTTAAAAATAAAAAAGTAACAAAAGCAGCCAGCTACTCAATGAACAAACAACCCATTTAACAAATGAGCAAATGAACTGAACAGACAATTGTCAGAAGAAGTAAAAACGTCCAGTAAGTATAAATGGTCAATATCCTTAGCCACAAAGGCAATCCAAATCTAAAAGGCACTGAGATTCTGTGTCACTGAAAAATGGCCATCACCGAGAAAACAAATCAGAACCTAGCTTCAAGTTTCAAAACCAGTCCAGGAAAGAAAGCCCATGAGAGTCGAATCTCCAATCAATGAGCAAAAATATAGAAGTGAAGATATGCCTCAAGTAGTAGCATACCAGGCCTGAGCAAAAATACCAAGCGACAGTGTCCGGATCTTGAATTTAAGCCCCAGGACCAGCACAAACAAATTTAAAAAAAGAAAAGAAAAAAAGTAGCTTACGAGAAACCTTACTGCAGTTTCAGCCATGGCTTGTTGGGATTGACTCTGCTGTGCATTTAGTCCTTTTTCTTTCTTTCTTTTACTTTTCTCTCTTCTTCTCTCTCTCCTCTCTCTCCTCTGTCTCTCTCTCCTCTGTCTCTTTCTCTCAGTGCCTGTCTGTCTGTCTGTCTGACTGTCTGTCTGCCTGCCCCCCCCCCTCTTTCTATAGAACTCTAGTCCTGGAAATATCATACGATCCATGTGGGGTTTGTAAGAGATTGGCTATAATTCAGAATTCTGCCACATTAATCTGAAGCCTGGCTTCTTTTCCATCTCTTCATTTTGTCAATTAAGAGGCATGACTGTACTGGATAGATTCATTGTGATGGCAAAGGAAATCAAAGTATTCGGAGAGATTTGTTGGGCCAAGGAGACACTCATGTGGGACCACTTTAAAGATCAATTTTCACAGCCCATGAAAAATAAACAAAAGTGTCCTTGTGTGAGTCTGTTAGTATCTGTTCTCCTGTGCTTTGTATGATGACACCATGTTCCTGGACCGCCTGTAACCACTCTGTTCAACAAGGATTCCCATCTTTGCCAAATGGTAGATATTGAGACCAAATATGATTCCCTCATTCTGCCATTCTTGACCAGAGTTTGTCCTTCCTTCCTTCCTTCCTTCCTTTTTCTTTTCTTTCTTTCTTTCTTTCTCTCTCTCTTCCTTCCTTCTTTCTTAATTTCTCTTTCTTCTCCTCCCTTTCTTGTTCTTGTCTTGATGTTCTTGTTCTTGTTCTTCCTTCTTGTTTTTCTTTTTCTTCCTCCTCCTGCTCTGCCTTCTCTTCCTCTTCCTTCCATCCAAAACTTCTGCTTTCCTTAATGTGTGAAAGTGGGTAAGCCTGTTTAAATGGAGGGAAAAAGCCTGCTTAACTGGAGTGGTAATGAAAAGGTTATAGCCACATTCTTTTATTTTCTGTTTGCCAGTCCTGGGGCTTGAAGTCGGGGCCTGGGCACTGTCCTTGGGCTTTTTTCAAGGCTAGAGCTCTACCACTTGAGCCATAGCACCACTTCTTGCTTTTTTTTTTTTTTAATGTGAGGGGTACAGAGGAATCAAACCTTCGTGCATGCTAGGCAAGTGCTCCACTACTAGGCCAAACTCCTGGCCCAGCCACATTTTTATCTCAGACTCTAAAAGGCCTCTAACCATTCCCCCTCTGCCTCAGCTGTCTTATAAATGCCTTTCTGTTGGCTTCCAAGGTAAAGATTTTTTTTTTGTTAGCTGTAATCCAGAAAAGGATTTCCAAGTTGATGAATTAATCTACTATGTCCTACTCACAACAAGCTTGGAAGGATACAGTAGCATATTATATATGCATAAAACAATATGCTTCAATATATGAGGTAGCATTAATGAATGCTTGGTGTGGATAAATCTGTTTTCTTGAGATCATTTCATATGAGCATCTAAGAAGTTATTTTTTTTAAATGTGGCTGGACACAATCAGCATTCCCTATTGAACTACAAGTGTGAATCTATTTATAATTTGCCAGCAAACAAGCCCATGTTTTCATAGTACCAAACTTCTCTGGCTAGCATTCCCAGTAGAAAGGGGAAAAGAGAATTTCTTTTCCTTTTTGATGATACTTCTAATTTTCCTTCCACATTCCCCATTCGTGAAGGAATTTGAGGACTTTTTCATGGCGCAAAAACCTCATCAATAGGTTTATTTTTTCTTATGAAAATATTAGAATCCGTGCAGTGATTGTGGAGCAGGAAGTACTCAATCTTTGTTGAAGTCAGTGGATGTGAAAGCTGAGGAGATGGAGTCTGTGGTCCAGGCCCAGTGAGCTTATAACGTCTCTTGTTACAGGCGAAAGCTGCATTTTAGCATCATGTATCTTTCTAAGACCACAGTGGCTGAGATACGCATGGAGGGAGGCACAGAAGGTGAATTGCTTCAAGGTCTTTTCACAAGACAAAATCTCAGCACCTCTCAAGGGAGCAATCGTGGCTGAGCCTGGGTCTGATTAATTTGCAGCTGGAGAGGTGTGGACTTGAAGAAACTATTTAGGAAATACCTAGAATGTATGCTTTCTTTTAGACTGCCTTGAAGAGTTACCTGTTCCTCCAGGCACTATGGGAGCTGTACAAAAAATGAAGTGCAGCCTGAACTTCAGGAAGCAGTCGATGAAGGGTGATGGTGATATTTTCAAGGAATCTTTCTCTCTCTCTCTTTCTCTCTGGAGTAGTAGCTTGGTCTGCTGCAAAAAAATGTTCATTGAGAACAAAAGATGGACTAAACAGTTTAAGAACTTGATATCGATGCTCCTTTCATCCTTATTTGGCAGATAAGGAAATCAAGGCAAAAAGGACCTAAGTTACTTGCCCATATCCACACAGCTGGTGATGAAAAAGAATCAAACCTACACAGCTGTCCTCCAGAGCACACAGTCTTACTTGTTTTACTATACCATTTCCAAAGGTATAAGCCAAAATGAGACAAAAATTTGCATTACACTCAAGTTACTTTGTGTAAAGTTAAACAAGGAGCTGGATTATTTTCTGATGAATTCTGTACATTTGTCATCGCTGTGTATCTACTTCATAAAAGCTTAGGTAGCCTGTGCTGGTGGCTCATGCCTGTAATCTCAGCTACTCAGGAAGATGGGATCTGAGAATTGAGGTCAAAGCCAGGCCAGTTTGGGAAATGCAAGAGACTCTTTATCTCCAAATCACTCAGGAAAAGCTAGAAATCAAGTTATGGCTCAAGTGGTAGTGTGCCAATCTTGAAGTAAAATGACAAGTGGCCATGAGTTCAAGCTTCCAGATCCTCTCTGTTGTAAATTCCAGATAATGGTGGCCATTTCTGAATTTCTGATTATTGTTTCTTCATCCATCATCTTGAAGTCTGTACCAAAAGAAGCAAGGTATCGTGCTGCGAATGAAGATCTGATCTGACTTCTAGGTGGGTCTCGGCTGTGCAGAATTAGGGAAGGCATCTGGAGACACAGACACAGCTAAAGTGCATTTGGAGATGAAGAAATGAAGACAGACAGAAAACTGGTGACTTGGCCCCAGAGTACAGAGAATGGTTCAGAAGGGGTTAAAGGAGCGATGAGTGTTCACTCTTCCCACACCATATTGTGTAAGTTGAAGAAGGATCATCAGCGAAGCTTGTATAAAATGCTAAGGCAAAGTGACAGCATCAGCAACAAGGCGTTTGCTGACAAGCAAAAGCAAATGGAATAATGTCCCTCTTGAGGACCCGTGGGGCCCTCCAGGATCTCTCATAAAGAACACATTGATCCCAAAAGATGCTAGACAGGAGAGGAAGGTGACAACAATAAGCTGGCAGCCAAGAGGGGTGGAGGGAGATAAAATTTGGAGCTTGCCAGTCTAACCCCAAATGCAGTGAAAAACAACACACACACACAAACAAAACAGGGAGGGGGCTATCATTTGCAAGGTACTCAGGATTTCAGAGGACTTGTTATCTGGGAAATTAGGTCTGTTTCTTCTTTGCATGTCTAAGTCTTTTGGAATGTGGTGTGATGATGTCATTCTACCTTTGAGGCATGGCAAATAGCTCAGCAGTGATTTACAGCCCCTTAACCACCAGAAAACCGGAAGTGGCACCATGGCTCGAAGTGGTAGAGGAGTAGCCTTGAGCTTGAAGAGCACAGGGACCAGTGCCCAAGCCCAGAGTTCAAACCCCACGACTAACAACAAAAAACAAAAACTTGTTGCCAGCCCTATGCTAGACACCATCACAACCCATAATGTGGGCATTGGTGGCTGTTAAGTACAATCTCAGCTACACGGGAGGCATTGGTTGGAGGATCATAATCTGAGGCCAGCCCTGAACAAAAAATGCAAGGCCTACCTGAAAAATAAGCAAAAAGTGTGTGGAGGGCATGGATCATATCTGCCAAAAGACCTTTTGGAAGTCAAGTGCTAGTGGCTCACACCTGTAATCTTAGCTACTCAGCAGACTGAGATGTGGGGATAGGGGGTTCAAAGTCAGTGGGGCAGAAAAGTCTGAGACTCTTCTGTCCAACTAACCAGAAAACACAAGAAATGGAGCTGTGGCTCAAAGTGGTAGAGAGCTAGTCGAGCACAAAAACCTCAGGGAAAGCTCTTGGGCCCTGAGTTCAAGCCTCAGAACACACACACACACACACACACACACACACACCATTGTGAAGACAACTGTGGGACTTAAAAAAAAGATAATAGGATGCTGGGATCTGGTGGCTCATGCCTGTAATCCTACCTACCCAGAAGGCTGAGCTCTGAGGCCGGCAGTCTGTAGCCAGCCTGGGCAGGAAAATCCATGAGACTCTTATCTTCAATTAACCATCAGAAAATCAGAAGTGGAGCGGTTGCTCCAAGCAGTAGAGTATAGCTCTGAGCAATACATTTTAGGGACAGTGCCTAGACCCTGAGTTCATGCCTCATGACCTCCCCCCCAAAAAAAGGCCGGGGGGGCGTATTGGTGTGGGATAGGAGACCATACAAGGTGGCAGGTAGTGTGCACTAGTAATTCCAGCTAGGATTAGGGTCTGAGGCTGGCCTAAGGCAAAATATCTAAGATTCTATCTGACAAATAACTAAACAAACACAAGGCTAGGGGTAGGGCTAAAGTGGTAAAACACCTAACAAGCTTGAGATCCCAAGTTCAAACCTGTGTGCCACTTCTTACAAGGAACAGGACACCAGCTGAAAAAAAACATTGCTAATTTGCCTAAATTTTATAATATCCATAGCATGATTATATGAAATGAAAATGTCTTGATATCTTGGAGGTTTTTTTCATAGCATTTTTATAGTATATGAATAAAGTGTTTTAATGCCTAAAGTGTTCTGGAAAACAAACATGGCCAAATGCTAGGAAGTCGTATCTAGGTGCTCAAATAGAGTAAGCGTGTCATTTCTCTTCCTGGAGAACCTAGCTGTGGGCAGAAACACCCACAGGAGTGGGTTTTCATAAATAAAACAGCAGAGACAAAGCCTGGGGGCAGGTTTGCTCTCTGGTATGAATGGAATTATATTGTCAATAGCAAAGGAAGCTGTGGGTGAATCCCTGCAGTGTAACCCAGGGGTTTCACCCTGGAGGGCTGAAAATATCGAAGACTGCAGAATCCGGAGGGGTGACCAGAAGTGCAGATTGAAGTGTGCCATACTTTGGTTGTTCTATTTCCCATAGCAAGTGTGGATATAGTGTTTCCCATATAAACATATGCATAGGGCAAAATCCCAGGCTGCCTTTAACTAACACAATGAGGAGCAGAAAATGTAAAGGGTTTAAAATGTAAAGGGTTTCCGTGTGTGTGTGTGTGTGTGTGTGTGTGTGTGTGTGTGTGTGTGTGTGTTAGTCCTAGGGCTTGAATTCAGGGCCTGAGTGCTACCCTGAGTTTCTTTTGCTCAAGGCTGGCCCACTACCACCAGAGCCACAGCTCTATTTCCAAAAGGGCTTATTTTGGCTCACTGTATTGGGGGTCCATTATCGGTTGCTTTAGAGCTGGGGCGGGGAGGACAAACAGAAGCTTGAGATGGAGTAAAATGCAGTTCACCTGCATTGTTCCTTCCCAGGACACACCTGATGGCCTAAAAAACCTTTGCTCTGGATCTTACCATTGCCTGGTAGTACTATCTTGGGGTGCCAGCCTGGTATACAAGACCTTTCACTCACAGGCCTTTGGAAGGGAGGTTTTCAAGGTCTAGACTTAAGGAGTGAGGGATAAAGTTAAAATGATGAGCCAGGCACCAGTGGATCATGCCTGTAATCCTAGCTATTTAGGAGGCTGAGAGCTGAGGTTTGAAGCTTGCCCAGGCAAGAATGTCCAGCTAAGGGATGAGCGGGGGTGTGGGCTCAAGTGGCAGAGCATCAACCATGAGCTAGGAGTATCTTTGAGATCAGGAAGGTCCAAGATCTCTTCTATTAATTACAGATCATTATCAGCAGAACCCATTACAGAATATTACAGATAGCCAGGCATCAATGTGTGTGTAATTCTGTGTGTTATATCTAGTTTTGTGGGATCAAGGGAACTTCTCCAGTTTCCATCCCTGGAAGCTCTGTGCTTAGCTGGGCCTCTAAGTTTGGTGTCAGAGAACAATGCCTGAAAATGAGATTCATCCCAGATTAAACAACTATAGCTGATCAGAATGGAGCCCTTCATATTATCCTCACTGGCCTAATCATTGGCTCAGTCACCCACTGTGACCACGAGTTTAGGACACATACCAACACACACTGTCATTATGTTACTGTAATACTGAGATTCTCATCAGTCATGGTTTTGTTCATAGGAAGCCTGCTGTAGAATACTTCTTGGACATGACATCCCATTAGTATAGTATTAAGGAAAGCTTGTATCCTTCAATTGTTTTATTCTTTTCTGAAGCTTTTCATTTGAGAATACTATAGTTCTTATATTACATTTCCAGTTATTCCTTCTTAAAAATTAATGTTTTTGTGTGCAGTGAACTTCCTATTTTATTCCAAGTTAAGAAAATAGATTACGAAAAAGATAACTTTTATTTTAAAAGAAAGGTCCATCTTAACAATGCATTTGGAAGCTAGGAAAGTGATGAGCATGCATATAATCTCAGATACTTGGGGGGGACATGTTGTTTGCCTCAAACATATGAGAGGCTGGCTTCAAACCCCAGTACCTGGGGAGAAAAGTAGAAAAAGAAAAGCTATTTCTATCTACCTGTCTGTCTATCTATCTATATGAAGATGATTGAAGCACGAGAGAGGAGAGGGAGAGACTTTATTTGGCTATGGAAAATTTCCCCAAACAGCAGGATATTCAATTTCAAATACAAATGGCATGGGCAAAGTGTTATTTATTGTATGTTGCACATTATAGAGACTGTAAAGCCAGGAAAAATGCCATAAGCCATTGAATCTCAAAAGTTAGCAATAGAATGTACTTGAAAGGCCAGGTTATTTCAGGACCAAGATATGGGGTGAGTTGGACTGGTCCTGCCCATAGCTGGCAGCTGTGCAAGGATGTCTTGATGATACAAAAACCGCACAGTTCTTGTTAAATATTTCCCCAACATGGGTTGCCTCAAAACACTGTCAATAATGTGGCAATGTTCTGTGTATTTTACTGCAGCCGGGCACTGGTGGCTCATGCCTGTAATCCTAGCTACCCAAGAGGCCAAGATCTGAGGATCATGTTTCAAAAGATAGCCTGGGCAAGAAAGTCTATGACTTTTTATCTCCAATTAAGCACTCCCCCCCATCTCCCTATGTGCTGGATAGCACATAGGCCCTGAGTTCGATCCAGGACTCATACACACACGGACATGGTGGCCGACTGCTTGGACGCAATGACACTGTAGTCAAGATCAAGTTTTCCTCTGTCAGCCTGGATTGAACAAGCATATCTTCTCATCTCCAAAACTGGGATCTGATTTCTCCTGTGGGCCCTTGCTGAGCCAGCTCAGGTCAGCTGACTCACGTGGGAAACACATGGTCTGTAAGGTATTATCCTCACAAAAGGCCTTAGGAGAGCGAGTTGCCTTGGGGAACTGCAGTGTTAAGGACAGCACTCCATATCTCACTGCTGCACTCAGCCGGGGGTTGGGGAGAAGTTTTAGTCACTTTTCTGTCCCCTGAGTGTAACATGTGGGAATGACCTTCTAGAGAACTTCAAATATCCCATTTACCTGGGTTCTTTGAACTTTCTGGAATAATCAATAAATGATACCAGATACACAGTTTGCTTTTTAAATCAAAAGTTATGATTTTATTTTTAATCTTAATACACCAAAAATATTTTTTTTATGTTGTGAAATAAGCACTTGAAAAGAACAGTTCTGACATTGCTGTGATTTGCTTTGTGAGGCGTGGGTGGATGGGTTTCCATCGGGATACAGGCTCAGGAGCCCTCAAGAAGCCAAACCTTCCAGTGCTTTTCAAGGAAGCATAGATCAACCTCTGGCCTAGACATCCCTAGTCTAGCACTTGTCTGACACAACCAAGACCACGGAAGCTGTATCTGGCTACTTGATTTATTTTATTTTTGTCCACTGGGAGAAAAGTTCCACATACCCCCAAACATTCGGAAAAACAATAGCATTTAAGTACCAACACAATCTTCCTAGGATGTCCTCAATGGGTTGCCAGTGTGGCTTGGTCCTGATTTATGGGACCAGCTTTTCATCTAACCAGTGACTCCAGCATACCACAATGCAGTTGTGGGTGTAGACTTCCCATAAAATACTTCTGATTGACACTTTCACCTGCCTGAGCTCAATGGCAGAGCTGTGTGCAAGATCTCCCCAGCCCTCTCCCTCCTGCTACAGCAACTTATGTGTGCCTATGTCTGGGGAGACCCCTCCTCCACAGCCCATCTGGTCGACCCTGAATATTCAAGTGATGGGAGGATGGAGAAAGTAACCTACTGATTCAAAAGACTTATGCAGGCTCTGGATGCTCTGAGTGGCACACCCATACTTGTTTTCTTCAGCTACAGATCCTGCCACATGTTGTAGATGTTTTCAACTGTAGTCACTGAGGAAGATGTTTTAAATGTATGGACACCTGTTTTATGTCACTACTGGGTACCACCAGACAATGCTGGCTCACTGGCAGCCTAGAGCCTTGCATGCTCTCCTGAGAAATGGGATGAGATATGCCATCCATGTCCCATTAGCAGTCATTTGCAGGTGCATTCCACGACAGGCCAAGTGGGGGGGGCCACATGTTCTCAGCAAAATCTATGCACCTGGAGCTCAGAGAACTGGTTGATATACATAAATTTTTTAAAAAGACAGGGGACAATGACTCACTCAGGAACACAAGCTGTGCTCTCAGCTGAAGTTGACAGCAAAATATGATCACAGACAGGCATGTTGGACTACTGGAAAGTTCTGGTTCCATCATCCCATTCTCACCCAATATGACTTGTCAGGATGGATGAATTTTGAGGGGGGAAGGGTCTCAGCCAGATGGGCTGGGCCATGGCCATGCAAACTCAAAGCTCTGAGCTGTGACATGAGGCCCACTCTCGAAGCAGTTCCCTTCGGTTAATAGCTGGCCAATCCAACAGCTGTATTAAAAAAAAATCACCACGCAAACTTGAGTCATCAGTGTGTTGTAGCTGACTAACTCGTGTGCCAGACTGTCTCGGAATAAGAACCGATTCTCCGACTAAGATAGTAACCTGAGCAGGTAACCAGGTCAGTTAGCAAGTTGGGAAGATGGCCAAACTTCCAGAACATTCTACTCCCATGTAATAAGACGCTGGCTGCTTTGTTACTCTGATGTGACAGACTTATCATAAAGATGCTACATGTGACTATTTATTTAAAAGAAAGTGTTTATCTCTCCTAGTTCTCTTCTCCTAGGTACTTACTGAATATCCATTCTGCAAAAATCTGGTCAGCCCAATTGTTGGATTGAGCCAAGATGGTAGTGATTAATCAGTCCTTCATGTGAATGAAGAATTGAAGAGGTGTGGGCATAGCCCAATCTCTCTCTCCTCAGGTTCCATGCACCTGTGTCCCCTCCCCTGCCCCTAATTTTTGTAGTGAGGTATGATTAGAAAAAGAGAATAAGTTACTTGCAATAAGAACCTTAATCCATGATTTTAATGGAATACTTTTGCCTGGCACTGGATATAAATACAATAAATAAGTAATAGTTGTTCTAAGCAACAAAAACCGGGGAGTGTTTCACACTAGAATTGCTTTGCAAACTTGTGTAATTAGTTGAAGCTCAGGCCTAGTGTATTAAATATATATATATATATATATATATATATATGATTTGGAGGCATGATGGGTTTTTTTTTTTTTTTTGCCACGCTGGGACTGGAATGCAGTGGAAATTTTCTAATAGAAAAGAGAACCTATTGCAACTTAGTGGGGCAGCTATAAAAACTTGTCTGCCCAAGTTTTTCTGGAATGTTTACTCACAGCAGGATTATCTGTGGCAGTCAATTGTCTGCTATGTTTCAGATGTGTCACAGGCCACGCACCTGGCCTCCTACCTTGATGTAATTAAAGCAGCTAAGCTGAGATGTTAAAAACAGTATACAGAACCTGTCAGACCAGAATTCTGTTGTTATTTTTTTTCAATGTGTGGCTTTTGCCCTCTCTCATGGTTAAGTATCAGAAATTCCTTTAAGATACATTTAGCCAGTTTAAAAACAACTTATTAGACCAGTCAACCAGCAGACAAAAAAATTTTAAGTTGTTTTTGAATGTCAGCATGAACCTAACATCAAAATGAACATGTTTCTGGAAGCTTCCTTTTTAGTCGTTTTTTTTTTTTTGTGGGCTCATTTCCATATTGCAGTGCGGTCTGATCATAAATCACTGAATTAAATAATGAATCAGATAAGCCTTGCTGGTCAGCTAGTGTGTGGCCCTTTTCTCACTTTGATCATTCTGCTTATTTTCTGTCATGAGAGGAGGTGGAGACTTACGTGTTTATTGCACAGAATCAGGTGTTTGCAAAGCTCGAAAGAACATTTGCATCCTAAGAATCTTTTTTTGTTGCACTAGACCTACCTTATCCCTAATCACAACACACTCCTCCCGACAAGCAATTATATCACCTACAAACCAACACCAGACACCATACTAGACTGTTTACACTGGTAAATCGCAGGTGCAAGAGCCCTCTCCTCAGTCTTTTCAGTCATAGATTGATTTGCATGGATTCTTGCTCCACCAGTCCAGCCATTCCCACAGAATGGAATAAAACTTTATTCTCTTTAAAATTCCACATGGAAACAAGATGCTGACATAGCTCTTACTATCTCTGACAGAAAAGCAGAACAGCTGGGTCACAAATGACGGCACAATTAAAGCTAAAATAATATAAAAATATTCTGGAAAAAATCCCTTTGACTGTACACTCTCAAATAAAGCAAGAAACATAAAACGACAGTTTCTGCTAGTTTGGGCTTTGAAGTTCAGTGTATCCCACATTTGTGTGTATATATGTGTGGTTATGTGTGGATAATCTATGCACTGAAGTTACCTCTAATCTTTTCATCTAATCATTATGCTACTTAACCAATTAGAAATACTATGATATCACACTGAACAACTTTACATAATTGCTTCTTTGAAATACTAGGAATGTTGACACATTTATTTGGCTTGTAGAGGACTGAAATATTACACTTAATATTATCTAGCTTTTTAATTTTTTTCCTTAAAGAATATGGCTCTTAGTAAATTGATTTTCTGAGTTCCAGAGCAAAAAGTCCCTTTTCTACAAACAAACAAACAAACGAAAACAAACTTCTGAAGCCGACTTGAAGCAGAAAGGATATCTTCTGGTTTAGCCAAAAATAGCATGAGTACTCTGATATAATTTCAAATGTGAGGAATTAATCTATGGCGGGCGGGGAGCTGTTTGTTGTCCTTTGCTTTTTAGCCAAACTTGTCATGAAGGATTTGTTGAAGTATCTCCACTCGGCCAGCAGAGGGCACTTTAAACACCTCTGCATTGCTTGGGGAGCAAATGCAGATGCAGAAACACAGTGTTCATCCAAAATCAGGCAGAGAGTTCTGCAGATTTCTTCTTGAAAGTCACAAAAAAAAAAAAAAAAGGCATGGTTTGTTCCCTAGGGCTTCATTTGGAAAGTCAGGAATATGTGTAAAGTCAACTAGGGTGGGGTGTAGGTTTATTTCCTGTCTAGTGGATGTGTCTTCAGCTAGGTCTTTTCTCCTTTTTCTCAGCTCCAGTGGCAATGTGTTGAGCTTTGTTTGGATAGCATGGGTTCCAGTTCCATGTCATTTGCTTGCGCTTTCGTTGTATTTACTCTCCTGCTCAAAAGTCTGGGGCTACAGAACAAAGGCAACACGCTAACTTACCGACTGATGATCCAGCTCTATATAGGTTCCTGTAGGACCGGGGCTGAATTCTTTCCATCCTTCCAGAAAACTATTGTGCCCTATTTGGTTATGGCAAATTCATTAGCCTGAGGCTTTTCAGTTTAGGGGACATGTGGAAATGTTGATTTTTTTCTTTTCCCCCTCAGTTAAAACTTAAAAATAAAAGACGGAAAAAAAAAAAAAAAAGATTAAGACATCTTTTCTCAGGAGAATTACAACAGCTAAATTTTCTTAAAAGGCTTCAATTTCTGCAAAAATTGTTATTATTCTAGATATAAACCCTGTGTTTTTTCCATTGTCATCATTTCTATGGGCTCCAGGTTCACGTTGAAAAAAGGTTAGAAAGATTGTGTGTATGGACGTGTGTGTGCTCACGCAGTTTTAAAAGTATAATTCTTCCATCCTTAGAGAAATATAACACTTAGTAAAGCCTTTTCCTTCTTTTCTTCATATGGTGTTAATAGTCTTTGCTTGCTTTCTGTCAGTCTTTCTGCCTCTGGTTCCCTTTTGCTTACATTTGTCCTAGGGCTGACAGATAAGAGAGAGGCGGGGGACCCCTTGAACCCCGAGCAACAGTTTTGAGATAGAGAGGGCACTCAGTGAGTCCTCACCCAAAAAAAGGGTCATAAACTTACTGGGTTTTGTCAACCTAATCATCCTTCTGCTGCTTCGAGTTTTTGTGTCTGCTTTGTTTCAGCCGCACCATATGTGATATTTCCTTGTGCCATTTTCTTTTGTCTGGTTGTTTTTTTTTTTTGTTTTGTTTTTCTTGTTTTTTGTTGTTTTTTTGTGGTTGTTGTTCTTGTTGTTTTTGTTTTTAAATTGATGACCCTGAGCTATGGCTGCCTCCTCACCCAGTTCCACCACTATTCAGCCTTAGTTGTTTTCCTCATTTTGCCGATGTAGGCCTCGAAGAAGAAATGGCAGAAGAGGACTAAGTAGCTGAGGTACATGAGTGAGGACCAGAAGATGTTCTGAAAGTGAGAGTAACATTGGTCTTGCTGCATCCAGGAGAAGACTAGGTAGTTAATGACGCAGCCCATGAGCATCTGAGTGATTTGAGACAAGGTGATGAACATGGCAAACTTCCGGGAGACGCGGAAACCCGCGGCCCTCAAGGCATAGTAAGTGTACATCACGGCATGCACGCCATAGTTCATTGTCATGAACCAGCCACCCCCGGCCACCATGTCTTTGTAGGAGTACCAGGAGTACAGGAGCACAGTGATGTGGTGGTACCAGTGCAGGAAGATCAACTTCTGTTTCCTCAAGATAATGAAGATTGTATCTCCTGGAAGACAATGGAGAGAAAGAAGTGACCATGAGACCCTTGGTGGTTTACAAGATGGTTCTAGAGCAAGGCTGGATTTGAATCAGTAACTCAACAGTTTTCCTAAACCAGTGCTCTTGGTGGGGAAAATCTGAGCAAGATCTTCATTACTTTTGCGTGTCTCGTAACCCAAGGGGGATGAGAGGCGTAGCTTAGAATGGGTTGTGGATTAAAGAGGATAATTGATATACCTTTACTCTCCCACCCCTGGGTTGAGTTTTTGTTTTTCCCCAGTTCTGGAGCTTGACTCAGGGCCTGGGCGTTGTCCTTGGACAGTTTTTGCTCAAGGCTAGTGTTCTGCTACTTGAGCCACAGCACCACTTCCAGATGTTTCTGTATATGTAGTACTGAGGAATCGAACCCTGGTCTTTGCCCATACTAGGCTACACTAGGCTACACTCCCGCCCCCCTGGGTTGAAATTTTTATTTTCACTTTATTTGTTAGTCGTGGGGCTTGAACTCAGGGCCTGGGTGCTGTGCCTGAGCTTTTTGTTTTAAGGCTGGCACTCGACCACTCTGAGTCACAGCCCAGTTTTTGAGTTTTTAATTGCAGATAAGAGTCTGATGGGGACTTTTTTGCCCTGCTGGCTTGGACTGTAATCCTCATATTTCAGCCTCTTGAGTTAGCTAGGTTTACAGGCGCCCAGCTTTTATTTCATTAAATTAAAAAATATTATAAAGGTGATACACAGAGGGGTTACAGTAACTAGACTTTCTTCATACACAGCAAAGCCAGCCATGGATGTTTCTTTCAAGGTATGTGACACAAAATTCTACTAACTATTGCTCTGGAATAAACACTGCAGCCAGGTGACTCAAGTCTCAAGAGAACCAAACATGTCTTTGGAAATATACCAGGGAAAGGCCTGGGGGCTTGTCTCAGGCCATTTACTAAGCAAAACTGAACTGGAGGGCCAGGAGTTTGGCCTAGTGTTAGAGTATTTGCTTAGCAGCACCAAGACCTGGGTTTCATTCCTTGGTATCATTTACATAGAAAAAGCCAGAAGTAGTGCTGTGGCTCAGGTGGTAGAGCTCTAGCCTTGAGAAAGCCCAAGGACAATGCTTAGGCACAGAGTTCAAGCCCCAGAACTGGCAAAAGCAAAAACAAAAACTCAACTGGAATGCAAACCAAAGTCCTCAGCAAGCTGTGCTAAGGCCTCTCAAATCATGAAACCATAGTTTTTCTTTGGCATATGATCAAAAAAGTATCCCCCAATGTGTCTGTGTGTTTGGGGGCACCTTACACAACGTAAGGTAATGATGGGACAGGGAGACAGCAAAGCCATTTCTATACACATTTACAGACCAGGAGAAGGAAAGTCTTTTCTACCAATGAATCCAGGAAAAAAAAATGGAAATGGGGTCATTTTTATTTTATGAAATTAACTGTAAAAGGCTCTCCAGGTGCTATTGAAACATTTCTATAATAATATATCTGTGTGGAAAAAGAAGACTACTCCTGATGTGAGGTCTGGATTGTATATAATAGGAGCTAGAATTATACTCAAGTAGGTAGATGCTCTATCTTTATAATGACTCCCTTTTCCTGGTTCTGAAAGACACAGAATAGAGAACATGGATGTACAGTTCCATTACCAAGTAGGATTCAATTAGAAAGAAAGAAAGAAAAAGAGAGAGAGAGAGAGATGGGGTTATGAGAAAGAATCAGGCAAGCGTAGACACATCCCTCTTCCTCAGGAACTCAGGTTATTGACAACATCCTTCACAAACACCAAAACAACAAGGACTTGAAAATTCTTATTTATCATTTCAATATGCACAAAGGGAACTACTGCGTATGCCTCTCTTCTCCCTCAGAAGCCTTGTCACTTCCCACCATTCTTAGCATTAGGCAAGAACAAAGAATACTGAAGAGTCTTTCAGGATTGATTCTAATGACTTTTGGTTAGCATCCATACACGTGCTACCCTCTACTCCAGTTTCCAAGAGATACTACTTTCTTTCCCTGCTGAATTTTTAAACAATAATTACTTCATATTTTTTCCATATTTTTTATTGTAATTAGTAAAAGGGTTACATGATATTTGCCAGATAGAAGGTGCATTAATTCACATACATTGATACCCTTTCACATGTCTTGGTACCCATTTCCCTTCCCCCCCCACTACTTCATATTTTTTTTGTCTAGAACAGAATAGCTAAGTTTCAGTTGCTACATTTCTGAACTGATTATAAAATTCCCTTTGACAGCTTCTCCCATGCATGAAGCCTGATTTTTATTGTATCTATAAATGTCAGGCAGGCTGATAATGGCAGATAGTGAGGGTCACTCTCCTTAGATTGCCTTTACAGCGACAACTGGTGTCTAGAGACCTTCGATCTTGGCGTTAAACTGGGTTATTCTGGCCTGCCTGTCAAAGATCCACCACTCCTGTATAATTACAGTTCTACATCTCTCTTCCCTCTGTAGGTTATCACAGAAATACCTTAACTCCAGCCTACTTTTGTTAACACGGAAAGAAGGCAGAAGATCAAGAAATTTTATGTCAAAATCCAAAGTTGCTCATTCATAATTGAGAAGGTCTTGTTCATGAGTCTCTCAGCCTTCACGAAAAACATCCGTCTGATGCACTATTATACACTATCTAAACACATAAGTTATTTCCCCCAAAGTAACAAGCATTTCATCACGATTCTTTAGATTCAATTTGGCTTCATCATTAACTTGAACATTAAGACCCATCAAAAGAAGGATTTAAACAAGGGAACGGCACCTATAAGCCTGAAGTGGAGGGTTGATTGGCTGGTGCTTTTCCTGTCTGGAGGATGAGACTTACAAGTTACCTTGGGGGTGGAAGAGAAGGCTGTGACATGAAATCCTCAAAGCAAAATTAGTTTGAATTCATTCAAGGTGCCTTGTTTTCCAGAAGAGAGACGCAGGATGGTAGATGAGTGATAATGACTCGCCTTCCTAAGCAATGCCTCTGAGACCGCTGAGAATTCGAGTCCACATGAAGTTCCCAGCCCAAAGACTTTGGGTAAGGAAGGCCCCTGACTGAAGATGGCTGCTCAGGGGGTGAGGTTTTGGAAGAGCCCCTCAAAACCTCTCTTGGTTTGGAATATTGTGTTTACACTGATTTAGCAGGTACAAATGGTTATTTCTCAGTGTGTGCATGTATATGTATGGGGAGGGGAAGAACCTACATAACAGTATACTTCACTTGTCAGGAGCTACAGTCTTTTGCCAAGTTGTGGCATTTATGGGCTTGCCAAAAAGCAGTAGAGGAATCCAGAAGTGTAAACTATCCTAAGAACTTGTAGCTGCTATCTGCCAACCAATCTTTTTTTTTGGGGGGGGGTAGGCAAATGTCCAGTAGATGTATTTTAAAACAGATTTTTGGCTAAGTACTAACAAGGGGAGTTTGGACTGTGGAAGGTGTTCTGTTCTTGTCACCTAGTTGAGTACTTCCTGCTTCTATTTTTTCCTCTTTATCATCTCTCTAATCTTGTCAAAATGACAAGCCGTAGGCAGATCACCGGGTTTGGTGAACCTACTATGTGCAGATCTGGGTCTACCAAGAAGGCCATCAATTTTGGGGACCCCCCTGTTTCCTGAATGTCTATCGTCACCAAGAGACAGAGGTGACATTGCCTACGTGGCCTGTCACAAATGGCTGAACCCCCTCTTCATAGAGTGAGGCAGGGTGCAGCTGAGTCAGAGCTTTAAGAACAATGATAAGCTCAACTGAGCAAGGACCTAGACTCAGAGCAGATGTTTCCAAGTTTCAACAAAAGCAAAGTCTCAGCAGGTTTTAATATAATTCACACAGTAGGCACTAAAAGATTTGGCACACAAAGCAGAGGAGTGGCTCTCTGGCTGTCCCTTGTTCTAGCAGGGCACAACTCCACAAATTCATTGAAATGAGCTCACTATTTTCTGCTGAAACAGAGGGTCGTTCGCTTCAAGCTATGTGCCAGAGTTCAATAAAGGGCGAACGGGGGAGTTCATGTTGAATGGGTTCAGAATTTCAGATAGGAGAGATGTGGAAAGTTCTGGAGAATGGATGATGTGATGGCTGCACAATAATGTGAATATTTTGTCCATCTTACCACAGTATATCAAAAAAGTTTAACTAAAGCTATAAGGCCTGGGGGTTTAGGGGAAAACTGTACTGCAAGTGTGGGAAAAGCATTAGGGTTTTCTCATGCAATCCAGAGAGTTCAGATTCAGAGTATGAAAGGCAGATTTTGGCATTTGATGAGGAAAAGTTTTCAATCATCCAAAAGGATAAATCCTTCCTAATTAAGTGAGAGTGATGAAATTTCCAAATTCATCCTCTAAAATGCACAAAAAGGCACCAAGGCGAAGTCAGCTATTGGCGGAGTATACATATGGAGATCTACTGTGACTTGGAAGTTATTTTTTCTTTTATTTGTTTATTTGTTGTTTAATTGTTATTATAAAGGTGATATACAGAGGGATTAGTCTCTTAAGTCCGATAATGAGTACATTTCTGTTGGGACAATGTCTTTCCTTCCCTTGGTTTCTCCCAGTCTTTTCCTCCAAAGAAATTCTAGGGTATTTGAGAAACAACATTTCAGATTCTCAAATTTTTCAGAAAAAGGTTCTGAGAACATGGGGTACTCGAAACAGACTCTACAACTAAGGGCAGGCACAGTGACACAGGCCTTTGATCCCGCCTACCTGGGAGATGGAGATGGAGGTAGGTAGGATTCGAGTCCCAGGCTGGCCAAGGCACAAAGTAAGAAATAGGATCTAGAAAACAGCTGAAGCAAAGCCAGGCACTGATTGACTGATTGTTCACATCTGTAATTCTAGGAACATGGGAGGCTGAGATCTGAGGATCACAGTTCAAAACTGGCCCAGGGAGACAAATCTGTCTATTATTTTCAATTAACCACTAAAAAGCCCGAGGTAGATGTGTGGCTCACATGGCAAAGTGCTAGGCTTGAGCAAAAAAGCCAAGTAAAAGCCTGACCCTCTCAATAAAGGTTTCTGGGAAGTTTTCTTCTCTGTCTCTGCATTAGCTGTTGGTGGATAAGTAGCAGAGGAAACTTACATTGTATAGAAAAAATAGACTCTGGGCAGGAACTAGCGGGAGAGACACCTCACTGGAGATGTCTGATAGCTTAATAGGAGGCTGCAATGAAACTATGACCTTTAAGTCCCCTCCTAAGAGAACCAGGAAAGGAAATCAAGTAACATTTAATCTAAGTACATGTGCTTTCTTTTAATTCCAGAATTAAGATACAAGATATAGCATTACAATTTTGAATGATTGATCTTTTTTCTTTAAAATATTAGTTCCTACATTGTTCAGCTAAAAGAATTGATCAGTGTGTCGATTAGTTTCCTACCCGAGCCCTTACCTGTCTGACCCTTAATCCACCTATTTTAGGCTTTTTCTTGTGGGATCACAGGAGAAAACACACAATTCTTAATTTCAGATTAACAAAAAAATATCAAGAAAGCCAGAGAGTGGCATGACCAAGTTTTCTCTAAGAAAACACAACTGATTATGAGCGGGTGGCTGGTACTGCTTGTGTTTGCACTTTGAGTGTTTTGTCACCTCTAAGTCAAATTTGTCAGCAATGAGCAGACTTCCTTTGAGATCTGGTAAATCATTGGCCACTGATTCTACCGAGGTGTCTGTCAACCTCTGCCACCTTTACGTTCAAGACTGTCAAGGAGTCAGATTAAACGTTAGAAATGTATGTATGTATGTATGTATGTATGTATGTATGTATGTATGTATGTATGTATGTAACCATAACCAAAATTTTTTATTCATTGCTAGAAGGTGAATAATCTCTCTCCAAGGCCAAACTCATTGATGATTAAACTTACAATAACACCAGAGACCAACAACTTTCATTTGTTAATGAGAACTCAGGATACCCAAACAAAAAGCTAAATTTCCTAATAGTAGCTCCAGGGGTGAAAGAAATCTTAGAAATGTGATTTGGGATCAGCCATGCAGTTCATTTTCTCTGTGCTTCTAATATTAGCTAATGAGTCGTAGAGAGGGGGCTGTGGGTATTTTATAAGTCCCTGAAAATGATCTATTTTAAGAATGCTTGGAAGTTGGGCTTATTGCATGTAAACGATGTCTATTAATATACATGGCATAAAGTACTTTAAAGGGAGATACAAGGAGAGCAAGAATAAAGTACAGGTCAATCAAGCACTCAAATTTATTCATTATCACTTTCCTGCAACTAACAAAGCAAGAACCTCAGATTGTGTACTTCTTTTACTTCTTTGTAGTGTGTGTGTGTGTATACACACATGTGTGTATACACGTGCATCAGTATTGGGGCTTGAAATGAGGGCCTAGACACTGTTCCTTAGCTCTTTTGCTGGAGGCTGGTCCTCAACTACTTGAGTCACTTCTAGCTTTTTACTGGTTAATTGGAGATTACAGTTCTTGGATTTTCTGCCCAGGCTGGCTTCAAACAGTGATCCTCAGATCTCAGCCTCTTGAGTAGGTAGGATTATGGGCATGAGGCACTAGCATTTGTTTTTAAGAAGTACTGCAGAAGTGTGGCTAGGATAAGAAGGGCAGGAAGTTGAATAAGAGAAGGAACTCACCTAGTTCCGGTGCTTTGCTTAGCACAAATGCATAAGCCCAGAATTTGCTGATGGGTCCATTGTAAAAACTCTGGTCACAGACTGACTGTTTCAGGCCTTTGGTCATCAACATGTATACCATATAAGCACCAGTTCGAAGAGCACCGAATATACTTCAGAATGAGAAGAGAAACAGAAACAACTGTTAGAAATTCATTTTACTTCTGACATCAAGCACAAGAGAATGGACTGGTAGTCGTTGGTGGGAAAGAGACACAGAATAATCACAAAAATGTGCATTTACCTGAAAGTACCGTGTGTGTGTGTGTGTGTGTGTGTGTGTGTGTGTGTGTGTGTGTGCCAATCCTAGGGCTTGAAGTCAGGCCATGAACATTGTCCCTGAGTTTTTGCACTCCAAGTGAACATTCTACAGCTTGAATCACAGCTTCACTTTGTCCTTCTCATCTTCTATAGTGTGTGAGTATGGACCAGGGGTAGAGATGCTTGACCTCAAGGCCTAGATGTTGTCCTTTAAATTTTTTCAGCTCAAGACTGGCAATCTATCACCTGAGCTACAGCTCCACTTTTGGCTTTTTCTAGAGACAAGAGTCTAATAGGCTTATTTGCCTGGACTGGCTTCAAATTGTGATCTTCAGATCTCAGCTTTCTGAGTAGTTAGGATGAAAGGCAGGAACAAATGGTACTTGGCTTTGTCTGAAACTTTCTAATTTCCAAGAAATGTCTTCTCCAAGAGAAATGACCTAAGCCTTCCCAGTCAATGGATTACAATTGGATTGCAATGGTTAAGTCAGATGACGATTGTTGTTGTTGTTTTTGAACTGATTTCTTGTTCTGTGTTTACCTCACTAGATGTTAGCTAAAAAAGAATAATTATTGTTGTTTTTGTTTGTTTGCTTGTTTGTTTTGGTGCTGGTCTTGGGGCTGTCCCTGAACTTTTCTATTCAAGGCTAGTGCTCTACCACTGAAGCCACAGCTCCACTTCAAGGCTGTTTGGTGGTTCACTGGAAATCAGAGTGTCACTGACTTTACTGCCTAGACTGGCTTTGAACCATGATCCTCGGATCTCAGATTTTCTGAGTAGCTAGGATATTTCTTTTTGCAAGTATGAGTCCACCAGCACCAGCAACGACTAGATTTTAATACAAGAAGTTCCAGCAACCCCAATTTAAGGCACAACATACTGAATGCTTTGTTTGACTGGTATGGAAAGTTATAGGAAAATCTGAATGTGGTACTGCAGACATTCTGCATTGCCAGTTAAATGGAGAGGTACATTTCTTTCTTCTTTTCCAGATTAAAGAGCCCTTCCCCATGGAAGGAAAATCCACCTTACGATATGACTTAAGCTATTGTGATTGGTCCTATTCCTTTCTTTGTGGGGGAGGGGAGGGAGTCTGGTGGTGGAACTTGAATTCTGAATTGTGGGCCTGGACCCTGTCCCGGAGCTCTTCAGCTCAAGGCTAGCACTCTACCACTTAAGTCACAGAGCCACTTCCGGTTTTCTGGTGGTTAATTGGAGATAAGAATCTCATGAACTTTCCTGCCCAGGATGGTTTTGAGTCGCAATCCTCAGATCTCAGTTTCCTGAGTAGCTAGGATTACAGGCATGAGACACCAGCACCAGCTCCTATTCCTATTTTTGAAATGTTAAAGATAAGATGATTTTCCTTACCTTTTAATTTAAAGAAATAAGAAGCAGTTCTGAAGAGTCTCCATCAGTGTCAGCACTCATGACATATTAGGGTGGACATAGGATCTATTCTGGCATGAGTGAGGTCAGGGTCTCCTGACTTTTAACTCACAGGTCCTGGGAAATGCAGCCGCCATCTTGCAAGCCTCAGCGCTGCCTCCAGGACAAGGACCACTCAAGGACAGTCCACACAATCCCTCTTGATGTGACTGATGTGGACAGGCAACTCATTTTTGTGTGTGGGTGTGATCCTGTCTCTAGACATCTCGCTTTAGAGATAACGAATCCACTTTTCATACATGTGCTTTTCATAAAACTTTACAAAGCAAGGAACATGCAAATAATAATTCCCTTTCATACATATTCACTGCTCACTAGTCCTGGGTCTAGAATCTTCCTGAGCCAGCAAGCTTGTTTTCCAGAAAATCACCTTTCCCAGTGACTCTAACCACCAGCTGCAGACACTGCATCGTTTCTCCTCTTTGCTGCTAGGATGTGTGCTTTGTCATTAAGGCTGAGCCAAAAAATCACCTCTGCATGACTTTCATCTTTCAATTATCATTGCTAGTTCATTGCCAATTTCTTTCTTTCTTTTTTTGTTTTTGGCAATACTGGGGTTTGAACTCAGGGCCTTCCTCATGTTTGCTGTTCAGGCGCTCCCCACCATTCCTATGTTTTGCATATGGTTTCATGGTTGGACTTGGAACACGGTCTTCATTATATTCCTAACCCAGCCAGAACCACGGGCATGCAAATCACTCCTGGGTTGGCTGACTGTTTTGCTTACTCTGGCATCAAACCTCATTCCATTTGATCTCTACTTCCCACATGGCTAAGATTATAGGCACGAGCGACTGTGCTTGGCCATATTCCTAATTTTGAATTGTTAATACTTTAGTACGATTTGACTGTCCTGTCTATTGTGATAGAAATCACTAAGGTAAATTCTGACTGGTTGGTGATGGTCCTTGAAAGAGTTCTAGAAAGTGGACTTGAATTCAGAGCCAACAAATATGGCATTTAGAAGTTGGAGGTTTAAGGCCTCGCATGCGCGTGAGTGCGTGTGTGTGTGTGTGTGTGTGTGTGTGTGTGTGACTTACAGAGCATTGTAGAACTAAAGGTCTCAGTATCACAGTGACACACAATAATGCTGACAATGAGTGCACACAGCACACATTATTGTCTCATATCGGGACCTAAGCTGCGTTCCCTGAACTGTGAACAAGGCTGACTCAGAATAGAGGACAGTAGTGCTTGTCTGGGAGATGGTCAGTGCCAGCCATTGGTGCATTGTTGTGGGTTGACAAAGCTACTGCAGGGGTGGGGGGTTGGGGCGCCCCTCAGCCAATAGAATGATTGTTCTATGTGGGAAGCCACCAGCTCTGCGCCCAGCACGTCTCAGCTGCCTCCTATGGAACTGGGTGAAGATTATGACAACCACACACCTCAGGAACACATCACTAACACGCTGTCAGGTGAGGCGCCTTTCTCTCTTCCCAACATTCCATTTCCTCCAGAGACAGCAAGCACCTCATATTCTGTGTCCCCACCCCTTATTTATATGCTCAGGGCAAACTTTTCCTCAGCGTCCACCCACTCTCTGGCTGGGCCCAGTTTCACAGCATTCTAAACAACCACCAAGAAATTCCAGTTGTGGAGTGAAGGAAGCCTTTGGACGCATGAGGCTAGGAGCACATCTCAGTCACTTGCTGGATGTTCCGTGTTCTTTCACCAGGAATGAGGAGGTTATATAGCCACAAATTACCTCAGTGAGTTTTGAAAATTACTATTCAGCTAGGTGTTTAGTGACAAGCTTCTGATATCTCAAAAACAGAACAAGTATGGGTGTAGCTCAATTGGTGGAGCGTTTTCCTAGCATGTGCAAGGCCCCGAGGTTAAACCTTCCTTAAGGCAAAAGGAAAGAAAAAGAAAAGAAAAAAAAAAACAAAGAAAGAACAAGAAATATCCCATCCATGTCTATAACCTGAGTTTACTGTCTGCCTCCAAGACTCCAGCAATGCAATGAGGCCTTCATTCTCTGAGTACTTCTCCTGGGCAGTTCTCCCAGGCATGGGGAGCTCACTTTTTGCACAAAACCAGAGTGAGGCGCAGGGACATGCAAGAGGCCCCACATGTGGCTGCCCTCGGCCTCCCAGCCCTTGTATCTTGATTGACTCCTGTCTGCACAAGAGCTTGTGATGAACCAATTCAATACACTGTGAGTTGTCACTATACTAATAAGCTTACGGGAGGATAAGAACTGAGCCTTGCACACGGCCAGTCTGAAGGAGAGGCAGTTAGTATGGAAGAGTAATTGGTTCATGCATGAGGTATATTCCAGTCAGATAACAAAGATTATTCTAAACCCAGAGCCTCAGACAAGCTGTCTGTGCTGACTGAGGGTGGGTGACTACCATATCACATGCTATTTCTTGGCTCACATACTTAGCTTTCTCTTTTTCTTTGTAAGACATTATCTAAATTCTCCAGCCAAAGCCTGCTTTAGATTATACCAGGAATGGGGGAGCACAGTACTCTGTTGCTATTCTCCTTGGCAAGCTGGGGCACAATGCCAGCTCTGATGACAAGAAATGCTAAATGCAGGGTTCTCAAATGCAACCCAGGATACCCTCTGGACTGTTCATTCAGGAGGGAGAGGCCCACAGCTGGAGAAAGGACCTTCTCATTGTCTTTGACTATTGCATTTTATTGTTTTAATCAAAGTTTTACTCAAGTAGTTATATAAAAAGGTCACCAGTTTACCTGTCAGTTTATAAGTACCATCTGTCATGTTTCACAGTTATAAGATGAACCTATATTAACAATGGCTAATTTCAAAAAGTTTTATCTAAATAGATGCCTGACTACACTGCTAACACTGACGAAGCAATCACAATGCCACAAACTTACTAGTGAATTTTCAGTGTGAAGGTAAGATGTAACACCACTAATTACAGACCAGCCCTTGGATAACAAACAGGCATGAGGACTAGGCGAGAAAACACTGATTCATTTATTGAACCAACACCCACTTAATCCACACCAAGTGTTAGATATTGCAGTAATCACGAAGAAGGCATATCCTATTGTAGAAGGAACCTGTCAATAAACAAGTGTGTGCATGTAACAGGAACAATTGACAGTTGTGACAAAATATGAAGAGGGTACGTACATGTGTTTGAAATTCCTCTTTGGATAGACAGTTAAGCATATGTTGGAACTTTGGTAATCCATGTTTAGAAGGCTTTCATTGTAATTTCCTTTCTTTCTTTCTTTCTTTCTTTCTTTCTTTCTTTCTTTCTTTCTTTCTTTCTTTTTTTTGTGTGTGTGGGGGGGTCATGGAGTTTGAACTTGGCCTGAGCACTGACCCTGAGCTCTTCAGCTCAAGGCCCTACCCTTGAGCCAAGCCCCACTTCCTGTTTGATAAAAGTTAATTGGAGATAAGAGTCTTAGGTCCTTTTGTGGCTGGGTTGGCTTTGAACCCCGATCCTCAGATCTCAGTCTCCTGATTAGCTAGGATTACACCGCGCCCGCTTCATTGTAACTTTTTTTTTTTTTTGTCACCTTTGGGTTTTATGGAAGTGTAAAAGTTCTAGTTAATTCTTCACACCCACACTTTGACTATCATTTATCTATGTGAGGAAAGATTTCATCACTCTGGGCACTGAACGTCCTATTTTTATTGCCATCTGAGAGTTAAAACAGAAGTATCTCAGCCATGACTTTAAGAATGCCAATATTTCAATCTCAGAAGAGAAAACCTTGGGTATAAATCCTCAATCATTCTTTCACAGGACAAGAGGTCATGTGGCAATGAACCTTTGTATATTGCCTTACTGGCTCTTGGATATCTTATGGAATTCAAACATGGCTCCTATGGTCCTTGTATTCTATACAGCCAACCACATCCAATTTCTATTAACTTGACCATCGAAGCTGCCATTACTTCTAGAATTTGGCAATGAAAAGTTCTCTCCTATCTTCTAATCAAAGGGAAGAATGGTGTGAGATTTTTTTTTTCTCCAGCTTTCGAAACATGGCAACACCCCCCTCAACAGTAGCAACTCTTCTCATAAACACAGGAGTGGTCATCAAGTTTCTGATGACAAGACTTGAACTGCTAGCTTCCAGAGCCAGACACATACCCAATCATACTTGGATGAATAAACTCATATTACTTGATCTGCTATTAAGGTTCACCAGTATTTTTAGAGGTTTCATCTATCTGGACCTACTGGTAGCTTTACTTTGGCCACTGTCATGTGGCAGGTAGCACCCTAGGTCTCAGACACAATGGTATCAGCTCTCATTCCAGATGCCAAGTTTCTGTTCATTGTGGAAGCACCATGTGAGAGCACTCTGGGCCCCCACATATAAAGAGCTCCCACGAGCCAAGAAGATGATATTTGATTCTCATCACAAGTACATGGGCATCATGATCCCTGTTTTACAGATAAAGAAGTCAGTGGACTGACTCAAGGACTCATAGTTTCTGCATAGTAAACACTTCTGGTTATAGCTCAGAGCACCTGAGTACTGTTCCTGATTTTGTCACCAGGCTGTGGGTCTCAGTATGGCTAAACATGATAACTACCAGTGGTAGTAACCGCTGTAACACTGGGTACACAGCTTAACACCAGTTGGACCAAACCTGGGAGTGGGACATGCCTGCGGGTCCTAGCTAGGGGTTACAGGTGCCCTGGAAATGTCATCCTGCAAGGTAAGATGGCCCCTCCACAGGCCTGTGGATGCAGCTGGCATAACTGATGGAGCTGCCTCTCTGTGATTATTGTTGTCCCAGAGAAGCACCTTCTTTCCGAAATGTAAGCCTTAAGAGTTCTATATCCTTACAAAACAGATGCCTCCAGGTAAGTGGGCTATCTTCCTCCAGTTCATCTCTCCTCAACCACTGGTTTGCTATGACCTGAGGAGTTGTGCCCAGAATGAAGGAATTCTGACTTTCACCTTCACTGGGACACAACAATGTGTCAGGTTTCACAATTCTCATGAGGAGAACAGAGATAAAGTTCTACGATTAGTGACTGTAATATGTTCAGTGGAGAACTGAAATGAGAGACTAGCCAAAAATGTGCAAAAACTTAGTACATGTGATAGTAAAGATGAATGTTGAAGCCCAAAAACTCATTAGATCCCGCAAAGTGGTTAGTCATCTTGTTCATACAAGAAACCTTTATTACTTTGCAAGGTGGCAGGGGAGGGGGAGCTCTTTATCCCCTTAGGAATACACCAGTGACTAGGACAGCAACAATTCAGTGCCAAGATTAAAGCACTGCACCAGTAACTTCCCTGCACGGGCTTACCCAAGAGCCCCATCTGCTCCAGGACAAGAAAGGATTCTTTCTGAGAGATGATTAATAACAATTTGATTGGTTATGAAATTCATTTTATTAGCCAAGCCATGTGATAGGTCATTATCTGTATAATCTCTTTTGGCAACCCAAGCCAATCAATCAAGGAAAACAAAAAGGAATGAAAAAAAAGAAGAGGGTAGAAGAAAGGAGGAAGAAAGGGATGGAAAGAAAGAAAGGAGGGAGAAGCGGAAGAAAGGAGGAAAAGGAGAAAGAATGAAAAAAAGGGAGAGAGGAGAAGAAGCAAAGTTACTGTGACCTCTGGCTTTCTACATATTTAAAATGAGGTTCAACTCTAAACTTTTGGAAGTCCCTATAAGAAAGCACCAGAAAAGGAAAAGGCATCAATCATTAAGTATCTGCTCTTTCATATATCTAATTTTTCCCCCTGGCATATTAATCTAAAGACACATTTAATTTTTTTTTAATTTGAAGACAAGACTTTTAGATCTTTATCATCTTTTAAAACAGTACATTATTTCTTCTGGAGTTTTCATATTCATTCATAGTCACTGAATTACTACAATGCTAAGGGTGCACGAGTTAATGAACATCAATTCTACAGGTATCTATTTAGTGTAAATGCTTACCCTACTCAAAAAGAGGTTGGCTTGATTTCTTTTCCCTGTTGTTCTAGTTACTTTTATGAGACAGGTGTGTGTTTGACCAGTGACATACTTCTCTTGCAAGTATGAAGGGTGAGTTGTCTTTCTCTGTGCCTCAGTAAAAGGAGGTGGCTGTAGGTGATGGACTATCTGGCTTTCTCTGAAGACCCCAGAGATAACCTTCAAGATTTGATTTTGTCAGAAAGCAATCTCAGAGGCCAGAAGTTTGGCTTAAGGGTAGAGTGCTTGCCTAGCACACGCAAAGCCCTAGGTTTGATTCTTCAGTACCACCTACACTTAAAAAGCCAGAAGTGTCATGGTGACTCAAGTGGCAGAGCTTTAGCCTTGAGCAAAATGTCCAAGGACAGTGTCTAGATCCTGAGTTCAGTCCCCAGGAATGGCAGAGAGAGGGGGGGGGAGAGAGAGAGAGAGAGAGAGAGAGAGAGAGAGAGAGAGAGAGAGAGAGAGAGAGAGAGAGGAAGCAACCTCATAATTTTTACATCAAAACCTAAGTCAATCTTACTCCTATATGATAAAGCAATAAACAACAATACATAGCTCCAATTTACTCACAAAATAAATGTGAAAATGAAAGCCATAGCCTATGGGTTTGTTTATTTATTTATTTAGTTAGTTAGTTTACGGCTAAAATAAAGAACATTGAAAGAGGGTTTGGATGTCTCCATAGATAAAAATCCTACACCTTAAGCAATCATATCTATCATGCCATTAAGTGCAAAAAATATCTTTCAAAACATAAAGAAAAAAAGACAAATCAAGAAGTCCAAAAGTGTGTTGGTATGCATTTGTAATCTCAGGCAGGAAGATCTTTAGTTCCATGTCATGATAAGCAAACAAGCCAACAAATACAATCCTCCAACCCAAAGTAAAAACTCCAGGAGCATGTGACATGTGCTTTTAATAAATGCTAAAAATGACTTCGTGGAAGAGATAAAATGAACAGTTGAAAGTCTGGGATACCACGCGAGTGAAACCCAGATGGGCCCAGTGGTGTGGCAGGGAGCTATGATGTGGGTAGGGCAGTGACAATACCTAATAAGCAGATGGACAGACCGGGAGCCAGGCCGCAGACCCAGTCAGCTCCTGTCATGCTGGAAAGCTTTCAAGAAATGATTAATAATGACTCAGCACGCTCAACGATTTCTCTTTCTGATGAAAAATGAATCTATGATGAGTGTTAACAAAAAGATAAATGCGAGTGTCAGTGTCTTGGGAAGAGAATGGATGAGACCAGTATTTTCTTGGGCAAATTTACTGAATCTAACCACATGACAAGTTCTATTGAGTTTTTAACCACAAACCCTTTCCACAGCTCCACAGAAATCTCAAATTAAAGAGCCCTTGCAGGTCAATATCAAATATTGAATGTGGAGGAAAGAATCCAGTGTCCAATGCAACTCAAGCCAAGAGCCACAGATAACTCCCTAGAAAATTGTGCTCCTATTTGACTGTATCTATCCGGGTTTGTCCACTTAGAAAACTCCTGCTGATTACATAAGAGGTTCTCTGGAGTGTCCAGGGAGTTAGAAAAGAGAAACAACAAGAAAAAAAACCTATTTTCATTGTGAACAGATTTTAATGAGGGAAACTGACACACACCTACATGCATGTATAGATATACACATATACATGTGTATATCTATACATGTGTGTACGTACACACACACATATATACATACATATATGAGTGTATGTGTATACAGGGACAGACACAACACATATGCACATATACACATATGTGTACACGCATACATACACATGCTTCCATGTATACATATACATTTGCATGTGTAAGTACATACGTGTATATACTTGTATGTGTATATGTATATGAATGTGTATATGTATTTTTTAAAAGTAATTTCCACATCTAGCTAATACATAATACAGAAATGGCTGCAGAAAGGTCAGTCAGGGCATGAGTCAAGGCTCAGGTGTGCCAAGTGGGCCAGAGTCACAAGTCTGTCACCTGGCATTGGGCACTGGACTCTTGGTCTACTGAACGTCTCCTGAGAGCTCTGGGCTATTCCTCAGAGACAGACAGTACCCAGGAATGTGGAGGTAAATGCAGATTTTCAGGCTGTACTCTCAGAAGTTCTTTGAGGGAGAACTCAGAAACAAGAAATCACACATTCCAGGAAGTTTTAATACATTTTGGAGAGGCCTACAATAAGCTTTTCTCCCCTTCCTCCTAAACTCATAGAATCCTTTCCTCTCCCTCCTTTTTTTTTTTTTCTTTTTCCCAGTGTTGGAGATTGAACCCAGGGCTGGCAAAAAAAAAAAAAAGAAAAAGAAAAAGAAAGGCAGATGTTGTTGAGTATAGTGAGTAAGCTCTCCCCCAACTGGAATAGTTTATGGCTCTAAGGAGGCCAATGAAGAGGGGATGTGCACCCAATCACTTTTACTTGTCACTAACCAGGAAAGAGTTAAACTTTCTTTCTTTGGCCTGGGGACTTCCCTTGGGTTTTTTCCAAGGCCGGTACTCTACCACTTAAGCCACATCACCACTTCCAGCTTTTTTTTCTCTGTATATGGTACCGAGGAGTCGGACCCAGGACTTGGTGTGTGCTAGGCAAGCACTCTGTCACTAGGCCACATTCCCAGCTCCAATATTTTACAAATACTTGAAAGTTGAAGAAATTTCAGAACAGTCAAACATTCCTGTTTTAATAATACTGGCTTTCTTTCTACCCTGTTCTTCCTCAATTACTGTGATGGCTGAAATATTCAACCTCCTCTATTATTAATGTCGTGTAGATGGCAAGTGGGTCAGATCCCCCCCCCCCCCGCCCCTTCTACCTTCTCTGCTTTTGATCAGGCTGCTTCTAGAAAGAGCATTACATCAAATTTCATCAGTGAGAGCAAACAGACCACTCCTGAGGAAATTAGTCCTTTAGAAATGCTTTTTTTTTTTTTTTGCCAGTCCTGGGCTTGAGCTCAGGGCCTGAGCACTGTCCTTGGACTTTCTCAAGGCTAGCACTCTACCACTTGAGCCTCAGCACCACTTCCGGCTTTTTGCTATGTATGTGGGGTACCAAGGAATCGAACCCGGGTCTTCGTGCATGCTAGGCAAGCACTCTACCACTAGGCCAAACTCCCGGCCCCTAGAAATGCTTTTTATAATAGTTCAGTCACTATTCTTGCAACTTGACTCAGTCCTTTTTTTTTTTTTTTTTCCTTTCCTCTCCTCTCCCTTTTTTAGGAAAGAGCTAGAGCTCCTGAATGGCCTAAAAACTTGGCAGCTCTGGAAGGTAATTATTCTCCTTTTGGACTTGACCCAACACAGGAAACAATAAAGGATTTCCGGAAGGTTTCCAAGCCCAGCTGTTTCTGATGTTATCCCCCCACCCACCCCAGCAAAAATGCTAGTGTGCACCTGTCACCAATGTCACAGCAGGGACACTGGCACTCCCTCTGTTTAGCTACATAGCCACATCTATATTTTTTAGGGGAAGAAAGTCATTTAAAACATCTGTTGAAGGTGGTGATAATTTCTTTTTTAGTCAACTCTAACTTTCTAGCTGGTTTTCAGCTTGAAATGCTTCTAATCAAAGAGGGAAGAAAAAAAAAACCACTTCTAATCAGTTGGGTGCTGATGGCTCATGCCTGTAATCCTAGCTACTCAGGAGGTTGAGACCTAAGGATCATGGTTCAAAGTCAGCACAGGCAAGAAAGGCCATGTGAGACTCTCATTGCCAATGAACCACAAGAAAAGTGGAAATGGCACTGTGGCTTGAAGTAGTAAAGCTCTAGTCTTAAGTGAAAGAGCTCAGGGACAGTGTCCAGGCCTTGAGTTAAAGGCTCATGACCAAGAAAAGAAAAGAAAATGGAAACCTACTAGCTGCTGTCCCTTAGTCTGTCCAAGGACGGGCTGTCATTAAGAATAACCTTGTCATTGTGCAATAACCCTGTCATTGCTCAATGAAAGCCACTGAAGAGACAGATTACTTCTCTCTCTATTAGTCAGCTCAATGGATTTCAAGGTCACTGTCCTGTCCTGTCAGCAAGTCACACACATGTAATTCCACGTGCAGTCTCAGCTAAGGAAGCAACATTGAAAGCAATGTATAAGAGAAGGGAAAGAAAGGGAAAGAAAATATTTATAGGCCAGGTATACCTGTAGCTCATGTCTATAATGTTAGCTACTCAGGAGGCTGAGGATTGGGGTTGGCAGACAGTCCAAGCAAAAAAAAAATGTATGAGACTCTTATCTCCAATTAAGTAGGAAAAAACAAAAATAGAAGTGGAGCTGTTGCTCCACCAGCCTTGAGCAAAATCTTAAAGCACCATCCTTTAGCAAAAAGGCCAAGCAAGAGTAAGGGGCTCTGAGTTCAAGTCACAAAACAAAAAACTGTCACAAAACAAAATCAGTTGAAGTGTTTTAGTTATTCAGTGACTTCACATGAGTTTAAGGGCCTTTGTCTTCATGAAGAACTAAATAAAATACATTACTGACATTAAATCACACATTAAGGAACACTCGGGTGTGTCATTCCTTTACTCTCAAGTGTGATGAAAAAATGGGTTTGGTTTTCTGAGGTAGTAAGAACCAGTTTGAGAAAGTCGGACAAAATCTCCAAAGCCAAACTGCCTACTCATGTTTGGGAAGAAACATCGAGTTATTACTTCTAAATAAAGGAAGAAACTAGATTTTCTTTTCCTTCTCAGCTTTTCTTTCTCTGCATCCTTGTCCTAGACAGTTATTTACTTGTTTGCTTATCTGATCAAATAGTATAAGAAGTAAGCTAAATTGTCTCAAGAAATCCAAGTTCTGGCTTCTTGCATAAGATAGCTTTAAATAATGGTAATCAATGTCATTTAGTCATAAGTGACTTTATAAGCTGAACGGTAAACTTCTGATTTCATTTTGGATTAGCCCAAATACCAAGGGTCAATTAGCAATCATTTACTGCTGTAGTCATTGTACCCCATGGTTAGATTGATGAGGCTCACACACAACTCAGGAACATACACACACCCCAGACAGTTACTTGTCTGTCCACCATTGCAGTAGAAATGAAAACCACTGCTTTTTGCATAGTTAAGAAATCACAGTTATTGAGCCCTAAATCAATTGTTAATTAGACAAATTTGTTCTAGGTCTCATGCTCTGAACACTGTAGGAACTTCCTCAGATAACGATGAATCCAATAAGCATTGTTTGACTATTAGACTCCAGCAAACATAACAATGGAGTTACAAAGTGAGAATCCAAAGGGATCCAAACAGCTATTGCTGATGGATTCCTCATGCCTGAGATCCTAGCTACTCAGGAGGCTGAGATCTAAAAATCACAGTTCCTGTCATCATTTAACCAAAAAGCCAGAAGTGGAGCTGTGGCTCATAATGGAATACTAGTGTTGAGAAAAAAAAAATTAGGAACAGCTCCCAGGTCCTGAGTTGAAGCCCCAGTACCAGTACCAAAAACCAAAACAACAAATAGGCAACAGCATATTCTAACTTACTTTTTTTTTTTTTGGCAACAAACATTAGGAAATGAGTTCTGTGAAGAGCTACCTGCCAATTAAACAAATTCATTTACCAGCAAAACCTGCTGTTTGCAAAGGAAATAACCAGGGTTCCTCACATCATATGCAAAACCTTGAGAAATCTAGGCCATTTGTCATTCCCGCTGCCTCGCCAGCAATCGATAAGGAAGAACTAGCCAGAGCTTTTGGTGGAAATGTGAAACACAAAAATGGAAAACTCCCATCAAAGAGCTGCTAATGCTTTTGAGACTGGGATCATATGAAGCCTGCAAGAATTGCTTCTCACGGGAAAAGTACTGGCTTTTGGAGAAAGGTTTTTAACTTAGTCTAAGCCGAAGAAAACTACAGTATGGTGACCATTTGAAATCTGGATTCCAGTTCTTTCTACAGTCTTCCTAACAGCCAGACCCCTGGGACACCTGAACTACTTGGAGAAGGAAGGCTGTTCTCAATGCTTCTGTTCATTCCGTTTCATAACAGGAAGCCCCCAAGCTAGGACCATCTAGCAGTCATTTATGTTCATCATCTTAATATTTTCTTTTTGCAATCTGCCATTATAATCCTCTAGTTAGTTGTAGATACCAGCCTTAACTGACTTCTAATTATGCAATTAGCCAATTCCCAGAAATTACATTCTGTAGGTCTCACAGATTTGTTAAGAGTTCAAAACCGTGTTCACACACACACACACACACACACACACACACCAAAGAAGAAAGAGTCTTTAAGGATTTGTGAGGTCACTCAGGAAGTTTCTGAGTACGATAATCCCTCACTTAATCTGCATTTGAAACAATCCTTTTTCAAAAAAATACTGCAGATGTTATTCTAAGTAAATACTACGTGTATCATGCAATCTCTGCTAGAATATCCATGCTGTTTTCCAAATCAGCTTTCAGAGCAGGCTGTAGTAGAACCAGTTACTTATATGCTAATTCATTTTTGGCCCAAGGAGTTAAAGCATCTTACCTGTCACCAAGTTGTTTTAACACCTATAACACAGAAGTTTTATAAAAGGCATATCTGAATCTAAGCACAAATGTTATTAACTGTGATAAAGAGGCGGCAAATTATGGTAAGATGATCTGAAGCTTAACATTAAGCTTGAGAAGGACACGCATGAAAATATTAATATAAATATTCCTCATTATGTTTCAAAACTGCTTTCGTTTCTAACATGGAGTTAGTTGGCGGCTCATGTCCATAAGCCTAAACTACTCAGGAAACTGAGATTTGAAGATTGCAGCTAGAAGACAGCACAGGCAGGCAAATCTGAGAAAAGTCTTATTTCTAAATGCCAAAAAGCTGGAAACAGAGCTGTTGTTCAAGTGGTAGAGCATTGGCAAAGTAAGCTAAAGGATAGTGCTCAAGTCCTGAGTTCAAGCCCCAGGACTAACACACACACACACACACATGCACACACTGAAAGGCTTTGAACCAAATCTCTGCCTTCTGAGGAGCTAGGATTACAGGTGTAAGACACAGGTGCCTGACAATTTATCATCATCATCATCATCATCATCATCATCATCAATTTCTAATAATAAAGAAACTGGTTTCTACATATTATCATTCCTTTTTCGTTTGGAGAAATGGCTCATCTAATTTGGGCAGGGATACTTCAACATGCCAGGTTAGCTGTCAGCTAGATTTAAGTGGCTAACAAGGCTTCTGATGATACCAGGAACAGTAGGGTGGTTCTGTAGACCACAAGACCATGAGAAATGCCGATGGATATTCAAAAGCACTGCAATGAATTGGTTAGTGTTTTCTACTGCATCTATTTGTTCCGCCTCCTGCTTATTTCCTCCCAAGCTTGGCCATAAACTTGCTAATCTTGACAAACAAATCACATTTAGAACAAGTGCCTTTATTAGAACTGTAGGTAAATTCTGCACCAGCTGTGGTGCTAATCAGTCTGGTGATAACTACATCACCAAGGCTGGGAAGACTCCTTGGAGCTGCACCTCCATAAATAAAGCACCTGCATGCTGGCTGACAAGACAGCCCTGGAGGAACCAGACTTAGTCCTGATGGCTTTCCAACCGAGTTCTGCCTGAAGGGAAGGAAGAACTGGCTGCATGTACATAGCCCTCCGGTGGGTTTGTTGAGGAAGTCACGATGGGGAGTGTTTAATGGGATGCAGAACTAGTGTACTGTGTTCTAGAGAGCTGACCCAGCCATCTTTCCATTAAGGACAAGGCATGGCATTTGAACTCTGCTCTCCAATGGATTCCAGCCGTTTCCTTCCATGTCTTCTTTCCATTGGGCCCTTAGTTATATTCATACAAAAAAAAATATACTGGAATTCACGCATGCGTCTTGTCCTACCAGGATGAGACAAGTCCTGAGGACTCTCAACACAGAATAAGGCTGTCACACAAACATGGCTGTAATGATGGCTTTCCTGGATGGAAGCCTGGATTGATTTCAGTCAAAACACAGACACAAAAATAAATGCTCAAGTATTGCCTTCTTTCAGCAAATGAGATAAAATGGATGGATTTTTTTTTAAATGAAAAAAACTTACCTGAAGACGGCGAGGGTCAGAGACCAGAGCACTAATGGCTTTCTCAGTTCAAACTTTGCCCGTTTGTTCATTAGGTACCGGCCACCAAATATAAAGGCAGCATACAGTGCAGAAAACAGGAATGATTTCTTCCTAAGGGGGGGAAAAAGCAATCTGCCTTTAATCACTTTTATTCATAAGGAACTATTGACATTTACACCAGTTTCCCTCTTTGCAGGCACTAGATAGGGACCCACATTATGGAGACAGCACAGTTGGAGGCAGAGGGGAGGAGGATAATGGTTCAAGGCTAAACCATGAGACCCCCCATCTCAACCAACAAGCAGGGCACAAGGGCCCACATCTGAAATTCCAGCTACCCAGGAAGCTATAAACAGGACTGGGATTGTCTGAGACATTAACCTGAAAAATAACTAAAGCCACAAGGTCCAAAGTTCAAATCCTGCTACCAAAGATAAAATAAAACAGAATTCTCCACGTCCCTAAGGAGATGCTAATTTGTTGCTAAACTAATTAAAGACAACAATATTCACAGTGCCAAGCCCACATATCTATACATAAGAAACCAGCAGCTTCTATAGAACTAGAATTTGATAAAGTACAATGAAAATGTCATAATACACATGTGTACATACATCCTAAAACAGCCATTTTTTAAAAAATTAAAACAAATGCTTTCTACACAATTAGGCCAACAGGAAAAAGGCTGAACAGTAAGTCAGAAATGATAACACCAAAAGGAAAAAAAAGAAAAGAATTGTGTATGTGTTGGTATACCATATTACCCTTCCCGTTCCTTTGGCCTATTCAGTCATGGCTGGTTGTCTACCCTTTGAGCCACACTTCCCGCCCAGATTTTGGTTGGTTAATTGGAGATAAGAGTCTCAATGACTTTTGTGCCTGGATGGGCTTTGAATTCTGACCTTGCAGGCCTCAGCCTCCGGGTTAGAAAGGATTACAATAATCGTGAGACATTGGTACCTGGCTCAAAACCAAAACAAGATAATCTACATTATATTCACCAGATAGAAGGTGCATTATTTCACAAACACTGATATCCTTTCTCATATCTTGGTCCCCATTTGCCCCTCCTCCTGCCCCTCATCTTGTTTTCCCCCTTCCCTATCCGATTTCAAATGGTACATTAAGGACAACAATCACTCATTATATGGCTTGTTTCTATATCCTGAAGGTACTTTCTTTTTTTTTTTAAATACTTTTTATTGTAATTAATAAAAGGGTTACATGATATTTGCCAGATAGAAGGTGCATTAATTCACATACATTGATACCCTTTCACATGTCTTGGTCCCCATTACCCTCCCCCCACCCCCCATCTTGGTTTTCCCCCCTTCCCTATCAAATTTCAAATAACCAAATACCAATATATCCAATATATCAGATAACAAAGTGAGATACTGTAACAATATGATATAACCAAGGGACAGCAAAAGAGATGAGAGATAACATAGTACATTAAGGACAACAATCATTCATTATTTGGCTTTTGTTTCAATATCCTGGAGGTACTTTCGTTTAGTGTCATCCTATATGTCCTTATGTATCTAGGTTTTGTTCTATTATAAATCTTTGCTAGGTGAGCCCAAGGTTTCTATTGATTATGACAAATGAAACCATTGAGCCTATGTTCCTTTGATTCTGGCTTACTTCACTAATATGATTTTTTCTGTCTTTCCATTTCCTTGCAAATTCGGCAATGTCATTCTTTCTGACAGCAGCATAGAATTCCATTGTGTACAAATACCATATCTTGTTGATTCACTCATCAACTGAGGGGCATCTGGGTTGGTTCCATATCTTTGCTATGGTAAATAGTGCTGCAATGAACATCGTTGGCCTAGTGGATTTAGTATGTCCTTGTTTCTGGGATGAGTGGGTAAATGCCAAGTAGTGGAATTGCTGGGTCATAGGGGAGCTCTATGTTTAGTCTTTTGAGGAACTGCCATACTGCTTTCCATAGTGGTTGATGATTTTGCACTCCCTCCAACAGTGTAGTAGTGATCCCGCCTGGCCACATCCCCTCCAGCATCTGTTGTTATTAGTTTTCCTGATCCTGGCCATTCTAACTGGAGTGAGGTGGAATCTTAGAGTTATTTTGATTTGCATTTCTTTTATGGCCAGATATGTCAAGCATTTCTTCATGTGCCTATAGAGCACTCTATCACTTTGACCCACACGGTCACCTTTGGTTTTCCAGTGTTGATTGGAGATAATCCTGGACTAGGTCAAGCATGGATCCTCACATCTTAGCTGCCCGAGTAGCTAGGATTACAGGCACAAGCCACTGACACTGGGGTGCAAATTGTTTTACTTGAACAAGCGCCTGTGATCAAATGGACCAACACTGTCTTGCAAGACAAGACACAATGCTGAACAATTACTTCAAATGTAACCATGCAAATTTATAGCAAATTCCTCTCTAGGCACACAAGGCCTAAGGTTTGGTGTAAAAAGTCAGTCCTTAATGCATGTCTAATCAAACAGGGTCTTGTACTGTCAAAGTTTCTGAAGGGGGAAATGATGGCATCTCAATGATAATAGAAGACACCAAATGAAAGATGTGACTCTGTAAGGCCAACAACTAGAATAAAAGATTAAAATAAAAACAAACCCCCAAATATGTGCACGTTATTCCTCTAGAGAGTACTTCTTCATTTTAAAGGGAATTAGAAAAGTGAGATCATTTTATGGAAAATAACTCTAGAGCCTTTCAGGAAAAAAAATTCTTTTAGCTATAAATACATGTTTGCTGTAGTATGTAAATACATACTCATATAACAGATATATGTATATATGCATATATAAACATATATAGGTATATGTACATATATATGCATATGTACATACACATGTGCATACATATGCACATGTGTATGTATGTATGTATGTATGTATGTATGTATGTATGTATGTATGTATAAATAAAATGTGCCCAGAAATTTGGTATACTATTAGAGCAAACACTACCTCTGTTGGTACGCAAAGTATAAATATGCTCTATATTTTAAAATATGCATACATATAAAACATAAGCAAAGACTCACTAAAAAACAAAAGGCCGTGAAGTTAATGTCAGCAATAGTGTGTGAAATAATATAGAAGTGCCTTTTTCTAAATTATAAAGGTGGTGAGTGGCTCTAATCCCAGGAGTTCTGACTCATTGAGTAGAAATTTTACTGCAGTTCTTCCCATCACCTCACCTTATAGATTATCTTTATTTTGTAAAGAAATTGGCTTAGAGGTAAAGGAGCCCTAGAGCTTTTGCCCGTGGAAAACATTGTCAGGATAAATGTGGGGGAAGGGAGGATTTTGGGTTCATGGTCAGCTCAGGATTCCTTCAGGCTTTCTACTGAATTCCATGATGTCTACATAACTGAACAGAGCCTCATTCAACTGTGAAGAGAACAGGAATCTCCTTACCCCTTCATGCTTCAGCTGTCACAGTATTCAAACCCTCTTCACTGAAAATATTTCCTCATCATTACATATCATAATTTTTCTTAATTTGGTTATATTCATTATATTACTTGCCATTATGAGCAAACTAAATTAAATAGTAGACATTCCAAACATTCTAGCCACCAAAGGGAAAGTGGATAAAGTTCCCCCTCTCTCCCCCTCTCTCTTTCGCTCTCTCTCTTTTTCTCTCTCTATTTTGTCAGTCATGGGGATTGAATTCTGGGCCTGGGCACTGTCCCTGAGCAATTCAGCTCAAGGTTAGTGCTCTGCCACTTTGAGCCACAGCACCACTTCCAGTTTTCTGGAGGTTTTTTGGAGGTAAGAGTCTCACAGATTTTCCTGCACAGTCTGGCTTTGAACCACAATCCTCAGATCTCAACCTACTGAGTAACTAGGATTACAAATGTGGATATCGGTGCTCCGATTTTTTTTTTAATGTAATTTTCTTACTTCTGGTAAGAAACTTCCCAGAAAGCCCTTTTTTCTTTTCCAGGTTTTTTTTTTTTATTTTTTTAAGACTTTCTTTAGTAATGGGGAATGGGAATTTAGCTTAGTTATGTAGAGCTTGCCCAGCATACATAAAGCCATAGGTTCCCCTTTGTCACCTAAAAACTCTTCCTTTAAAACTCTGCTATTCATGAGCCAGGATCTGGTAGCTTATGCCTGTAATCCTAGATACTCAGGTTGAAGCCAGGCCAGGCAGAAAAGTCCCTCAGACTCTTATATCCAATTATTCAGCAAATGCGTGAGTGCGTACATACACACACCGCCATCATCACCATCATTGTCACCATCATAATGATCATCTCATCCATTCAAGGGCAAATAATGGAAGAGAATTTGAGAATTGCAAGAATCTCAGAGACAAAACTCATTTCCTTATTGGACAGAAGAAGAGACAGGAGGCTCATGACACTGGTCACTTATGGTTCACAATAGCCCCAGGGTGTATCTTGGTCAAGACCACCCAAAATTGCTCTGGCAGTAATCAAGGAAGTAGATAAGAAGCAACAACTCATACTGTTTTCACCTCAGTATTTCAAAAGGTATTATGTATGACTGAATGTATGATTGCCTTTTCATTTTGCTTGGAAGATAAGATTTTCCTTGCCAAACTGGGTAATTTAAGTGGATTAAAATTGCATTTTCTTTGGGGCATTTCTCTAGTAAAGGTTCCGTTATAGTCAGAATGACTTCTGATACTCTGCTAGCTTACTTAGTATTTCATGGGGATGGATCATTTCCTTTATGTTTCAGTGGTAACCCAGTAATTCTTCCTAGGCTGTGTGGCAGCCATTCAGAGCTAGATATAATGGTGACACTACACCTTTATTACCAGATAATTAAGAAATCCTAGATGGGAGAAACTTGTCTTGCTTAATAAGTCTTAAATATACATCATTATTGTTCAACCCTTAACCCTCAATACTTAATGACTACTTCTCAGGGTTGTGAGTTTGGAGCAGGTTAGTAATCAACTCAATAAAGATAAATAAAATACTGGTAGGATTTGGTTTTGTTGTCTATATACTTAACTTTCCCTCCCTTGCATTTCTATGACCAACAATGAAAAAAATAAAATATAGAAATTAGGTTAAGTCATTAAAAAAAAAACAAAAGAGTGACATTCTTCTTAGAAGTTTGAATTTATCTATGATCTTATTCCAAAACCTTCCTAGAAAGTGGTCTTTCTGACTTAGAGAAACTGAGTGACACTTAGTGGGGTTCGGTTGTACTCTTCTTCCAGCAATATCTGTGTAAGGCTGTGTTTAAATGAAATAGATCTTTGTTTCCATTGATAAAGCGAGTACGTAGTTGGAGCTTTCCCCAGCACCTAAGATCTCTGACAACCATCTTGGACTGCTCCAAGCCACCTGGGTACCATCTGCTACTAAAGAAGCTTACAGGTGTGTAATTATTTCACAACCAAGGCTAATTACTCATGAACTTCTTGGGAGTGTGGCTTGAGTGCCTTCCTGAGTCATAGTGTGTCTAAATTGCCTAATTTATGGGATGTATCCATGAACAAGCCATTGTAGAAATACTTAGTTGCTAGGGAAAAAAAAGAGAGAAAGGAGGTCTTAGGATTGCTATTTACTAGTAGTGTGTACCAAGTTTTAATGTTCAAGACAGAATGCAAGATTTCATCTCTAGTTCATCTGTCATTCAGCTTCTTTAGTATCAGGTGCAGCAGGTACCTCATTCCTATAACCCTAGCTACTCAGGAGGCTGAGATGCAAGGATCCCAGTTTGAAGCGAGACTAGGCAGACACAGACACCAGACTCGTAAGCAAAAAGCTAAAAGGGGAAGTGTGGCTCAGTTGGTAGAGTCCCAACCTTGGGCAAAAAAAAGCAAACCAAGAGTAAGGCTCTGAGATCAAGTCCCAGTACTGGCAAACACAAAACTAACCTTTCTGTTAATAATAAAGGAAATATGCCTGTAAGTACTAGTTGGCTTTGACATTGTGGCACAAAGTTATATCTAAATCAAAGGGTGTTTTCTAGCCTGATATGTTTGACCCAGGAAACTTAAGTTAGGTGTGATTTCTCAGCCACAGCTGAGTTGCAAATACCTCTTTCTCATTTTACTTCCCCCAGATGCTAATTTAGAGATCACAGGTTTTCTTCTTTTCTTTTATGAAAGGTGAGAAAAGCACTCTTCTATACTTGAGTTTTTCTATTCTTGAAATAGGCCAGGATGAAAGTAAAGTTACATTTAGTAAAACTGATTCCAAGTCCAGCCACTTTGCCCCTTGTATTAAAATCTATTCCTCTTAAAAGCAGGCCTGGTAGAGAAAATAGCTTGTCTACATGTGTGAATGGAAAACAACCCCTTTTAAAACCTCTTACAGCATGCCGTTTCCTTGTTACATGCTAAACTAAGGTCTCTGGCAAGAAAATGCTCTCAAAAATGATACAAAACAAAGCCCATATTTAAAACATAATTCTTTTTCTTCCTTTGTGCTGATACTGGGACTTGAGTTAAGTGGCATGCGCTTTTTTTTCCCCTTTTTCTTCAAGTCTGGTGCTCTACTCCTTAAGGCATAACTCTACTTCCAGAATTTTGATGGGTCACTGGATTACCTCAATACAAATGATCATTGGACCAAGTGACTGAGTTCCTTTCTCACATAGTGAAATGTCCATTCCAATCTTAAAGTGCTCCATATTTGAGAAGCAAGTCTGTTTGGCTTTGCTAGAAACAAAGGGTTTTTATTGTTGCTGTTATTTTTAAAATTTATTTTTTATTGTAAAGGTAATGTACAGAGGGGTTAAAGCTACAAGCCAGGTAATGGGTATATTATCTTTTGGAACAATGTTACCTCTTCCCTCATTTTCTCCCAGTTTTCCCTCTTACCCTCCCCCTACCCCCCAAGTTGTATAACTCATTTTCAACATAGTTTCTAGTGAGTATCATTGCTGTATTTATTCACACTTTGGGGTGGGGGATCAGTCATGTGGCTTGAACTTAGGGGCCAAGGTACTGCCCTTTTTTCTATCAAAGTTAGTGCTCCATCACTTTGTGCTACAGCACCACTTCTGGTTTTCTGGTGGTTAACTGGAGATAAGAGTCTCACAGTGACTTTTCTGCTTGGGTTGGCTTCAAACCACAATTCTCAGATCTTAGCCTCGTGAGTAGCTGGCATTACAGGTGTGAGCCACCATTTCTGTACTCTCTCTCTCTTACCATAGCCCAAACAGATAAACTCACATACAAGGCAAAAGGCAAAGAAATCAAAAGACAACCACAAAGAATCCCTCACACACACACACAACAAAAACATAAAGCAAAAAAGACCAGGAAGCTGGGTGCTGGTGGCTCATGCCTATTCTCCTAACACAAGAGGCTAAGATCCAAAGAATTGTAGCTCCAGAACAGTAAAAATGTTTGAAAGGTCCCTATGACAGACATGTTGGTGTGTACCTGTCGTCACAGCTATGGCAGGAAGCATAAATAAGAGGATCATACCCATGCAAAAAGTGAGATGATATGATCAAAGCTGAAGAGGTGGCTCAAGTACTGAGTTCTATCCTCAGTGAGAGAGAGAGAGAGAGAGAGAGAGAGAGAGAGAGAGAGAGAGAGAGAGAGAGAGAGAGAGAGAGAGAGAGAGAGAGAAGAAAATCATTTTCACAGTTAAAGCCAAAGACATTAAGAGACTACTAAGTTGGGGAAAGAACTGAAGTCTATTCTTTCTTTATAAAGCTGACATTTTTAAAAGTCTCCTTAAGAACAATAAAGCTCACTAGGTGTTGGTGTCTCACTCCTGTAATCCTAGCTCCTCAGGAGGCTGAAATCTAAGGATCCTGTTTCACAGCCAGCCCCCAGGCAGGAAAGTCTGTGAGACTCTTATCACAGAAAACTGAAAGTGGAGCTGTGGTCCAGGTAGTAGAATGCTAGCCTTGAGCAAAAAAACTTAGTATACAGGTCCTTAGTTCATAGATCTACAACCCCCTAAAAATAAATAAATATAATAATAATAAAGTGTTTCCAAAACTCTTGTAAAAATGTGCGTATTTACATATGTCTCATTAGGCAAATGTCCCACGTGGATACAACATAACAATACACTCTGCATAAAGAAAAATAATTTATGATTTCTGTTTTTATTTAAAAATTGCTCTCAATATTCTCATCTGGCCAGCTGGCTTCATAAAGACTTTCCAGGTAAGTGTGGGTACTAATCATAGTAACACTAATGAATACTAACTGGTAAAATATTAAACTCTAGTGATCAGGCAAAACCGGAAGTTCTGGCAAAGAGGACTGTGGGAATCTCTGAAAGCCCAGCCGTGAGGTCTAACAAAGAGAACTAGAATGCCATTCTCTGACTTTCAGAAAGCTGGAAGTGGCCCGAGAAAGATCAATTGAGAAAGATCAATCAATCACTCCTAGTATTACAGAGACCCAAGATTCTACCCTAAAAGTGCGTTAATCAGAATCTGAACTTTCTTGGGCCTTGGAGTTACTTTAAGGCCTATGCAAATTGTGGTTGTTCACTGCTTGCCTCTCCTTCCTAAGACAAGGAAGTCATCCATCCTAGGATTGTTTCCCATGCGGGTGTCTCTAACTTCAAAGAGATTGTTACCTTACTTTTTGTCCATGCGCCCCTGTCCCCACAGCAGTAAGGATCCTGTTAACAAGATTTTGGGTCTGTTGCTGATGAGAGGCACAGGCTACCTGGTGCCCTAAAACCAGTTTCATGGTCTGGTTTCCATCACTGCCTTATTCCCAGTTAAGGGTTAAGGTTCTTGGGAGTAAATGGCAACAGAGTACAACTGGTAAGAAATTGAACCCAGGAAGAGACTCCATCAATAACTCAATTCACTGCACTTAGGCTCTTGGTGAAATAAAAATAGTGGGTATAAGTAACATCACCTAAGTAACATTTCACAGCTGTCTTGATGCCTTTCTGGGTGAGGGGCACTTTCCACTGAAAAGTCTAGAAGTTAGATAGGCCATTCCTTGAATTGCTGGTGCAGGTCGTTTAGTTCCAGGAGAGCTTTGCTACAGAGAATGCTTTCCCTTGAGTATTTTCCTATTTGGTTTGTTTTGCTTGACCTTGAGTATTTCCTTTGCTTTTATTGGGCTTGGGTCTCCACCTGAAATACTTGGGTTTTGTCTTTAAAGCCTTGTGCAAACTCTATTCTTATTCTGGGCTGCAGGTTTTTGAGACAGGAGTCCATCTCCAGTAGCCAGCTTTCCAATAGAGATTCCCAATTGGATCTCTCAGAATGTGGTTTCTCTGTTTCTAGAGGAGTTCCTGTACAACACTGGGAGATACTTCTCCACTTCAGAATTAGCTGGAATAATCTGGAATAATTCTTGTTTTCAAGAATTCAAGAAGCCTTGAGTATTTTACAGATGTACAGATTACAGGCAGATTGAAGGGCTAAAGATCAAAACCAGAACTGAATATGACTAAAAGGATATGATTATTTCCAATAGAATAGAAACCAGATTTCAAGTTTATCAGATTAAGTCCCATTGAGACAATTTCCCTAGATTTAAATCAAAACTGAGGGAAAAATAGCAACTCCACAGATAACTATATTAAACCAGCCTAAACATAACCCCTTGTCTGTGCAAAGAGTTAATCTGTCTATACAATTACCTATTGCTGTTTTAGTTCTAATCCTTGGGTTTTTTTTTTTAAATAAGTTTTCCCTTATTTGTACTGCCACATAAACAACAAGGAAGCTCGAAAATAAAAGCAAAGAAAAAAATCACATTTATATGTTGATTCCTGGATGAATATATATACTCTTGACATTACTGTTTCCCTTGAATAGAAAATTCCAATGAAAACTGGAGAAGCTAGTATGAAATAACCCAGATGCAACTTCTGGATTAAGAAAAGTCACTTAGGAGTGATATTATCTCTTGGTACAGATAATTGAGTTTTTAATCAACAAAATCAAATCTATATTTGACATGATGTTAGAGTAAAAACTGGCATATGAAAAAAAAAAACCCCTATCTTTACTTTAAAAAAATTCAAGTAAAAAAAGATGTCAACAGTATCTCATTTTGTTATCTGATATATTGGATTTATTTGTATTGGTTATTTGAAATTGGATAGGGAAGGGGGAAAACCAAGATGGGGGGGTGGAGGGGAGGGTAATGGGGACCAAGACATGTGAAAGGGTATCAATGTATGTGAATTAATGCACCTTCTATCTGGCAAATATCATGTAACCCTTTAATTAATTACAATAAAAAATATAAAAAAAGATGTCAACAATATCTGCAGCCAAGACTTTGCCATTACCCACATTGATCTTTCAAAGTTTGCATGCTGAGGGGCCAGGAGTTTGGCCTAGTGGTTAAAGTGCTTGCCTAGCATGCACGAAGACCCGGGTTCGATTCCTCGGTACCACATACATAGAAAAAAGCCAGAAATGGTGCTGAGGCTCAAGTGGTAGGGCTCTAGCCTTGAGAAAAGTCCAAGGACAGTGCTCAGGCCCTGAGCTCAAGCCCAGGACTGGCAAAAAAAAAAAAAAAAGAAACAAAGTTTGCATGCTGAATGTCACAATGTCACCTATTATTCTGCACAATTACTAATCACTACTTAAAAGTGATTCAGAAATTAGGTGTTCTCAATGCCAGGAACAGATTTAGGCATTCATTAAAAGTATTTTCTCAGGCTAGAAATGGTTGGCTCACCCTGTTATCCTCACATGGTGTTTGACTGAGATTGGGCAGACAGCTCTGGCTGTAGTCAATCTAAACCAAAAAGTTATCAAGGCTCCAACTCAGAGAAGAAGCTGGGTGTGGTAGTAGTGTATGGTTGTCACTCCAGACTGCTACAGGAAGGCTAAAATAGAGGGATTTCCATTTAAGTATGGGAAAGGCAAAAGTGAGACCATACCTCAAAATAAGCAGTGCCAAAATGAGGGAGGGGAGGTGCAGTTCAACTAAATGCCTGTCTAGCAACTGTAAAGCCCTGAAAAAATGACCTCCTCAAAAAAACTGCATTTTCTCTTACAATAGAAAGTTCAAAACTAATAAAATTAGTGGGATGCCAGTGGTTTATGCCTGTAATCCTAGCTACTTGGGAGGCTTGAGATTTGAGGATCATGGTTCAAAGCCAGCCTAGGCAGGAAAGTTCATCTCCAATTAACATCAAAAAGCTGGAAGTGGAGGTATGGGTGGTAGAGCACCAGCCTTGAGCAGAAAATGCTAAGGGACAATACCCAGCCTCAGAGTTTAAGTCTCAGAGCACATTTTTTCTCCCCCGACACACACACACACACACACACACACACACACACACACAGATGAACATGCAGTACTGTGATTGAATTATATTAATATCTAATCCATGCTATACCAAAACCCAGAAGAACTACTGTTTTATAACAGTATTTTTTCATTTTGTACAATTCTGGGGTCTTGAAGAGTTAAGTCTTAAGGTATCACCAGGGCTGAATGCTTTTCTGAGACTGGAGGCAGAAATCTATTTCTGTTTCTCCCAATACCCAAGGGCCACTTGTTACATTGTTCTAATCTCTAGTTTGTGGTCATGTTGCCACTTTGAGTTGGAGCCCTTGCCCAGTGAGTAAGGGTAAATTTCAAAGATAATCCATCAACACCACCTAGAAGCCTTCTCCAACTGTAATGACACCAGACAGTAAACTGGATCCACCAATCCCAAAATAATGCTCTCCTCACATCTAATCCCTTAATACCACATCTACATTTTTTTTGCTATGCCAAGTACTGTGGGCAGATATAAAGGCTTACGATGGGACCATCTCGGGGAAACTGCACTCAACTGACTTGCATGATTAACTACAGCTCTGTTTGATGGCATTGTCTTCTGTGCTGTGTACAGATACCATGCACACCTTAATCTTTCCTATCTGTTCCCCACTTGTGAGACTCCCAAGCCAGCCTTCTACCAAAACAACAACAACAACAACAACAACAACAACAACAAAAACCAAAAAATGAGACGAAACATTGGAGAATGCAAGGCTAGCAGATTCAGTTCTTACCACTGTTGGTCTGCTACGTTTTATCTGGCAATGAAGGTCATAGAGAATTGCATCTTAAAAAATGCATCTCCTGCCATTGGGCAGTGGCTCACTCGTGTAATCCTAGCTAATTAGAAGGCTGAGATCTGAGGATTACAATTTGAAATCAGCCTTGGGAAAGTCTGAGTGATTTTTGTTTTTCTTTTTTGGGTGGGTTGTGGGGCTTGGCCTCTGGGACTAGGCACTGTCCATGAGCTCTTTTGCTCAAGGCTAGCACTCTATCACTTTGAGCCGAAGTTCTACTTCTGGTGTTCTAGGGGTTAATTGGAGACAAGAATTTCACAGACTTTCCTGTCAAGCTGGCTTTGAACTCCCAATCTCCAAATCTCAGCCTCCCGAGAGGCTAGGATTACAGACATGAGCCACCAGTACCTGGCTTGTGAGATTCTTATCTCTAATTAGCCACCAAAAAGCTATAAGTAGAGATGTGTTTGTCTTAGGTAGTAATTAGTCGAGCAAAAAAGCTAAGAGAAAGCACCCAGGTCCTGAGTTCAGATGTGATCACTCCCTCCCCCGCCACCCCACCACCCCCACTCCCCTGGTGTCTTCCTAGAAAAAGAAGATAACTTGAAATGAATAGAACCAAACTTCCTAGTTACTTCCAAGACATCCCCCACTAACTTTCCTGAACCCATACAAAGTTAATTTTTCTGGAGGTAGAATTCCATTTTCTAGTCTCTCTTTAATCAACTAGCAGTTCTGTAGAATAGGGTAATTTCAGGAAAGTCAATCCTAAACCAGAAGAGAGCAATGTTTTCACCATCTACTCTCTACTTTTCTGAAGTTCACATGGGAGCAATCTCATAGTCAAAGAAGTCATCAATCTGTTAGCAAAGTGTCTATGACATAACAAGCATCTGAACATGTAGAAATAGCATCATTTTGGGTAAATATTGAAATGGTAAAGAAAACAGATATTATCCCATGACAAAGCCTCCTAATACCAATAAGAAATTCTATTACCCAGCTGAACTCAAAGACTATCACTCTCTTTTGATTTTCTTGCTCATGGCTGGCCCTCTGCCACTTGAGCCATGCTTCTCACCTGGTTTTTTGCTGCTTAATTAGAAATAGACTCCCAGACTCTTTTTTTTTTTTTTTTTTTTTTTTTTTGGCGGGCCTGGATTGGCTCCAGACCCTAATCGTCCAGATTTCAGGATTATAAACCAAGAGTACCCAGAATCTAAATCTAAGAAAGCAATTCATCAGGGTTACTAACTCTTCAGGAGCCTAAGCTCCCTGTAGTTTTGTCATGTTGGTAGGTGGTCTGTCCTCTTTGGACTGTCCTCTTTGAAATGCACAAAGCCAAACAAGTTCAACAGGAAATTACATCTGCCATCAGTTTCTATAAGGGACAGCCAAAACCTGTCAGGCAATGCCCTGGCTGGTTCAGAAACCTTTTATCTTCATGCTTTAGGAGATTTTATCTTTGTATCTATTTACATCATTTCCTAGGAAGCCTTCTTCTTATTTCTTTTGCACTCTTCATTTTCATTTACATGTTCAAAATCAGCAGAAATGATTGTGGGGAAAACTCTTCAGCTCTGTCAGAAAACAAGTGAATTAGGAGTCCAGCTCTTTGAGAACAGGACTTTGTGCTGCTTTCCCAAATCTTTATACTACTGAGTGGCAGCACACAGGGTGGTGGCTTCTTCATTTGCATATCAGGTGACTTCTGGGATATGACTAAGGTCAGTGGCTGGCATTTTTCTTTTAAATCATGCATTCCAAAAACAGACTCAAAGATCAAAGTTCATTAGATGGAAAGTAAACTTCTCAGAGACCAAGGAGTGTCTACCTCACCATTCCTCTGAAGGTCACAAGGTCATTATGTTTTCTTACATCCCTCAAATGTCCTCCATAGGGTAGGCAGTAAAAGGAACATGTGCTTGATTTTATTCATACTGACATACACAGGCTCTGGGCATCCTTGCTTATGGTGAGTCTGAACTTCTGCCTACACTTTCCTTTGTCAAGGCTAAATTAAGTACCATGATTTGAGGATAATCAGGCCTGGCACCTGTAATCCCAGCACCCAGAAGACAGAGATGACAGGCTTGGGAGTTCAAGGCCAGCTGGGCTACACAGACCTGTTTCAGAGTGTATACACACACACACACACACACACACACACACACACACACACACGATAAAACAAAAGTCAGGAGTAGCAATGATCTTTCCTTAGCTATGCTTACAGAGAAAAGTTTCCAGCCCCCCCCCCAAAAAAAAATTGAAAGTAAACAAGCAAACAAAATGCATAGGCCTGGTGGTGCACACCTGAAATTACAGCTACTTGGTAGTGTGACATCAGCCCAGGGAAATTTAGACTCTGAATAAAAATTAAAACCAAAAGAAAGCACACTGAGGGAAGTGGTTCCAGTGGCTGAGTACTCAGCTAGCCTGACCTTATTCTCCATTATTGTGAAAGGGGGGAGGGAAGGGGAGGGAGAAGTTTGTCCTTAAAGATACTTTTTATAATCTAAAGCATTTTCTTTGATTGAGTGGGAGTGTATACACTACTTCTCTTTTGGTCTTTTTCCACAATCATAGTTTTGCTGATCATTTTTTCCTACTACACTTCATCACAGTTTCTGATTTTCAAGAAAATTGTAAACTACTTACATGTGGAATTTATTTAACTCCCCCCTACCACCACCGAAAGTATTCATTTGTGCCAGGAGACAGGTAGCTTATGCCTGCCAACCTAGCTACTCAGGAGACCAAGGATCAAAGTTTGAAGCCAACTCTAGGCAAACAAATCCATGACACTTTTAGTTCCAATTAACCAAAAAGCTAGAAGTAAAACTGTGGCTCAAGTAGTAGAACACCAGGCTTGTGTGAAAAAAGTTATAGGACAGTGCTCAGGCCCAAGTTCAAGCCCTAGTACTGGTAGACACAAAAATAGTTTGAATTATTTTCATATAAATGATTCATCAAAACAAATATGAAAAAAAACAGTGGCACTATTCATTTAAAAAGTTAGTTTTCAGACAGCATTTTCCACTAGACAGTTGGCTGCTAAAACCCACTGCTCCTGTGTTATATGGTGACACTGTATTTCCTGAGGCCCTTATACTGTGTTTTTCCAAGCTGGCCAAAAGGATCTATAGAATATTTCTGGGATCCAAAGCTAATATAGAAAAATTACTGAGAACATAAAATGTATATAGCTATTTGCATAAGATATGTGTATGAGGAGTGCCAATGTAAAGATTCTATTAGGAAATAAAAGCATGAAGTTATATGTAAGGTTAACACCTTTAAATTTTGTTATGTTATATATAATGTTTAGTATATGCCATTTAAATATGGGTGTCACTGAGGGTGGAAGGTCGATGCTGGGAACTACGGAGAATTTGGACAGATTTGACATTGCCTTTAAGATGTCTAAAATAAGCCCAGTGCTGGTGGCTCATCTGTCATCCTACCTACTCAGGAGACTATGTGAGTTCCGAGGATCGCAGTTCAAAGTCAATCCAGGCAGGAAAGTCCGTGAGACTCCTCGCTATAATTAACAAGCAGAAAACTGAAGTGGTGCTGTGGTTCAATGTGGTAGAGTGCTAGCCTTGAGCACAAACGCTCAAGGACAAGTACGTAGGACCAAGCTCCAGGACAAGCAAAACCAAAAACGTCCAAAGTGCATCAACCTAACTTACCTCTGTCTACATCTCTGCAATCATGTCAAAATCCCCCCTACCCCCCGAAAACTTGATGATACAAAGAAACTGTCATTCCCCAAAGACATGTTGTTACCGTGTGCTGTCTTCTATATCACTGGCCTTTCAGTGGTGTGCCATTCTCACCACTCCCTGATTGTATTGGGAAGAGTGACAAGCGTGTCCTCTCCTCATAAGCTCTTTCTGTCTCTTTGTCAGATCCACTGCACCTCTTCTTTCTGGATCTAACAAGCGAGTCAATATGCCCATCTCCTTCCAAAACTCCTTGTATGCCCCAGGCTTTAGATCAGAGGGGTGGTAATAAGAACTTTCCAAATCAATGAAGAAATGATACACAGAAAATTGTTAAATTTTAGTTTCTGGAGCTCTAGCTAGCTAGCTAGATAGAGATATATGAACTTTTTTTATGCTGGTGCTAGGGCTTGAACTCAGGAGACTGAGATTTTGAAGACTCACAATTCAGGGTCAGGTTGTGACAGAAAAGCCCAGAGACTCTCTCCAAAATAACCAGCAAAATGCAAGACGGAAGGTGTGGCCACGAGCAAACAATCCAAGCAAATGGTAACCTGTGAGTTCAAACCTTGGTTCTGGCATGAGAGAAAAGGAATGAACAAAAGAAGGGGGGGGGGAACTTTCAAAAAATACAGAGAGAAGTGATACTGTATAAGAATATCCTGACAATTGTTAGCAAACAATCCACGCAACGGATATGGAGAGATGTGATACTGTAGAACAATAATGTGGTGTATGTTTTCTCCTTTTTTTCCTCTTTTTTTCTTTCCTTCCCTTTTCTTTCTCTGTATTTGTGGATTAAAGCCACCTGAACACATTATTAGAAAACCCCTCAGTAGAAGACCTAGGTCAGAAGTTCCTCCATTACCATGCACATTCACTGGCTCATGCAGGAGCAGCGATTTGAGAATCTTATCTCACAGCTGATGACCTGGTGCCCTGACTGGGAGGTTTTCTAAGCATAAAATGTTCAGAACTTGGGGAGTTGTAGGCTCAGAGGTGGAGTGCTTGCTTAGAATACACAAAGCCTTGGGCTCAATTAGCATAGGAGAAAAAGATGGGGAAGAGGAAGAGATGAAAGAAAGCAGGGGAAAAAGGAGGGAGGCAGCAGGGAGAAAGAGGGAGAGGAGACCCATGATATAGCCTTGAATTCTAACCGCTTTAAAGTAGCCCAAGACTGGATATGAGCTTACTAAACCTTTCCTCGTAAGAACATGTGTATTGTTCCCTCAGGTTTCCTCTGGGGAACTCAATCCTCAACACATAAAATAATAAAATAAAGCAAAGGCTGGCTCATTAAGAAACCACCAGAGGTATTCTCAATTAGACAAGAGTTCGATTTTCTATAAGCACATGAATTCTGCTTCCCTGGCAATCTGTTCTGAGGTCCATGTTGCAAGAGGAGTATAATGATTCTCAACAAGGCCAGGAAATTCTTGCTTCTCCATTTTCTTCACAAATCAGCTGGGGAAAGGGGACAAAAGGCTTTCTAATGCCAATTGCTCTAAATGCACAAGGTAAGATGCCAAGTCTAATGGCATCACAGAAACTATTTTTTAAGTCAAATGAAAATGAATAAAACATGACTTCTAATCTAAAAAAAAAAAAGAAATGAAGTGATCTTTATTTGAGAAAAAATATTCTCCAGCATTTGCTTACTTCTAAGAAAAGAAAGCCTATCACTTGAGGACTTAAGGGAGCAGAGATCAAGTTTGTGATTTTCAGTTGAGTGATTGCACTGCATACATTGTAACCTGGCCCCATCAAGTAGGCACATTAAAACATTTCAAAGCTGAAAACATTATTTCAAAGATAAGATATAATTGGGTTTTGCCAGGCATGAGAGTACCTGCATGTAACCCCAGCACTGAGTAGGCTGCGGAGAGGAAAATTCCAAGTATGGGACCTATCTGGGCTTCATTGTGCAATACTGTTTCAAAAATAAACAAATAAAATATGCAGCCGAAAATGAACTATACAATGTTTGGGTGGGGATGGGAGGAAAAAACGGGAAGGGGGAACATTGTCCACAAAGAGTGTACTCTTTACCTGACTTATTTTACCTGAATTATTTTTTACCTGAGTTATTTTACCTGTAACACCTCTGTACATCACCAGCTTTTTGTCTTTGTTTTTGGTTGGTCATGGGGCTTGAACCTAGGGCATGCACAATGTTTTGCTCAAGACTGGTGCTCTACAGCTCCACTTTCAGTTTTCTGGAGATAGGAGTCTCAGGAACTTTCCTGCCTGGGCTGGCTTTGAACCACCACAATCCTCAGAGCTCAGCCTCCTGAGTAGCTAGGATCACAGGTATGAGTCAATGGTACCTTTTAACAACAAAGCAAAGATGCCGTGAGCTTATTTCAAAGTACTATCACGGAGCTGCTTCCCCTTTTACTATCATGGGGTTCTGGACTTGAGTGGAGTGAAACAAAGAGCTCCTCATCTGTAACCCAAGTTCCACTTGTTGATTTTGACCTCACCAATGTCACATTAACCTTAATCTACGCTCTGTTAAAACTTCTTCGAAGCTAACATGCTAAACTGTTGTGACAGAATGTCCAGGTCTATGGTGATTTAATAACAGTCTGAGAACCAGCAAGCTATTACCATAAAACATGAATATACAGAGTGATATTAAAAACAAAAACAAAAACATGATTCTGATGTGACTGAAGAGAGACCGCAGAAAGAAATAAGGAGAAGAAGAAGAAGAAGAAGAAGAAGGAGGAGGAGGAGGAGGAGGAGGAGGAGGAGGAGGAGGAGAAGAAGAAGAAGAAGAAGAAGAAGAAGAAGAAGAAGAAGAAGAAGAAGAAGAAGAAGAAGAAGAAGAAGCAGTAGCAGCAGCAGCAGCAGCGGAACACACACATTTCCTGGGCATTCCAGTCATATTAATTCTCACTTAGTTTAATGTAATGAGTAAAGTATTAAAGACGAGTTCAGGATGTTAAAGCAGAAACAACACAGTGGTCCAAGAAAAAGTGACTTCTGAGGTAAGACAAGCCAAGCAGGGGCCAGAGTCCACCCAACGATTCTACTTGGAAATGGAGATTGGCAGGAGTTGTGGTTTACTTGAAGCATGAAATAGGAGGTTCAACAGTCCAGGTCTTACCCAGACAAGAAAAGATCTTACTTCTTAAAACTAAAAAGCAGAAAGCGCTAGATCAAGTGATAGAGTACTTGCTTATCAATTATGAGGTCCTAAGTTCAAATACACACACACACACACACACACACACACACACACACACACACACACCATTCTAAGAAAAAAATTTAGGAAGAAGAAAGTTGTATAGCAATAATAAGCCACATACAAACCAAACCAACCAAAGAGTCAATTTATCTCCCATCCAAGCAGGAACTGCATTGTTCATGTGAAACAAAACCTATCACACCAGCCAAAGGTTGCTATCACCATACATATGTGAACTGGGACACCAGCTGTCTCAGGCTAGCTAATATGCACACAACTTACTATAACAGAATCTTTCACAATTCAGGCTGCCTCCAACTCATGAACGCCTCAACCACGTGCAGGATTTATGTGTTGGATGCTGCAATGGAAATGAAGAATTATTTATGAAATGTCTGACCCCAGAGCTACCTGGGATTCTAATATGAAAAGAGGGAAGGCTGAATTCCCATCAGAAGAAGAAGATGCCATATTCAGAGGCCCTGGAGTTGCCAGAAAACCTGAAGAGATTGTGGTGGCGATTTTTTAATCTGACCTAGTCAAATTGTTTGTTGAGATAGATCAAAATGGACCATGCCGTTTTCCAATCCTGAGTTCACTTTAGGACAGAGAAGCAATCTCTTTTTCCTCTGGAAAAATGAAACCTTCCCTTTCATAAACATGATGAGTATTTTTAGAATATCAGTCAGAAATCTACATACAGTGTATGTGGACAAAAAAGATAAGTCAGAACTCTAGATGATTTATTCTAGACCACTGGTTGAGTATCTACATTCATACATTTAATTCAGAGGATCTATTTAACAACATCACAAATATAGGTAGGGGCTGGTGGCTCATGCCTGTAATCCTAGCTACTCAGGAGGTGAGATCTGAGGATCACAGTGTAAACACAAACCAGGTAGAAAATTTCTTGTGATTTTTTTTTTTTTTTTTGCCAGTCCTAGGCCTTTAACTCAGGGCCTGGCACTGTCCTTGGGCTTTCTCAAAGCTAGAGCTCTACCACTTGAGCCACAGCACTATTTCTGGCTTTTTTCTTTGTATTGTGGTATTGAGGAATCGAACCTGGGTCTTCGTGCATGCTAGGCAAGCACTTTATCACTAGGCTAAACTCCTGGCCCTCTTGTGAGTCTTATCTGCAATGAGCCAGAAAGCCAAAGTAGAGGTATGGGCTCAAATGGTAGAACTGGGGGAAAAAAAAAAAAAAGAATAAGGAAGAGAGCTCTGGTCCTGGAGTCCAAGTCCCTATACCAGCACAATAAATAAATAAATAACAAACAAATCAATCAAAAGGAATTGTAATTCGCTAGGTCTTTAGGGAGTGCAAAAGACAATTATATAATTCTCTCAGTCTCAGGACTGGTCTAATCCAGTGCTCAGTCCCACAGACATTTGAGATGAGATGAACAGAGCTTCAAAAATCTAAGAACCAGAAAGAAGAGAAGGCTGGAAGTAATTTAGTAGGCAGCTCACAAGGAGCTGACCCCTCCCTACCCTCATTAACATTGCAAGAACTTCAGTTAGATGTTCAACTTGAGAGACTGCATTGAAACAAGGACTTTGCTTCTAAGCTTGATGGTGTGTTTGACGCTTCAAGGATGACATCCCAGTTAAACATTGCACGTATGCCAAGCTCTGGTAGCTCCCTCCTGTAATCCTAGCTACACAGAAGGCTGAGATCTGAGTATTGAGTTCAAAGCCAGTCTGGGCAGGAAAGTCTGTAAGACTCTTATCTCCAATAAGTGGAGCTGTGGCTCTAAGAGGTAGAACGCTATCCAGCTCCCAAGCCCTGAATTCAGGCCCCGTGACCACCACTAATAACAAAAAGACTGCACGTATGTAAACAGAGAGGAAGCTGATTAGAAAATCATATTCTCCTCATTCTTGTTTCTCTGTCCCTTAGGATTCTATGAATTGGAAATTCATCTCAAATTTTCCTGGTATGTTTCTCAAATCCCTACTTCGTATATACATATTGGCAATCCTCAGGTTGGAAGTGGGGACCTTGTGCTTTCTAGGCAAGTGTTTTACCACTTATGCCACACTTCAGCCTTTTTTACTTTAGTCATTTGTGGGGAGTCGGCTTTATGGCTCAATGGTCTGGCTTCAATCCTCGTTACATTTCCTGTGTAGCTAGGATGACAGGCTATGAGCCACCACTCTCAGCTATTGGTTGAGATGAGGACTCGTTAAGATTTTGCCCAGAATGACTATGAAATGTGATACTCCTGGAGTAGTAGGATTACAGGCTACCAAGCCTGGTCCAACTTCACCCTTTCATAGATCCGTGATGTCTCCAATCTCTGGAACTAGGAATCATCCAAATTAGCAATCATTAAAGTACTTGACATTTCATGCTCAAGTTCAATTATCTATAAAGTATCTAAAGCCAGGCTGAAAGTTCTTCTGAGCAGAGTTCCTACACTTATAGGGTTGTCTTTAGTAAAATGTGCACTTGCTCTGCATTGAATACCTTATATAAAACTTGAGACATTTAAAATAGCAGTAAAAGGTTATATCCTAACCATGAAGCTAGTACTTGTTATAATGTTCAAGTGATTGACAGATATAACCACCAAAATAAGGAGAAAATTAACACTTCCTTATAAACTTAAGGACCTGGGATGCAGATTCCCATCCATTTATGAATATTGGTAAACTGAGGAAATGGGGGCCTGAACAAAAAAAACATTACAGAACTTTCCAGATGTCTCCTGGGGATGTGTGTTAAAGGGCTGTAGAACTCATAAATGGAAGCCAAGTAGCTCTCCTCTTCCCTCTTGCCAGGAAAGCCATGAAATTAAATGCCACACATCAAAGGCTGTCAGGGAAAGTGTAGTAGCTCTGGAAATTTTATGGTTGTGGCATGTATATATATGGATACATATATTTGTGCGTGTGTGTGTGCGTGTGCACATGTGCACATGCATGCATGCATATGTGTGTGTCAATAAATATCTTAAAACTAAGTCCTTTTGTTTACTTAGATGACTAGAAAGCAAGAGAACTTTATTCACTGGGGTTTCTAAGAATAGATTTGAGCTCCTTTCAGTATGAGGAACCAGGGAAGTCGAAACTGTGAGCCAGGATTGAATACTAACCCAGATAACCAGCTGCCTGCCTCTTACAATCTCTTTATGGCTGCTACTTCATTCCTTTACCACTATGACTCATTTTATCTGGGGCAAAGTTGAAAGCAGAGGTCCAAGCCAACCAGAAGTGCGTCAAATTCATCTTACACCCAGAGAGAGGGCATTTTTCACTGCGTAGATTAGCACTAAGGTTTTAGACACTATTTTTTTTAACAGTCCTGGGGCCTGAACTCAGGGCCTAAACACTGTTCTTGGGCTTTCTCAAGACTACAGCTCTACCACTTGATCCATTGCACCATTTCTAGATTTTTCTATGTATGTGGTACTGAGGAATCAAGACTGGGTTAGACAGTGTTTTAACTTATATGTCATATTTTATTTAGATCAACTAAGTTCGTTTCTATTAAGTCTACCTAAATTAAAAGGTTAAGGCTTTTTTTTTCTTTCAGAATGAAGAATAAATAGTTGCCTGAGAGGCAGACGCAGGAGGACCTTAAGTTTGAGGCCAGCTTGGGGACAAAGAGAAATGGCTTGCTTTAAAAACAAAACAAAAGACAGGCATCAGTGATTTACACCTGTATCCTAGCTGCTCTGAAGGCTGAGATCTGAGGGTCCTGGTTCAAAGACAGGCCAGGTAAGAAAGTCCGTGAGATTCTTACCTCCAATTAACAACCAGAAAATCAGAAGTGGCACAATGGCTTACAGAGAGTGCTAGACTTACATGAAAAAGTTCAGGGACAGCACCCAGGCCCTCAGTTCAAGCTCTAAAACTGACACCACAAACCACAACAACAATAAAAAGGCAAAAACAAAATCATTGGAAAGGGATACAACTCGAGTGGTAAAACCACTGCTTAAAAAGCGTGAGGTCATAGGTTCAATCCTCAATACCAGAAAACCAAAACATTGCTGTTACCCCAGCTACTCAGGAGGCTGAGATCTGAAGATCACAGTTCAAAGCTAACCCAAACAGGAAAACCCATAAGACTTATCTCCAATTAACCATCAGGAGACCAGATATAGAGCTGTGGCTCAAAGTGGTAGAGTGCTAGCCTTGAGCAAAGGAGCTCAGGGACAACACCCAGGCCCCGTGTTCAAGCTCCATGAGTAATAATAATAATAATAATAATAAATGCTAATAACTAGCCATGAGCTTAGTCAGGAGCTCTTCCTCTTGTTAATTTCAAAAGAGCAGGCCCCAAACCTGGGCATGTAGATGACTTGGGTAGGGTTTAACAGTACCTCATGCATCCTCTTTTCTTTTGTGCCAGTACTGGGCTTGAACTCAAAACCTCACTCTCTGAATTGGCTTTTTTCACTCAAGGCTGGTACTCTATCACTTGACCAAAACCTCCACTCCCAGCATTTTACTGATTCCTTGGGGTTAAGAGTCTCAAAGACCTTCCTGCCCAGGCTGGCTTCAAATTGTGATTTTTCATATCTCAGTCTCCTGAGTAGCTATGATTACAGGTGTGAGCCATCACTCCTGGCTGTTCATACCAATCTTTGGAGACAAATTTAGAGCCTCTCTTAAGGATAAAGACAAAAAACAAAAACAAAACAAAACCCACAAGTCTATCTCAAAGCTTAAAAGAGAGCTTACATATAAATACCTAATAAATCTCAGACCTGGCTTTAATGTGAATTCAGTTCTTTCTTTTATCCAACAGTTTCTGTTCAAAATGCATTGCTTACACTTCCTTGTTTCTAACAAGTAGCCTGTTAAGCCCTCACCCCTGTAATCCTAGCTACTCAGGAGGCTGAAATCTGAGGATCATAGTTCAAAGCCAGCCCAGGCAGGAAAGTCGTGAGACTTTTATCTCCAATTAACCACCAGAAAACAGGAAGTGGTGCTGTGGCTGAAGTGGTTGGGTGCTAGATTTGAGCTGAAGAGCTCAGGAACAGTGCTCTGCCCATAGTTCAGGCTCCATGACTGACGCCTCCACCCCGCCCCTGGGGGAAAAAAGTAGCCTATTAGAAATATTGCATGTTCTGGATTAATTGACTTGACTTGGCTAAGAACTTATTTGCAACTCTTTAATTTGATAAAACATGCCTACAAAGCCACAACCATTCTTTCTTCCTGGCCCGTGGCTTGTACAGCCAGCTCACAAGCAGTTTGTTTGTGGGTTTGGGTGGGTGCAGTATCTGTATATCTCATTACTCTACAATACTACTGGATTGCTTTTCTCTGCTAGGTCCTACACTGGGTGCTAGAACAGTGTGGAACTAAGACAAACCTCACAGAGCTTACTCTACTTAGAGACAGTCACCAAGCAACAAATAAAAACAACTCACTCTGCAGTGAGATGAAGGGACAGAAAAGAAAATGTTTGCCTTAGGAAGAGGAAATGTCTTTTGGCTGGAGAATGAAAATATCTCCCTGAAGTAATGGCAAATAAATTAACATTAGAAAAAAAAAAAGGCATCCAGAGTAGTGGTATATTAGCTGTTATCATCCCTGCTACTTGAGAACTGAAGGTCATAAGGATAGAAGTTCAAGGTCAGTCTGGATGAAAAGCAAGACCCTATTTCAATCCACAAGGCAGACACAATGATTCACACCTATAACCCTGGCTATGGAGATGTATATAGGAGGACTGTGTTTCATGGCTGGCCTTGGCAAAAAGTAACAAAACTCAAAACAACCTTTGAGCCTCTATTGGGGGGAGGGGATTAAAAGCAAAAAGGTCTAGGGGTGTGGCTAAAGTGGTAAGTATCAAGTGGGAAGCCCTGAGTTCAAAGACTTAATACCACACTTCTAAGTTTTAGGGAAAATGTGAGATTTGGGTGATATATCTTTGTAGGTGTGTGATTTTTTTAATTAAGAAAACAAACAACAAAATGAAGAAATAATTCTTATTCTATACAAGCTTGGCTTCAAGAACAATTCCAGTTGTTTAAACTGAAGGAGAGGGCGAAAAAAAACCCAAAACACTAAAATACCCAAATACATGTATCCAAGAATGTTCTTGGAACTGGGCCATTTTTATTTGAGTGAGAATTGGATGCACTTCCAGCCACTTTAGGCTCTGGTCTGTCGATTTATTTTACTTTGTAGACAGATTTAGGCAGAAGTGTATAGATAAAATCATGGTGATTTCAGTAACACTCTCTTATTGAAACGTTTCATACCTCCATGGTAGTTTTGTGTGTGAAGGATGGTCTGCAGTTAGATTATGTATACCACGTAATTTATTTTTATTTCCTTTAAATTGTTGTAGAAAGGAATTGTCATTCTGTAATGCACTTTAAAAAAATATAAAATGTGTCTGGTCCAATGTAATCCTTTTCATATTTTCACTAAACCTATTACTTATTTTTTGGCTGGTCCTGGGGCTTGAACTGAGGTTCTAGGCTTTGTCTCTGAGATTCTCTGTGCTCAAGGCTAGCACTCTACCACTTGAACCATGGTGTCACTTCTGGCTTTTTCTGAGTAGTTTATTGGAGATAAAAGTATATATACCACTTTGTAGAAAAACCACACATATAATTTTTCCTCCTTCCTAGAAAGAAGATCTTAACATTCCCTCTTAAGTCTACTAGTTTTTGTGTGGGGAGGGGGGAGGGATGATTAGGAAACAAGATGGGAATTGCACCAGGACCGATGACTCTCTATCAAAAGAAAGTTTTGACATAATTTTTTTTTTTTTTTTGCCAATCCTGGGCTTGAGCTCAGGGTCTGAGCACTGTCCTTGGACTTTCTCAAGGCTAGAGTTCTACCACTTGAGCCTCAGCACCACTTCTGGCTTTTTTCTATGTATGTGGTACCGAGGAATCGAACCCGGGTCTTCATGCATGCTACGCAAGCACTCTACCACTAGGCCAAACTCCCAGCCCTTGACATAATTTTTTAAACTGAAGTAAGCTTTGCCGAGGATCCCCCTCCCCCTCCCCCCACTCCACCCATCTAATTTGCCTCATCTTTCCCCAGTCTACTCTAAGTCACCTCTCCCTTAGCAGGTGACAGTCTCTAACTGACTTGAAACCATCTCTACCAAGAGTCTGGAATGTTTCCCACTTGGTCATAGTTTGTACTTATCAGTAATGTTTGCAAGTGTTTGAAGGGCAGAACACCCTCCCTTAACCTGCTGCCTCTGCTAGTCATTTAGCAACTTTAGTCCTAGCAACATACACACACACACACACACACACACACACACACACACACACTCACACACACACACAGAGGAAGCCTGCCTGTCCTACATTTTGAACTAGAGGCCGCTTTTTCATGAAGTTGTCCCATATCCACCAGTCTTTCCCACTTACTCTGAAAATGGGAAAAAGAGCTTTTGGTTTTTTATAATGCGTTGTTTTTGAATGGTTTTCTGCCTTTGATTCTAAAGCATTCAATTGGAACCAAGAGATTGCTACTCGTTTTCAGAATTAAAGTCATGAACAGAGATAGTGTGGGTTCACATGAAGCTTGTCCTTATTATCCAAGTATTTATTCGCTAACTGTAACCAAAGGTGGTTATTATTATTATTATTATTATTATTCCAGAGGTTTGAATTCAATGTCTTAATCTCAGCAGGCAGGTGCTCTATCATTTGATTCATGTCCTTAGTCCTTTTGGATTGGGATAGTTTTCGGAAAGGCTCACACTTCTTACCTACGTTCAGCTCGATGACTTTCCTTCTACCTTTGTCTCTTATGCAGCTCAGATGGCCAGGAATCCTGGCTTGCCTTTTGAGATGAGCTGTAACTTTGTTTTTCGCTTGGGCTGGCCTCAAAGTGCAACCCTCTCGACTTCAGCTCCCATGTGGCATGCAGCTAAAAGGTTATTATTATTACTATTATTATTTTTAATGAACGTACTGAAGACCTTAAGAAAAACATTAAGTTTAAAGCTGGAAAAAAGTATGCGAATCACATATTATTCTCTTGGGTACCATAAAATTCCTACTAGGCTGTCTGGATGTGTGCACACTTTTAATGTGGGAGGGTGAGGCAGGAGTTCAAGGCCAACCTGAGCTAACTAGCTGGACTATGCCTCAATAAATAAATAAATATTAAATATAAATAAAGAAAAGAAAAAATCGAGTTAAATTCCAGAAGGACCATTCAGTATTCTAAGGCTTCTAGATGAGGGCTTGTCTTATGATCTAAATTTTCACTGCTCAAGAAGAAGAGATCTAAATCCTGGTTCAAAGTCTGCCTGGTCAGACAAACCTGAGTGACTCTTATCGCCAATGAACCAGCAAAAAAGCAGGAAGTGATAGAGGCCAGCCATGCATAGAAACTAAGAGAGAAACAGGCCCAGAGTTCAAGCTCTACTATTGGCACAAGACAAACAAACAAATAAATAGTATGTAATTCAAGGATGTGTAAAGATAGATATAACAATTACTTGCTTGGAGTGAACAAGAATAAAAAAGGAAAATGTAAAACCTTTAGCTATGCCTGGGGTTTGTAGCCTGGCTGAAAAGTTGACAATATAATTTGAACTCTAAGTGTATATTAGTCTTCATTTTACATACAGATTGCTGAAATATCTATTTTCTGATGTCTTGTCACTAGGATTAAATTTTTTCATTCACCTATTCTCATAACTGTTGTTTTCGGATAAACATAATCCATGAGAGCTGGTATATGCCCTAACTCACCAGTTAGTTCAACTTCTGATCTTCAAAGCTTCACGGCTCAGACTCCTGGGGTCATATGAGAATCAACTCAAGTTCTGATGTTGGCACAGCTTGGGAAGTGCTTAATGACACACTTCTAAGAATGTACCCTGTCCTTAAGTGATGCATGCCTGGGCAATATTTGGTACTACCACCTATAGAATCCTTTTAGGTATAGAGAAAGGTATGGGACGTTGGTATTTTTTAAAAGCTGTGTAGGCCAGGTACGGTGGCACATGGGTATTAAAGAAAGCTATGGTAGGATTGGAACTTACAAGGCAACAAACTACATCCCAATCTCACGAGTGAGGAAAATTCATGAATTATTTTTTTTTAAGTTGGAGTTGATTATAGTGGTACATGCCTGTAATCTCAGCTAATGGGGTGGGGGGGAGGGGGGAAGGTCCATAGTATCATGGTCTAAGTTGAACAAGTCAATCAGAACATATTTGAAACATAAACTAAAAGCCAGGTGTGGGTGGCTGAAGCTTATAACCCTAGCTACTCAGGAAGCTGAGATCTGAGGGCCAAAGCCAGCCTGCACAGGAAAATCCTTGAGATTCTTATCTCCAGGTAATGCCCCCAACCTCAGTAGTGGAGCTATGGCTCAGGGACACTGTCTAGGCCTCAAGTTCAAGCCCCAGATCTGGCACTAAATTACTAAATAAACTAAAAACAAAATGGCTAGGAGAGTGGTTTAAGTGGTAGAGCACCTGCCTAGCAAATGCAAGGTCCAAAGTTTCAAATCTCAGTTTTGAAAAGTTCCTTTGAATTAGCAAAAGCTCAGCATTGACCAGAAGGATACCAATCAAGACTATGACAGAAACAGCAATTTCCTAGACATCAAACAGAAAAGAGAATATATCAAGGGCCCGGGCTGGGGAATGGAAGATCTGAGATGGGCCTATATATTACTTTTTTAAAGAAGAAGGAAGGAAGGAAGGAAGGAAGGAAGGAAGGAAGGAAGGAAGGAAGGAAGGAAGGAAATGTTATTTGTAAATCTGATGGGTAAGTTGTTACCTGTGTGTATGTGTATGCGTGTGTGTGTGAATGTATGCTGGTCCCGGGACTTGAACTCAAGAGCCTGGGGAGCTGTCCTTGAGCAAAGATTCTCAAGGCTAGCACTCTACTTCTGGCTTTCCTTCATTTCTGGCTTTTGTTGCTGTTTTGTTTTGTTTTATCTTTGGTAGTTAATTGGGTATACAAGAGTTTTGGGGACTTTTCTGCCTAGGCTGGCTTTGAACTGCGACCCTACTAAGATTAGAGGTGTGAGTCACCAGTCTGGCAACATTAACACTTTGTCAGTATTAAAGAACCTTGTGGTATTTGGGAATTTGACATGGCTAGGATTACAGGCTAAGCCTCCATTGTCTGATTGAGAGAAGATTCTAAAATACCAGACATTGAGTCGATGCGGAAAGATACATTTGACAGTGTCTGATATCATGAAGCTATTTCTCCCTGCTTTAGCATGGATATGTCTCAAATTTTCCCAATGGTGCTGCTTTGCCAATTCCTTGTCTACTACCCAAGCAGCCACCTCCCCACACCCCCAAATAAATGGTGACTCATTGCAGCAGGAGCCACAGTGCCCAGATCAGCAGCCCTTGACATAAACCTCTGACGGTGTCACTCAAGTCTCTCAGAAATAATAATCAAATGCCAATGCTGCTTTGTTCCCAGCCCCCACTGCCCGTCTCCCCCAGCTCAAAAGTCAGACAACAAAGAAGGAAACTTGATCAGATTACAGAAACAGTTTGCTTTGTCCCCCATTTCCTCATTGGAAAGATGGCTCCTCTTTCATCCAGACATAATAAAATTGTGGATTGAAGAATCAGTAGCTGTTGTCTATAACAGGATGTTTCCGGATTGAGTTCTCCAAACAACTATTGTATGCTGATACTAATAGGTTTAAGAGTTTTGCTTGTATACATTTTTCTTTTCTTCTTCTTCTTCTTCTTCTTCTTCTTCTTCTTCTTCTTCTTCTTCTTCTTCTTCTTCTTCTTCTTCCTCTCCCTCCCTGTCTCTCTCTCTCTCTCTCTCTCTCTCTCTCTCTCTCTCTCTCTCTCTCTCTCTCTCTCTCTCTCTCTCATTTTGTTGGTCATGGGGCTTGAACTTGAGGCCTGGGTGCTATCTCTGAGTTCTTTTACTCAAGGATAGTCCTCTACCACTTTAAACCACAGCACCTATTCCAGTTTTCTGGTGGTTAATTGGAGATAAGTTTCATAATCTTTTCTGCCCAGGCTGGGTTTGAACCATGATCCGCAGATCTCAGCCTCCCGAGTTGTGCAACGGGTTTCAATACAACACATTAGCATATGAGTACAATATGTTTTGGTCAGTGTTTCTATTGTTCCTCTCCATTTCCCCCAACCCCACCCCAGGGGCCTACTTCTGCAATGGGACTACATTTCTCAGTGGGTTAGGAAATGGTGATCCTTTGCTTATGACACTCACAGTCCCTAGCAAGCAGCTCATTCCTGGTCACAGCACCCATTGTAGTAGGGAAGGAAATCCTTTAAATTGGGGTTGATACATCTTCTGCAGGTGTTTGCATTTCATTGATTGATTGATTGATTGTGCTGGTCCTGGGGTTTAAACCTTCGGCCTGAGTGCTATTCTTGTGCTCAAGGCTAGAATTTACCAGTTGAGTCACATCACCACTTATGGCTTTTGGGGGTTGTTAAATTAAAGTCTCATAGACTTCCTTGCCTGAGCTAGTTTCAAAGTATAATCTTCAAACCTCAGCCTCCTAAGTCACTAGGGATTCTAGGCATGAATCACTGGTGTCTGGCAAGGTGCTTTTATTTAATTGACCATATTGTAAAAACTATAGCTACCTAGCTAGATCTGAGTGGATCAATTCTAGAAACAGGGCCAGCACTCAGAAGGCTTCTGTGACACACTGACTGCAAGTGACAGTGATACAACATGCTCAGCCACTGTATAACACACACCATCCTCGTCCCTAGCTTCATAATACCATAGTCTTGGATGTCAGAATTAAAGAGATTGAGGTGTGTGTGTGTGTGTGTGTGTGTGTGTGTGTGTGTGTAAATTTGAGCCAAGGAATGACAAACAGGAATGCTGAAATGATGATGAGTTCCTATTACAGCTAAATAGCCCAATTTGCATTTTGATTCCACCTCCATCAGTGTGTGTGTGTGTGTGTGTGTGTGTGTGTGTGTGTGTGTGTGTGTATGTTGGTACCTGAGCTTTAATTTAGCTTGCTTGCTCCTGGTTTGTGTTCTATCATTTGAGCCACACCTCTAGCTCTGCTTTTTACACTAATTGGAGATGGAGTCGCTGCCGATGATGGCTTCAAACTGTGACACTCCCCCTCCAGTGTCAGCCTCCTAAGTAGGTAGGATTACAGAATGAGCTAAAAGCACCTGGCAACCAATCAGTAAAAAAGGCAAAGAGCCCATTGAGCATTTTTATGAATTTAGATTCTGGAAAGGTACCTTCTTCTATTGTAAATCAATGGGATTTGGTCCAGCGTTTACGGTGCAAAATAATGAGAAGCTGCAATTAAAAACCCTATTTGCTTCATTCCATTCCTATTCGTTTGATGGTTGAGAATGAACATTTTATGGAATTATAATTGTTCCCTAATTGAACTGTGGTTACCCATCAGGGAGTTTATCGGCCTATCAGAATTCAGATCTCATGAGACCCTACCTCCATAGCCAATCACAGATCCCCTTTCTTCAGCCTTGCAAGCCCCTCGGGTGCACAGAGGATTCAGGTCTCTTCCTTGGTTTCCTCCTTGGGTGCTGTGTGGAGGCGACTCACCCTCACCACTGAGCATGCAGTTTCCAACCCGTACTCTCCAGGCTTGGAGAAGCTGAACCAACGCCAACTGAATTGTCACCACTCCAGAGACATTGCCTGCTAAGCCATAAAGGGCAAAGGATGGAGATATTCCAGCATGGCAAACGATGCCCCTTCCAATGCCAGAATCCAAGAAAGCTTGCAGACATCAAGGAAGCCCCGTCTCTATCCTGTTCTGATCCCCTATTCTCCTGTCACAGGGAGAATCTTCCTAGAAGAGAGGTACCCTCCGACAGAGCCTGGCCCTGTCACAGAGAAAAGGAGGTGTCAGGTGGTCCAGGATGGAGGGAGGTGACCTGATGACAGTAGCCAGTGATGAAGGGAAACTGAGGCAGGCTGTGCAAGAGTGATTGGGATTAGTGAGGAGAGAAACAGAACATAGCTTCTAAGCTTGCAGAGCAGGCAGGAAAAAAGAAAAAAACAAAACAAAACAAAACAACACAACCAGCCTCAGGCAGCCAAAGCAAGGATTATTTTTCCAAACAACACTGATGAGAATCTCCATGTACCGGCTACCTAGGAGCCTGCCAGAAACCCTGCTGGCACAGGGAAAGAATGAGGAAGCACCTCACTAACGAGCTCCAAACCAGGCAGCTCACCCCCAAAAGCACTTCAGATCTGGTCCTGGGAAAAATGGGGAAACCGCCTATTTACCTCTCAGTGATTGCAAATCAGTCCTAGGATATGACAGGCAAGGATCATTATTACAAGCAAAGTGGAGCTTCAGAAATAAAGGCGGTGTGAATGTTAATGGTTTCAAGATCCTTGACCACTCATTTACAAAGTAGAGATAACACTTCCCACCTAAGAAATGAAAAGAGGAAATGGACGCTGGTGGCTCACATCTGTAATCCTAGCCATTGAGGAGACTGAGCTCAAGAGGATCCAGGTTCAAGGTTAGCCCAGGCAAAAAGTTTGTGAGGATCTCATCTCCACCAATAAAATGGTGGGCCCAGTGGTGTGCAGATGTCATTCCAGGTAGATAAGAAGCATAAATAGCTGGGCACTGGTGGCTCAGGCCTGTAATCCTAGCCTCTCAGGAGGCAGAGATCTAAAGATCGTGCTTCTAAGGCAGTCCAGGCACAAAAGACCATGCGACTCTTACCTCCAATTAACCACCCTGTGGCTCAGGTGGTAGCCTTGAGCTGACACCCAGGCCCGAGTTCAAGCCCTGAGACCACAACCACCACCACCACCAACAACAAAAAGAACCATAAATAGAAGAATCTAGGTCCAGGCCAGTCTAGTCATACACTTGAAACTCTGCCCACAGAGGGGCTCAAGTGACAAGTTCCTGCCTTGTGAATACAAGGCCCAGAGTTCAAATCCCAGTACGAACACAAATCCTACAGGCTTTAGAGAGCTTGCAGGCCTTCTGAATCAAATTAATAGATTTTGTTTTCATTAAAAGCCAGCGCAGCCCAGAGCCTGAAAGAGGACTTTCATGTGGTTGAAGATACAAATCTATTCATACATATCTATTCAATAAGCCACCTCTACACACCTTCCCATCCTTGCCAAATCCCCACAGAGAGCCAACATCTCCTAGGGGTTGAGATTCTTTGCTTTCACAAAGATCCAGATTTAAGATGTTCAGATGTTTCTCAATACAGTGAATGTCTGAACACAGCTTTTTTTCACTGACGTGAGGTCTCCCTAACTTTGTGCCCAGATTGATCTCAAATTATAGCCATCACAAATCCTTTTTTTTTTCCTTAATCTTACAATTTTTGTTGTTGCCTGTTGGGGTTTTTTTTTTTTTTTTTTTTTTTTGCCAGTCCAGGGCTTGAGTTCAGGGCCTGAGCACTGTCTTTGAACTTTCTCATGGCTAGAGCTCTACCACTTCAGCCTCAGCACCACTTCCAGCTTTTTTCTATGCATGTGCTACCGAGGAATCAAACCCGGGTCTTCATGCATGCTAGCCAAGCACTCTACCACTAGGCCAAACTCCCAGCCCACCTGTTGGTTTTTAGTTTTTTGTTTGTCTGTTTTTGTTTTGAAGTGGGTTCACAGGGAAGTACTAGAGTTTGAATTTAGGGCTTTATGCTTTTTTTTTTTTTTTTTGCCAGTCCCAGGGTGTTGAACTCAGGTCCTGGCACTGTCCTTGGGCTTTCTCAAGACTAGTGTTCCACAACTTGAACCACAGCACCACTTCCACCTGGTAGAAGATCTGTAACCATTCAATATGGTGATAGTAGATGACAGATAATGGCACTGTCTGTCGTCTGCGCTGTGTGCTGTTAATTCTGTGTGAGGAAAAGTGGCCCCCAGTAAAGCTTAGTGTGGCCTTCCTAAAGTAGAACTTCTTGACAGATGCTAAGAAAACTGTTCTGATGGAGCATTACCCTGCCATTATAATCTATGTGAGACTGCCAAGGTCCAAATATATGGGAGTCCATGACTGTGTCTCTGAATATTCATGAGCCATTATGAATATTCATCTGCCTCATAATTACCTACTATTAGATCCATTCTTTTCCTTCTAGGATTTCCACCCACTTGAGAAATGAATGATGCTAACATCTTCAAACAATGCTGTTTTACCTGTAAACTCTTCACAGCCCCACTGATAAGATTAATATTATTGACTTCATGATCCATTATCTAAATGAATCTTCAGACTATCAGAAGGAACAAGGAACTCTCTTAATTTCCTTTTGACTGAGGGGGGAATGTAAAGCAACAGATGAAGTAATCTGCCTACCCCAAATTGTACAGCTTGTAGCAGCATGGGCAGGTATTGAACCTAGGAATCTATGTGCAGATTTCTGGGATTACTTTAGCCTCAGGGCTTCCCTGGGATCCAACAGTGCTGGCTAAGCCTGTGACATATTTAACTCACTGTTTCTCTAGTGAGGTGGAAATCTTTGGGTAAATAAATTAAATTGTAAGTCTGATGGGCTCTTATACCTACCTTGTTGGTCACCCTCTCCCCACAAATATTGGTGTCATCCCCAAATTGCGATGACTCGTGAATGTAATTGAAATAATGAAAGACCTGGGGTCTCCCCTCAGGAGGGATGTGTGCCATGAAGAAGCATAGACATTCAGTTCAGAGTTTTGTTGTTGGTGGTGGTGGTAGGGCTGAAGCTCTGGGCGGGGGTACTGTCCTTAAGCACTATAGTTTAAGGCTAACATTCTACCACTTGAGTCACAGTGCCACTTCTGGTTTTCTGGTTATTTGGAGATAAGAATGCCATGGATTTCTGTGCCCAGGCTGGCTTTGAACTGTGATCCTCAGATCTCAGTCTCCTAAGAAGCTAGGATTATAAGCATGAGCCACTGGTGCCTGGCTCAGTTCAGAATTTTTAAAATTAAAGTTGAACTTTAAAGCAATATGTTTATTTGGAAAACTACCCATGTAGCTCACCCACAAATAGTAAAGGTAAAAGCATTGAAAGGAAAGGAAGATCTAAACATTCCCTGAAAAAAAAATAATGTTGTAAATATTCTGCCCTTTAAATTTCCAGGCACTTTTAGTTAAAAAAAAAAAAAAGCAAGTTGCAGCTGAGTGCTTGGCTTAAGAGGTAGAAAGCATAAGGTCCTAGGAGCTGGGAGTGTGGACTAGTGGTAGAGTGTTTTGCTTAGCATGCATGAAGCCCTGGGTTCAATTCCTTGGTATCGCATATACAGAAAAAGCTGCCTAGCCTTCACCTGACACCAGCTTCTGGATCTTTCCTTTATTACAACAACAACAACAACAACAACAACAACTATGAAGCAGGGTGGTGCTGACTGATACCTGTAACCCTACCTATTTAGGAGGCTGAAATCTGAGGAGCATGGCAGGAAGCCAATGTAGGCAAAAAAAAAAAAAGAAAGAAAGAAAAAAGAAAGACAGAAAGAAAGAAAAGAAAAGGAAAAAGAAAAAAGCCACAGAAGTAGAGCAGTGGTTCAAGTGGTAGCATGAAAAAGCTAAGGAACAGTGCCCAGGCCCTGAGTTCAAGCCATAATACTGGCACGCACACACACACGCACACACACACACACACACACACACACACACACACACCCCATAAAATAGAAACTGAAACTCATTTAAAAGACTCCAGGTTCTCAGGGGAAGTGTCACCCTACTGCCACCAGACCTTCCTAAGCTCAGGACACACACCTGAACACACCTGAACAGTACGGGAGAATCTTGCTAAAACACTTTCTCTGACTCCGTAGGGCAGAGAGATGCCTCCTGCTGCCACCCTACCTGAGACTCTGCATTTGTGGTGGGCTAATTCTGAAGCATGTATACACTAGGGCTGAGCGCTGAGAAAACTAGGTCAGCCTGTGTGCACACGTGTGCAAAAGCACACCCCCATTTGTGCTTTAGAAGGCTAAAGTTATTTCAGATTTTACCCAAGAAAGGGGAAAGTGCTTTCTTTACACTGTCCTAGAAACCTTATTTCAAAATGCACCTATGACTCTTTTCAAAACTTGTGGTTTGGGCCAGGTATGGATAGCAGAACCCTTACATACCAGGAAGGCCAGCTAGGATAAAAAATACATAAATAAATGAGAAGTGTGTGGTGATACATACCTGAGATCTCAACTATAAGAAAGATGGAAGTAGGAGGATCACAGTCCAAGGTCACTTCAGACCAAACCTGAGAACTTATGTGAGAAATAACTAAAGCAAAAAGGGTTGCGTGTGTGACTCAGGTGACAGATTCCTTGTATAGGACACCCAAGGCCCGGGGTTCAAATCCTAGTTCCACCCCACCTCCCTGCCAAATTTTGCTGCATTAAATTGCCAAAGACATCTTAACCTCTCAAAAGGAAGATATCAGGGGCTCCTCTAAGAAAGAAGCAACTGGCTGATAGACACAGATCCTATTTTAAGTCCATTGTTTTTCAGAAATCAAAACTGAATAACCTGTGTCACATACATCAGGATTTAACTATGCTCCTGGATCTTGGATGCAGGCCTTATCTTTGCTCTTCTCAGCCTGTGAGAGGCCCTGCTTCTCTGCCTTGTTCAGCCATACCTTGTGCCAGCAGCGGCTGCGTGTGCCATGATAGAGGGAATACGAATCCAGAAGGACTTCAAATAGCCAGAATCACATAGAGCAGTAGGAAGAGGTCTAGATTGCTTATTGCTAAGACTCTTCCAAACTACTGGTTCAATCTTCCATGTTCTGGACCCCCACTTCAGGATATGTTAAGGCCAAAACATTGGTGACCCAGAAGCTCCCTAGGGAACTTCTCACGAAATGGGAACCTAAGTCTTATTGCGGCCCATTAACCTCCCTATTAAGAACTCGACACAATGCAGTATATGAATAATTGAAGAGCAATATTAAAGAACACTGTACACCATCTCTTACCAAGAATGCTTTAGTAGGCATGCCTCCAACAATGCCTATGTTCCTTTCCTGGAATATGTGCTCAAGAAACAAGGAAAAGAACAAAATAAGAAGTGGAAGAAAAGTCAGAGCCTGACAGCTCACACCTGTAATCTTGGTCTAATTTGAGCATTCCCAGATTGAAGCCAGTGCTGGCAGGAAAATCCATGAGCCTATAATTCCCAATTAACTGCAAAAAATAGAACTGTGGCTCAAATGATGGAGAACCAGCCCTAAGCAGAAAAAACGCTAAGTGCTGAGTCCATGAGTTCAAGCTCTAGTACTGGGGGAAAAATAAAGTAGAAGACACTCAGGAGACTTAAAGAGCAGGTTCAACAGTTTTAGACTAGCTGAAGATACATAGGGAAACCATATCTCAAACAAAAGTTGGATTAGTCATCAAATATAAAATCTTAGCTACTCTAGAAGCACAGAAAAGGAGGATGACAGTTCAAGGCCTGCCTGTGTGAGACTACCTTATCTCAAACGCACAAGCCAGGTGTACTGGGGTATACGTGCCATTCTAAGCTACCCAAGAAGCATGGGTAGTAGAATTATTGAAGCCTGAGACCAGGGTAAAAAAGAAAGACCCTATCTGGAAAATAAAGTAAAAAAGAGGGATAATAATGCTGCATGTAAGCATGAGGTCTGGAGCTCCCATTCCGATTAGGTGGGGATAGAAGACTTGGAAAGTGGCTGGAAAACCAAGGTTTTAGCAATCACTTGAGTCAGGCAGTCGAACCAGCTGATGTTGGTAAAATGTAAATATTCAGAAGATAAGATGTTCATTGCAATGGGAGGTAGAGTAGAAAGGAAGAAAAAATGTTCATGGGAATGGGATGTAAAGTGGAGAGGAGGTGAAATGTTTACTGGAAGGGGAGGTAGAGTGGAAAAAAGGTTAAATAACAAGTGACCAAGAATTAGAATGGAATTCTCCCTGCAGGATTCCTATAGGAAATAATGAAAGGCTAAGGCCTTTCCCAGTACAGGACAACATATGACTAACCTCCTTCTAACATCTTATTAATGAACATTAACAGAAACAAAAAGACTCCCTGTGTAATTTAAAAAACAAAAACAAAAACCCTCATGCTTATTTTCCAGGAAAGAAGGGGCAGGATGGCTAGATTGTGTGTGTGTGTGTGTGTGTGTGTGTGTGTGTGTGTGTGACTTTGGACTGAGATCTTCCTACTTACATCTTCCTTAGAGTTGGGAATCTTAAGACATGTACAGCCATGTCTTCCTCATTTACTGAGCTAAGGTACATTTATTTTGCTAAGTTTTTTTGCCCTTGCTGGCCTTGCTGGATTGTACATGCCTAGCCAAAACCACAGATTTTGAACCTGTGGCTTGACCTCAAGGCCTAGATGCATGCCTTTAGCTCTTTTGCCCCAAGACTGGTATTCTACCAATTGAACCATAGCTCCACTTCTGGCTTTTTGGTGGTTAACCAGAGATTGGAGTCTCAAACTTTGCTGCATCAGCTGGCTTCAAATCCTGATCATCAGCTCTCAGCCTCCTGAGTAACTAGAATGACAGGTATAAGACAGTGGTACCCAGTTAAGGATGGCTGGATTTTTTTTTGCCAGTTCTGGGCTTAAGCTCAGGGCCTGAGCACTGTCCTTGGATTTTCTCAAGGCCAGAACTCTACTACTTGAGCCTCAGATCCACTTCCAGCATTTTTCTATGTATGTAGTACTGAGGAATTGAACCAGGTTCTCGTGCATGCTAGGCAAGCACTCTACCACTAGGGCAAACTCCCAGGCGGATGGCTGGATTTTTTTTTATTTAGATTTTTTTATTGTAATTAATAGAAGGGATACATTATATTCACCAGATAGAAGATGCATTACTTCACAAACATTGATACCCTTTCTATGGATGGCTGGATTTTTAAGCAGATTGTTAAAGACTTCCTTGGTTAGTAAAATAATCATGGCTCATAAACATCTACCTTGCAACGACCTATAGCATGAAAGTCCTTAAAGCATGCACATTGAAAGCATAACATTTTTCCAACAAGAAAAGAGAGGAACTATATTTCATATGGTCATTCATGGCTTGATATTTGAAAAGCAGCAAGCTAGAAGCTTCTAGAAGCTCATGCCTGTAATCCTCCCTAGTCATTCAGGAGCCTCGGATCTTAAGGATCACAGCTCTCAATCAACTACATAGACAAATCTGTGAGAATGTTACACTAGCAACTTAAAGCTAGTGTCAGGGGACTTTTATCTCAAATGATCCCGCAAAGAGCCAGAAGTGGAGCCATGCCTCAAGTGGCAGGGAGCTAGCCTTGAGAGAAAAAAAAATTAAGAAATAGTGTCCAGGCCTTGAGTTCAAGCCTAAGTACCAATATCATTAACGAAAAAAAAAAAAGGTAAGCAAGCAAACAAAGAAACCCATGTGCTTTTTGCTGGTCCTTCATAGGTAACTAGGAAGATGGTAGACATTCCGACTGCACATTGTCTATGGAAAGTAAGCCAAGAGTAGTGGGTCACTTTGACAATAAGAGGATCCTACTGGGAGAAACAGGAGCAAGAAGCCAAGTTATAGGCCTAGCTATCCTAAGAGTTCCTCAAGGGCATCTACCTTAGCAAAGAGTGATAACATCTCTTTCCGTGTAGATTCCTGCCTTGTGTACTGATTTACAGGAAGACACCAAAGGCCACTGTACCCTGGGTCTATCTTTACTGCATCTACAAGTATAACTGCTGGGAGAAGGGCCACCTGAACAAGTCCTGAACCTGTGCCAGCCTGGAGAGAACATCAACATATCACCCTAAGGCCAGACGCCTGGGGCTCAGGCCTATAATCCTAGCTACTCAGGAGGCTGAGAACTTGTGGTTTCAAGACAACCTGGATAAGAAAGTTTATGAGATGCTTATCTCCAATTAAACACCCCCCCCCAAAAAAAAAGCCACAAGTGGAACTGTGGCTCAAGTAGTAAAGCACTATCTCTGAGCTTCTCAGAGCTAGTGCCAGGTCCTAAGTTCCAGCCCCAGGACTAGCACATACAAAAAAAGATCTACAATTCATAATCCCCAATATGTTCAAGGGTTAATCGCAAGAGACTTCACCAATAATCCACCAATATAAAATCTCAGCCCTAGGAAAGAAGAGACAGACTGTGAGTTCAAGGCCAACCTGATCTCCACAAGAAGACCTTGTCTCAAGCATGAACACACACACACACACACACACACACACACACACACACACACACACTTATACACATACACTATAATTTGAAAAGTAAAGGCTTTCCAACAATATTAGGAAACCTTAAAAGAAGATGAAGATCAATTATATTGAGGTGGGCTTTCAGAATAAAATGGGAGAAAGGTCAAATATTGCAGGTGAGATTCCAGCAAGTCAGTTTGCCAGGGCCATAAAACTACTCAAGTAAAAGGGGCAGCTAGCTACCTAGGACTAAGAGGGTGAATTGAGGGCATACTACAGTAACTTATCCTATCAGCCTGGAAAATACGAGCCAATATAATAGGATTTGGCAGCAATGAGGCATCTTTGGGAAGGGTTGAGACAGCATTTCTGACCGCTTCACATGACATTACATTTATTGTTGCTTGAGATCTCCAATGAGGCTGGAAGGCAGGCAAGACTACAGTAACTGCAAACACTCCTTTATGAAAGGTTATATGAATTCTAGAATTCGGTACTTCACTGATACCCTTTAATGACACTAGTGTCATTCTCACCATAGCCTGGTTTGATTACTGCACACTATCTACTCTAAGAAATGGCAGACCAATAAAGTCAATGACAGTCAAGTTCACCCGGCAATTAGTGTCAAGGGGAGAACTCTGGGTCAGAATACCCAGGTCTAGAACTTGAACTTGGCAAGGTCTAAGAGAGAAAAGACAAGGTCACGATCCTCTTCAGAATGGAAACCCTACATGGTTGGCATGAAACTTATGTGTGAGGCACTCACTGAGGGCCTTTACACAGCTCAACCTCTCAGGTCTGCCATGCAATATATAAACATTTGGGCAAGCAACAGCAGGTGGGCAGGCGGGTAGGCGGGTGGCTGGTTTTCTTATATACAATGCTGTATATGGCTCTTGGGCACACGGAGTCTTTATAAGCCACCTGAAGTATAGCAAACACATGAGATGGGAGGGCAGGTTTGTTTGGCTTTTATTTTGCACAGAGCAACTTGGCTTCTGACTAATTTTGACAAGCAGAACAGCCTACATGCTTGATATATGCAAACAACATTAAGATCTGGGTGGCATTCCTCTCCACGATCTCCGATCTCCGGATGGATCCAGGGGAATCTGCCAGGGAATCTGCCTCAGGGGCTAAGATCAAGTCATGCCACAAAAGCCACAACAATGAAACAATGATCAATTCAACTAAGTCATCCTAAATATTATTTGAGGTTCTGGAAGAAGGCTCTTATGCCGCTGTGATTGCTGTCCATCAGACTTACTTTACTTAGTCAGATTGACTTCCAGTCTATAAACAACTTTATTACCCACAATCACCTGGGGAAACCTTGATCAAATCAGGCTAATTCTTCTAACATTCATCAAATTCCCACCATTGGCTTTTTGGTTTTTGATTTTCAATACCGAGGTTTAAAATTTCAGGCTTTGTATGGTTGGCTGGGCAAAGGTCATACTTTCTAATCTTTATGGCTTTATTTTTCAGATGGAGTCTCATGTTTTTGCCTGGGCCAGTCTCAGACTGAGATCCTCCTATCTCCGCCCATTCAGTAGCTCTGATTCCAGTCGTGAGCCGCCACACCAAGCCCAAATCCTGAAATTTGTAGCACTCCAAAAAAAAAAAAAAACAGTGGGTGGGAATGAGCTCGGATAATCAAGACTTAAGTAGATTGTCCATAGACTGAGCTGTCTTTCACCCATGTGGCCCTGAGGTAGAGTAGAGCGCTGATCTCAGAATCTGGGGAGCTTTTGATCTCAACCACACACTCCCTGGGGACAGGGATGAGTTAATCACTTCTCAGAGATTCCAATCACCTTTAACTACAAAATAATGATAATAATGCCATCCCTTGTCAGAAGCATCAAGAAGATTTATGAAACAGGTATGTGAAAATCATCAGGTTCACACTTGTTTTTGATAAACAAATCATATGCCCTAGCACTGGGAAAGAATCCAAGACCAGTTGCCAAAGACAACTTTCTATGTGAACCCTGTGGCCAACCATGGAAGGTGGGTGGGAGGGAGAGGGGAGTCTTCTCCAAGCAAGATGACCCATCTGATTCCTGATATTAGAACAACTTGCAATCTTGTGTCCAGCACACCTGGCAGTAACAGAGCTTCAGGATCCTGGGATACATTAGCAACTCAAGCCCGCTCAAAGCTGAGCATGATAACTTGTGGCCAGCTACCAAGTGAGTTCGTGGGAGAAAGACCTGTGCTCAAATCAGTTTGTGACTATAGTGACCTTTGACATTGAGCCTATCCCTTCTCCCCAGAAGATCACACACACACACACACACACACACACACAACATTTGGCTTTCTTGAAGGAAAATTAGGTATTAATCTTTCCTTATCTCAACAATGGCTAGCGGACATGGTTCCTAACCATCTGCCACTCTTCCTTATCTCTCCCCTCCAATGTTTTATTCATCTCACTAGATGCTCTCAGTATCAACATTTGTGTGTGTGTGTGTGTGTGTGTGTGTGTGTGTGTGTGTGTGTGTGTGTGTTTGTGCTCAAGGTTAGCACTCTGCCACTTGAGCCACAATTAACTGGAGATAAAAGTCTCACAGACTTTCTTGCTGAGGCTGGCTTAAGCTGTGATTCTTGGATCAGCCTCTTGGGTAGCCAAGCATTTCAAAAAACGTGACATCAGCTCCAGGCCATATTTGCTTTGTTTTATTTAAGTCCAAGAAGAAAGGTGGAATTTAGAGCCAATGTACACACCTGGGCCTACATTGGATGATACCTTTCAGTCTGGTACTGTGCTGAATATGCCTACCTATGGGTGAGAAACACCAAAGGCTCGCCATATGCCTGGCCCTTATAGGGGGCAATTTCACCCAATGACTTTATTTATCTGCCTATCCCACCTCTGACCTGCTTCTCCACCCACAGAACAGATTGCTAGGTGTGAGTCAGGGAGGCAGAGAAGGAACAAGCAGAGACATGAGCACTGGGCCGTGAGTAGCATGCTGCCACAAACTTGCTCTGGGTGCCAGGCCCCAGAGGGTGGGTGACAAATATCCCAACCAAGTTCTGGGGAATGTTTCTAGGGCATCCTCACTTCAGAGGACTCCAAAGCACAGAATTAGACCTGCTGAGACAAGGTTCTTATTTGATTCCTTTACCTACATGAGGGTCAAAGAATACAAGTACTCATGTATTCTTTTATTTATTTTTTGATCAGTTGTAGAGCTTGAACTCAGGGCCTGGGTGCTGTGTCTGAGTTTTTTCACTCAAGGGTAGTGCCCTACTACTTTGAGCTACAGCTCCATTTCTGGTTTTCTGGTGGTCAACTGGGGATCAGAGTCTCACAGATTTTTTTCCTGCATAGGCTGGCTTTGAACTGTGATTCTCAGACCTCAGCCTCCAGAGTAATGAGGATTACAGGTGTGAGCCACAGGTGCCTGGCTTTTTATTGATGCATTCTAAAGGGCCCACAGCACCCAGCCATTAGCTGCTTTTGGCCAAAACTCATTCTGAATGGAAAGAACTTTCCTGATGAACTGATCCTTATGCTAAATATTTTAACAAAATCAATAAGTGAAAGAGCTCAGTGTGGAGGCATATCTCTGTTGTCCCCAAGCCATCTGGATTCTAAGTCAGGAGGTTTGCAAGTTCGAGGGCAACTGGGGCTATAAAGGAAAAACTCATCTCCAAAAAATTAAAAAAAAATGAATTAAGATATAAAAAGGAAACTAGCAATTAGCATGACCTCTAACACAAAGTTAATGGCTGGGATGAACTCGAATCAAAAGTAGTGTGTGCTGGCAGGGTGCTATTCAGGAGGCTGAGATCTGAGGACTGTGGTTCAAAGTCAATTCAGGCAGAAAAATCCCCATGAGACTATTTCCAATTAACCACTCAAAACCCTGAGGTGGTGCTGTGGCTCAAATGGTAGAGCATTATATGCCTTGAGCACAAAGAGGCTCAAGGACATCACCCAAGCCCTGAGTTCAAGCCTTAGAGTTCAGGTGCCAGACACTCTGGTGGTTTGTGCCTGTAATTGTAGGAATTTGGGAGGCTGCTTTCAAGAGGCTCATAGTTAAAGGTTAAGTGCCAATGGCTCATACTTTTTATCCTAACTAATCAGGAAGCTGAGATCAAAAGGATTGCAGAGGTGGTGTGAAGCCAGCATAGTTAGGAAATTCCAAAATAACCTACAAGAAGCTAGGCTAAAAGCCTAGCTCAGTAGTAGAGCACTATCCTAGCAAACTGGGCAAGCCTGAGTCCCCTGAGTTCGAACCTGGTATTAGCCAAAAAAAGTAATCCATTATCTGGCCTAAGAACAATGAAGATATATAATTTATGGGGATTAGTCAGGGCACTGTTCCATCGGACATGCCGTAAATATTGCATATTAAAAAGACACACAGAATTGTTTTATTGCTGACAACCTAAGGAAAGCAACTGAGCACAATGTAACAGCTAAGACATACTACAAACAGGACATCTGTGTACTCCCCCATTGAGTAAAATTTCATGATGAAGGGGACATGGCCTTTCACCTATTTGTTACTATTTCCTATAGTCTCTGTGAAAGGTAAAAGAAACTCAGTTCAACACCTCCCAGTCCCTGGTCCTTGTCCCTCAGATCCGGGTACATGGCAGTTATCTGGGTCCAAGTACCACAAGATCCCTGAGCCAATTATCCTATTCCTATTTTCTCTAGGGACATGTTTATGGTTTAATCTTTTACCTTTGTTAGATTAGTAGATTGTGGTCCCTGTGGAAACTCTGGTCCATTCCTCAAGCTACATTCCTCAAGCTACATAAAAAGAAACCCATGGACCCATGGGAATACCAATGCATTATGGGGCAGCAAGGGGCCTATGAAATGTCTAGTACATAATGAACTAAATCACAGATCTGAGGCAAAGTTTCCTATTCCTTAACCATAGTACTTCTAAAAACCTGGCAGTCGTTTTACCTTGATTCATGTAATTTTCCATAGTGGTTGTGGTATTTTATCTGTGATTGCAAATTTTGTTTTGCTTTGTTTTTGTGTGTGTCCTGGTCCTAGGTCTTGAACTCAGGGCCTGAGTGCTGACCCTGAGCCTTTGTGCTCAAGGCTAGTGCTCTTCTGTGAAGGCCAATTTTAAGCACAATCTTGGGATTGCCTGAAATCTTCACAGGAAGTGACATTCATCTAAGCCACAGTCCTAGCACTGGGGACAAAAACAGCTCAACGTTAGACTGCACATTTGCTGTGCTTCAAAATAAACCCAGTCATTAATGAGGGTTTATTCTTTTTAAAATTGTTGCAAGATTCATATTATACAGTGTTAAATTTGAAGTCCCTTTTCCAAATGCATTACATTGAAATAATTATTATAAGTGTGAGAAAATTCTAGTTGAAGGTTTTCAAAAGTGAAATATACAAGTATACAGCCTTTCCTTTCCTTTCTGCATGGTGTCTTCTCAGGGGATGGCTCTAGAAAGAATACTTCAATCAAGCTTAGTAAATTATAATTTTGATATTAAGTGTTAAGTACCTGGCTTACATACATTTCTCATACATTACCTTACATACATTTTGGGTAATTAAAAAAAAACTTTAAGCAAATTTCTACAATAAGAAAATATGCCCTTTAAAAAGTTGTGAGGAACCTAGCACTGATGGCTCGCACCTATACTTAGAAGGCTAAGATCTGGAGGATTGTGGTTCAAAGCCAACCCAAGCAGAAAAGTCTACAAAACTCCATTTCCAATTAACCAGACAGATGCCAGTCTGGAGGTATGGCTGAAGAGGTACAGCATCAGCCATGAGCAAAATCACCAAAGGAGCATAAGATCCTGATTTTAAGCCCTAGTATACACACACACACACACACACACACACACACACACACACACACACACACGAAAGAAAGAAAGGAAGGAAGGGAAACATGTATGATTTATGTGAATAGAAATAATGTCCCTTTTTCCCAGATACTACAGAAGAAAGTCATACACGCTTAACAGATTAAATTTTTTAGCAGAAGAATTATCTTGTGAGGAAACAGCATTTTAATGCTCACACAGCAAAGACATTAATTATCCTAATTTAGCTGGCATACAAATTACTACCATATTAATTATACTTAATACTAATTCTCCATAGCATTTATTTTTCTACAAATAATAAACCTATAATAAAATGATATTTTATCATATTTAAATATATAGGGCTTTTTGGCATCCAGAAATAAGTACTTTGCTGTATATATCTTAAGAATAGAATATTATCTAAATGTTTTTGGGAGGGGTGGGGGAGGATGTCATGGGGCTTGAACTTGGCCTGGGTGCTGTCCCTGAGCTCTTCAGCTCAAGGCTACCGCCCTACCCTTTGAGCCACAGCCCCACTTCCCTTTTCCAGTGGTTAATTGGAGATAAGAGTTTCATGGTCTTTAGTGCCCAGACTGGCTTTGAACCTCCATCTTCAGATCTCAGCCTCCTGAATAGCTAGGATTACAGGTGTGAGCCACTGTGCCCAGCTTTTTATCTTAATTTTTAAAAAGAGTTGAACCCAGATTACCTCTTGCAACAGTTACAGAGATTTCTAAAAACTACATGCCATACAATGCTCACTGCTAGTGGCTCACGCCTATAATCCTAGCTACTCAGGAGGCTGAGATCTGAGGCTCATGATCTGAAACCAGTCCAGGTAGGAGAGACTGTGAGACTTGTATCTACAATTCTTCACCCCAAAGCTGGAAGTGGAATGGTGGGTGAAGTAATAGAACACTGGCCTTAAGCAAAAAACAAAACAAACAAAAACAAAAAAGAAAAAGAAAACTAAGGGACAGCATCTAGGTCCTGATTTCAAGCCTCCCTCTACCCCCTCAAAAATATATATATAATTGGCTGGAAGTTTGGCCTAGCGGTAGAGTGCTTGCCTAGCAGGTTCAATTCTTCTGTATCACCACAGGCACAGAAAAAGCCAGAAATGGTGCTGTGGCCAAGTGGCAGAGTGCTAGCCTTGAGGAAAAAGCCCAAGGACAGTGGTTAGGCCCTGACTTCAAGCCCCAGGACTGGCAAAAAAAAAAAATATATATATATATATATGTAGATAATATATATATGTAGATACACTGTTTGAACATTCTCCTGTAGCTTCCTCCCATTTTGACATGAACAGAGGATAGGATAGGAAATGAACGTATAGAAACCAATACTGGATTAGCTGAGCCTCCTAAAACCTGCCTAACTTGGTCAATTAGAGGATAACTAAAATGTTAAAACAAAACAAAATAAGAGAACCAACAAGCCTATTATCTGTGTCCGCAGAGACAATCCTTCATCTCTCTAAGAGAAAGTCGCGGAGAAATGAGAGTCAAAACCATGGGCTAGGTGCCCTACAAAGCAGTTCTAGACTCTCACCTACATCATACACCACCAATCTCGGAACTCAACCTTCCTGGCCTCAGCCTTCCAGCTTTCTCTAAGTCTCACCTGTTTTCCCAGGCTTTCTGCAGAATGAGATGTCTATACTAATGATGTATTCTCCAGGTATGTAGCAGCATCTGGGGCCAGGTGCCACAAGATCCCTGAGCCAATTACCCTATTCCCTGTTTTCTCTAGAGACCAGTTTAAGGTTTAATTTTTTACCTTTATTAGATTAGATGACTGTGGTTTCCTTCGGGGAAACTTTGGCCCATCTTGATACATTCCTCAGGCCATATAGAAAAATTGCAGTTGATGGCCTTTATCACTAAACAAATTAATAAGAATCAAATGGTGTAATTTATTACTGCAAAAAGGAAAGTATGTTTAAGGTCACAGCATCAGTGTGAATCATCTTTTATCTGAAAAAGCATTCGTGACAGCAGATAAGTGCAAAACAGGATTTTCCTACACTCCCTTTACACTTAAAGTCTATTGATCATTGTAATGTTAATTCTAGCATACATTCTGGTTATTTTTCTTCTTCCTTGCTGGTTCTGGGGCTTAAACTCTGGACCTAGGTGTTGTCCCTGAGTTTCACTGTTCAAGGCTAGCACTCTACCCCTTGAGTCCAGTTCCACATACAGCTTTTTTGATAAATGGAGATAAAGTCTCATGGGTTGTCTTGCCTGAGCCGCTTTGAACCTCAGTCCTCAGATCTCAGTGTCCTGAGTAGCTAGGATTACAGACATGAAACACTGGTGTTCAGCTGGAAAAAAAAATACTTTTATGTCACTTTTTCTGATTGGAATAAATGGTCTGGTTACTTAGAAGAGGGCTAACAGTCCCTAAAAATTAGGAGGATCTCACTTAAAATGTAGTTGTGCTAAACTGATGCCTTTTCTTCTTAAAAAACCAAGAGGATAAAATATGCTTCACGTTTTGCTTTGTTTGACAGTACTTGGATTTGAATTCAGAGCCTTGCTGGGTAGGCAGGTGCCCTACCACTCACGCTGTGACCCAGACCTATTTTGTATTATAGTTATTTTTCAGGAAGGGACTCACAGTTGCATGACCCCAATGTTCAGCTTATTGCCTGAGACTGGGGTCTCCCGAACTCTTTATTTAGGCTGATAGTGATCCGCCTTCTGCCTCATTAGCAGCTAAGATTATAGATATAAGCCACCCTGTGTAACCTAACATATATTTTTAAGGAACTAGACAGCCTTTCACATTTCCATTAAGGAGTCGGATATGGGGCATAACGCAGTCAGATCATTTGAAAATGATTGAAAAGTCTTAAACGTTCCTGCCTCTGTGTACTCTGTCCACAAAACACATTGCGCCTACCTACCTCATTGCTAAAAGGGGTTGCTAGGCACTCATTTCCACACTGGGGAGGGCACAAAGAGTAATCTGTTTATAAATCAACTGCTAACAAACCAAGAGTAACAGGAAGCAGCCATGTATTTTGACAAGTGGGAAAGAGAAAGGCTTAGCAACAGCTAATTCCATCCAAGGTCAACCAAGCAGGTTTGGAGAGCTTGGCCACCCTTCCCAAAGCAGTTTGGATCTGTTCCATCATCAGTGAGAAACCACTACTGAATTCTCCACCACAGATCTGTTCCCTAAGATAATGAGGAAGGAAGGGGGGGGGAGGGCAGAAAAAGGAGTGGAGAAAACCAAAAGGTAGTGGGAAGGAAGCCACCGCCAGCAGCAGGTGACACCCAGATCTGGGTTTTGAATTTGAGAGGGCTGTTTTATTTTGCGTGCGCAATTACACCCCCGCTGGTGAATGGCATATTGGAGCAGGGCAGCTGAGGAAGAGGAGTTTGATTTGTGCCACTGATAATCCCCAAAGAAAGTGGGGCTGAATCACACAGAACAGCTGCTTCGGGTCACTGAGGCCTTTCTCCCCATCTGCTACATCTGGATGTGCGCAAGCGGACCCAAGGGGAAACTGAATGCCAAGTGAGCTCGGAGTATGGAGGTTAAGGATCACAGAAGGCCTTTTCTTCTAAAACATTTCAGTAACTACAAAGAATTAGAGAAGAGCCAGGTAGTAACAAACCCTCTGCAGTCACACATCGTGTCACAATCACAGTACAGATTCAGAATAGTATCTCTGAAAATAACCATGTAAGAATAATAATTAAACACCAGCTATATGTCAAGGGGTCCCCGGGTGGCTCACTGCTGTAATCCCAGCACTTAGAAGAGACTGAGGCAGGGAGACCATAAATGCTACAATAAACAACATTGTCTGTTTATATCTATTAGTGAATAAATAAGTGAGTAGAAACTTCATTAGGAAACAAACTGGGTGGGTGCTGGCAGCTCCCATCTGTAATCCTAGCTACTTAGGAGGCTTTAAGCTGAGAATAAAAGTTCAAAACGAGCCTGGACAAAAAAGGCTGTGAGACTTTCTTGTCCAATTAATCACCAAACAACAACAAAAACAACACACAGAAGTAGAACTGTGGTTTCAAAATCTACACAGGAAACCTGGCTCACACTTTGGGTGAAACCATCTACACTAACAGTGTTTTCTCTTGCTAGTCTCTTTCCAAGTAGATGCTAGATTGCTGCCAGGCCAAGTTGAGGTCATAAGACCTTTTCTTAACCATCAGGTCCTACCTCACCAGGGGCTGTTCTGCCAAGCTCTCCTTTTCCACCTTCCTAGAACTGATAAGACTACATGTTGCTTCCTTGGAAATTTAACTGACTCCACATAGCCTTCCTGCCTTCCCTCTTTACCCCTTAGTGAAATTGTGGGGGACACTAATGGAACAAAAATACATGTGCTCCTAAACGCTGAAGGCTCACACCTGTACCTCTAACTACTCAGGAGACAGATCTGAGAATGGATCGAAGTTCAAAGCCAGCCCAGGCCAAAGAAAAGAAAAAAAGAAACCTCTATGAGACTTCAATTAACCACAATGATAATAATGATAGCAATAATAATAATAATGAAATAATAATAATAATCCAGAAATAGATCTAGGGATAAAGTGATAAAATACCACCTTAAGCAAAAAAAACTAAGAGATAGTGATCAGGCCCTGAATTCAAGCCCAAGTACACACACACACACACACACACACACACAGCACCTGCTGGACTGTTTAAGTTACAATAGTGAAGGTTTAATCCTCATAAATCTGCTAAGGTAGACCTGCCAATTCATTATCATCTTCATCCCACATTAAGACTGACTACTATAATTATCTCCAATTTGGAGATGAGAGAGGTAAAGCAGAGAGGCTAATTAACCTGAAACATCACTCAGCTCCTCTGAGATAGATGGAAGACTTGAACCCAGTCATACTGGCTCTACAGCCAATGGGCTGAACCACCAGACTCCCAAACCTACACAAATATTCATTGCAACACCTGCAAAAGCATGGAAAAAAACAAGAAACCCAACAGTGCAGTTGTGCAGAATGAATCTAGCAGGAGGTGTCTTCCTTTCTCATCCTGACCCTCACCACTTCCTCCTGGGACTACTGACCTATAGGTTAGTTGTTGTTTCAATCAAGTTTTTAAAAAGCACATTTCTTTCCCATGTACTAAACTAGTTGCCAGATCTGCTCTAGGCTTCAAAAAGTTAGTGTATTACAAGCCACGGATTATCAATCCTTTATGTTTTTTGCTTTTTTTTTTATTTTTACCAGTCCTGGGGCTTGAACTCAGGGCCTGAGCACTGAGCTTGCTCAAGGCTAGAGCTCTACCACTTGGGCCACAGCACAACTTCCAGCTTTTACTATGTATGTGGAACTGAGGAACTGAACCCAGGTCTTCATGCATGCTAGGTAAGCACTCTACCACCAAGCCAAATTCCCAGCCCCTGCTTTTAGCTCTTCTTGTCAACATGATCTCACATTTCCCCCAGGCGATGTCCTTGAATCATGCTCTTCCTATATACCCCTCAAATAGCTGGGATTACAGGCACAGGCCACCAATGCCTGGCTTTCAGGATTACTTTGTTACCATTTTTGTTTTCTTTTGGTCTTGTTTGTTCATTTAGGGGTCTTTGGGAGGGTAGGAGGAGAGCCCAGAAATGGAGGAAGAAAAGGTGAACACATGCAGCAGTGGTACTTACTGGACACTATGTTGAAAATGAACTGTGCAACTGGTAGGTGGGAATGAGAGAGAAAAACGAGGAGAACTCAAGAGAAGGAGTGACACTGTTCAAAAAGACATGTTTTGGGGGTTTTTTGTTGTTGTTTTTTTTGCCAGTCCTAGGCCTGAGTCAGGGCCTGAGCACTGTCCTTGGACTTTCTTAAGGCTAAAGCTCTACCACTTGAGCCTCAGCATCACTTCTAGCTTTTTTTTTTCCCCCTAAGTATGTGGTATCAAGGAATTGAACCCAGGTCTTTAAGCATGCTAGGCAAGCACTCTACCACTAAGCCAAATTCCCGGCCCCTAAGATATGTATTCTTTACCTGACTTAAGTAACTATAACCCTCTGTATATCACCTTTATCATAACAATTGATGTTTTAAAGAGTTTTTTTTAATGTGATCATCTTCAACCTGAAGGATGGGAATGTTCCTTCTGAACCAGAATGCAAATTAGCTCAACTTTTCTAGACATCAACCTCGCTGTAAATACCAGAACATTTAAGAGTATGTTGGTGATGGCCTGTGGGAGGGAAGATGGATGTTCAAGAACAACCTGAGCAAAAAAAATCAATCCTCATCTCAACCGACAAGCTGTTTGTAAACAAGAAAGTGAGGATAGGACTGTGTGATCTCTGGTTGATTCTACGCCAAAATGTGTGCCCTTATTCAAAATGTAACTAATGCAACACGAGCTGGGGTATGGCTCAAGCGATAACATGCCTGCTTAGCATGCATGAGATCCTGAGTTCAAACCCTAGCATGTCATGGGGGAAGAACTAGTTTCCTCAACATTATAATTTATATGTATCTAAAGGAAACCATCAGGTAACTGAAGAGATTAATACATGAAGATATTCAAGAGGAGTTGGGGGTGTTAAGTCATCAGAAGATTGCTTGCCAATCATGCAGAATCTCGACAAAGGAGAGGGAAAACAGGTTGATGATTACTTCTAATAAGATACTAAAAACTTAGCATGTTTTGTATTGAGGTTGGTTTTCCACAAGAAGTCCAACCATACAAGTAATCACTGAGGCTAGAGTTTTAGTAATGGAACATATTTATTATGTACAGCGGGAGAGGGGGCAACAGAGCAAGTAAGGAAGAAGAGAGCACAGGAATGTCGGGTGCCCAGCACAAAGGTTGTTATATAATGAACAACAGGACTTGTCCACTTAAACCTATGGAAAAGGTCTGCAAGAAACAAGAATGAAAGGGATTTCTTTCCTATACCTTTGTATTCATTTCTTTTTTCCTGTAAATAGTTCTTAAGATTGGGAAGAGAATTTAAAACAAAAACAAAATACAAAGCACCCTTTCAGCCTTAATGCTGTGAGAGCTAATCTCTCACAAGAGGGAAGAAGACTTCCAGGCTGCACATGGCTTTTGTCAACAGTGAGTGGCAGTTAGCAGGACCTAGGAAATCTTGCCCAAGGGAGGAAAGCCAAGCTTCAGGCAGTGCCAGGTGGAAACTTGAACTCCCAGAGTCTAGACCCACGCTGAGTGTGTGAAATTCCCTACAGAGCAGCAGATGGAAGCTTACTACATGCCACAGCTTAAGAAGAAATGCCCTGAATCCAAATCTGTGTCATGGTTTCTCCTTCAGGTAAAACTGAATTAGAGTTTGATAATCAACTTTCTGAAACTGTAAGTATTAATCCATGCTCAACAAGCAATATTCAGAAATGCAGTGATTCTTCCTAATGGCTTACTCAGTTTGTACCCACATAGATGGGTTTAGTGACAATTCTAAGAGACAAGTACAAAGCCAGTGATGAAAACCACAGAGATGTTGTCAGGACAGTTGAGATTTTCAAGGGCATTGTTTCATGAATCTTCATGAATATTCAAATGAGGGAACATTTGCCCCCCCCCCCTGTATGATATCTATCCATCCAACCTTTGTCATATCTAGAGACCAACCATACCTTCTTATTCCTCCCTAGAAGTGAGCCCCACCGAGCCAGGTTTCTGTTGTACAAAAGATAATATCTTAAGAGTTGCAGTCAGTAAGTAGCTGGGCCAATATTATTGAGACTCTATACAGATCCAAGTTCTTTAAGTCTATACTACAACTCATAAAGTTGAAAGGAAGCTGTAGAGAACAATATTTACAGTACTTTTTTTCTTGTAAAACACCTTTTATTGAGCTTCCTACCCTCTCATCACAATGCTAGACCAGCTCTTAAGTACATATAGATGTTGATAGGAGTCACGATTTCTTTTTTTCAAAAAAGCTCATCATTTCATCAGATGTTTTGCTTTCCCCCCACTAACCCTCCAGGCCCAAGATCATGAAATTCTCAACTCCAGAAGACTGGATTCAAAACACTGAATTTCCATAAAGTGCTTCTCCCGATAAGGTAAATGAGCTTAGTATTATTTAAGCTCCCTGTATAAAAGACTTAAACAATATGGCATAAAAAGACAGGAAAAAGGTAAGGATCGCAGTGATTATTAACCAAATCAAAGAGATTTTAAATTTCAGCAGTAATTTGGGGGTAAATCCAAGTGTTAAATATTCAATTTCAGTAGCTTTAAAATACTCACTAAAGTCATATTATTTCAGATATTTTTTTCACCATGGATAATTTTTAGGACTTCTTTTGCAGTGAATTTTAGAAGTCTGGTTAGCTCAACAAGATGGCCATGTGTTAGCAAGAAGCAGATAACAAATGACCTTTCATATGTATCAGCTTTCATATATTTAAAATCACTTAATATGTATTATGAGCACATGCACTCCATACATACACTCATTGATGTGATGTAGGCTTATCTTTGTGTGTGTGTGTGTGTATGCACACACTGGTACTAGGGCTTGAACTCAGGTCCTGGGAACTGTACTTTAGCTTTCTTACTCAAGCTGGCACTCTACCATTTGAAGCACAGCTTCACTTCCAGCTTTTTGTGGACTGGAGATGTTTCATAGACTTTACTGCCTGGAATGGCTTTGAACCATAATCCTCAGATCTGAGCTAGGGTTATAGGAATAAGTCACTGGCACCTGTCTGATATAGGCATAATTTGTACTCTAACAAAGATAGCCTTCAGAATTTTAAAGAAAAGATTCTCAACACTGTTATTAAAAGTTAATAGTACCATGAAAATGTTATAATGAAACCCCCTATTTTGCACAATTAATACAAGAATTTTTTTTAAAACTTGCTAAAAAGAAAAACATTTTAAAAGTCAATTCAGAAAAATCAAAACTTGCTTCTAGGATAGCTGTTAAGATATAAAGGACTGAGTTAAAACATCTGAAATTTATGTAGGAGGATGGAGTTATTTCACATAAAGTATGATCATATCCATATATAAATGTGACTGTTAGTGAAACTTTCCCTATTGCTAAATTTAAAAAGGGGGGGAAACCCTACAATATCAAAGCCTAAAGATAATGAATAAAAGTATGAGAAAGCCATGCATGAGCAAAATTACTTCCAGATCGCATGTCCACTTTATCCAATTTATTTCATTGTATAGAATACCACAAAACACCTGCTACTCAATCCACTTAGCAATAAATAACCTCAAAGCTAAAAATCTTAATTCCTCACTATGGAAATAAATCATGATAAATACACATTCATGAACTAAGGAGACTTGCATGGTCCCATTCTTTGGGATAATTCTTGCACAATAGACTTGCAAAATCATAGTGCATACCCTCAAGCAATATTCTTTTAAAAAGGAAATATATATATATATATATATATTAGCACCAATTAGTTGCATCAGGATATTTTACACCGACAGTGTACCTTGATCAGGCTTTCCCCTAGTCACTCTTCCTCTTCCCTTCTGTTCCTTTCTTTAACCAATCTCAAGCTTCATAGTTCCATTTCCACACTTGTACATAAAGTATTTCAGCCATATTCACCCCTCCCTCTCACTGCAGCTGTTTTGCATTCCAGTCATTCATTTTTAAGTGTATGTTAATTGTTCCAGGGGTTCTCAGCAGTGGCATCTCACACATGCATGTCAAGTATTTTAACTCTTTGCTTATTCTCTCTCTCCATCCTCCCCATCCTCTATTATTCTACAACATTCAGTCATCAGGTAATACTTTTTATTTTTAAAGGCAAATCTATCTGTAAACTGACTTCTTGGAGGTGAAATACAATTAGCTACGCTGTTTTATGTTATCCTCTGAACAACTATGCCAAGAGTTCACATTTGCCCCTACTATATACAAGAATTTGGATGAGGGAATGAAGTTGTAAACCTGAGCAGCACACTGCAAAGTAAGTTTTCACTCATTTTCCAGGCTCATCAACAGGAATAAGATATGTGGCAGAGGTAGCTTTCCTGAGTCAAGGCCTGAGCTTATCTAGCAAAGAAAATACAAAGCAAGGTGTTCTGAAGGAACATTAGAAGCAGGTGGATCTGGGGGAGGGAGGAAAGGAGGGATTGAGAGACAAGAAAAGATAACAGAGGGGTTGGGGGGGAGTTGCATCACCCACGTCTGATAGCCATTAATAAAGGGCAACAGCTCATCTGGGTCCATATATAAAAAATGAAACAATCATCAAGATAATTAGTAGATATCTAATTCAAGAGAATACTGGGACCTACAATAACTCAAGTCACAGATACAAAGATTTAAGAATGGGTATCATATTGGCCTTCCTTCATTTTATTTGTTGGTTAACACATTTCATGGCTACTGATTATTTTATGCCTTAAATCTTTCTAGCAGGCCCACTCATAGCCTGCGCATTGCCTTGGATAGAAAAACATTTCTTTGAAGATAGTAGGTAAAGCAACTCTTAGATATGGAGTGGACTGACTGAAGGAGCTAAATTCTAATGTGTACCTTGACAGTTTGGGGGTCATTAGCATAAAAGCAATCAGAAAAATTTAAGTTCCAAGGGGGGGAAAGCCTATAAATAATAATAATAATAATAATAACAACAACCACATAGTAACTAATGCAAATGTACATGTGGATGGTGATTTGCAAACTCCTTAAATGCCTCTCACCCTTACGATTTTTCAATGCTAAAGTTGATTGTTATCACTATGACTCTCTGAGTTAAGAGGCCCATGAAGACAGAGCGTTTTCTTAGACAGGAAATTCAAATCCTATCTGCTGTAATCCTAATACTGATTACTCTTGCTTTTTCTGCCCTTCCCCAGTGCCTAGACTGGGTTCCCTCATTCACACATGCAAACAGAATTAAGGGAGCAAATTAAAGCAATTTCAGTAGAGGAAAAACAACAGTC